>NC_134457.1:94645397-95862897 GCF_047948215.1 Lycorma delicatula
CAGACGTCTTTAAATGAAGCCTAAGCTGCACTTTCTACATTATTTAACACTGAGTTAAAATACATCGTCTTTGACCAAGTCTCTTATTTGAGGACCAACAAACGTTCCTTCTATAATTTTTCCTTCATTTACATTCGAAAATTTCTGCCTGATGTACAAAACTCCGGGACTATCCTTCTTCATTGTTTTTACAAAATTTTTCATTAGTTCTAGCTTGATATTAAGAGAGGGGGTAAAATTATTTTTTGGGTTCAACTAAGGGATCATGAATATTTTTCGGTCTTTGGTAACTCTTTGGTAACATAATATTTATCCCTAGCTCGGCTGTCCCATTCGCAAAGAAAACATATGTACTTAGTTACTAACTGCATGCACAACAAAGTAGCTACAACTTTCAAATTACCATATATGTTCCAGCTATGCTTTTTATAATTTAAGTTTTCAAGAACGTCTTTCAACACATCGTATGTCTCTTTCAAATTAATACCATTAGCAATTGGTATCGAAGGATATTTGTTACCGTTGTGTAGTAGAACCACTTTTAATCAATACTTGGACAAATCTATGAAAGCACCAGTCCTCAGGTGTATGAACTACGTCCTAAGTCCAACATAAGCTCATCAATATTTGTGCAATAAATCAAATTATTTTCATCAGTAAAGTAGTGAGAAAGTTTTAACCTTGCAGTCTTGGTTCTAATAGTTCAGCTTGATTTTTTGATAAATTTAAATCCCTAACCAAGTTGTTTATTCACCTTGTGATATAAAATATGGCTTATTGAAACATAATTCAAAATCAAAATCATTGTTGTCTTTTCAGTACTGCCTGATTCTTCATCACTGCTTTCGAAACATACACTCACAGGTGGCTCAGGAACTGGAATAATTTAACTGTGAGGTACAGGCCTGATTGCAGATTGCAATGAAGGATTTTTACAGTATTTTATTGATTTTTTTACAGTATTTTATTGATTTTAAATTTTATTGTAAAACGTAAATAAATTTTTTATGAATTTCTAGTAACTAACATTCAAACCAAAAAAAAAAAATAACCATATATAAAAAAACACTGCACAGTTCTATGGGGAAGACAATTTTTTAAATATTTAAACAGAATTTCGTTTCTTTTTATTATTCATGAAATTTTATATAGTTTTATGATAATCGCCGTGGTCTTTTTGTGGAGATTTTCACTTTCTGCATGATTGGTAGTTTCTATTACCAAAGTTTTAGAAGGTTAATTAATCGGAAAAACGAGCATCAATATGATTACTCAGTTTGATACATTAAGTTTAATTAAATACATTTTAGTGTTTCACTACTGAGTTAAATATAGCGAATTGTTTCAATATAGAAAAACATGAATGAATCTGTTCTTTTAAACTGTTTCTTACAACTATTATGCATGAAAAGCACCTAAGGTACAAGAGACAATATTTATTATTCAGTAAGACTCTTGTTAGTATTCAGAAAGACTGTTCACTACACAGCCAATCGCTGTGGTAAACAAATGTTCATGTCGTAGGATTGAATATCATTCGTATTGCAGCAGGAATGCCATATAAATATACAACATTTTGAATTGCTTTGGGATACCACTTTTATCCTTAATTTACCAAGTAAACTTAGCATGGCATGTTTGTTATTCTTAATCATAGCTATTTATTAATTTTTGGTAATGTCTCGTGACTCATATCATATTGCCTATAACCGTGGTACTTTTTCGTTTAACCTAATGATAAAACTGATTGTACTGATTATTTATGAAGAGAGGTTAAACATTTTGGCTAAGATATTAAGTTCACCATAGAAATAAAGAACTGTAACTATATTTTTTCTTAATTTAGCAATATTATAAATTAAATTTTAAAAAATCTTCCCCGCAGTTGTTCTAATATCTGTCAACCCAAGGAATATTTCATTAAAGATGTATAGTCACTGGATTAATGGACAGCGCAGTAATTTTTTACTGATCAAAAAAAATAAATCTTATTTTTTCAAGAAGAAAAGGAGATAAATTGAAGAAAAATAATTTTCCTAAAAACAAATTTGCAACATTTATAAAAGAACAATCAAAAATTATAAAATTTTAAAGGTAGGTCTAATAATGAAACGAGGAAATATTTTACTATAATACCGTATATAACTTGGTTCTCAAAAATCATTTCTAAGTTAGTGAAAAATACTCTTTTTGATAGTCCTTATTAATAAATTCCTGTTTGAATCTTCAGTAAATTAAAAATATCTATTAAAAGATAAAAATAAAAGTCAAGCAAATGTAGCACACAGTGAAAGACGCGTGGATTAAGATGGAAAGTATATTGGACAGACTAATGAAATTTTTAAAAAAATAGGCTAAAACCTAATAAGTAGCTACTGTTGAAATCTAGTTACTGCTCTTATCAAAACTTGCTTGTTAATAAATATAAACACGATTCTTCTGATTCTGGTGATGCGAAGATTTTAGATGGGGTAACAACTTATATTAGTGAAAGAATTGTGTCAAATTGTAATTTTCAAAGAACAACAATATCTATTGCAGGTTTAAGAAATTATTAATGCGACAATTTTGGAAAAATATTTATCTTTTATAATACTACATTTTATTTTAACTTATTCGTGGCAAATGGGGATCTTTCACGGTGGTATAGTGTTAAAGGGTGAGGCAATAAGGTTCTTATTTATTATATGTTTGCATATTTTTAAGGGGATAGGAGTAGCTGATTCCAGTATTTATACGGCTGTAAGTTTTGTCATTTTAAATGAGTTCTTGTTAAATTGGAGGATTATGCGAGTCCTCATACAGTTATCACAAATTGTGTGGTAAATGTCCTCATTATAAATACAGAGGATTCATATGTACATGGCTAATCAACATTAACAAAAAACTAAATTGTTAATATTTCAATCATATTAAAAAAATATAAAAAATTGCTCAACTAAAAAAATGAAGTAAAGGTGTGTTGCTTCACGTCTATCTGAATTAAAAAATTAAGATTTTGGATTTGATAATCTTTTATTTAATAATTTAAAATCTATTTATTATTATTTTTTTAATATTAATTTCAGGCTTAAATTCAGTTATAATAACTTAAGGGAGATTAACTTCATTAAGAGTGAAAAACGTATACCGGATTGTAATTTGAATCCGAAATCGGTTGAATGGCAAAGGTTATAACTCCACTACTGAGGTCAGAAAACTTAAATTTGGGTGGTAACAATTTTTCCCGTTTAAATAAATAGAAATAAATCAATCTTACAAATAAAATGCATAACAATCTGAATATCTATGAAAGTATATCACATAAACTACCACTATGAATTATGTAAAAAAAGGTAATATAAACAGTTAAAAATTTAAGTTATTTAAAACTTCAGTTAGAATAAAAATATTACCTTAAGAAGTAAAAAGGAAGGATGAAAATATAAAGGTGAATCCATCTCAAAAGAAGTTACCGTCAGGTTGTAATTTAAATAAATTAAAATGAATATAATTTGTCCAGGCTTCATCAAATGTACAATGAAATCAGAAAAAATGGATTAAAAGGAATTTTAAAAATGTAAAATATTTATAGTCAGAAGTTCGAATATTTTAAAATGTAGAAAAACCTAACAAAATTAAACTCTGAATTGTAGTGTTACAATCGTAAATTACAAATACAAAATCCCTGCAATAAAAATAATCCTGGTTTCAATATCCCAGCAAAAAGTCACAAATAAAATGATTTCTGTAAATATAACTCAAGCGTTTGGCAGGGTCAGATTAGACCGGCTTACTCTAGTGGCAGATATGAAAACATATACCCACAAATCGCTCCCAAACATAAAATATAAATTTTATCCCTCATAAAATACGAAAGGAATAATTTCACAGAATAATCTGCAACGAATGAACTTTATTAGTCTATTCATTTGAATTTGGTAGATTTAATCATAATTCAATTTTAACAGCTAGCTGATAAATAATATCTCTATAATATTATAATAAAATTAAATCCAAAAATACATCTTTATTACTGAAAAATTAGATCCTAAGCTAATCCTTGAGAAATCTCAGTAAATCCTTTCTTTGCGTTTTTAAACCACAGTAATTTAGAATATTAAATTCAACTAAAGAAATTTATATCAAATCTGGTGTGAGGATCAATAAATTAGCGACTATAGTTTTCTTTTCATAGAATAAACTGTAAATGTGCCATTTAATCTATCTGCCATTTTTTAATAAATTATCTAACCATTTAATAGATCTTCCAACTAATTTACTTAAAATTTATAAAAATATCTGTAAAGAATTGCATGACTTTCCCGACCATGCCGGTAATTACAATAATTACGAAAACAAGATTTAAGCATCAAAGTCCCCAAATTTAAAAAAAGAAATTTAATGTTTAATAGGAGCTTCCTCAATCTGTGGGGAAAATTTAAGAAAAATTTATTTATAAAGAAGTGATAAAAAGTGAACAAAAAAAAAGAGAATTGTTTAAATATGTTGAAAGATTAAAGAATAACTTTTATGAATGTAACTAAAAAGACTGTCGCAGTAAGAGCATAATAAGAGCGGATTTCCGGTTTCAGTTAGAAAGAAAAAAAGTTAAACTGCTGTAATGATTTTTGAAAATAAATTGCTTTTAGTATTTTAGGTAGCTTTTGGTGTTTTTCAGCATTTCATGTTTCAAAATTATTTAATGTTAAGTATTATGAGTTCAAAACGATTAAAATTTCAAAACTGATATTTTTTGACACCAATCTTCAACCTTCATACTAGACCACATTTTTTATTACTGCAAAACTAAAGTCCTCAGCAAAATTAGATTTTTTTTTTTACAGAGTTTGCGAAGAAAAGTAACGGTGTTAATTTCCGTCGCATAGTAAAAGTGGGGGAGTGTGAAAATGAATTTTTTTATTTACGTTTACAGTATGAGGAATACGAAGATACCATCATTTAAGCTGAGGTTTCCATATATATATATAAAATCTTGCGGCTCAAAAATTTCCAAAACAACTAAATAAATTTTATTGAAATTTAGATATGCTGTAGTGATGTATCTAAAGCTTTGAATATGATATTTTGATGAAGATTGATTAAATTGTTCTTCAGTTACGCTTTACTTAATGTCGAGAAAAGGATATTCGTTATTTCATTCTGATCCCGATGGGGAAGATCCCGCCATGAGACGATTCCGGCTTGATTACCGGAATCGTCTCATGGAAAATTTTGAAAAAAATTTACAATAAATAATAATTCAATAATAACAATAATAAAAAAAATATCATAAGTTAATAATGAAATTTAATTTTGTGTACTTTTCATTTTAAAAAATCTGTGTTTATAATTTAATAGGCGTACAAGGAAGTCATGTGATGTCAACATAAGACTTTTTATTTTAAATATTAAGTTAATTATTTTGGGTTTATTGTCTGTATCATTGTTGACATAATTTTCAGAATATTTTATAGATACTTAAATGGAGTTGCAGTTTTCATGAATTAGTTTAAGTACATGATTTCATTCAGTGGTTACATATAATGGAGAAGATTGAAATAGAATAACTCCGGTTCCTGTGAACCGATTCACTTGAAAATCATTTCGACTCTATCCCTAATAGATTTATATCACTCCAACATAATTCGTCAAAATCACACATTTTATGAACCGACTTTTACATATATATATATATATAAAATCAAGACCGAAAGCAATAGCGATTTCCATATTATTTGGAAATCGCTATTGCTTTAGGTCTTGATTTTATATATATATATATATATATATATATATATATATATATATATATATATATATATATATATATATATGTAAAAGTCAAAATTTCCATATTATTATACGCTGAAGATTACTTCTCACTTTTGATCCGGAATATAAATAGTAGCCAAAGCTACTCTAAATTTAATAGCTCTTTTAAGAGATGAAAAAATGATAAAAGTTTGAAAAAAAAATTTAAATATATTTTTTAGAAGTGAGAAAAAACAGAGCATTTTTTCTAAAAATACTCATATGTAGATAAAACTTAACAAATTTGCTTAAATAAAGTTTTCTCTTAATCTATGACTCCTTAAATAGAAGAATTTCAAAACAATTTTCTGTATTTTAGGTCCGGCGTTTATAATTTTCACAAATTATTGACATTTCTTGATAGATCTATATATAAAGCATAATCTATTAAACTTTAAAAGATTCTTTAAAAAATATTTATACCAAAGATAGATAGAGCAAAATAACAAAAAACACATATTTAAATTTTAAGTGGTAGGGGTTGATGTTTTGTTCAATTTTTACTTCCCTGTACGAAGTAAAAGAAGTATTGTGATCGCGAAAAATTTCGGTTTTCAGATTTCAATGGAAATATCCATTTTGGCCATCCCTGAATCCATATTGACTAGTTTCGGCGTGAGGCCTGTACGTATGTTCGTAAAAAAAAATGTGCGTACGTATGTACCTCGCATAACTCAAAAACTATTAGCCGTAGGATGTTGAAATTTTGGATTTAGGATTGTTATAACATTTAGTTTCGCACCTTCCCTTTTGATTGCAATCAACTGGACCAAAAATGTCCAAAAAAGCCCGAAATCCAAAAAAACATTGGATTTTGGACTTTTTCTTAACTGCCTTCATTTAGCCTTAAATAGCCTTCATTTAGAGTTTTTCAACGATATGATATAAGTGGTTCTTATTTTCATCGGTTCCAGAGTTATAGAAAAATAAAATTTTAATTAATGAAATATTTTTATCTTATAAGGAGAAGGTACATCCGTTCGAATTCGACTTTATTTCCTTTTTTTTAACTTTTTTTAATTTAAATATATTTATTTATTAATAAAAATCAAAATTGACTTTTTTTGCGATATTCCCCACTCTAACGAATTTTGAAAAAAATTAATATGATCAATGCCCCATATATAAAAACATTTGAGCCTAATTTGAAGAAATTCTCTTTGGTCATCCATGAGATATAAGGCCAAAAGGGTGCCCGACACATAAGTTCATACATCAAATTTTTTTTTTTTTTTTTTTACATGAACTAGTTAAATCCTAAAAGTTAAAAAAATAAAAAAAACCGATACCCAATTTTTGACATGATCACTCCACTTTCCCTTTTAATACAGCTATTCTAGCTATATACGCCGGGAAAATAATAAAGTTTAAAGTCCTATTACAAAAACAATATTACAGTTTTGAAAACCTATTAAGTATTATTATAAAATTCCAAAACGGTGCTGATTCCTGCTTTAAAACACAGTACGTTCTCCAAAACTATCAAAATGATTTATACCATACTGTATTAACATACGAAGCTTGAAATCTTTCTTTTTTTTAAACCGCATTTTTTTAATTAGTCTCAACTTCTAAGCTCATTAACGACTACTCTTCGGATGGTTTATATAAATTTTCCAGACTCATACCAGGACTCATGTCCAGTACTTTTGGTGTAGCAGTAGCAAGCAAGAATGCAAATCACTGCTTGCAACCCCATTGTGATCATTTTTAATCGTCTCCTAACCAAATATAAACAATTTTTTATCTTTATAGATCTATTTTTTTGTGAATGTTTGCAACCTTTTTTATTTTAATTATAAAGAGCTACGAATTTGTTTGTCTCAGGTCAATAACGCTCATATACGTCTTATTCACCTTTCCAGAAAATAAAAACTTTCAATTTAAAAATTTCATTAAAAAAATTTTTTTTAGAAAAAGCAATCATTAAAATACATAAATGTAAATGGTTGAATTTTTGTAAATTGTACTGTTAGTCCGTAATTAAAATAGAAAAAAATTATTGTGAAATGTTAGGATATGAATTTTTATTTTAGATTGCAAAGATAAACTAAGAAACAAAACATTTTGTTAATCATAATTTTTAATAAGATCTCTTCTGAAAACACAAATAAGAAAAGCCCTAAAAAATACAGAGTTCATAAGCCTGATTAATTCTAATTTTTACTAACCTAAGATAAATTAAAATTAAGTAAATGATGTTACTCGTATTGTAAAAAAAAAAACCAAACATATAACGTTTTTTTTATATTTTCTATTATCTAATTAAACTTTTTTTTATCAGTTATCTATCCGGTTAGATTTTATTTTCCATCCGTTCTGTCATAACATCTTTTAAACTTAGTTACGCCTACTATACTCTACATCCATAGTTATCCACTTTATATTTTCCAGACTCAGTCTTTAGTAAATTGGTAAACGTAAATATCAGGGATCCCTCACATATATAGAAAAACGTTAATAAAGGACATTAATTAAAAAGGTTTCTTTAAATATAGGTAAATGTATCTGTAAATGATTATTTTTTGTTTATCAAGCTAATGTGTTTTTTATTTTATAGATTCATACCACGAACACACTGAGATAGTTTATCAAAGTTGATATAAAATATTAGACTTTATATAAGTAATATTTTTAGTAAAATAATTTTTTGTCCTCTTATTCATTATAAATTGTTTTTATCTTTTGATTTCTTGTTATTTATCCCATAATTCCCCGATTAAAAATATTGCTCTTTCTTCCATCTTATATACTAATTTTTTCCATGTTTAACAGTAGTATATGTATTTTTTGTTTAAATTTATCAATCTCACCACTCTTGTTTGAAATTCTAACACTGTACGCTCTGATTTAAATAATATTTTTATACTTTCTGATGACCTTCTCTATAACAATATCCATTTGGAGGCCTCCTTGATGCCTCCGTTCCTAATATCGTTATACTTGAGAAAATAATCAATTTAAGATTTTTTACGATCGAACTATCCTGACGAATCAACTGCTGGTACACAACACCACCAGATATTATCCTGGTGGTCAAACAAGAAAGACGACAGAGCCATCTTTTTTGTTACCAATATCAGAACTAAATTAATAAAATAGAGAAATATAAAGAATTAATGATTCAATCTGGGATAACTAGGGAGCTGAAATTAGTAAAGATAGTCCTGGTGATTATCAGAAGAAATTTCATGTACGACGTGAAAAACGCTGGAATCAATAAGATCACCAAAATATTTAAAATTTTTAAATCAAAAAAGCTGTATTACTCGTAAAAAACCAGTACTCGTAAATACCAGTAATACAGTGAAAAGGAACATCACACATAATTCTCATGGACATATAAGTGTCGTGTTTTGTTCTCTGACATTGAGTTTTTGTATAAAATTTTATCAATATATTTATTATTTTTTTAAATTATTAACAACAGAGATACCGGAGGTCTTGTCAAACAGACGGTCTGTTATTTTAGGTACTAGTCATTATCCAAGGGTGACGGTTATAGTGATGGTGTGTTCCAACTAGAAGCAACCTAACGAACCACGTTCAAACCTGACCCGTTCAAATTTTTTTGGGGATTAATTTCAGCGTAATTCAAGAACTCAACCAATCTTCATAATATTTTACATGAACCACTTCAGATACACTATTTCAATCAAACTGATGTAGTTTTGGAGATTTTCGAGCCATAAAATTTTATTTATAGGCCCATTACATTATATTTTATAAAAAAGAATCATCATTTTAATCGAACGGTGTTTTCGTATTCTTCTTCCCTAAAACGTAAAGAAAATTCATTTTTAGCCCCCCCCCCTCCGTTATACCATGTGACCGAAAGTAATACCGTAATTTTCTTCGAAAATTTGGTAAAAAATATTGCAATTATCACCTAAAATATTGCTAATTCTATGAACTAGTTCAAAAATAGGTTAACCCAAAGCCGCATAACGTACACCATATGAATGCAACGCACCATTAATCTGCAGTTATACTGGTGCGTCATAATGGAAGAATTGGGTCGTATTGGTGTGCCATCAGATGACATGAGAAATAAATTCGTTAACCTGATGATCTCTAAACACAAATAATAAATGGAAACTGATGACTCGTTTAGACCAGACGATTATAAATTCATCAGAGGAACCAGAATTCATCAGGTGTTTGCATTTAAAACTTCCATAACAATAATTTTTTTTTCCAACCAGTTTTCCAGCTACTGCCGGGTCTGGATGTGTGTCTAGAGGTAAATGCAATTACTGCTACCTGCTTGCCAGGTCTGACGTAGCTGCAGATATAGTGCAATGTATGTGTAAAAGTACCGATAACATGTATTTTTGAACAAATTCAGGTTCTCCACTACTGAGACGTGAGGTTCCACTCCCAAGACGTGAGGTTAATTGAAATCCAACCACCAAAGAACGCCAGTACCCGCAGTTTAGCATTTAAATCCATACAAAAGCAACTGCTTCTACAAGGACTCAAACCTTAGAATTCTCAAATTATACTGATTATAAAATTCGATACCGGGGTTGCTTAAAGACTACAAAATCGATCATCACAAAATTAATCATAACGTCGCCTACCTTGAATCAACGTTTTAAAAACAGCGCCTAATCAAAACGGGTAACATGTTCGTTGAAGTTCTCCTGCGTGCAAGTTTCCTTACCGGCTATGTTGCTTTCCTTACCGGCTATGTTTGTAGCCTATATGGCTATAAACATAGTCAAAAATGAAGCGTTTATTACGGTTACTAATGCAGGAACAAACAAATGAATGTGTGCGATCATTCAAGCGTAGCGAATGTGTCGGATACTGGTTAAAGAACAGTTACTGAATCAGAGCTCATCAGAATATGTCGGAAACCATTTACAATGTGATGGATGGTATTTGGTATGACATACAATTCAGCAAATATACTGCATCGGTGAGGCGAACTTAACATCCTGCTTAGATTCATGACGTTAAATTATTACTTCTGGATTTACCTGAGAAGGAAGTATGTAAAACTCTTGTGATATCAGGATTTGTTAAAATTATACTTTGTTTAGTTATTATCTAATATAAATTAAAAATAAATATATGTAATAATAAGCGACTGGCCACCGACTTTTATTCTTTACATAGCTATTGAAAAAGAGATTTTCTTTAAATAAAAAAATAACATTTTTCATTAAAAACTAAAATTCAATAAAAAGGTTTACTGTATTCTCGACAAATTTATCACCGAAAATGGTGTCGTTTAGATTTTCTATTTTAGGCGTGTTTAGTTAAAAAACTAAATAAAAAAAGTATCTTGTTTTATTTTATAAATATTTGTATTTATGAAGTGGATGCCTTTAAAGTGTTCAATTTTCAAGTTAAATTATTTATGTGGACAAAACAGTAACCGTAAAATTTTATTTTGGTGTGGATATAGTGCTTTTGCAACTTAAGTAAGGAACTATAGAATATTTACCCTAACAGTAATGGTCTATGTAAATCATCAAAGAACCATAAATGTCATTATACTAACGGTATCCTTTTAAGATACTCGATTACGCAATTTCTACATCGTTTCATGTTGTTTATTTTTACATCAACTCTTATATAAACATTTCATATAAGCCTATATGTTACATTTTCATTTAATAGTTTTAACAAATACTACTATATATACGAGTATAAATATTTTTTTTATGGAATTGTTATTCCCAAAGTATAATGTTATTAAAGGTTATGTCGGTTCTTATTTGAATATATCTACACATACAACATAAGCACGCACTGCATTCATTTTTTTAAGATAAGATAAGCATAAGTTTGGAAAATTTGAACAACTAATTTGTGCATTTATGTATTTCGTAGCTCTTGACTCAAAACAAAGCAGTTTTTAAGAGAAATTTCTATTTAAATTTAAATTACTAGCGTTTAAACTACAAGCATTTTTGGATGTTCAGTAGGCCTTTGATATGATCCGGTTGTCTGGTCTGCTGTATAAGCTAATAGAGCCTCAGGTGTTATTTCTTATTTTGCTTAATCCTGCGGAGTTACCTGGTTTGGCGCTTTTCCCAAGTTAATTAGGAATTATCTGGGTTCTTCAACGCGAAGTCGGGAATTCCTCATGGCACTGTTCTGGGATCTGTTCTATATTCAATTTTTACATCAGACCTTCTTGCTCCGGATTACAACACCATACCGCATAGTTTGCAGACGATACGACAATCCTAGCTGATGATGAAGTTCCGAATGAAGCCACTGCTAAACTACAATGAGAATTAGACAAGATCGACGCTTAACTGAGGAAATGGAAAATGAGGGTTAATCAGAAAAAATCGAACCATGTGACATTTACGATGAGAAGGGGTGATTGTCCACGGATCTACATGAATGGCGTCTACATCCCTCACATAGATCGGATACGTACGATACTTTGTCCTACTCATGCATGGTCGCCTGACTTGGAAGGGTCACTGGTAGAAAAGAAGAAACAGCTTAACATCAAGTGTAGGGAACTTAACTGGTTGCTGGATAGAGACTCACAGTTATCATTATCTTACAAACTGTTGATATGTAGAGTTATCCTTAACTTATCTGAACGTATGGATTCCAGCTGTTGGATATGTCCAGTAACAGCAGTACTGAGATAATCATAAAAGAAGCGCCGTGGTTTGTCAGGGGTAGAGGAATTCATGACAATCTAGGATACCTTCTGTTTTCGAAGAAATCCGAAAGATTAGGATCACGGTACAAACAGAGGTTTGACAAACATGTAAATTACCTAGCAGTAAATTTATTGCACAATAGCGATGACATCAGGTGACTAAAACGTTTCCATATGCTGGATTGGGAGATGTAACCGGAGGAGTGATCTGGAAAAGAATCTTGGAGTGGAAACTCAGAATGATTTTCATTGTTTTGTGAACGTCACTTTGACAGTCTACGAATTACGGCTATTTTTATTGACCAACGAATGTTTGTTTTACGTATATTGTTGTTTTCAGATATTGCTATTAATGAGATTGTTTATAATTTTGTTTATTTTTTCTCTTTCTGTGATTTATTTCTAAAGTTATGTTAATTATTAAATTTCACTTGGTCCACCTATACATCTGCTTTTCATATGAATGAGGTATTGAATCTTTGTATGTTTTAATGAGGGGTTTCGTTGGAAACCTCTCTTCACGTGATTAAAATGAATTAAATTTACTTATGGTCCACTGTAATAATTTCTCGAAGTATTCTTTGCAAATCATACATTTTTATCCAGAGTCTAAACAAACAACCCTACTCATACCTACATCTACATTCTACCAAATACTAAGTGACATAGGCAAGTCATATTAAGGATCATTCAGATAAAATGACTATGCAAATAATGCGAATTAAGAACAAAATTAATATACTAATCTTTTGCAGTATTAAATAAATTGTGCGGTTTTGGGTAACATTTTAAATGAGTGTAAAAGTTTTCATCATGTTTAAGGCAAGACACCCGTAAATAAATAACTGCTTTCGTTCTCTTTAATATTTCCATAACTGTCTAATATAAAACCGTGAAAAATATTGTGTTATTTTAAATAAATATATGACAAATATTTATTTATGTTTGTCAGCTTCAAAAATAAAGTAAGATTAAAAAAAAAACTACGTATTCTTGTAAAGTCTAAAAACCTCATATGACTGGTAAGGTGGCCCAGCAATAAGGTTCTTTCATTTTCATTTTCCTGTTTAGCCTCCGGTAACTACCGTTTAGATAATTCTTCAGAGGATGAATGAGGATGATATGTATGAGTGTAAATGAAGTGTAGTCTTGTACATTCTCAGTTCGACCATTCCTGAGATGCGTGGTTAGTTGAAACCCAACCACCAAAGAACACCGGTATCCATGATCTAGTATTCAAATCCGTGTAAAAATAACTGACTTTACTAGGACTTGAACGCTGGAACTCTCGACTTCCAAATCAGCTGATTTGAGCAATAAGGTTCTAGCTACCTGTGACATCTTATCATGATAGACTATCTCTTCTACAACAGTATTAGCACTTTCACAGATTATTACCAGTGATAAATTTTAAATTATATTTTTTAAATAAATTTCTTTAAAAATAAAAATTTTTGAAATAATCTTTAAGAAAACATAATTTTATATAAAATAAAATGGGGAAAATAAGTTTAAATAAATATTTGTTATTAAACTACATTCAGAAAAGTAAATCACACAATAAAAACATTACACCTTTAAATACAAGTGGTAAAAAATTTAAAAATATGTATGCTTTAAAATTGTATTACAAACTTTATCTAGCTAGGTAAAGTGAAAGGCATCTTCAAATCATCTCTGTTAAAAGTTTAATTTTTCGTTAAAAAAAATTTTATTAATTTTATCAGGAAAACTCTTACAACAGGATCACCAAAGCAACTGAATCATTCCATTTGGGGAAGAACAAGCCTTAAAAATAAAAATAAGTAAAAATAGCATATATGGGAAAACTAATGCCTTCAATATTTTATAATTCTCTGGAAAATATATTGTCACTTTATGCTATTATAAAATAGCAGGAGTATATTTTGCTAAATTCAGAACTGCAAATCTAAACCATTGGGCACTGTACGTACGAATTAAGTTTAAAAAAATGAATCTTACATTAAAAATGAAAAAAATAAATACAAACTGGAAAATGAAAACAAAATATATTTTATAATTTTCCCAAATTTATTTTAAAGGATTTAATGAAAATCAAATATACATTTTGTTTTCATTTTCCAATTTGTGATTATGGATTTTCACCAATTAGAGGCATTATCCATCGATTATTTAGAAAAATAGTTTTTTAATTACAATTTTCTTTGAACAATTAATTCACAATATGAGTTGTAAGGATGTGGGTGAGAATATGAAATAGAAATTTTTAAGCAAATGAAAAATTTCATTTCTGACTGGGATTCAACCCAGGACTTCCAGATTAAAGCCTAAGATGCTACCACTCTGTCACAGAGATTGGTATTTAGGTTTAAACCTTGAAATTTTTGTGTCACTACAAAATTAAGGGGTAATTTATTAGTATTGTTTCTAATTTAGCAAATATTCTTTTTAAAATCAATATTTAAAAAACTTTTCAGAGGAATTTTAAAGTTACTTTCTTAAGGGTATACTTTAGCAAAGTTTTTCTTTCTTCTATATATGTAATTTTAATTGTTGAGGATAGTTATGTGGTCATGAAAATAATATTCCACTCTGAATATTGAAATCAACTAACAATGTATGTTCCAGAATTAAAAATAATAATAGACCGAAATTGTGTCACATGAAAGATTAAAAAGATTGTTTTTTCCTCTACAACCTATATAACAAATTATTAATGGAATTAAAATCATATTGAATTTTGTGATTGATTAATAATTAAATTATCTTTTTTTCATTATATTCCACTTGCTTTTGTAAATTAATGCATTGTGATAACCATTTATCAATTAAACTTTATTTTAATCTTCTAATCCATTAGGTAAATTCTGATACTATCAATTACCAGTCAAAGTAAAGAGTTGTAATTAAAAATTACTGGCTCATTAAGTCCAGTAAACAAGTATGATGGATTTGATTGGAAATTCAATTAATAATGGATAGGCCGACCAATAAAATTCATTTAAACAGAGCAATACATTATCATGACAACAACAAAATTTATAACCTACAGTTTTGGTCCATTTTAATAACCGGCAGCGTTTTAAAACCTTGTTCTGACCCCATTTGCAAAATTGAATATTGCATGAATGAAAGCAATTATATCCGGTGATGTCCACAGTCGTTAAACAGATCACGAAGTGTGAGGGGGTAAGAGAGGGGAAACAATCATTCCAACGTAGTCTCCATGGGCTGGAGTATTCAAATTGCATCTCACTTTATACTTCATTATTATAAAAACAACATTTATTTTATATTATACCCATAAGGTTCATAATGCTAGCAAAAAAAAAAAATAAACAAAATTTAACAACTCTAAATATTGAATAAATTACCAAATATTGGAAAGTTTGTTAGATCTTTACAAAATTTGTAACTGAGAATACAATTACCATTGTGATTAAATATTTTTAATTTGTTATATATATTTTATTAATCTTGTGAAAATTATTTATAAATAAGATAATAATGTGATTTTTTTTCCATTTTTAATAGAGTTAGTAAATTATTTGATTTGATTGAGGAGCATTAAATGAAAGGAAAACATTTTTCTTTACAAATCTGAAGAAAATAACAACCATAACAGAAGTTCATAATTATAAAGTATACATTATATAAGTACAACTAAAAAATAATAAAAACAATCTATATTATGGCTATAGCCCAGCATTACCTAGATACTGGTCACAAAATTAGTTATTAAAAATGATGTTTTAAAATTTTTAAGTATACACAGGAATTACAGTAGGAAATTGACTTTACCATTAGCCAAGAGAAAGATTCATTGTTAAAGAATGATAAGTGACAAGTAACAAGTTATAATATCAAGTAACAAGTTATCATTTTAAATTGTTTTAAAAGTTTTCCTAAGAACAATAAACCGTTATCTCCTATCTTAAAATTATCTTTATAGGTGCGGGTATTTCTTTAACAGTTTCAAAATTCATGCGGTTCAAATCTCTTCAGCTTTAAGTTATATCTATCTTACCTACAAAAGAAGCATGTAGAGTAATATGTTTTTAAAATAAATTATGATTCTACTGAGATTACCTAGAATGACATTTTTTTTTTTTTTTTTACATAATATTTTATGTTTATTTGATAGTACAGTACTGTCTATATGTCAATTAATACTACTTTATTTTTTTTATATATATGCATTGTATATACTCCTTTTCCGTAGTGTATTTATAATTGCTTATCAATTGGACTTAAAGTTAAAATATTTTTTATAAATGGTTTTAAGAAGCTTCATCTTGTTTTTCAATTTACATATGCCCGTGCTGATTGCAAAAAAGAATAAAAACAATTCTTAAATTACACCCTAGAATTGATTTAGTTCAAATCACATACAGATGATAACGTATAAACAGGAACCGAAGATTATATATTTTAGGTTTCATAAACCAATAATTTTAACTAACCTGGTATGAGCTAAAAGTAATTTTTTTAAAAAGTAGTTATTCTACAGAATACCAAGCATCTTTTACTAAGTAATCTAAAGAAAATCAGGTAAAATGGGGTTTCCCTTTGTCTTTATCACCATAAAGAGCATTTATTCTGAGAAATTTACATATCAATCAAAGTTCAGGTATTATAAAGTAGATATTAGATGAACATTTATTACCTTCACTTCAGGAACTGGCTACTAATAATCAACTTCCATTAGACTCAAATTAACAAATCTTGTATCTAAGATACGCATTAAAACCAGAAGAAAAACTGGAACAGTATTATTTATAGCAGAGGTAAGAAGAATTACAACACAGATCAAGTAACTTATTGCTCCTTAACTTTGACAAGGCTTCACTCCTGTTTAATAAAGTGAGTGTTAAAACGTTTGGGTAGTTATCCAATACATTTCAGTATATTATATTGAAAAAATCGAAATTTTTCTTTTATATATATATATATATATATATATATATATATATATATATATTGTATATCATTTGTAATAACACACCTCAGACTTTTTCTTATTATTCTCAATATGTTTGACTTAAATACCGGAAAATAGCATTATAAGAATTACTCTTTAATCACAAAGATGTATTCCATAAGCACATATAGATCTTTTATGATGAGTGAATAAAGATCTAACATTTTAAACTCCAATCACTTACCTAAATCCCAAATACATTAACTTCTTGTCAGCTGGTGATCTACATGGATTACTATTTAATTCACTTCATCACTTTATCCTGTCGTTAAAATATAATCTTTTTAATTCTGTAAAAATGTAACTACAGATTTTACTGCAATTTTGAATTTTTTTTTAATTCTCCTTTAGTTTGGTTAAAAGATTGAAGGTGGATTCATCCATCACAGTCACAGCTGTATACTGCATATCGTTGCGTATGTTGAAATGATCTTATTGTTACTTTTTCAAAGAGCAGACGTAATGTGTTCATAAAAATTGAATTGTATACCTACTTTTGGCATTCCATACAATTAGGAATACTTATTTAAAATAAGTTATGGAATCAGACTGATCAGTCCTGCTGAACTTTATTAAAATTTTCTTTACACTTCTTAGATTTAACTACAATTCAGAAAAATTTCAACTGAGCTGGGAAAAAATCATCAGGAAAAGTAGAAGGAAAGTTGCTGTAACATTCATCCTTTTTGTGAAATCATTTAAGAATTTTCACCATGGTTAACTCTAGCCGGAGAATTTTTTTGTCGCTAAGTTTTTTGAAATATGTAGAATCAACCTTAGAAAATGGAATGTTGCGCTTAAAGTCATTGATCTTGATTATTCTCCCATTGGTTATGTCAGTGATTATCATCGATATATACATATATAAGTATTTTTCTTTTTAATTTTACATTTCTTCACTTCCTTTTACGTGTTTTTTTTTTTAGATCTATGGTATATAATTTCAAGAAAATATAATTTTATGAGAAAATTGACTTTTGAATCTCAACTAATTTAATTTAAATTTTTACTAAGTTACTGACTTCGGATGAGTCTATAATTGTATCATTTATTGTTACATATTATAAATATGAATTTTTTAAACGAATGGATAATGAACAGTTCTATCCTGATTTGATCATGGGAATTCATAAATGAATGAATGGGTAAATTACAACTTCAAAACGGAGCTTCGACGGTACATGGCACTTCATAACCTTGCGGTACCCCTGAGAAGGGCTATTATTATCGTAGCCATTCGGCGACAAGTGGCGTCCAACGTGAAACCTGCCGGCCGTGGGAGCCGCTGGTCGCTGACACCCTGGCTGGTGGACTTAGCAGCAGGAGCCGGCCCAGCGTGGGATCGCTTGGGGAGAACCGCCCTAGGCCGCGCCGGCGAAAGACGACCGGTGCCGACCCGACACTACTGGGCTCTAGGGGCCACCACAGCCACGCTGTAGTGGGGACTCAACTGCCGCTGAGGGGAATGTCTGATTTCAATGAACGAGCCGCAACTCCCTGACTACAGCCAAGTCGACTTCGCCGGACACCAGCTTCCGGACCCAACAGCTCTTCTCAGACCTAACGGAAAAAGCAGCCCTTTTCAGGGCTACCACAAGGTTAGAAATTACTACGAGCCGTCGAAGCCAATCGACGCCACCACAAGGTTATAAAGTGCCATGTGCCGTCGAAGCCATTCTTCGACAATATATAACGAGTGTTTAACTTAAAAAATGCCCCATCACTAAGTTTATTCTATAAATAATACTTTATTGGCAAACTTTTACGTAATAATTTACAGAAGGTGTTGAAAATGATGTCCATCCATCTTTTTTGGGTATAGACTCAAAGTAAATATGTGGGTTTTCAATACTCTAAGTCTTGTAGTTAACTTACCCACCAAGATGAAACTACGCTTCATCTGTGAAGAATACTCGATCTAAAATCCTGATTTTTGAACGTTTTTGGCATAATCAGCATTAGTTAATTCATGGAAAAACTGCATTCGATAAGACAATATTTCAGAATTCTCCTCACTGCAAGGTGGGCTGACTTCAGAGAAATGTTCTTTTCCCGGTTTAGTTTCCGCAACGATTTATGAAGAAATACTGTAACTGCCGCTTTAATATTCTGTTCGACCTGTGTTATTAAAGCTGAACTGTGTCGGGCACATTTCTTGTCATTAGACAAGAAATGTGCCCGACACGGTATTAAACACAGGCACGGTATTAACCGTGCCTGTTTCCAAGAAAGTTTTCAGCTAACATCTGAATAAAACTTTCACTGATGATTCCTTTTCAAATTTCTCCGTGAACTTTCGCCGAAACGCAATACGAGATTTCGACTCTAGATAAGTTTCTCACGAATACAAGTTTTTCAACATAACCGCATTTTAACGAACAAACAACGCACGAGTACGCAATCTTGTTCATAATCCAATGTTCGACACAAACTGGCAATACTCAAATGAACAGACAATAAACAATTCTCCCTACTCCAGCTCCAGTTCAAACTGTTTTACAATATTCATAGGGATTAATTTAATATATATGAGGTTGAAAGTAAGAAACTATCAGAGGAAGGAATCTTATAGTATGATTAGTGTCATTTCTATCACAGATGCTGTAATATGGCACGGAAAAAATTGGACAGATCGTAAACCACACATTAATGTTTTTTTTAGTTTTTTTTACTTCCTTTTACGAAGTAAAGGAAGTATTGAGATCGCAAAAAATTTCGGTTACCAGATTTCAACGGAAATATCCATTTTGACTAGTTTAGGCGTGACGTCTGTACGTACGTATGTATCTATGTTCGTACGTATCTCGCATAACTAAAAAACGATTAGCCGTATCATGTTGAAATCTTGGATTTAGGACTGTTGTAACATCTAGTTGTGCACCTTCCATTTTGTATGCAAACAACTAGACCGAAAGTGTCCAAAAAAGCCCAAAATCCAAAAAAATTGGGTATTGGACTTTTTCTTAACTGCAGTAACAAGCCCTCATTGAGAGCTTTTCAACGATATTCATAAGTAGTACATATTTTCACTGATTCTAGGGTTACAGCCAAATAAAAGTTTAATTAATGAAAAATTTGGATCTTACATGGGAAAGGCACATCGGTTCGAATCCGACTTCATTTCCGACTTTTTTTTAATTTAAATGCATTTACTTGTTAATAATTATTAACCTCTGATTGTAAAAAAGATTTACCATAAAAAAATCAGAAGTTATTAGTGAAATAAAATTTTATGTACTTTTAAAAATGTGTCCATATGTTTTATGGTGTTCACATCAGATTTAGTGAAACATCTGATTATTTAATATTAATTGAAAATTATAATTTAGAATCCTAACATTTTTATTTCCGCATTTATTTCAGTCTACTTGCTAATAAATATCGCTACAAAATTTAGTAACTTTCTCCTGTTTCGTTTTTTTCATTGTGTTGATGGTTACATCATAATAATTTCAAAAACATACTATTAGATTCATATAAGACCTACATTTACTAAAAGAGTAATAAAGAGACTTTTACTCTAACCTAATATTTCAGATGATTGTTGAATTAATAATTATATAAATATTTGATGTTAATAAAAAGTAATATTTTAGCAATTGCGTAACTGTCCACTTTTATTAAAGAATTGGAGGATTTTTTCTCACTTTCAAATGAATAAGTTTAAATGAAGTGCAGCAAAAATTCGTTATCTAATTTAATAGGCGTACAAGGAAGTCATGTAGTGTCCACATTTTTTTTTTTTTGGTAAATATTTTGTTACATCATTTAACTAAGTGTTGGACATAGACTGATATGATCCATAAAACTTTTCGAATTACGTAAAAATAATTTACTTTTGTTTTTAACTGTTAAAAAATGTTAACAATTTTGGTTGTCATGAAGCTCTTGAAAGTAACATTGACTAAGAACAAATGATTATTAGAAAGCATATAAATTTTCTCTTTCTTAAGCCGTGCCGTAAATAAATATTTCATTTATTGATGTAATTAAATAAGATTCATTCAATTTTGTTTTTTGATGTAGTTCGGTTTTTTATACACGTGATTTACTGCATATAAACGCTTTCTAAAGCTTTTTGATAAGGTTAATAAAAACACATACAAGAAATAAGAAGTTAATTGCAGTAAAAGTATAAGTTACAGTATAATGTTCCTAGGTTATGTGTATAATAACAATATACGAAGAAAGTTTTAGAAACTTTTATGATAACCTCTTATGGCGCCTGTCATAGCCATTTAATGTGCATCAGTGAAGGTTACTGAAGTATGAGAGGAGAGAGAGTTGTTCAGCACATTGAAAGCAGTACTCTCGTCTGAAAACTCAAAATTAAAAATCCCTAACTTTGATAAAATTGCTTATAAAGTGGAGTTGTGCAAGTGAAATCCCTTCTTCAATCAGTTATTGCTCCGGTATTCTGGTTTAACCGTAAACTCCCTACAATCTGAATTAAAATTCTATTCACATTCCAACGAATATTTTTACAAAACTCAATAAGAATATTAATAAATTATTCAATAAAAATAATACTTTTCTTTGAAGTAAATAAAATCCTTACATATATGAAGCTGTTTTTAAAATAAATAAGAATACATCAACTTTTTTTTTTTTTTTTTTTTTTTTTTTTTTTTTTTTCTCTCTCGCTCCCCTGGGCCGGACCGACTTGTTGGTATTACGCCGCCCAGGGGAGTGTCTTTAAACTCAAATAGGCCTCCCCACCTACCGGCTATATACCGGCAAGGCAGGTCGGCCTACCGGTTAGCTCTTTTTGAGAGTTCTTTATCAATATTGGCCCCTTGGGGACCCAAAAGGGCAATACTAATACACCACGCCAGACCCAGTTCGCCGCGACGCGGTACCGGGTCCCTTCAGTATTCAGTGTGCTCTTGCCTGACTGTTACCCGTGGAGTCCTTGGTGGCTCATCAGTGCCAACACACCGCAGCATGCTGGACCTCACCAGCAAGGCTGTCCACCCAGTCCTATTCTAGCCAACACCTTGTCTTCTCTCATCGGAGTATTTCTGTAGAACAACTTGTCTAACAAAACTAGCAAAATTATTCCAGTTTGACTCGCTTCTTAGCATGTAGTCTATTGTTGTCTCTGGAGTTATACCTGTGAGTGCCTTACTATGTCTAAGTGTGTCCCACCTATTGCACTCAAAAAAGGTGTGCTCAGCATCATCTATCTCGTTGCAGTAGTTGCAAATTGGTTCTTCTCTCTTGCCTATTTTGTGCAGGTAGTTATTGAAGGAACCATGTCCTGTAAAAAACTGCGATAGGTGATGATCAACCTCACCAAATCTTCTCGACAACCATGGCTTGATGTTGGGGATGAGGGTTCTCGTCCATCGACCCACAGCTTCCTGCGACCATCTTTCCTGCCAGATATTATAAACGGCATCCCTGACCTCTTGTTCTGGCTTGCCTTGTGCCCTCTCCACCCTCTTTTTTGCGATTAGGTCAATAGGAGGTGTACCCGATAACACGCACAGGGCGGCATAGGACACTGTCCTGTATGCGGACACAACACCTAGGAGCACACACCTGTGCGTCCTCGCCAGTCTCTCTTTGTTGCGCCTGATGGCGATAGAGCGCCACCAGGCCGGAACGGCATACATAAGCGAAGACACGACGGTGGTCGCCAGTAAACGGCGCTTTGAGGCCCGAGGGGCATTCTGCGATGACATAATGATGTTTAGACTTTTTATCATCCTTTCTGCCTTGTTGCATACATTGACTATGTGCTAGGTGTATCTACCGTTTTTCTGGAGGATAACTCCTAAGTACTTGATGTTATTCGCTTCTTCTATAGCATGACCGTTGATGGAAATATTGAACGGTTCTAGCACTCTTCTACCCGTAAAGGCAATACACCGGCATTTTTCCGTAGACAGTTGCAGACCCCTGGACCTCAACCACTCCTGTATAGTGTCGATGGCCGCATACACCCTCTCCCGCACCTCCAAGACCGTCCTTCCCTCTACGAGGACTGCAAGGTCATCTGCATAAGCCAGCACCTGCACGCCGACAGGAAACTCCTTCTGAAGGAGTTCATCTATAATCACCAGCCACAACAACGGCCCCAAAACAGAGCCCTGCGGAACTCCACCGTGCATTTGAAAATGTACTGTTTCTTCCTGTGCTTCCACCAGACATCCTCTGTTGGACAAGTAACATTCAATTTGCCTACGCAGGTACGGGCTGAGGCCCCTAGCCGCAATTGCGTCATTAATATGACCCCAACCAATAGCCCCGAACGCGTTTTTTCAACTTCAATCGCGTTTTTTCAATCAACTTAGTGTGTCACTATTACTATTATTAATGCTACAGATTACTGGTTCAGATCCCAGTTGTCTTATATTTGTAGTTACGAATAAATCGATTTTTTCCTGAGCGCACCACGAAGAGTCGTCATCAGCGCCCGGACACGATATTTATGTAGTAAATAAATGAATATTAAAAATCAACTATTAAAAATTAGCAATTGAAAACTCAAGTCCAGTAAGTTAGAAACACAGCATAAATGGAAAATACCTATGACATATGCTAAAAGCGAAATAAAACCACAATGAAATATTACATTAATAATCTAAATTAAAATAATAAAACTACCATCTGCCATATTTCAAATGGCATACGTAAGTAGCTGAAACATACTATAGTAAAAATCAAATATTTTAATATAAACCGACGGTCTCAAGAAATCGTAAAATATTTGATAACATCGTCTCATTATTTCCTAATATATTTCGGATATTAACTCGAATGACAAAAATTACTTGTCATTTGGAGCTTAGATGATGGCACTGTTTTAAAATCATCAGCCTGCAATGTTAAGAGACCAAATGTTTTTACGAGCAAAACACTGGACTGGACATAAACATCCAACGGTCCCGATCAGGAAATAATAGAGTTATAGATGAACTTCAATGAATTTCAACTTGAATTTCAATGCAAATTTTCAGGAAAAGTTTAATGGAATAAGCATAACAAAAATTTAATCAAACTTTGGTGAGTACTAAAAAACATAATTTGAGATTGCAAAAAGATCCTCTGAACAGAAATATAAAAGAACAAACTATGGTGGGTGTAACCTATCAATTAGAAAAATTATATAAGAACATATATGAAATTGGAAACAAAAAATTAAAAACTGATAATAGTATGTACATTTAAATCAACATACGTATATAACAAAAATGTTATAGAATTCCGACAGATTTAAAAAATTAAAAAACTTATCTTATTTATTAACTTACTGATTAGGATTTGCATCACCAAAAAATTGGTAACTATTTTAGATAGCTTAAATGCACGTATGTGGCACATACCAACATAAGGTATATAATCAAGGAGAATATACCAGCCATTATGCATAAGTTATAACAGTGGGTATGTTGATGCATCCCCAGATGACAAAAGGTATCCATCCATTCTAAACCTAGTACTCCCCGACTAAAAACTGACTAAAACCACAATTCTCTACCATGGAAAAATGTTAACTTAATGTGACGTACCTTACCGACTATAATATACAACTGTTCAATCTACAAACATATCTTCAAACAATTTAAGAAATGCACACAGTGAAAGGGTATCATTTTTTAGGTCAAGTTTCTATAGCACATTGGACTTACTAAATACCTGAAATTTCTTTGCGAATATGAATCCAGCCGGAAATCAACAAACAGAGATAGATATGTGGATTTCCGCAATTGGATTCACAGTGACAATGTTATGTAGTATTTAAAGAGCATATAATCATAGATATCAGAATATGATGGATATCACTTGTGGTAGATTGAGTGATCATAAGTGTGGAGTCTGTAAATATAACTCATTAACGAGGGCAAACGCAAAGTAATAGCGATTAGAATTACCCTATTTCACACCATCAGTGTAAATTATTATGTGAACAAAGCTCTTGTTGAAACTCAAGCGATTAGTTTTGATTTTCGTAAGGCTAATTTGCTGAAGTTGATAATCAAGTAGTTTAAAAGAGGTTATAGTATTGAACCGTTTTAAAAATATTAATATTGACCCTAGTAGAGTATTGACCCGTTTAAAAAATGTACTTAACTTTCCTTAGTGTCAGACTTAGGTGCTTTAGAGAAGCACCTTAAGAGAAGTGCTTAAGAGAGAAAGTTAAGTTGGCAACTGCATCAATGCTCGATGTGCATATTTTTTACATAATATAAAAGATACAAATTAAAAATTAATTTTTAATTTTCTTGCGACTGTTCATTCCATCATAAAAATTAATTGGTCTTTTATCAATAAAAGATACGCTTTAAACATTGGTTGCGTGGATTTGTGAAAATTCCTTGTCTTGTTTTTACAATATAGTATTTAAACCACAGATGAAACTCGTCAGAAGTAACCAAAATATTAAATTAATTATTTGTAAATGATATATTACATCCGATAAAACTAACAAAATTATATGTCTGTAGTTAACCAATCAATAATACATTTGATTCAATACCTGTACATGTATATGCAACGCATTCATACGTACATTGTAAGATTTCAATTTAATAAACGAAACGATGTATGTGTATGGATTTATTACTTTTTGACACGTGCAAACAAGAAATATATTTTATTTTTGGCGATAAATTAACCTATTAACAGTTTAATTCAACTTTTAAAAGTAGAGATTGCGTGTTGAATTTTACAAATTTATTATCATTTTCACTCGTTCGTTTTACAAGTCGCAAAATCCTAACGGCATGTATCCGTATTTACTTTGCATCGATCGCCAAAAAAGAAAGTTGTTCGATTCACAAATTCACTGACAGAAGTACGTAAAAGTTGAAGATTTTACACAATGAAAGGACAGAGTACTTTATGTTAACTGAAACACACGTGAGAGTACAGTGAAACCCGCAGTGAGAGTACATTGGGGAGGTAGATTATTGATTAGAATTCTTCGAACATATTATAGTATAATATTTCTTTATAGCTACAAGTAAAAAAAAAAAATCAGGAGCTCATATTATTTTTTACACGTGCATATATATATATATATATATATATATATATATATATATATATATACTTTCATACAACACCCTCCACCAACCTCTTTCCCACCCAGAGACTCATTCTCTATCTTTTGCTCTCCCAGTTACTCTCTGAAATTTCCATACCAAGTATTAAATTGCGTTTGGGTTTGAAAGCGCGTGCGCAGTCGCAGACTAACACACACCTACCGTACTAATAGCGTCACACAGTAAATTTTTGAAAACTTTAGCAGTTTTTGTGAAAAGAGAATTGATCTATAAGATTATTTTTAATTTTATTATCTCTATACGGAAAACTTACAAGATATGTGTTTCCTTAAATATGAGGAAAATTATTTTAAACGTCTTGATAACGGCACTCGAAGATTTTATATATATACGTGAAATATGGAAAAAATATAATACAACAAGTATAAATTAAACAATCTTTAAAATATATCGTATCATTTCCTGTGGAAATCAATGAACCTTTTTTTTTTTTGTGAATTGTATAGAGTAATAATGACGTGAAAGGGAGGCACTTAGTGATAAATTTTAAGCCAATAGAAAGGTTTAAACAAAGTACAATACAATAAAAACTGTAATGATAAAAATATAATCAAGCGTAACAAAGTTCAACAAATTCGACCATTAACTGTTAACAACAAAAGTTAAGTAGTAAGATAACTTGACGTAGATATTGAGAATAATAAAATTAAATGGTAAGCAACTGAGGATAAAAAAAAAATTGTCACAAGTCATATGTATGACTTGTAATAATTGTGTAACTTATATGACTTTTTACTTATGTAAGTAAATAGAAGACAACAAATTAACACATGAACCTTGTAAAGATGTAAAAAATTATACCAACACTGTCAGAAATTTATACTACTTGTATTTTTCAAATCTTTTTAGTTTTTATTAAACAATATCAAGGCGTATGGATTATAAAACAGTCTTACTTGGTGATCGGTCGGTAACAATTCAAATACAATAACGTAACTAATAATCTTATTAGGAAACGTGCTGTATAATTTGTAGAAAATTTTTTCCGTATTCGTTTTCATACGAACATATATATGTGGTTGCACGCGCGTGCATGTGAGCGTGCTTGCGTGAATAAAAAATAATTCAATAATTTTTGAGAGATATAAAATTGAATAATTTTTTTTTTTTACGATTTGGTTTCACTTTAATTTATCTTTGTGACATAATTGAATGGAGGTAACGCATGAATAATTTTTTATCTTTGGATTAAAACCGTTTTTATTCTTCAAAGATAGGCTGCCATTACCTGTACGCTACATTAATTTCAAACGGATTTTGAAATAGGGAATAACTTTGTATAATAATACATTTTTTAAATAAATTATAAAAATTGGCTTAATGTTACACGCGAGCGCCCATACACACACTTTGATAATTATTTTAAACTTTATTTCACCCTACTATTTTCACAATCAATTTTAAAACTGACCTATTTTTTTGTAGATTTTTAATCTGTCTGATTAATGATTTTTATTCAAAACACAGTGAAGCACAGTGTTTCTATACAAAAGTATTTATTAAAAATACAAATAATATTTATTTTTGTATTTTTAACAATCATTATTTTATAAATACTAGTCTTTCATTGAGACTTTCCTTTTAAAGTTGGTACAGTTGAAAAATCATACTACTGATTAAACTAAAATTCCTTTATGGTGATTAGTCATAAACATATATACATTTATTTATTATACATTCAGTAAATAATTACTAGTAAATTTATTGAGATTAAGATTAATTTGAAACGAGGAATAATAATATATATCAACGTAGAGAAAAATATTTTTCCTTCCAGTTTACTATATCGGTTCATTTTTTAGTAATATCAGTTAATTACAAGTCATTATTTAAAAAGAATACTGGAAAAAAGAAATTAAAAAATGAAACATGCAAAGGACGGTTTGATTTCCCATTAAAAAAACTAAACTGTGTTGTGCACCTTTTTAATCTTTAAAGAAATTCATTTCATTTTAAGGTATAATAAATATTTAGAAATTAAAGTTATCATATTAAGTTTATTAAAGATTTAAGGTATTTGAGAGAATTATTTTATACTCGATTTTCCTTCTCCAGGCATACTTCTACATTTTCCAAAGTAATTTTTTACGAATTTACAGTTCACGACCTTACAGTTCAAAATAGTAAAGAATCACTTTTGAAATCTTCATCAAACGTTTAGTTCTTGATAATAAATAGCATAATGAGAAAAACGGATAGATAATTATGATAATAATCATTAACAAATTAGTTATTGAATTTAGCTTAACGTTCTTTAGTAATCATAAGTAATCTTTTCAGCAAAATAAGCATTTCTAATTAATAAAATGCTAAGGAAATAAAATTAACGCAGATTTTTTTAAATTTTTTAAGGTTTAAGGGAATAGAGTGAATTATTCACGGATGGAAAGTACGAGTAAATGGATCTTACTCATCACGGCCACATGATGCTTCTGTTTTCCCTTTACTCACTCCATAGGAGAATAAGACATTTATGAAAAATAGAATTATTACAATATTGTAATAATTAAAATATAACAATAGAAAGAAAAACTATTAAGCTTTAACAATAAAGGACGATTGGGTACTGGTCTTGCAGGTCAGGAGATATAAATACTACCGGGGACCAGTGGAGGACAGTTAGTAGTTAAAAAAAAGGATTAAAAAAAGTAATAATGTTTATTTGTTTCTGGATTAGTTAGCGGTGCTTTGCTTTACAGCACATAAAGATTTCAAAAATACGATAAGGTTTCATCGGATTTAAAAGAGGTCATAATATAAATCTCGGTCATCAGAAGCATCTTTTTGAATTTATTACACATTTTATGACTGTGCACGTTACCTTTTACATCCGTACCGCTTCTTCTTCACAATCTGATAACTAAGCTGTCGTGATTAAAAATTGTACCACAGCTAAATCCATATTTTAAAAGAGATATATCGTATACCTTACAACCTTAACATTATATAAATGAAACTCGATAATAGTAGTCACACAAAAAACATTAGTCTAATGCAAGCAACGATTATTAAAACATTTTCAAACAGATGTTTCCCGTTATAGAACAAGTACTTCATCAAAACTTTCTTATACAGAAATTAGATAAAAATTTATTGATAATTTTTATTTTTAAACAAATACAAAGGAAGAAATATATTGAGCTGGGGTACGTAAAATTTAATTAAATAATCCTATTCACCATAAAAATATTGTTAGTAATTATCTAGAGATAACCGATTCATCTATATTGTATATTATTGATTTTGTAAATATTTTTGATTATTCAAAATACATTTTTATTTTATGAATTTGAATCACACCGTGGAACTGCAGAAAACATTCAACGGTAAAAAAAAACGGATTAAAAAACTTTTTTTCAGCAGGTGTACATGAGAAAATAAGTTGAACGATAAATTAACAATATTTCGCATGAAAGTTTAACGATAAACGATGGAGAAAATTGACCAAAATCGTCTTCTAGAATGTAATTATTATTCATTACATATTGTTGAGATTTCGAATTTTATACAAAACATTGCTCCGCCCAATAAATTAGATATTTGAGAAATGGTGAAACGTGTGTTTTTTTGTTTTCAAAACTAAAGAATACAATTTTCCAAACTAAGAATACACTTTTTAAGACAAACAATACACTATCATTTACAATATAAAACAAGAGTTACAAATTAGACACAGTTTGTGAATTACATAAATACTTCTGTTGACATACAACAGTTTGTACCTGTAGGTTCTAATTGAACTACAACAGGCTCACAAGAGTATCTATAATTTTCTTATTTAAAACTGTGATGCAATAATCTATGATGAAATAATCATTTTCGTGATTTAATAACAGTTTCGAAAATTAGGTACTCCTTGAGGACAAGAGTCCTGTATTAGGAGTTTTTCAATTTTATTAAAACATTGAATTATTAAACCCATCAATTTTATTAAAACATTGAAGAATGTTAAGATATATAAATGAAGACAGAAGGGGCTGAATAGAAATTTAACAGTTACTTACTATAAATTATAAAACTATTAAAGAAGGGGAAAATCATATTTAGCTTGTCATTAGAACTCAAAAGATGATTCACGACTGCCGTAAGCGTTATGCTTCCCTAGGATAAATTGTCAATTTTAATCACAATTGAATCAAAAGAGAACTCAACATTTTCATACTGAATGAGCCAACAACGCTCAAGAAAAATTCTGGATGAATTTAAACCTAGACTATCTTTCACACAATTTGGCAAAAGATTATAAACGTTTGGTGCCATATAAGTGAAATATCTACAAAACCACTCCTTCCGAGGTCTAGGAAGTACAAATTTACCATTACTTCGCATATCTCGATCGATTCGTCTATATTTAAGAGCCTTATCTCCACTCCTAAGAAAGAAAAGTTTAAATGCCAAATTTTCACGACTGTAACATGGTCGGTTTCATGAAAACTACGCGCTCTCACTTATTCCTCCTTCCAGATTGGAGGATGAAAAAAATGGTGAAGTACGTATATTTCTATTTTGAAAGTAGCGTCAGTTAGAACACTGTTTCATATATTCACGGATAATTTTGCTATTTAAAAAGATTCCTATCATTTAGTACGGTCAGTGTTATCCTTGAAAACTTTTCTTTTTTTCAATTATTTCAAGCACTTTTATGTTTTAAACGATCAATAAACTGAATTTACTGATTGACTTGTGAATTTCAAAAAATGTTTATGACCAGTTAGCTATGGAGTAGTTACATTTTTAAAACCATCTTTATATTCTCTTGCTATATCTTTGAAATTCTACAAGCTATTTTTCTTGAAAGTAGCTCAGATTTTCCTCTCTGGTTGTAATAAATGTACAGTATGAATTGTATATTTATTTTAAAATTATCATTTTCTTGTTGATTTTTCAACAAGAAAATCTATTTATTATTTTACTAATAAAAAACAACAAGTATTTTCAAGTTTCATTTATGGAATTAGATAATTTGTACTGTTGTTATTCATTTCAAAGATAATTAATTAATTTATATAGATGGATTAACTGAAATTAAAAGATTTCACTTATTAAGAAAACATAAATCTATTCATAAATACTTAATCCACTTTATAAATTTTAACAAAAATGAAATTATATAATTATTTTTTCAGAACAGTAGCTACCGTAATTGCAAGAATATATTAAAATTTTATAAAATGAGATGGAAGAGCAATTACCGCGACAAAATGAAAATGGCACTGACGCGTAATATTAATTAACTATTAACAAAGCACTCACTCCGAATGATGCTCTTTATTTATTACACAATGTTTTGTGTACTCTATTTTATATATATATATATAATTAATGACATAAGCTATAATTTTTCTGCCATCCCATTTCTTTTAATAATTAATATTTTTCTTCTTTCAAGAAACTAGCTCGTGTGATCTTGTTGAATAATTTTACCCAGCTTTTACCGAGGCTATCCAGGTTTTATCTACATAAGGTTTACTAAATAATTTTTTTAATAAAAAATTGTTTCATCTACATCGAACTTCATTAAAATGTATCATGTTTTTTTTTCTTATATTTCTAACATTAGCCCTAAGTTTACAAATAAATTAACTGTACTGGAGAGAGAAAAAGAGTAATTAAAATAAAATAAAAAAATATTATACGTATATGTATAAATTATAAATAAATTGTCAATAGAAATTTAAGTAACTAACGTTTTTGACTGTTAAAAACATACCTACCAGTAAATATATTTTACAATTTGTATGTATAATATAGAGAAATAGTAAAAGTTTCATTTACCCATATAATTATATTTAATCTTTTTTGCATTTTTAATTTAAAACGGCGTCAATTACTATGATTAGAAAATATATCAACAGTAGAATGAAATCCAGCTTTATATCTTAACTTCGGTGATCTACGGGAATCGTTTAAAATATTGTGATACCATCTTACAGAAAAAGATACAGTTACAGTCTTATTTAAAACAAATTTATAGGCCATATCTAATTCCAGTGCATTGTGTAATTAAATGAGAGATGCAAATCTTTACTTTAATGTTCTAATTTATTAGGAAACTTTGAAAAAATTTCTCATCACAAATGACATATCACCATTAAAAAAATGTAATATTTAAATAACAAATAATGCAGAGCTTAAGTTTTGAGGATTAGTAGTTTTTCTTTTTAAATCTAACTACACAAAAAAAGGTAAAATACCGAGTATTGTGTCTAGATTTTTAACTTGAATTTTATGAATATATTTTACTTTCAATTTAAAAAAAGTTATAGATTTTATTCGTAGGTTTTCAATTTTAATTATCTTTAGCTCCTACTTTTTAGCACAAGATACCGATTTTAATGATTTTGTTATTTTATTTTTAGGCGTCATTTTTTCAACGGTTGCGGAAGAACTCTTGAATAAACCTTTGTGAAAACTATAAAAAATTCTTGTAAAGAAAAAGCTCCGTGATCAACAAAGAGGATTTGAAGATTTATTTTATTAATCATTGCCGTACCTTCTCCACCACACATACCACCGTCCCAATTGTCATCCTCCTTCCACATCTCTTCGTTATCAACATCATCATCTACATCATAGCCTAACAAGTTTTTACGCAGTAATCACGTACATCCTCATATCATTCATGTGTTTATGCTATTTTCACACAATATCTAAATTTTAATATGGACCTGACTTAACATTCTTGAAATAAGATAAATTTTAAACAAAATTAAAGCCAATTAAAAAAATAATCCTTTTTTATTCTTCTATATTTTGTCTTTTTAATTTAATTTCTAACATAAAAATTAGTAAGTTACTAGCAGTTGTTTTTTTTTAAATTTCATGCTTATTTCAAAAATTTTAATTTAAATAAAAAAGTTAAATTTTATTAATATACAGTTCGTTCATTTGTGTTTTTTTTTTATAACTTTTTATGGCTTTATTTAAGTTTAATTCATTTTTGGTCCAGTTAATTTATTTTTTCTTATGTAGCCTATCTAGTATGAACAATTAAACATTCGATATCATTGATGTAAAACTCTCAAACAAAAATTTATAACGATATGTACCAAAAAAGATTTTAAAAGACTCTGAATCTAAAGAAAATACAATCAGAATGGGTTTGGTTATCTCTTATAACATTGAAACAGTTAGATAAATTTACGTTTTTAAAGCCCATTTAACCTTCTCCCTAAGACAATAAAAATCTAACAATTTATATATAAATTCAATACAAAATCCAATTACATCAATTTCAAATTAAATAATAAATTTGTAAATAAATAAAATATAATACGGCTTTTAATTATTTAAAAATATAGTAATGATAATTTATTTGTTATAAAAAATTTCAGTGCATACTTTCACATAGGCTTACACATACAACCAATAGAAAATGCACATTTAAATAATTCAAGACTCCAAATAACTACTACATCTGGTTATGTCAGTGTGATTCAAATTCCATTTTCATTTATATGTAAATTTTCTTCAGTACCTTGACGACGTATTCGACCCAAACTCTTTTCCAAAGATAAAGAGTAATTCTAGCAGATACATTATAGTAACTAAACCCTTTTTATTAATTTTTTTCAAAGTAATCTACTGTTTTATTGATTATACTTTTGATTATTTTAAAAATATATATTATACGAGGATAGAAATTAATGTAATAAGTTAGACCAAAATGCATTAGTAATTATCCTTCTTACATCAAATTTGCATTTTAAATTAAAATTATAAATTTACGCCAAATGTAGTTTCCATGTTTAATAACTAGTGCACTTCCAAGAAAAAAATGTTTTTAAAAAAATTGGAATATAAAAATTTTAATTTATTTGAAAACCCCAGTGCGCGCGCTCACACACAAAATATTACGTGTTGGTTACGTTTGGGAATGTGTTGGTAGTAATAATCGATGTCATGCTCTGAAGTCCTGTATTATAAAGATACAATAATAATCCTTGAGGGTCTATAATTTTACAATTCACAATTTTTGTTTTAATATTGAAATAAAATCATTATATGACACAAACAATTTTAATTTTATATAAGAGATATATGTATCATCTCAAGATATTAATGTGAAGAATTAAATAATCAAATTATTCGAATAGTTTTTTTTTAGTTCTTTAAGGTCGTTTACTGTTATAAATTATTATTATATTATTAAAAAATATTATTATAAAATTATTACAAGAATAAAACAAAACAAAATAAATAAAAAAATCTTGAATAATCTAGTATGTGTGTATTTCTAATCTGTTTGGATAAATTATAAACTGTTTCTATGCGATATTTTTCCATAATAGGGATTTTTTTTATTATACTCCTCCCTTAAGGCTGAAATGGGTTTATAAAAACAGAGATATACTTGAATTTTTCATTTTGACACAAACCATGGATTCACTTAAGAAACCGCACAAGCTTTATAAATAAAAAGTTTTTTCTTAAACTGAGAATTTTCAAAACAGGATCATTTTTTATTTTTTATTCAAAAAATCAGATACAGTAAGATTATATTTTTAATTTAAATATTAAGATTTAAAAAAAAAGCCAATTATATCGTCGTATAAGAAGCAAGTAAATCAAAAGTCAAGAAAAGATAAGACAGGTACTTAATTTTGATTTACTCCTTTTAATAAATAAATATGCTACGTTGTTTTAATTACATAATTTTTCAATTAAAATTTCTGTAATTATATTGAGATTAAGCTTTTATATCTGATAAGAAAACTACCAATCCATCTATAAATTAAATCTAAGTTAAAATGTATTTATTTTATTTCTCAACTCTGCAGGATATTGAAGTCGACGGTTTATCTGTATAAACTTATTGCTCATTTATTACAGTATAGATAACACTATGAAATCTGTTAGATAATACAAAGAATGATTAAATGTAATTGGAAGGAAACAATGTCAATTACGTCACTGCAAAAAGAGCTAACAGATTCAAGCCAATCGGTAATAGAAATAAAAGAAGATATGCGACTATACCACCGGCTTTTAATCCCCTTTCTTAATCGTTTAAATAATATAAAAATTAAACTAATTATTATTTTTAAATAAATCATCCTTCAATAGACAGAAAAAAAACAGTGTTAGATATGTAGAAAATAAAACTAACAATGAAATCATCTCTAGTAAAAAAATCCTTTATACACAAAGTGTTCATTATAGAGTGATGAAACAAATCTAGAACACAATATCATATCGGCATATTGTTGACACAATTTTCATGAAAACTGGTCAGTTTAAGCGTCAGCTGGTGGCAAACATAGAGGTTGCACTCCTACCTACGTTCTACGTATTCAGAACAGTCAGTTATATTGCAGCTTATTTGACAGCTATTTAAAAGTTAATATTAAAGAAAAATTACTGACATCTAGACAATACTTATTTCACCTTAAAAATCAATAAATAACGCAATGAAAGTATAAAATTATTTCTTTCACAAAAAATCGAACTTTGTATTTTTTATGCGTTCTTATATAAAAAAATTACATGAACTAACGAAAATTTTTATATAAGATCATCTATATGTTATTCCAACCTTCTAATCTTGTTGGCAGAATGATTAGGAGGCTAACAAGGTTCGATTAAAATTCCATTTTTTACATCTGTCGAATATTATATAAATAAATATATCTACCTATACTTTTTTTCTTGTTGTTTAACTTCGGGACCACCGTTACGTATTGCTTCAGGAGATAACATGAATGATTTGAAGCATAAAAATGCCATGCCTGACCAGGATTCGAGCCCGAGACCTCCGGATGAAAGGCTGAGACGCTACCACTCGCGCCCTGGAGACCGGCATATCCAATTGTACTAGAAATTCATATCCAGCTATACTGGAAATTCTTAAGTAAGACTAATCATATTAATTTATTGTAGAATTTTATGAAAAACCCTAAAGATATATAACGACACTCCTACTCATAATAACAACCTTCGAGATAGCGACCAATAATGTAAGCGGGTAATAATAATAAAAAAATTAAAAAAACTATTTTCCTGAGCTAAATTTCTGGAAATTTTAAGTATTTAATATCATTTCAGTTCTAATGAGTAAAGAGATTAGCATTCTTCTTTAATCACACCCTTTTTTTCCCCCATCTGAATGGCCTTTAATCTTATCTATAATTCATTATTACCTGAAGATAAGTTTTTAATTCAGTTATAATCAATACAAAAATCTTATTAAAGTAGACAGAAGACTTAAAAAGACAAAGTTAATTTTATATTTATTTTGAGTGGTTTAAATATATCCGTATTGTTTCGGGCTCAAAATTCATTTAAACATATTGCATACCCATCTTTAAAAATGATAAGCATCAAACATCAGGCTAATTGGTTTCCCACTGACTTCTTCATAGATTCAAATTTATGGTTTTTAACAGCATGCCAGTCCCATGAAGTGTAGGTGATATTCAGTCGCATAAGTTATTCCATTGCAATGTTCACCACATAGCAGCCAGTAATGGACATCATCTATATTATAGAGAGCAATTCTGATTTCTGTACCTCAGATGTTTTAAATGGATTACAGTCGCAAGAATGATTGATACAGTTAGTTTAACGACGACAAATGTATCCGTTTATATATGAATCCTTAATGAATCAATATTTATTCCATCAAAATAATACAATTACTAGCGGAAATACGCAAATATAACAACTTAAAGTAAACATATCAATTGCTTTATAAACTAGATTTCATTATTATAATACATTTTAATTAGGGTTCACTAGTGATGTTGGTATGAAATGAATATAATTACAATTATTTTATATTTACCACTCACAGTAAAACAGTTATATAAATTAAACAAAATATCGATCAACAATAATTTAGGCTTCAATTTCTCACAATGATAAAATCAACCAAAATCTTGAATTCAAAAGAGATATAGATTGTATTACTACAATTAAGACCAATTAATAAAATTTATTGAATATTCATTCCACTATTTTCTTAAATGTGGAATTGCTCATCTTCGAAAGTATAAATTTAATAAGCAAGTATCAGTTTTATAAATTTGTAACATGCATAATGCAGCTGTGTCCCACAAATAAACATGAAAAACCTCAGAAACACTGAAATACAATTCACGTTGTAAATGATATGATAAATGATATTTTTCTGTTTAAATAACATAATTAAATTTTTTACGTACATTTGTCTCACGGTTATGAAACCCATTTCTTTAAACATCTGTTTTCTAGAATGTAGACGACAATTAATTAATTTTGTTGTAAAAGTATGAATAACGTACACTACTACAACATAGCAAGGGAATTTTTTTCCGTTTTTAACTAGGAATCTGACATTTATTATTATTTATAACATTTATTATTATATCTGACATTTATTATTGAAAGCATACATTTACCTTTATAAAATTCAATCCAATAAATTATGACACTCGAAATTTATACTAATCAGTTCTGAATCAATAGTAAAATTTTCTTTTACAGAAATTCTAGAGATATTTTCCCAAAGAGATTGTGAAGTCAGTATTACAAAATAAGTTTTTAGATCTATCTTGTAATATATTGGTTTAAAACCTGTAGGTTGAATTTAAACAAGGTATATTTTGCCAATTAAAATTATGTTCTATTTATTTTTTTATGAACCTTGAGACGTTTACACGTAGAAATATGGAAATGAAATTTTATAGCATATGAAAAATTCCATACTTGACCGAGATTCAAACCCGGGACTCCCGGATGAAAGGCCGAGATGCTACCATTCTGGCACGGAAATAGTTCTTCTGGTGATCTCATAAATTTTCCAAATAACCGAGCTAAACTTATATATTTAGTAATCCAAAAATTACATTTTTTATAAAAATTACTTAATTTTTTCCATTATATTTTGTATTGACCTGTTAAAGTGTGTAGTACTTATGCTGATATTCAAAGTATTTTAATGCAAAGTTCGAGAAAATTAAAGGAAAAATTGAATGTAAAAAAGTAAATGCATATTCCTTTATTCCAGAAAACCATGCTCCAGATTAACAAGAGTTCATACTCGGAAATAGTCTTTTCTTTAAGTAATTTTTCTAATTTTTTGTTTATTCAAAGTAAAAATAAAAAATAATTTAAAATAATCACAATAGAATTACAAAACCAAAATAACACGTAAAATATCAATTATTCTTCAACTTTCTTTAATTCGTCACTAAGTTTAAGGATTGATAAGTAATTGGAAAATTTTAATTTAGCATCACCTTCAAAAAGTCGAATCAATTAGAAAAATTTTAGATTGATATTTTTTATATTTATCTTTTCGTGCTTCCTAAAACTTCGGATTTTTATTGTGTATATAGAAAAAAAGATTCATAAATGAAATTTATGAATATATTCGTCTTTTCATTCAATGTTATTAACATAATAATTGCTAAAAGAATTTTGAAAATTAGTCAAAGATCTATTTATAGCAGTGCATTTTTTATTGTCATACGGATTATATCGAGAAAAAATTCAACTGATTTGAAAAGAGAATATTTTAAAAACTTATGCTTTCAGGATTACAGTACGAATGAAAGTTCGACATGTAATGTTTACCTTTACAGTAAAATCCTGAATTTGTTGTTCATAATAACGTTGCATCCGGGTGCAAATAAATGAATCTTCGTGGCGCGCAGAAAAACTCAAAAACTGAAATCTTCTTTAAACGTTAAAATAAATGAAAAGACGTTACCCATGCCACTATAACATTACTGCAGATTATTTCTGAATACTAAGTTAACATTTCTTTCCTGGATTCTACAGTTCCACAAAAACTCAAATTTTACTTTGAGGAAAAAGTAAATAAACGGAACAAAATTATATAAAAATTAATTTACTTATGAAGCATAAGTATAATTTACATATATTACCAGAATGAAAACCACCAGTGAAAATTTGGAAAATATTTTTTAGCGAAGTGAATCAAACGTTATTTGCTTTAAAATTTTTCGTGTTTAAATTTTAAAAAAATTCAACGTAAAGTAAATATACAAAATCAGAGAAAAATGTTACGAAAAATTCAGATGAAACTCATTCCAAAATATAAAAATATTTCCTGCAATGACATTTGAAAATGAATTATATTTTTTAGATACTGCGATATTAAAGGAGAACCAATTTTTTCTGAGATATATTTTTTAAACTTGAAATAATTTATTTATTATCCTCAGATACATTTCGTTATATTTTCTCCGTTTTTCGTCCGAAAATCCTAATGTGATTTAGAAAATTATATGCAGTAAAAAAATTCATTCATCATCAATTACTTTTTTTTTCTGGAGGGCGATAAATGCATTTTTTTATATGCATTTTTTTAATTATATGCGTTTTTTTAATATTTTAAACAAAATATTTTTAAAAAAACGCTAAATATTAAAAACAAATTTACGACTAACCCAGCTAAAAAGTGAAATTTACCTAAAAATAAATAGAATTTAACGAAGTCCGAGTGCTGTGTAAAAGGTTCCTTCTCGGATACCAAATGAAAAAAAACACAATCAAAACAATTAAATGAAAACAAAAACAAACACATTAAAATAATTCAACAGGACAACAAAAACATATATTACAATTTAAAATTTTGTTTAAATATTTACTCCTTGTAAAAATAGCAATATCCGATCAAAAACTTCCTTATTATTCCCCAGAATTTGACGAATAATTCTCTGTAATTAAAATTTACGACGCAAAGCCGCGTAACATATGCAATCCACAAATAAGTGGCGCACCGAAAGCGGTGGTTACATCCTACGCATACTGGTGCGTGTCCTGCTGACATGAGGTACTCGTGTGTGACTCTGGTATGTCCTAACCGCAATCGAGAGAGAACCACTTTCTCATGACGAGTTTTTCTACATGAGGAGACCCATGGCAACACAGAAGTTTTAATATCCCGGAGTTTGTTATCAACGGTAGCCGTCCAGTCACCTTGCCACTTTGCTCGAAGAGACTGTTTTATACAATTAATAAAGTCAGAAGCAGCAACACGAGTGGTGAAAGGAGATTGATTACATTCATCTTTACCAATCCGCCTTTTCAACAATCCACCTACTTCGCCTTTTTTTCAGCTCGCGGTTGACACCGAAAGCAATAATAATTGGCCTGTGATCACTGGCGTGGAAGTCATCACAAACAGACCAATAAAGATGAGGGAGTAAACTCGGCGAGCATACGGAGAGGTCGATGTTGGACAATGTATCAGATGATAAGGACATGAATGTGTGTGACCAATCTATTCAGTATACAAAGGTCTTGTCTTACTCTATCATATTTCCTCGAGAGAAACAGAAAGGTGCCCAGGAAATATGGTGGACATATTTCCCACCATAAGTCTCCTACTATTAACGATGGCGGTGAGATTTGTGTGAGGATATTTAATATTTCTAGAGTATTAAACTCAGAGTTCGGTGAGAGATACAAATTGCAGATATGCAATTTGAAGGGATATAGACAGACCTTCCCGGCAACAGCAGGAATAAGGGTGGCTAGTGGAATCCTTGTAGCAGACACCACATTCTTCATAAAAAATAGCAATTCCATCAGTCTCTCTACTGTCTACTAGACAGTCGTATCTCTCACAGAAATAGCCTCCGAGTGTTACTGCATCTTGTTGTAGAGATGTGTTTCTTGGAAGCACGTGATTAGTAGTTCATGTGCACGCGCCAATACTCTAATATCTTCAATGCGGGTCAGAAGACCTCTAACACTCCACTGAATAATGTTCATAAATAAAGGTAATTATAGATGAATAATTTCAAGAAAATATATAAAAGTTAGTTGTACCTATGTGATCCGGTTTATATTTTTCGTATTTTTGATTTTAAAGAACTCCGATGCCCTGGGGTGGGATGGTTCAACCATATCCTTCAGTATACGAGGTGTTGAAGAAGGAGATTTGGTAGTAAAATGGGATGCCGCAGATAACATCCCAGAGGGGATGGTTACGTTGGTTACCTTAACAGGGAGCTTATTACATGGCTTACCGCCAGCTGCGATTATTCCTGCCCGTATAGGTAAAACTTTTGGGACAGGAACATTAATAGGGATCCCACTGTTGGATTCACTAGCTGCAACGAAAGACTTGTTTTCATCTTTATCAGCTCTGAAATAGTAGCTTTAAGTGACACAACTTGATCAGATAACATCTGAACAAGTTTTTTAGCTCACTGCAGTTGAAAGTTAGTGTAAGAGAAGGTGTTGGTTCTTCCATTCCGTTCTGGCTTTTCATTATACGCTTCACTTTAACATCTTGATCACGAAGCCCATCAGCTATTTCAGTGACATCTATATACATAAGATCTATATTTTATATTTATAAATAATAAATATAGAAATAAATATATATTTATTTATAAATAAATATAAGAGTTTTGTAGCATTCCCCACTATACTGCGTACTCTATACTGCCCATATCACGGAGACGTAAGATAGTTCAACTCTTCTCATCATTAAATGTTTCAATCAGAATCGATCCGTCACGTAATTTTCTGATGTTCTTCGGGGAACCACTTACACCTGTTATAACTTTATTTATCAAGAAATTTTGTGATTTTTTCAGATGGACCAATAACAATCATAGGAATTTCTTGTGGACTTGTAATTTTGTTCCCACGAGTACCAGCGATATAATGAACCACTCCAGCAGAGCGCACGCGTACTGGAGCTAACTACAGCTAGAGCTAACTACAGCTGGGTTAGCCCTGATGCCCAGAGGACATCGTTGGAGACTCATTACGTAGAGCCATTCACCATCGACACGATAGTTTCCACGTTGGGTTACGGTTGCGTTTTTTTTTCTTTTTTCTTTCTTTTTTCCTTTGTTCTTAAACACCCCAAGGAAACCAGCCTCCGCCTGTTAAGACATAGCATGGCCTCCTCAGAGTGTCGTGGCAGCAGTGTCTGCCCACCCTATCTGCCTCCCACCGGAGGATCTCCCATCGGGGTCCCCAGAGCCTCATCGGAGTGAGCCAACCACCTCTTCCGGACAGCTAACCCACTCCTCCGCTGTGGAGCTACCCTCCCCGTCCCTAACCTACATGCCGCTGGCACACGTTCCGCGTAACCGCTGCCCCCACGCGACCCTCTCATACCATGAGGGTCCTTAATGTTATCCTCGGGGAGCGCCGACCACGCTGCACTTGCACGTAGTGGAGCCAGAACACGCTAAGAAATAAGGCTACCTCCCTGGCCCTAATCGTCGCCACGATTCACCCCCTGGCTTCCTTCATTTTTTGAAGCCTTATATATTTTTTTCCACCCTGGCAGTGGTATGTCACTTTACATTTAAATGCTCCAACGTCGCATCTACTAGTCCAGCCACCCTTCATCCGTGCCCAGAACAGAACAATTAAATTTACACACATTATACACGACAAGTAGTAACAAGCAACCCACTAAATAAACTATAATACCCAATCATACATCATTGTTACAGCTGACCCTCGCTGTGCTCAACTACAAACAAACATAAAACCAGGGCCTTAGCTTGGCACCTAACCTACTAAATCTACGACACTCATAGCACTTGAACACAAAATACAATACCTTACCCTACCGTAAATTAAAACACAAATTGAAACATAATTCTTAACCTAACAAAACAAAATCAAAATCCAACCATCTGCCGACGCCGACCCTCCGCAATCACTCGTCAGAGGTGTGCACGCAATCTAGGAGGCTCTTCCTTCGCCTTAGTATCCAGTAAATGGTGAGCCAGGTTCACCATCTCCTGCCACTCCTCTTGAGACCTGACCATTCGCCTGACTACGACGGTTGCGTTTCTTAAGATGTCGCAACACCACCGAGTGAAAAAGTAAGATAAAACAGTATATGATATTTTTGTATAATTGTGTAAGGGTATATGTCCTAAATTGTGTATTATTTTTGGTGTAGTGTACGTGTATAGTGTAATGTTCTGCAGCTTTGCGTGTAGTTGGACGAAAAACTGCAAATGCTAGGGACGTGGGAATGCCAACCCCCAAAATCTTAAAGAATAAGACTCCCCGTCGGGGATCAATTAATTATGATTAGTTAATTTTTTATGCAATAAAAAATTAACTAATCATAATTATCATAATTGGTCAGAAGGTGTATCAGGGGCCGAAATTCATCGAAGACTTTCGGTACAGTACGGGAACAGTCTGTCACCGCAACGGAAAGTCTACGAATGGATTGAAAAATTCAAAAACGGTCGCACAAGTGTTACGCACGACAAAGGAGCCGGACCACCGTTTACCGCCATAAATGAGATAAACATTGAGCGTGCACGTGACATGGTTTTCTTAGACAGACGAGAAACTATCGATGAAGTGGCACATCGTCAAATTAGTCACGGTTCTGCCTACGAAATCATCCACAACAGACTTGGGTTTCATAAAGTCTGTGCAAGATGGCTCCCAAAACAACTCACACAGTTGCATAAGCAGACGCGCTTGGACATCTGCCAAAAACATTTCGATCGCTATAGTAACGAATGGGACATCTTCTTAGACAGTATCATCACCGGTGACGAATCATGGATCCATCATTACGAGCCGGAGAGTAAACGGTAGAGTACGGAATGGAAGCATCCAAATTCGCCCTGCAAAAAAAAGTTCAAGACTCAACCGTCCGGAGGAAAACTGATGCTTACGGGTTTTTGGGACTCACGAGGTCCAGCACTGGAACATTATGAGGAAAGGGGCACGACAATAAACAGTGCGCGTTACAGTGAGATGCTTACTACCAAGCTGAAGCCTACAATTCAAAGCCGAGAACTGCTGTAGAAAGGTATTGTGTTGTTACACGACAATGCCCGTCCACATACTGCTGCCCACACTGCTGAAACGCTCCAGAAACTCAACTTTGAAGTACTGGCTCATCCTCCGTATAGTCCTGATCTTGCCCCTTCTGACTACCACTTGTTGGGTCCACTCGAAGAGGCATTAAGGGGCCGTCGATTTACCTCGGACGAAATAGTGAAAGAAGCGGTGCATTCCTGGCTCACAGCTCAACTGTAAACCTTCTTTTATAAGAGCATCAGGAAGCTTGTGCAAGGATGGGCCAAGTGCGTTGAAATGCAAGGGAACTATGTTGAAAAATGACGTACATGTAAGTTTTCTGTTTGTATTACAATAAATTTATAACTACATTGTGGATAATAATTGACTTACCCTCGTGTATATATATATATATATATATATATATATACTAGCGGATCAACAGACGTTGTCCTGACGCGGCATTATTCTGTAATAAATGCACACACATAAATATAAGTAACTTAATTAAGTTAAAATTAGTAGGAATGTGTTCTAAATTTTATTAAAATAACTATTAGTATGATATTATCAGTTTGTGATTTGTTGTATTATTGTAATGGGTTTATTGATTAATTATGTGTAGTATGGTTAATATTTAATTTCACTAAATATTGAGATGTCCGATGAAAATTGAATTAAAAAATCAAAACGTCTTAAATTAATAATTAGTGCAATTAATAAATTTTCATCCACATTACTACTAATTTTCACTTAACATCATTCTACAAACCTACCTCCTACATATGTTTTTTTTATTTAATAATTTTGATGTTTCATAACCATGTAACAGCTTAATTAATCAATTAATAAAAACATTAAAGCACTGTAAAAAAGCAACGTAGTAAAAATTTTAGTAGAAATTTTTCCCATTTTTCTCATTCTTTATTTTAACATCCATTTTACCAAAGTTTATATAATTGTAAATTAAAAATAATTTTACAAAACTTTTTATAAAATTAATCAGCAAATTCATTATAAATTCAATTTTTTAAATATACTTTAAACTATATTATAAGTAACTTATATTTTAATTTTATAAATGTTATAATTTATTTTACAAACTTAAATTTTTATTTTCAAAGAGCCGTTCAATACTTCATAAGTTGCATAGAATCAAATTAGAGCTGACAATTTAAATTTGTAGGTTAAGTTGATTGTTATTGAATGCACGTGTATACATCATTAAAATTCATGAAAAATCATCCAAAATACTCACTTCAATACTGCACATTACAAATTTGCACAATGTACATTTTTTAATTAAACTTCAAAACGTTATTTCAATATAAACGTTATAATATAATATTCTCAATAAGCGCGCAATTCTAGCAGACTCGGCAATGCTTCGCTATTGCTAGATCTGAGTATACATACAGATTAAATGACAACAATTGAAAGTTTCATAAAACCTTAAAAAACTGAACATTAGCAATTTAACAAAATTTAACCTTTCACTTTATAGAAGTCAGAATGTAAATAAATCCAAATGGCAAAACAACAGCACTACCTATCGGATTTAATTCACACCACTCTCTAATCACAGTATTCGGTGGAAAATAATTTTTTAATGAAAAGTGTTGTGGCTGCAAAATCATTATAATTAATACTTAACATCAAGAAACTTACAAAACATTACGGAACCTTATAAAAGTTCACCTTTAACTATATAAAATTCAGAATGTAAATAAATCCAATTGTCAGAACAGCACCAGCTATCGGATTTAATTCAAACTATTCTCTAAATACGAATTTTAACGTAAGAACAATACTATGCTACGACGCAAGTAACTGATATGCGAAAAAGCAACAAAATAAAAAAAATTCCTAGAATCCGATCGCAGCACCAACTAACGGGTTTGACTGATAAACCAAAAATTAAAAAAAAAACTTCTAAAACGCGATCGCAGCTCTGCCTACCCGACCCAATTGTGAACCTTAACCATCCCAAGATCAACAACACATAAATAAATTAAAAAAACATTTTCACTTCAATACTGTACCTTACAAATTTGCACAATGTATATTTTTTAATTACACTTTAAAACGTTATTTCAATAAATAAAAATATAATATTTCTCAATACGCGCACAATTCTAAACGCGATCGCAGTGCTGCCTACTTGTTACTTAATCAGTTGTGATTTTGTTTACATTGGCAACGGCCATACGGGCTCTTTGTGATTGGTCGTTGTGTTTATGTGACAGCGGCCATCTTGCATTTATCTGATTGGTTTTCCTTTGTTTACATTTCCATCTGATTTATTAGCCTCTTATTTATTAAAAAACTGTTTTCTCGCGATTTTTTGTAACACAATAATAACACAAAATTACGAAATATTTTTCTCAATTTGATCGCAGCACCAACTGTCGGGACAAAAAAAAATTAAAATAGAATATTATTGAATATTCGATATTGAGATGGTAGTGCAGTCTGCCGGATCCAATGTAAAACATTCCAAAATCAACAACTACTTATAAATAAATAATTAATTAAAAAAACATTTTCCAGTGGACCAAATTGTGAATCTAAATCATTCTCGAATCCCCTTTCATACACACGCACACAAGAAATATATATATACTAATAATATGTTAGTATATGCTTATATATTAATACGTATATATACTATTATTATCTACATATGTGTGTGTATGTGTGTGTGTGTGCGCGCGCGTGTGTGTTTGTGTGTGTGTGTGTGTGCAGGTTTTAATAATCATAGAAAGAAGCTTACGATCAATAAATAACCCTCCCTCAAATATTTAATGAAATTTTTTATTACTCCTCATAATAAAATCAAGTTAAACGAAATGAAAGCACATATTTTAATCACAAAAATTTTAATTTAAAATAAAAAAACCGTCCAACGAAAAAGCACCGTAAATAAGTAACTTACAATATATATATATATATATATATATATATATATGAAGTTACCGTTTATTTCTCATTTCAAAGAAGTGAATAGGAATTTGGCAGGGCATTGAAATATTTTCAATTTACGAATTTTCGTAAATATCAATACAGACATCTATATGCAAAAATTAAGAGCTATATTTTTAAAGAACAGTAACTGGTCAGAAGAATTTTAAAGAAAACAGAGAAGAAAATATAACTCAACAGAAATTTTAAAGCTGTGTCGCCAGTAAAGCAATTTTAAAACCACTGGGGAACTCAAATCTATTCCTTACAGTTAGAAAAATGAATATAGTAGCAGAAAAAATAAGTTTTTTTTTTAATATTATATAATAATTATCAAATTCCTTAGTTGTACAACTTAGGAAATAACGAACTAAATAGATATTTTCAAAACTAGTAATTTATAATTATTAAACGTATAAATGAATAATTATTTATTAATTACGAAAATACTATGTTTACCGGTATTAATTATGCACTTCAAAACCAGATATTCCATTTAAAAGTAAACTAATTATTCGCTTAATTAATTTGCTATCATAATATTCAAATACACGTAGCTGTAAAAACAGAAATAATTGATAGATTAGTAAAATCTATTTGAATGTTTGTGTGTGCCTTCAGGTTAAATAGTTTTTACTGTTTGAATGGAAAAGAATCACATGTACATCCATACAAAAAGACACTGGGGAATTTATTAGGCGTAAGTAAATATATATATATATATATAAATATATATATATATATATATTTATATAAAAGCACTGAAATATAGTACCAAAATATTAATGAAAACTATTAAAATAATATGTACCGTACAGTAATCTAAACAAAAAAGAACAACAATTCCTTATTACTTAGTAAAATTTATCATAGCGTATAATATTTTTGGTAAAACAAAATTTTAATATTTCTTAAAATCAATATAAAAATATAAAAAATAAAGTAATTAGAGTTAAAAGGGAATGTTTTCATGTTAAATACTGATAAGTTTACTTTTTTTATTTTGTTGTTTTGAAAACAGTCTTTGTTTTACTTTTCCATTCATTATAATTCTGACAGAAACTATTCCTTCTAGTCATAAAAAAATTAACCTTGAATTTTGGTTTTCAAATCATCTTGAAATGCATCAAATACTACCATAAAGAACCTTGTTCTTCCCTACTTCCTATATCATCAACCCTAAAATTCGCAAAATATCCCATTTCTATTACTATAAAAAACATTAATTTAATAACGTTATGTAAACATTATGTAATGGGTTTTTTATATTTTAGTCATATTTACTCATGTAAAAACCCCTTAAAGGTACTTTAACAGATGTTTTTGTTAAACAATAATTACTACTGTTTTAGTAATATCAGTTATTGCTTTGTTAAATTAGATTATTATTACTATTTGGTCAGATGAGAGGGTTATTATTTTTGTTTAATTTCTCGCGACAGGGAATTCTATTTTTAGCAAAGTTAATTACCATGACTGCAAACTGAAATTTTATTCGTTTTAATTTAGAACGTATACTTGTGAACGACAAATTTTCATGATAATAAACTTTTTATTTTAATTATACCTCTTTCGAAATGGACTGGTAGTGTCTCTACCTTCAATTTGGAGGTACAGGGTTTGAAGTTCCGGTCATATACAGAGTTTTTTCATACGCTATAAAACAATTATTTTATTGTCTGTCAACTCTTACGGCTGCTGGCCTTAGTAATTGAGTGTAGAGGAGTTAATTACTATTAGGCTTTCCCTCCGTCAAATCAATTATAGAGATTCAACACATCTACTCATTCTTCTGAGGGAACAGATTTTAGATATTTAATTGTGTTTAAAAAAAAATATTATATAGAGGAAAATTACAAAATTTATTTTTATATTACTCAAAAATATATAAAAAATTTTCCAAAAGGAAAATAATTTATAAAAATCAGGTTCGTTAGTTATTGATCAATATAGTTATATAAAGAGAAAATTATAAAAATTACCTAAAAAATAAAAAATAAAATTTTCTATAATTGTTTACAAGATTCATAAAATAACGGGGATAACTTATAAAAACTTAAAAACTGATAATTTGTCCTCAATAGATAACCTCAAAGCTGTTAACAGTGTACTTATTACAATCACTGACATTATTTAATATTAACTGAAGTCTGAAATAAATATATCACTAAATTTCAGAACCGCTGAACTGAATCATAACAAACAATAACTATATAAGCAAAATACGAGTATAACTTGAAGTCTACTTAATCATTTAGAAAAAATTAAATATTGCGAAATCCCGATTTCTGAAATAGTGAAATCCTTTGGAAAAGAGAAGTATTAAATTAACTTCTTAGTTGTAAGTAATTTAATAAAAAGTTGATAATTAATTCTGTCTATGTAGGTCACCTACATATGTACGTTATCATAGTTGTTAAACGGCAACTAACAAAGCATTACCTAAACTTCACAATAAAACTTACAACGGTCAAATAGAAACAAAATGCAAATTTACATTTACCATTTTGTAATTAAGATATCGATATGCAGACTTATTCTTTAAAAAGTAAGCTACACGTTTAATTCATACGTTTAACATATTCTATGCACTTAAATAACAAAAAATAACCTAAATAATACTTCGAATAACGGAACAGAACAAAGAGATATTAATATTGAATATAAATATAAAATATCAGAACGCTATCTTATCTGTAAGCTGTACAGGCTAATACAGGTAACAGTTTTAAAGGTTATTTATCTACCACATTGTTTAATCATTAACTATAATGATTTTAAGAATATCACATCATAATTTTATATAAATCCGAGAGAAATAACAACAAAAAAAAAAAACAGTTACATAACAGAAAAAGATCCAAATTATTTCGTTTTTCATAAGAAATAACATAAATATATTTATAATAGGGTACGCTAATACTAAACCCACTCATTGAATTAAATGAAGTTCTAGTTAATAAATTTGATATAGTATGAGATATAGTATTTGATAAACAACCAGTCAACGTTATATGTCAAGGCACATGATATATCAAAATTTTGTATTTAATTTTTAAATCACCAAATAAAAATAATATTTGGTACTCTTTCGTAATTTTCCAAAGATTTTCTATTTTCTTTTAACGATATATGACAATTTAACCAAATAACCTAAGTTCGCTTCGCTCACTAATATAGTTTTTTTTTTTTAGCCTCCGGGAATTACTGTTCAGGTATTACTTCAGAGTTAGAATGAAGATGATATGTATGAGTGTAAATGAAGTTTAGCCTTGTACAGTCTCAGTTTAACCATTCCTGAAATGTGGTTAATCGAAACCCAACCACCAAAGAACACTGGTATCCACGATCTAGAATTCAAATCCGTATAAAAGTAATTGCCTTTACTAGAACTTGAACGCTGGAAATCGCGACATCCTAATCAGCCGATTTGGGAAGACGCGTTCACCACTAGACCAACCCGGTGGATCACTTTTTTTTTTGTCTTCAGTCATTTGACTGGTTTGATGCAACTCTCCAAGATTGCCTATCTAGTGCTAGCCATTAAAACACATACATTTTTAATGAATATTGCATAATATTACAAATATATAACGTTAAAAAAAAAAGTTTTGGGGGAGAGATTCTGGAAGAGTGCCTAATATTTTTATATAGGAAATGCGTAATTTGAAAATTTTTATTTAGGTGAAAGAAAATTATAAATTATTTTGACATAGTTTAGTTGCAAAATTCACCCAGATGTTTTTTTTTTTTTTTGCTACCTCCCGGAACCAGACCCCTAATTAAGCATGAACACGGTTCCGGGAGGTGACGAGGGAAACGCCAGGCCCGGCTACGCCATTCCCAGCCTCCGTCACCCAGCAACCGGGACTCGGTCGTTTGTGCTTCGCCTCTAATGGGAACACCCCCATTAGGGGGTGAGGGACAAATTAGCGAGGGACGGTCCAGCCGGGACTCAGTCTTTTAACTCAAGGGCTCGAGAGTCCCCGCACTTCATCGCCACCGTCCACCCGTGTAAGCAAGGGCGAACGGCAGTTCCGTACGGAACTGTCTCTCACCCCCTAGCTTCCCGATATTTCAGTTGCAGTACTCCCGACACAAAGTGTCGAAGTCCACCGAACTTCGTAACATCGTTCCAACGATGGTCCCCACCTCGAGATGCCCAGTCATGGCAGTACAGTCCCGGACCGCGGGCAATGGAATATCACACGTGTTCTGGCGCGTCTGACTCTCCACAGTAGGGGCAAAAGGGGTTTTCAGCTCTTCTTGGTCCACACAGGTATGAACGAAATAGCCGGTCAGGAATTGTGTCAGCCAGAATCCCTGTTCGCCAAACTTCCTCTCCGCCCACGGCTCAATGTGCGCGATCAAACGATGTGTCCGCCTCCCTTTCGTGGATGTATCTCACCTGGCTTGCCAATCCCTGTAGACAGTTGTGTTGGCATTGTTCTTAGACACACCCTGATAAATTTGCGCACGAGCCGCCCCCTGCTCAGACGGTAACACCCCAGATGTTTTTTTTTCCTTTCTTATTAAACACCCCAAGGCAACCAGCCTCCGCCCGTTAGGACATTAGGACATAGCATAGTCACCTTGCAGTGTCGTGGCAGCAGTCTCTGCCCACCCTATCTGCCTGTTACCGGAGGATCTCCCGCCGAGGTCCCCAAAGCATCGTCAGAGCGGGCCAACCACCACTTCTGGACGGCCAACCCACTCATCCGCTATGGGGCTACCCTCCCCGTCCCTATCCTACTTGCAGCCGGTACGCCTTCCGCGCACCGCTGCCCCCTCGCGTTCCTCTCACACCTGAGAGTCCTTAATGCCATCATCGGGGAGCAACACCCCAGATGTTACCGTCACCCAACTGCACGTCTTACTTGTGGTAACACTGACTATTGTTAGTAATCAGAAAATACAGCTACAGACAATATAGCTATTTTAAAATTCTTTTGATAATTTTTTGTTCTAAATAAATCTGCAAGAAAAATTATTTTTTTAGAAAAGTGGAAGAAGGAAAAAAATTAGAAATATATTTTGATTGTTTTCAATATTTACGTGCAATATTAAAAAAAATGTTATTTCATAAGGTACATGAATTCCAACTATGAGATTATTTGTGCATAACTATTGCTTTGGAAAATAAAAATTTTAAAACCTTTTGAATTTTGTTAATAACTTATATGAAAAATATAAAAAAATAATTTTATGGTACACAAAAATTCCGACTGTACTCGAATTCATGCGTACCGCTGTTTTAATACCGTCGGTAAGGTAGATTTATTCAGAAACTATGAAGAAAACAAAAACCTTACGATAAAATTCAACCGAGAAATTTATTTTTATACATTAAACATAGTTGAAAGATTTACTTATAAGATAATTAGACAACCATGTCTGAAATGGTGAACCGTCTATCTCTATTAAACGTTATTTTTCAACTGTTATCCCATCGTTTAATCTGCTTGAAATATCGAAGGAATATATTGTTACAATGCATAATATTTATTATTATTGATTTTTAAAAAAATTAATTTTTCAATAATTTAGATAAAAGAAATTGAACAGAATTTTTTTTCGATAATTGCTACCATCTGTGCAGAGATTACTGCCTAAAAAATTAAAAAACCAAACATATTCGCCCAGCATTTTCAGAATACAACTGGATAAAAAGTTTATCTTACCAAAAAATTTTAATTAGAGTAAATTACCATTCTTTAATGGTATTATGAAAAATTTAAGTATTATGAAACAATTCTAATCAGCTAATCTTGTTCCGAAGAATTCAGAAAAATTCATATCAATATTCCATTCCTTTTGTTTATTTATACTTTCAGTACTTACGTATTATCGCCACCGCAGCTACAGCTTTATTTAAAATCAAAGTAGTCAATCGGATTTCGGTGGAAAATGAACAGTCTCTTTATTAATTTTAATAAATGGTCATTTATCTGATAAATAACCAAACTTAACCTACGCTTGATAACCTTGATTATTAACACCGTAATGTTTTGAGTATTTATTTAATAAATGTAGATTAGGGTTTAAAAAACCTGAAGAAAAGGTGTCAGATGAATCGGTGGAATTTAGAGAAGCTTGAGGAAGAGGAGGTAAAGAAGATTTTTGCGAGGACATCGCAAGAGGTCTGAGTAAAAAAGATAAGGTAGAAAATGTAGAAGAAGAATGGGAGAATGTTTAAAAGGAAATTCTTAAATCAGCAGAAGCAAACTTAGGCGGAATAAAGAGAACTGGTAGAAAACCTTGGGTTTCAGACGATATATTGCAGCTGATGGATGAACGTAGAAAATATAAGAATGCTAGTGATGAAGAAAGTAAAAGGAACTATCGGCAATTAAGAAATGCTATAAACAGGAAGTGCAAACTGGCGAAAGAAGAGTGGATTAATGAAAAGTGTTCAGAAGTGGAAAGAGAAATGAACATTGGTAAAATAGACGGAGCATACAGGAAAGTTAAGGAAAATTTGGGGGTACATAAATTAAAATCTAATAATGTGTTAAACAAAGCTGGTACACCAATATATAATACGAAAGGTAAAGTCGATAGATGGGTGGAATATATTGAAGAGTTATACGGAGGAAATGAATTAAAAAATGGTGTTATAGAGGAAGAAGAGGAAGTTGAGGAGGATGAAATGGGAGAAACAATACTGAGATCTGAATTTAAGAGAGCATTAAAAGATTTAAATGGCAGAAAGGCTCCTGGAATAGACGGAGTACCTGTAGAATTACTGCGCAGTGCAGGTGAGGAAGCGATTGATAGATTATACAAACTGGTGTGTAATATTTATGAAAAAGGGGAATTTCCGTCAGACTTCAAAAAAAGTGTTATAGTCATGATACCAAAGAAAGCAGGGCAGATAAATGTGAAGAATACAGAACAATTAGTTTAACTAGTCATGCATCAGAAATCTTAACTAGAATTCTATACAGAAGAATTGAGAGGAGAGTGGAAGAAGTGTTAGGAGAAGACCAATTTGGTTTCAGGAAAAGTATAGGGACAAGGGAAGCAATTTTAGGCCTCAGATTAATAGTAGAAGGAAGATTAAAGAAAATCAAACCGACATACTTGGCGTTTATAGACCTAGACAAGGCATTCGATAACGTAGACTGGAATAAAATGTTGAGCATTTTGAAAGAATTAGGGTTCAAATACAGAGATAAAAGAACAATTGCTAACATGTACAGGAAACAAACAGCAACAGTAATAATTGAAGAACATAAGAAACAAGCCGTAATAAGAAAGGGAGTCCGACAAGGATGTTCCCTATCTCCGTTACTTTTTAATCTTTACATGGAACTAGCAGTTAATGATGTTAAAGAACAATTTAGATTCGGAGTAACAGTACAAGGTGAAAAGATGAAGATGCTACGATTTGCTGATGATATAGTAATTTTAGCCGATAGTAAAAAGGATTTAGAAGAAACAATGAACGGCATAGATGAAGTCCTACGCAAGAACTATCGCATGAAAATAAACAAGAACAAAACAAAAGTAATGAAATGTAGTAGAAATAACAAAGATGGACCACTGAATGTGAAAATAGGAGGAGAAAAGATTATGGAGGTAGAAGAATTTTGTTATTTGGGAAGTAGAATTACTAAAGATGGACGAAGCAGGAGCGATATAAAATGCCGAATAGCACAAGCTAAACGAGCCTTCAGTAAGAAATATAATTTGTTTACATCAAAAATTAATTTAAATGTCAGGAAAAGATTTTTGAAAGTGTATGTTTGGAGTGTCGCTTTATATGGAAGTGAAACTTGGACAATCGGAGTATCTGAGAAGAAAAGATTAGAAGCTTTTGAAATGTGGTGCTATAGGAGAATGTTAAAAATCAGATGGGTGGATAAAGTGACAAATGAAGAGGTATTGCGGCAAATAGATGAAGAAAGTAGCATTTGGAAAAATATAGTTAAAAGAAGAGACAGACTTATAGGCCACATACTAAGGCATCCTGGAATAGTCGCTTTAATATTGGAAGGACAGGTAAAGGAAAAAATTGTGTAGGCAGGCCACGTTTGGAATATGTAAAACAAATTGTTAGGGATGTACGATGTAGAGGGTACACTGAAATGAAACGACTAGCACTAGATAGGGAATTTTGGAGAGCTGCATCAAACCAGTCAAATGACTGAAGACAAAAAAAAAATTAATAAATTCAGTAATTATTTATTATTTAAATAATCAAAACACTCCTGTTAATTAGGTAAGGTTAGCGAGCGTAGGTTAAGTTTGGTTAAATTATATTTATAAAATAAATAAATATAAATAACCATTTATTAAAATTAATAAAGAGACTATTTTGAATCTATGTTAAACTCTATATCGGCCCATTTTCCATCGAAATCCGATTGACTACTTTGTTTTTAAATAAAGCTGTAACTGCGGTGGCGTTAATACGTAAGTACCATACTTTCAGATCTGCCGGGAAACATTTTTTTTGTTCATAAAAAAATCACATGTAAAAATTACTAAAACAATTTTAAAACTATTTCAGTAAATTAGCTGAAAGGGGAAAAAATTATATCCTGCTAAAAAAATGCAAGTATGTAATTATTTATGCAGACAGTCTTTCATAACACATTTCCATCAATGGTTTATAGATTTATTTAAACTATTTATGTAAGCGTTCAACATATCGCCAACAAAAATGGCGCGTTCTTTCAGAAATTAAATTTTGTAAATAAAGAGAAAATATTTCTATATTAAACATCGCTTAACGCAAAAGATTACTATCCAGTCATGCAAAAATTCTGAACTTTATGATATTGTGATAACCTGAATATATCAGGCTTATATACAGACATAAGAGAGGTTTGACATTAACTATAATTTTAAATACTATAATAAATCCTTTTATTAAAGTATATTATTTTTACTATCTATCTTAAGTTACGTACATTTTAAAAAAGTCTTTAATATAGATTAAAAAATTAGCCCAGTACAAACCTCCTAAGGAAGGCTGACTTGGTCTATTAGAAAATTACTGTACTCTGTGAAATCGTCAAGTGCGTAGCTGTCATGATACTCATATTACTCGTCAGTTTAAAAAGCGTAAACATATAAATGCGCAATATTTTTACGTGGGATGACTGAAGTAATGTTGATACTGCTAACAGTAGTGGAGTGAAAGAGGATATTCTCCCACGACAAACGTTATAGGTAGCTAGAAGCCAATCCCAATTCCAGCAATCCCATCCCTACTCTGAGAGTTGATCAAACTTTAAATATTTATTTGTCCTATATATTTTATACCTCTTTCTTGTCTCTCTCACACATTACTAAATAACCTAATTCAGTTTTATATTCATACCGCAATTAAATCAAAAATCTTATTTTGGAAATGTTCGTTGTATCTATTTTATATTTCTGAACTGTACTGATCTCTTCGGTCTGTGCAGTATGTTGAGTGTTAAGCTACCATACAGTATGGGTAGAGTTTCTGGGTTTAAGATGTGTAAAATGTAATACTGTATAATTAGGTTAAAAACGTTGTGACTAAATTAGCCTACAATGAGATTATTATTATTATTTCTCATTAATTTCTGTGAAAAGTTATTCATAATCGCGTTTTTTATTTATTTATTTATTTTATATTTTTTTTTATTTTAACGGCTGTGATTTTAAACAAGCAAACCTAGTGTATAGTCCCCTTCATCAATAATATGGTGAGAAAAAACATGCGAGATGTTAACAAATTTAGCCGTTATATATATAAATACAAGTTCCTCAAACAGTGAATGCAGATTGTAAAATAAAAACAAATTTATAGACAATTCAATATCTCTAACACTATAATGATAAATATAACAAAAGAATAAAGAATGTTACTGTAGTAATAATAATCTAATAACAAAATTGTAAGTGAAAGTTTGAGTTTTGTTAATATTACTGTTGTATGTTTCTTTGTGAATGTACAGGGATGTTTCGTTCGTTAAATGTTTGTAATAACGTGCTGTAAAACCGTTGTTATGAGTGGCCCGGCTATATAAGTTGTACTACTTTACTGTAAACACGCCGTGTCAGAGTAGAAAAGTGTTCTAGTATTATGTTTGGATAGTCGTAGGTTCAAAACTAGGGGAATATTTCGAAAAAACAACACTTCATAAATGATGAATTAATAAAAAATGGCTAACCGCATAACAGAAAAGACCTTAAAATATACGTTTTTATTTAATCTTTTATGAAAAGAAAAAACTTATTAAGACGACTGCGTACGACAAATCATGGGAAATTTTCGAAATGTTTCGTTCTAGGTTTTTCATTATATAGATACTAATATTTAAATCAATGTTTTTTAAGATAATATAAAAATATCTTGTCTAGTATCAAATTAGAAACTATGTAATGACGATCTTATTACTACCACTAGAATTAAATATATGAAATGAAATCAAAGTAATTTAAAATGTTTGTCAACAGTTAACAAAACTTCAAAATGACTATAGGTAACAATATATTTCTTAAATAAATTTGTTGTCAATACACACACACACTTTATAAGCAAGTATATACATGTAGATTCAAACAGTACAACAAAAAGTAATATGTAAGAAAAAATAACACCAATGAAATATATCAACTAAAATATATTAATATATTATACTGTAAAAGATTATGTTATTTGAAACATAATATAAAAAAGTAGTTTAAATACCGTTACCTTGTTGATCACAATTACTAAAGATTCATCATACAGGATACTTAACTACTCATAAATAACTGAAAGTGGCTGACAACGCTTCCCATACCACGCACGCAACTCCATCTGGTTGTGATGTATCTAACAACGTATTTATCCCCACCACTACCTTTTACTGGTGACAAGCTGTCTGGTCTGTTACTGCTGGGCCACAAACTGTTTGTAATCTGACCGCCTCGCTTGCGTCTTACACAGCAACAGTTTAGACAAACGAATTATCTCATTATTTTTTTCTGCTTTCAAAGAAAGGAAAAAACTATCTATCTTTTACATCTATATTAAGCAAATAATCTTCTATATAATACTTATAATTTATTAAAATGTTTAATTTCCTTGCTAATCAATCAAATAGTTTTTATTATTAATCACTGTTGCATTAAAATAAATGTATATTTTAATAATTTTTTTTTTCAGTAACATAATTTACAAAAATAAAATTATTAAAGTCCGTAAAGATTTAAAAAATTTACATGTTAATAATACTGACCAGATGCTTTAATGGTATTTCAATTTTTTTTTTAAAAAAGTTCAGTTATTAAAAAAAAGCAAAATTATGAATGTGAAACTAAGAGAATAAAAAATATTTAATTTTAAGACTATGCCATTTTTTTTTTTTTAATTTTCCAGGTATAGAAGAATTTCGCTTTTTTACATAGTTTGTTTATAACAGCATCAACAACAACAGTAATTAGAGACTTAAATAAAACAAGGTGATCAATAATAGAATGATAAACACCAAACATTGTGTAACAAACTGGAACATGAATAAGAAATAGGTAATAAATATTGGAACATCACCACTAAACTATTTTCACTGCGTACACATTATTCCGCAAGGGATCTTACGTAAGCAAAATCGATAAATTAGGTCCGACATCCCAAAATCACAGAGAAATCGCAACAATCTTTTGATATATTTCTTTCGGTTGAGTAAACCCTCCACATCTGAACCCAGGCTTAATTGTCAGCGAATAGATTCGAAAATTGGGCACTCTATGAGTAAGTGGTTTACGAACCATTTTACATTGCACGCCTCACAGTTTTGATGAGGAGAGCCAAATAGAGGGGTGTGGGTTAGCTTTGTGTGCCCAATCTTCAGCCGAGTTATTTTAATTATTAATTATTTATTTATTTAATTTTAATTTAATTAATTAATTTTTATTTAATTTTAATTTAATTAATTAATTTTTATTTAATTTTAATTATTTGACTTCTTCTGTTGTTTGGAATAAACGATTTCTCGAAGATGTTCTCCCGGATGCCATGTGAGGTCGTGGAAGGACTCAGCAGACATAATGTATTCCATTGAGTACTTAGTTTGACACGAACTGTCTTTCTGAAGTCGCTCTCACATGTTAATTCTAATCGGAGAGTTGCCGCACTCTTGGCAGCCTCATCAGTGCGTTCGTTCACGAGGAAGCCGCAATGGTCTGGAATCCATACGAATACCACTGTCTTGTTTACTCTTGAGAGGATGTCATAAATTATTTGAATGATGTGTTCAGATCGTCTGCAGCTCAGGCTCACAAGTACACTCACAGTCAATTATCAGGAAGCTATCGTCAGTACGGTCCTCGATAACTCTCAAGGCAAAGTAAATTGCGTAGGGCTCGCAAAAGAACACAGAGGAGTAGGTACTAAGCTTATTTATTATCTCCTTATGAGGGAGTATTAGTGAACAGCCACACCGTCACCGGAGACATGGCATAGATGTGCGTGTAACCGGTGTACTTCTTAGTACATAATTTGTATTTTTTTTTTTTAATTCTTTTTCTATAAGTTTAATTTTTTTTTTTGATTGAATTTCTTGTTTTTTTATGTCTTTTGTATTTTTAATTAGAGGTTGTATTTTATTTTATAGTTTAGGTTATATGAGAGGTGATTTAAATTTAATTCGTTTTTACTTATATTCAATATCCAGTGTATTATTAATAATTATAATCCCTCTGTGAGAATATTCGTGTGTCTATGTAAATTTCCGTAGACGACCATTTAGAACTGTTACAATTAGTTTTGTATTAAACTAATAAGTTTTTGTAATACTCTAATCATTGTTGTTTATTTTTGTGAAATTATTTTTCTAAAGCGTATTATTTGTTTAGAACAATCTTACCTCTATTTTTTGTCGTGTGAGCAATAATTTTAAGTTTGATTAAATAAAGTACTAAAATAAAATTTTGATGAAATACAATTTGAAAATTACGGAATTTGTTTTTATTTTCGCTAATTTTTATTTTTGGACCTGACTGATGTTGTTCAATATTATTAACTATCGATATTGTTTTTATGTATTTTATAAGCTCAAAAAATATGCAAATAATATATTTTATAATGCCGTAAAATTACGTTTACTGAAGAAGTAAACGTAATAGCTTTTTAATTCTGTCGTTTCTTTTAAAGCAACTTTAAATGAAATTGACATTTTATTTTTCTTAGTAAATATGAATCAAAATGTAAATTTTTAAGTAATGAAAGAAAGAAAAAATATAAAATAAAATTATGCCTCCTAGTTAAAGAAAATAATAAAATAGTAACAGTACTTTCAAATAAGTATGGCTTCACACAAAATAAACTTTAATATCTACAAACATTTAAGAAAAAATTTACTGGAATCTGGTTACGGTAAAATGGACCAGATATACTAGTGACGTTAGGCAGCACCCACGGTGTAACAGGCAATGTCGTTAAACAGAATGTACAAAAAAAAGTCCTTTAAACACATTTATGAAATGGACTTGCATTCTATACAGAACCAAAAACGAGCATTATTAAAGGTAATGGCCCCATCTGAAGCACTATAGAACGATCACCTACGAGTTAATATTTAATTATTACAAAACTAAACGATGCGTTCATTTAAGGGATTAATATACGCACCATACAAGTTTATACACATGTTTTTTTATACGCGATGTTTTGTTGTATAACCGATATTATTAAAAAGTACAAAATTTAGAACAGCAAATTAGAGTTACTAGAACTTTCTATACTTTCCTCGTAATAATCTACACAAAAAACGCAACAATTTTATTGAACTACTTTATAGAGTTTTAAATAACCTTTTCCCTCAGCATTAATGATGAAAATTATTATTAATCAAAGTATACGGTCACATACGACCGTTCCTAAATCTAAAATAATCTATTTGACGTTATAAACAGGTTTTCACCTTCTCTCTGTTTAATATTGGGACTGGCTATGAAGCGAATTTAATTACACTCACAGAAAGCTACTTGGTGCCTTCTTTACCTCATGTCATCACAATTTCAGAAAGTGTAAACTAATAAATAAATATATTCCTTTCTGTTGTTAAATAATGAGTAAAATACACTGAATCAACCAGCAGGATAAGTTATAAAAACCAACTGGTTGAATAATTAATATAACTTTAATTTTTAAAGATTTGATGTTGTCACAGTGACAGAAACTGTTTCTATACTAATAACATCTTTCAGAGAAAAATATTTTGTTACTTTTAATTTAAATTTATAAGTTGAACAAAACAATTTAAAATTAAATTTTTGTGTTGAAATGAATTCTTTTAAGAAATAATTTTTCAATGGTGTTAACGATGATATAATCATTTTTGTTAGATAAAATCCAAAAAAATTACAATGAAATTGTAAACGGTAAGGTAAGAGTCCCGCAGATATCATTTCTTCCACTCAAAAATCGAAATTTTTGTAATGTAAATAAACATGTTTTAAACAAAACGATACTAAAAAACAAAAAAGGAATAACACTATATTTTTATTATCAAAATATGTTATTGATTTAGAATTTTCTTTTAAAAAACAATATGTTAAATATATGTAATAAACAATAGATATACAGTAATAAACAATAATAAAAAATGTTTAAGCGTTCCATGTAATAAGTAAAAAAAAGATATATTTGTTACAAAACTCTTACCGGCCTAATTTCATTTACTAAACAACGAATAATCATACGAATTGTATTATTTCTGTAAATATGATATGTATTACGTATAAATGAAATCGGCCGATAAAAGTTTTGGACAAATAAAAAAAAATTATTTTTTCTTATTATATCAAACGCTTAAACACGGTTTATTATTTATTATTGTATAACTATTGTCTATTACACATATTTAACAGGTATTATTTTTAAAGAAAAGTTCTAAATTAATAATAGATTTTGATAATAGAAATGTAGTGTCTTATCTTTTTTGATATCAATATAGTTTTATTAAAAACAGTTTTATTTATATAACAGAAAATTTTGTTTTTTGAATGGAAGAAATAACATCTTCTAGACTCTTACCGTACGGTTTACAATTTCATTGTAATTTTTTTTTTATACACTGCGTTTTCTTAGATTATTCTTTTATTTTTTTTTTTATGAATTACTGATTGTTATTTTATGGATTTATTATTAAAATTTATTGCCTTAGAACAAACAAATTGAATTTCATGGCCAATTTATTTTGTTGATAGTCATATCATTCACTTCCTACCATATTTTCCGTTTTTAATAAAACTAGTATAATTGACCTTTACGAATCGAAAATCCGTGATGTAATATTGCACTTATTACTTTATAAATGTAACCCTCGATTTTTACCGTTAAATTCTATTTTACAAATCGAATTTATTTCTATTTTATTTATTCTTTAATAAAACTAGTATAATTTCTTGTAAACTAATACTTTAATTTTTTTTAAAGAAATGATGGGAATTGAAAAAAATTGTTTCATCTTCAGTACTTTCATTTACGTAACAGCATTTATTATTAACAGAAGCTGTAAAATATTTTCTTTAAAATTTTATTATTTTAAGTACATTATAAAGTTTTTTTACGCTACCTAGTACTATCAAGTAGTGCTGCTATCTAGCGGCGCGATCCGCAAAGGTGCATTAAAAAAATAATAAAATGACATATTTGAGTCCTGCGGTTCATCGAATGGAATAAAACACGTTGTCTAACAAAATACGAGGTATTTTTTAAACGTATTCTTTATTACTTATCCAATTGATCTTTAATACAATGTTTTCACGCTTATTTTTTCCCGATTTTCATTTCACTGTTAGGTTAAGTCATGTTTAGAACTGTAAACGTAGTTCGTTAACTTCGTCGCCTCTTACCGACGAAGTTCTAACGAACTCCGTGATAGACACGTGTAAAATTTACACCAAATCCAACCCTCTTCGAAATATTACTTTTTTTTTTAATAATCCTTACCCCCTTATCATATTTTTTCAAACTTTAATATGATTAATATGATGATACATCTTACTTAATAATTAATTTTTGTTAAACTGTTCCTGAGTTTATAAACTCAATGTATTCGTACAACGAATATAAATAAACCGAACTTTGTATATAAGATTTTAGTACTTTTATACTCAAACGATATGAAAACGAGAAGTAATAAATACCTCCAGGAGATAACCTTTTGACCAATAGGACAGCCATATAATGCGATAACAACCAGCAAAGCAAAACACAAATACATTATTGTTTTTATAATTTAATATTATATCTAGTTAGTAATATTAATTGTAATACGATAAAATTGTTTGTTAACATAAGCTGGAAATGTTAAGTCTATTTACATTAAGAACTTATGATAAATACATTAACTTTCTGTATATACGAGTACTGCATAACAACATCAACTGTTTATATTAACAATATTATTATTTACTCTTAGACTAACGAATGTTTTCTTTTGGGATTTAAATATATTTCTTTCATTTATATGTGAACTCGAACATTTGTATAAATTTGTCTTTGTTGTAGTTGTTTTCTTTCTTCTACGTGAAATTATTTTTTTAGCACATTAATAATAAATTACTAATTTAAGTAAGTAATTTTTTTAATTTAATTTCATTTATTTTAAGTGATAAATTTATTTTATAAATTATATTTTTTGGAGTTTATTCCTAAAAATTATTAATTAAATTTATGTATAAAAACTAAATAAAAGATTGAGAACAGTTTCATTTATAAAATGTATAAAACATTTTATAAACTAGATTGATTGTATGTCTTTCCATCTTATGAACAACCAGTCAATTAGAAAAGCTCTTTTTGGTCCACGTTAAATAGATTTGGTTATAAGAAAAATAGTTATTCCTTAAGCCAATCATAAGTTCTTTAAAATATAATAAGCCTTGCATCTTATTAAAGTTCACAGCTAAAACGACTGAAAAGGATGGTGAATTAGTTTTTGCACTTACTTTAATTTCCTTATTTTAAAGTGTCCCGGGTGGTGTTGGCCAAACTCTGTAGACTGATACATAACATCAATATAAACAGAAACGTTTATGTGGAAGAAGCTTCATCTTGCTTTATTTTCCCTCCATCTGTCATTTTATTTAATTCATTATAAAATTTATATCTTAAAAACAGATTGAAATATTTTACTTAAATTTGCTATAGATGTACCAACAACATCTACAAAATAGTTAGGTTTGGAAATTTGAAAATAATAGCCATTTAAAAAGTTTTAATCATTAATAGCTACGTAAATATTTTTTAATCGAATCACGTTTTATTAAATAAAATATTGAGCATATTATTATAAATAAAATGACACCTTATTTGTTCAAATCCATTAAGCTGAGATGGTGAACGTTTTAAAATGGATAGCAAAAATTACACAGTTTGAAAATTTTCTGCCTGTTCTGTTATTACTACAAATGGATATTATTAATAATTATTTTTAATTCGGTAATTTCTTGGTGAAGAAAATTAAAAACAGGCACAAAATTATGAACTGCATAATTTTAGCGATCCACTTTAAAAATTTCATCTATAATTCAGTTAGTTTTTAACCGGTTTGAACAAGTAAAATAACATTAATTCACAAAAAAGGCTAATTTTATTTAATAAAACTTAATTCGATAAACTATCCGTAGGTCCCCTGGATTAGAATTCCGGTCAAGCACGGCATTTTTTCAGGCGCTACAAAATTCCATTTCCATGTTCCACGCGTTAGCTTCAAGATTATAAGGTGAAATCATCAAGAAAAACAAATGGGAAAAACAAATGGCTGCCATTTTGGAATTATCAAAGGTAAAATTTTCAAATTTATTTATTTTATAGCGATGTTGTGACGTTACATGTAAAAATTTAATTAATATATTTCAATTCGTTCTAAGATAAAAATTTTACTAAAATAAAACAGAAAATGGTAAACAGAGGGGAAATGAACCGAAATAAGGTATTTGTACACTTGATTTTTTTTTGTTTATTTTGATGTTTTACACAGTTCTTTACGTTTAACTAACAATTCCCGGGACACTTGGCATATTCCGAAAAGTACTCCCTAGACTCATTGTTGAATAAAATGAGTAAAAAATTATACTAAACCTGTTTTGGAGAGGATAATTAATTATTTTCAATGGATTTATAAAGATATTTTATTAAAAACTTTAACGTGTTAAATTTTTCTTTTAATTTTTGTTATTACACTTTTCAGATTTAATAATAAAATTTGGTTGTACATTTTTTATAATCAATTAATATTTTTTTATGAAATTCACCGAACCTTTATAATCGGGCTTAAATTATGATTGTAAAGTCGTCATTAAAAATTCAATTATTTTACAGTTTTAATTATTATTTATTTAATAAATTAATTCTGAATTAATATCTTTAATTGTAGATACTTAAAAAACTGAGAACAAGTTCATTGTCTTTTTTCCCTATATTTTTATTATTTCCTACCTTATATTTCCTTATCCGAAATTTCTATGCGATGATTTTCTTTTGTAGAGAAGAAAATATTTTTAATTTATTCAAATATCCTGTCCCCTAGATAAAAAATTTTATAATTTTTTTTAAAGAAGTTTTAAATACAATTAAAATCAATATTAACGCTTTTATGCCAATTTCAATTTATCTTATCTACAAAAACAGAAGTAGCATACGTTGTTTTCAGCTTCGGCAACATAAAAATAAAAAAGTGAATCATATTAGACAACTTTTTTAAAGTAATTTATAAAATCATGAAAATAATTTTGTAATCATGAAAATAATTGTTTTTTCCCTTTATTATGTAAAAATCTACAAATTCTGAATAAAATATTTACTCCAATTTATATATTGTAAGCCAGATGATTTTTTAAAAAATAAACATGTAATAAAATATAAAACTTGAGACGTTCTACAAATATTTTTTAATAAATGCATTAATTATCGGTGACCATAAAAGTAAATTATCCAAAGAGCAAATAAATTAATAATCAAATAACTCCTCAAAGTTATTCTATTAAAAGTTTATTTATAAAGTTTTTAAAAGTTATATAAAAGAAGTTTAAAGTTTAAAATATTCTTCACTGGATCTTCATCCAGTGATGAAGATCCCGGAAAGAAAATTTTCTTACTTTCCCGAGTTACGTCACGGGAAGTGATGAGCGTCGAATAAAGGGGAACAAGCGGACCGGTCTAACAGTAAGGGCCTGGCCCATTGGCGATAAGGAACCTCATTTCGCCCCTAGTTATATAACCTAACCCCCCAAACCCTCTCATTTCTACCATCCTTTCCATCCTCTTTAATACTCATCCCTCTGTTATCACCATTCTGTTGTCTCTCGTAAGCCTTTTCTCATAACAAAAAGCGTTACTTTTTAAAATAGAAACGCATTATAAAGTATGTAAAAATGTTAATCTTTTGTAGTTATTCAGGACAAAGAGCAATTTAGTTATTTTGAAAGAAGAATCAGTAATTAAGCACTTTAAAGCAAAATTAAATGTTTTAAGTGTATTTTAATTTCTATGGAAACTATTTATTTTTTTTTTTAATTCTTTTTGCATGTAAACTTGCATTGTAAATACATTTTAATTATTTTATTGTCTCATAACCCTTTTATATTAAGTGCATTATTAATTTATATATTTTAATCATGAAAGGCTTATATTAATTCTGACAAACTTGTTCGTTTTTAATAACCTTGAAATACTTCTATACAATTAAATAAAATATACATAATTTCTTTTTTAGACCCATTTATTAAATTTTTGATTTCAAAAATAGAAATTCACAACCAAGAAACAAATCGGAACAAATTTCTGTTAATCTATACTTTACTAAAAACCAAAATAACCTCGGTTGAGGTAGTCATTAAATTATATTTCGGTATCATTTATCGACTGGGTAAAAAAGTTTAGAACATTTAAAATTTTCAAAGCCTAATAGGACTTTTTTTTTCATTAATTATTAATTTAGTTTCATGGAATTCTCCATTTTTGTAAACTGTGAAAATTGTTTAGTTTCAGTACATCTTATATTTTACATTTTATCATTTGGGTCATAAATTAAAATCTTTCGTCTTCTTGTATAATTTTACGCTTGACACTTCAATAACCAGATTAACAAATCTGCCTTATATGACTTATAATCCTGGAGTAATGCGCTGAGATCGACTATTAAAAAAAAACCGCCGCAAATTTTATTCTCTTCAACCTGAAAGGAATTTTAATTTCATGCGTTAATCAAATTAAAATAACTCGCTTAAAGCATCAAATTGTTTAAATTCTGCTGTTCAGCTCTAAACACCACAAAAATATGTTTTAATTCCAAAATCTGTATTATATAACAGTAGCAATTTTTTTTTGTATAAAAATTCTTCTGCGAATGTACGCTCGTACGCGTGTGTCAATGTATATTGTCTATAAATTTTATTGTAACTTTCACTCGACTTTTGTGAGGTCGTTAACAGAAAAATTGTAAAACCAACGTTTCCCTATGTTGTGTGGAAAAAGTAATTTTATTTATAAGATGGTAAGTTTATATATAATTAAGGCGTATTTTATGTAGGATTGCATGTAATTGGACGCCAAGATTCCACGAGGGATATCTCTAAAGTAAAGACCGCTGAGAAATTTCACTCCAAGAGCTTGGCGAACCTGTGTTGTTCATTGCCACGCTAGTAATGTATACACTGCATTGTATGTAAGTTTTCGCGTTGTAGTATCTTTGATTGCGTGCGCTATTAAATTATAAAATGAATAGGAAAGTCATTGTTGCCACAGACTGTAAAATAAACGGAGTCATACGCTTTTTAAACCATCAAAACTTTAAGCTGGCTGAAATTCATAAGCATTTGGTTGCTGAGTACTGTGATAATGTAATGAATGAAAGAAACTTCCGAAAATGTGAAAAGTTTAGAAATAACAAAATTAATGTGCACGATGAAGAACGTTCGGGAAGCTCTCTTATAATCAGCGAGGACTTGTTGAAACACGTCGTTGATAAGATCAGAAAAGATCGTCACTCAACGATTTCCGACCTGGCCCTTCTTTTTCCTGATGTTTCAAGACCTGTTATCAGTCGCATTGTTCATGACCGTTCAGGCTTCAGTAAGGTTTGTGTACGTCAGATGCCGCACGTCTTAACGGAACGTCACACAAAAAAATTCAGACGGGGATCTGCTTTGTAATTTTTGATTCGCTAAATAGAAAAAAGTTATGAGTTCCTTAATTCAATTGTTACCGGATGAAACATGGATTTTATATTACACGCCAGAGAGAAAACGGCACTCAAGTTAATGGCGTGATTTATTGGGAATATTTGGATAGGAGATTTACGATCAGCCACCACATAGTCTGGACTTAGCACCTTCTGATTATCATTTGTTTAGGAAATTGAAAGAATTTTTGAGCGATAAGCAATTCGCGGGTGACGATGAACTTAAAAATGCTGTTAATCAGTGACTAAATGGACTAGCGGTAGAAGAATACGACGAGGGTATATTAAGCTGGTGTATCGCTACGATAAATGTATTAATTAATGTGGCGATTATGTAGAGAAGTAGTATAAGGTATGTAGTTTAAGAAAAATAAAACATATTTATAAACTTTTCAAAATAGATTTTTATTTACAATGAAATGGTCTTTACTTTAGAGATAACCTCTCGTATTTTCCAAAGGTAATCAAACATCAGTTTCTAAAGAGATATCAACATACAGTTAATAATAAGATTCAAACGAACAGTATAAGCTGACAATGGGGAACAAAAAATAGTGACAGTGGTGAGTTTGAAAACGAGTTTTGTCTTGACATGAAAATCAATAGGCGTTGTTGCTTGAAATTAGTGTGCCAACATCCACCAACTGTTAATATTCCGACCATTCTGAATCCATTCTCTTCTATTAGGTTATTTGGTCCAAAGTAGCAAAACTACATATATACGTATATATTCTAATTCATATAAATATGACACTTTGTGACGGATTCTGTCTGTCCGTTTACAACAGCATCACGCGAGAACCAACCGACTGATTGCTTTCAAACTTTCAGGATACATTCGTGTTATCTCAGGGAAAGCCATAGATTGAGACCCTAGTCCCCTTGGGGGTGAAGTTGTGAATTTTTCCTCGTCAAAATTCTGTGTAAACTTTAGTTACTACTGTACTGTCTTTTGTAATTTACTTTCTTTTTCAGGTATTTGTAAAGTTTGTATACTTTAATTTTTATTTAACAGTATTATTCTAACAACCATGAGGATGACAAACGCAGAAGGAGTCCAGGGGGCGTCTAGCCCGTCACGTCTGGCTAGACGTGACGAGCTTGCTTCGCTCACCCCGGCTAGTATATATATATATAATATCTATTTATTAATATATCAATATTATTATTATTTTTATTTATTATTATTGGATTTTGTGGTTTGTCTTGATAAGGTCCTACATCTTGGACGAAACGTCGAGGTTTTCTGCTTTTGTTTTTGTTATTTTGTTTGTTTGGTTGTTGACCTAATGAATTGCATTAGAAAATTTTTTTATTAATTTGGATAATTTTCTAACTTATTTAAAATATATATATATATATTTAATAATATTGCAAAATTAAATGAATTTGTGCATTTGTGTACAATGTTGGACCCTGGAAATAAACCTAGGGAGGGCTTTAGTACTGGTAAATTCCTGATATCCGCATCATATAAAATAAGAATGCGTATAAGAGCATTCTCTAAGCCTCGCTCATTTCAACTCCCAACATTTAATCTACACTCGATGTCCCTGTTAAATCTGGCAACCCATGGAAAGTTGGGTAAACATCCCCAGTGGGAAACTGAGTCGGTGAGCAACAAATGTGGGCGGGGGGTGGGGGTTTACGACTTGGTTCTAGACCTGTATCCTATAATCTGACAGTTTTAACACAACAAATACCACGACGTCAAAACCAGAACGCCTTAAGAGAGCTGGCCCCCTCCTCTGGATAATTTGTTTTAGAGTAGATAGCAAATAACCCGCTTAGTATGAATTTAAGTACTCAGGAAAAAATCAAGATGCGCTGTGTCGGGATGCATGGCCATTTGTTAAACGTGAAACGTTACAGACATTGGATGAAGTTCCTCCGAGCTACAGACCAATCAACTTATCTGTAGAGTTAAATGGGCGAGTCACCATCATATTTTTTGAACAAAACTGAAGGTCTCAAATGGAAAATTTTAGTTCCTTTATTTGGCTAACTCTACAGATAAATTGGTCGGTCTGTATGTCAACGAGTCACTTTTAGTGTATTGGATTGATATAAAAACGAGACGTTGACTCTGTACTAAATTTAATTTTAACATAAAACACACTAAATGGTACACGATATTTATTTCGACTAATATTCGACGACAATTTTGTTCAACATTGGTCTGTGATATGAGAAGTAAGAGACGCATAATAAGCAGCGGTTTAGGTGCTCGCGCCGTCGGTGTCGTTAACTGAGCTTTGCGACGCTCTTGAAACAGTCTTACCCGCTCGCTCGGCAGCGGACATTGGGGTGCCTGTGCGTAGCCCATAATCTCCCCTTTTCAACGATATGCGTAATTTATATTTCTGGCTGGCTTTTGCCCGGGCGAGGCTAACATATTGAATTTTGATACTTTTTTACTTTAACGTTTTAACATAAATATTGTCCAAAATACACGTATTATTACTTAAATCGATCTATCTCAACAATCTCTTAACACAAATACATGAATCACCTCGCTATCACGTATAATTCATGAGCTAAACTGAATGGAAATGAGCAAGAGCACCAGTTTTTGACGATCTGCGCTCTGCCCCCGCTCGGCAGTGACGCAAACTCAAAATCGTATCGGCGAGCTGACCATGTATGTTATAAACTGACACCGCATTTACGTCTCTGAGACTTAGTTGGGGAGTTATTAAGGCAGGACGACATAGACCTTTTCGTTAGCTACAAATTTCTGTTCTGGTATCTGTATGTTTGGTGTGATTTTAAAGTAGTTTCACGTCAAAAAAAAAAGGAAAGTAGCCGGTTAGGAAGAATAAACAATAAATGGCTAGATGACCCCGACCCTCAACAGTACTAAGGGAATATAAAAAAGAAGAAGAAAAATAACAAGTGCAGAATGTTGCTAAATTTACAGAGTTAAATTTGTAATAGTTGAATTTCACCATTTTTAAGTCGTTTTTTAACAGTAGCTGTAACAAGTACTTAACAAAATTTAAAGATGAAACGCAGTAAAAAATTCGTACATCACAATTTTTCTCGTTTCTGGCCGTTTTATTTCATTGCTGGCGTTTCACATCTGGATTTTTACAATGGTGATTGCTAATATCAGATAAAATAGGAATAGTAACAGAAAAACATTATCGTTTTTTCGTTAAATTTTATCTGGAGAATGTTTCACATGAATATAATGTTTCACGTAAATATATAAAAAATTAAAGTTGGTTCCAAATGACAGACAGAAACTTAAAACATTCTGTAAAATAGTATCTCTTTAAATATATACTTGTGTTTAACATCTAGTCACACTATTTTATCAAATTAAACCAATTTCAGGCTTCCTAAAACTCAGTTCATTGAGAAAGCAAAATGTAATAGATATGTAGAGTTTAAAAGGTGAACAAAATAAAAAATGTACAGAAAATAGCAGTAAGCCATTAAAAATAACTGAATTCCCAGAAAATGGTTGAAACTGTTGTTTATTAAAAAAAGTTGTTTGACTCACGAATTTGGAGTGAGAAACTCCTACATCTCAAAAACGTACTGATTAACTGTTCTCATTCTTACAACATTTTGTTTACAGAAAAATAATACATTTTTTTATGTTTTAGGTTAAAACAGTAAAAATAAGAAAATCATGTATACTAAAAAATATAAAAAAACAAAATTATTCTCTACTATTTTTTGACTCGGATACCTAAAAACATCCAGAAATAAGAAGAAATTGCCTATTAGAAACAATTATTTTTTAAGAATCCGGAAAAAATCTGCTTTTAGCTATAAAAATATTAAGTAGTCTCGTTAAAACATTTATGTTCAAGAAATATTCGCATATAAATATAAATGTCTGCTATATTCGTTCAAAGCTTTGTTAAAATTTAGTTAAAATAAAATTTATACTTTTTGTCTACTGTTTTGCACCGCATTTATTTATATTATTTTTAATAAATAAACACTTTCTTTTGTTATTAATAGAATACACGTCAAAGAAATTGTGACAGAAATAAAATATATATATATATAATTATTAAAATTTTGAGTTTTACAAGCAGAGATCAAATTTAAAACTAATTTCAGAAAGTCGGAATATAAAATAGATTTGAAAAAATATCCTTTTTTAATTCCTTGTACGAAGTAAAGGAAGTATTATAATCGCGAAAATTTTCGGGTTTTAGATTTCAACGGAACTATCCATTTTGACCATCCCTGAATCCATTTTGACTACTTTCGGCATGACATCTGTACGTAAGCATATATCTCGCATAACTCAAAAACGATTAGCCGTAACATGTGGATATTTAGGATTTAGGACTGTTGTAACATCAAGTTGTGCACCTTCCCTTGTGATTGCAATCGACTGGACCAAAAGTTTCCAAAAAAGCCCAAAATCCAAAATTTTTGATTTTGGACTTATTCTTAACTACATTAATAATAAGCCCGTATTGAGAGCTTTTCAGTGATATATCATAAGTGGTACTTATTTTAATTGGTTCCAGAATTATAGTCAAATAAAATTTGAATTAATGAAATATTTGGATCTTAAAAAGGGAAGCCATATTGGTTCGAATCAGACTTCTTTACTACTTTTATAAACTTTTTTTTTTTTTTTTTTAATTTAAATATATTGATTTATTAATAATTGTTAACTTCTGATTGTAAAAATTTTTTATGATAAATAATAATTCAATAATAACAATAAAAAAAAAATATCACAAGTTATTAATGAAATAGAATTTTATGCATTTTTCATTTTTTTTAAATGTGTAGTTTAATAGAAGTACAACGAAGTCATGTGGTATCCACATCAATTCTTATATTTTAGGTTTTTATTTTAAAGTGTATTTAGTTCTATTTTTGTTTGAAATGTAAATGTGGTTTTAAAAAACCCTGTTCGTATGAAAACTAGCATGTTGCAAGAAACGAAAAAAAAACAGAATTTTGATGGAATTACAGACTATTCCTATTTCATTTTCAAAAGAACTATATCTATCCTGAAGCCTTAACTCTAGAGATCTATAACAATACACTACTAAGCAATGATGATAAAACAATGAAAAGTACCATGTGTACAAAAGGGAATATTAAGGTTTTAACTTGTTATAATATCTGTTAGGTGAGGTATACTGGGTTGATTTAAGACTAGACTCAATGAGCAAAAAATACAGTTTTATTTGTGCGTATGTCAGTAGATTGATTCCCTTTCTTTCCACTTGACAGCACCACTATCTGAGATGGAGATTCCTGAACAGCTTTCTTCTGTTTTTTCAGTTTGCTAAATGTGAATCTGTAGTTACAATTCTACATGCGTTCCATAAAAATTTTAATTGTGATCCATCAACAATAACATTCATCGACAGTATAATCAATTTTAAATGACTGGATGTCTGTGATAAAGAAGAGTACGGGGATGACCAAGGGTGTCTGGGGAAAATGTTGAATGTATAAGGAAGTCTTTACTGCATAATTCTAAAGATCTGTTAGGAATGCTAGTGATGACAGTGTGGAATGTTTTAAGCAAACGCTTACATATGCCTCCATTCAATTACAGGCTTTAAAGCCTACCCACTATCTGAGTGTGCCAACTTTGCAATCAATGGAAGAGCTTGTTTGTTGTCTAATAGCTCACCCATTCTGACCCCATGTAATTTTTTACGCTGGGTTCAGTAAAGGAGCTTATGTTTGTGCCTCCGCTACCTACTATATCCTAAATGCGAAATCTATAATATACCTATATATATATATATCCAACATACTAAATCTATTCAATTTGAGGCACAGGATTGAAATAGCTTTCATTACTCCAGATAAGCTTGTTAAAGTATGGGAACTCTCCTGTCGGTTGGATGTATGCCATCTGATGAAAGTGGTCACATTAAACTCTTGTAGGGAAAATCTTTAAGAGTTTCATTTGCAATCATTTCAAGAGTTATTAAATATATTTAAAACCCATTTATTATTTTTGTACATCCCCTATTTCTGAACAGTATATGTAGAAAATTTAGAATTTAATTAAAAAGCTCTTTCAGTTAATTAATCTACTTATTTATTTTACTCTTAACAATTAAGTCTGATATCCAACTACAATTGTTCTTTTTATGATGAAGATGAGAAATGAAATTGTCAGTATGTGAAAAAATTCAAAGGCTGTTTAAAATTTGAACCCTGACCTTCCAGATGAAGACAGATGGTGTAGTATTTTACAATTTGAGGAACTTCTTCCACAAAGTAAAATAGAATCATTAAAAATTAGTTAATTTGTGGAGTTACTGAACTTGGTTATATGAAAACATTTAGAATCAATTCAGAAACCTCCTCCTTTTTTGAAGGTGTTTAAAAAATACTTAATTATTCTGTTTTAAGTAAAATATGTAACATATTAATAAAATTAAAAAAAAAAAAATACAATAAAGAGGCAGTTGTATAATAAATAAAAATTAGAAAAATTATAAGTTTTGCGAATATTTCAATTATATGAATTTTGAATATTTTGTTCAAGGGTTAAAATCAAAATCCATTTGAATTAATTCAATTTATTCTAAATTAAATCATTTATTATTTTAATAAATAATGATTATTATATTAATTAAATAGTTAATAAATAGATTAATAAGTTAATATATTTTACATTTTGTGTATGAATAAAAAATAATAGGTTAATATTACAGCATGCTAGGCACACATTTCACTAAGATGAATGAACTGGTGGGTTAAAAAATGCTAGACCCTTTCATCTGGAGGTCCTGGGTTTGAATCCCAGTCAGGTATGACATTTCACACATTACAAATCATTCATCTCATCCTCTGAAGCAATACCCAATGGTGTACCCGGAGGTTAACGCAAAAAACCTTTGTTGAAAATTAAAACTAAGGCCAGCTGATCAAGAAACAATATGAAAGTAAAATGTTTGTAGTTTATGATTCATGAAAAAAGGATTTACATTAAAGGGACAGGCAAAAGAAAGAATATATTTTATTAGTAAATTACATCTATTGCATTAAAAACAGTACAAGATTACATAAAATTAAAAACAAAATTAAACTTTATTGGTTTTACGATCCTTTATTCATGTAGGATATAAACTAGAAAAAATACAATTCTGAATTGTTTGGTTTGGTTGAAATGAATGAATTTAGTATAACTGTTTAATACAAGAAATATTTTTCATTAATTTATTTCTAATATCTAATATCTTGTGGGGTTTACATTTCAAGACAACAGATTACTCAAAACTGTTCGGTAGAATTATTTGAATATGCTCTGGTAGTTTTTAGTGATAAAAGTAACACTACCAATTTATCTCAATCTGTCATTAATTTGACGATCACTGTTTGTTTTCTTTCCACTTATATGATTGAAATCAATGAACTTCATTTAACTCGTATCTTCATCTAATACAAGAAAACTATTAGTTCACTTAAAGAATAAAAAAAAACATTAAGTCATATATTAAAATTTTTTTTAAAAATTGTAATGATGTTTTTTTTTAATTTTTTAATTTAGTTGAAGGATCACTGAAAATAGAAGAGGGACTTCATTTTAAAACAGACATGAAATAGCTTTGGGAAGCTCACACACCTAAAAAACTCTAAAAAATTGGCAAAACTTTTTATCACCTCATACCTTACTTTTAAATTATTAGTGATTATTGCTAATGTATATTTTTATGTACTTTTATCCAATTAATGGATTTCTTGATATTATTATTGACAGTGAATTCTTCAGAGGGAATGATAATCTAATATAATTACCACTAAACCTAGGGTTTGAATTAGTTCAGTTAGTCAAAGCAGAATTTAAAAAACAGTTTTTTAGCTAACAACTTATGATCTTATAGTGATCCATAAGTTTCATTGAATTAAAGAATCTCAAATTTTTGAAATGCTATCTTCAGTCTGCTTATTGAAATTTTAAAAGCAGTTGGTAGTGTATTATTTTTTACAGCTTCAGATAGATCAATGCAATATATGCTTATAAGTAATATTAATATCTGTAATAAGTTGTTGTTCTGTAGTAATAAGAATGATCATCAAAAATCTACAGTTAAACATTTGTCTGCAGATAAACACTATAGCAGATCTATTATGGCCAATAGAAGTTGTATCCAAAGAGTAAATCACACCATAAGTCTTTTTAGTTTTTTTTGTTGATAATAGTGTCTAAATTAAATAGAACATAATATAATTTATTTATAAAAATAAACTGAAAAGTAAATGGTTACAAATATACTAAATTTATTATTTTTTTTTATATCTAATTTACTCGGGATGCAAACAATAATATGAAACTACCTATATTTATGTTTTAAATTATTTGAATGTTTATAATTTTTTTTTATTTATATACTTTATTCTTGCTTGAGACATATATGAAGCATAAAAGATTATTATTATAATCAATGTGTTTTTAAGTATTATAATTTAAATGTTTTAGTCTCATGGCTACTAATATTTTACAAAAAATGTATAAATCATATAATAGATTCATAATACTACTGTGTTGGTGAAACATTCATAACAGGTTAGACAATGAAGAAGAAACAACATTATACATGAATATATTATAAATATATATATATATATATATAAGTTAAAAAAATATGTAAACTAACGTTATAAAACAAAATGTACTTTATTTTATAAATGTACTTGTCTGGTTCCCCTTCAATGTAATCTCCTCCCCGACACACACACTTATCCCAATGGTGTTTTCACTTTTGGAAACAATCCTGGAACGCTTCTTTTGTGATGTTCTTCAGTTCCTTCATTGCAGTTGCCTCAATCTCGGGAATCGTCTCAAATCTTCTTCCTTTCAAAGGTCTTTTGAGTTTGGGGAAGAAGAAGAAGTCACAAAGAGCAAGATCAGGTGAGCAGGGTGGATGGGGAAGAACAGTAATCGAGTGTTTGGCCAAAAACTCCCAAGTTCTGAGGGCTGAATGGGATGGAGCGTTGTCGTAATGAAAAAAACCAGTCACCACTCTTCCACATTTCTGGTCTTCTCTGCCGGATAGTGTCCCGCAGATGTTTGAGAACTTCAATGTAGTAAGCCTAGTTCACTGTGGAGCCTTGCGGGAGGTACTTCTGGTGGACTACGCCCTGAGCATCAAAAAAAACTCTCAACATTACCTTCACATTGGCACAAACTTGGCGAGTTTTTTGGTCTGGGAGATGTTTCACCAACCCACTGGGACGATTGAAACTTTGTTTCGATCACCCAAGATTCATCACCTGTTATGATCTTCGACAAGAACTTTTCATCTTCTTCTGAACGTTCAAGCAATTCTTGACAAGCCTGGACGCGATGGGCTTTATGGTCGTTCATCATCAGGCGTGGAACAAATTTCGCAGCAACGCAGTGCATCTTCCATTTTTTGGTCAAAATCTCGTAACATGATCCAACTAATATCCCACACCCTTCAGCAAACTCTCTGATGATCAGACGTTGATTTGCCCGAACCAGGGTGTTGATTTTGTCTACATGTGAGTCGTCAGTTGACATGGAAGGATGTCCAGGACGCTCATCATCTTCCAATTAAAGCATGTCGCATGCTTCATAGCAACGTTGCCGTAAGCTGTCTTGAGCATATCAAAAGTTTTACTTGCAGATTTTCCGAGTTTAACACAAAATTTCACAGCAACTCTTTGCTCGTTCAAGTCACTCATTCTAAAATCCGCCAAATGAAAAAACACACTTCACAAACAACCGCGTACCTAAGCAACCAATAATGATATTTGCAATCAAAAAACTGCGTTGTAATCAGCTGATCTGTATGAACATGGTGACGCCAAGCGGATTTGACTGAAATGGACCCGAGCAATTTCAAACAGTCTACGTATTTCTTGAACAGACCTCGTGTATATTTATATATATATATATATACACACAGTTATATTTTTTCTTTTTCTTTTCTTTTATTTCTTTCACTTTTACGGAATTAATAATTAATGGAGTAATCCTAATATTAATTATAATATTACTTAACTTAATCATACTTAATTTAACATTGTTTTTAAATACAATTTAATATTTATTACTTAACTTAATTATACTAAATTTATATCATTTGTAAAAGATGAAAGATTAGGTGTCCACAAGGGTCTTGCCTGTTTTGTGGCACCATCCCTTTTCTATTAATCTTTTTAGTTAGAGTAAGGGAAAAAGTAAACAGTTTTATCTTATATAGGAGGATTAGTTTTGGTTCAATCAAAAGCTTTTGATTGTGTAGACCACAATGTCCTTCTACGCATTCTGTGGATGAGTGGTATTAGAGGTGTTTCATTTGATTGGTTTGAGAACTATCTGATCAACAGGCGACAGTGCACGAGAATAAAAGGGTGTTTAAGTAACTTTGCTGGGGTACAATTTGGAATCCCACAAGGATTCATATTAGGAGCCATACTATTCATAATATATGTAAATAGTGTCTGTTCGGCCCCGTTTAAAGGTAATGTATATGCATTTGCAGATGATACTGCCTTGTGTTATGTCTGCAACACCTGGATAGAAGTGGCTGAGGACAAGCAATCAGATTTGGACGCACTGCAGTTATGCTTTTCAAATCATTATATGATCTTGAGCGTTGCAAAAACTTTGTATATCAACTTCTGCTTAAAGGGGAAAATAAAATTGCCACTTACAATAAAATATAAATGTAAAAAATGTGTGATAAATAAATTTAACTGTTTAGAATGTAATGAAATTGAACAACGTGATATTTGTAAATACTTGGGCATTGTGTTAGATAGTGGTCTAACCTGGAAGAATCATATTGCGCTATTAAATCAAAATCTTTTAAGCTATCTTAGGATATTTTATTTTTTAAACAAACTATCCCCAAAAATAACCATGAGAAAACTTTATTTTGTTATTGTGCATAGTCGACTAGACTACGGCATCAACTGTTGGGGAGGAACTTATGTTACAAATTTAGTTTCCATAATCAAAATCCAAAAAAGATTCGTTAGAATGATAAGTAAAAGAAGAACTACGAATCATTCTTTGCCAATATTTAGGGAATTGTCTATATTACCGCTACGTTATTTATATGTTTATAAAGTAATGAAAATTTTCTTTATCAGAAGTGGTCATAGAGGTAGTATGATAACCGAGTACGAACTTAGAAGTAAAAGGAATGTATTTGTCCCCAGAGCAAATAAAACGAGTTATATGAAGTTCTTATCAAGTACTGCTCCTAGATTGTATAACATACTTCCTAATCATATAAAGACCAGTAGGAACCTAAACACTTTCTTAAAGCTACTAAGACAATGGCTAATTAATATTGATGACGCTGAAAGTATGTTCCATGTAATTACATGATTTATGATTACATTTATAATTAATTATTATGTATATATATACATACAACTGTATACATACATATAACTGTAAATATATAACTGTATATATATTTTTAATTAATTAATTATAGTGATCATTGAATCGTAATGTCAAATAGTAAATTTAATATTTACTTATCTTCTTTTTTGTATAAATCATTCAATTGTTTTGCCATACCTTCTATGCTTTGATATATCTTACAGTTTTGATAATCTCAAATAGTTTTCAAAAATGTATGCAGTTCTTCAAATTCAACTTAAAATCAATATATTCCTGAAAATGAGACAATCACACTCAAACACAGTAAGATGTTAACTAAACATTATGGGTGTAAATCATTCCCCCTGCTCTCCCCATTGAGCTGAATATGCTTTGATATCTTAATATGTTCTCAGGTGCTTGTGGCATTCATATCTGTCAATGACACTTTCACTTGTTCACTGCAAGAACTGTCCATAAAGTGAACACCAGAAATTTCTAATATAGCAGTTCTGATATGCATCTGTACCTCCTATTTGCCTTCTGCATTAATGGTTTCTGAATAATACCCTAAATTTGAAATTGATTCTTTTCATTTTTATCTTAGTGTAATCCCTCAATCACATCATTTGAATAATTTAGTTATACAGTACTTTTATTTAAATAACACTAACGCCCAGCTCTTTACATATATATATTTTTTTTTTCAATAAAATTACATGACAAACAATTAAATCTAGATTAAATGTACAAAGTAGATTTTAGTGAAATAATCATAAAAATACTTTTTAGAATATTTATCAAAATTACTAGTAAGACAAGATAAAAATCAGATATATCAATCTATACCATTATTATTGCACTCTGACTACATTGCTGTATTCTTAAAAAGTTTTTCTTAAATTTGTTAAGAGAGTGGAAAGTATTGTAAACCAAACATACTCAAACTTAAATACTCACGCAATGTCATTAAATGAATTTTGTTTCCTACAAGAGAATTACAAATGACACCTCATTATAAAATAATCGTTACATAAAGTTTTAATTTAAAAATAAGTAGAAAATATAATTTTATTATTTTTTTATCTATTTATAAATCTATAATTTGAAATAAAAATAAATAATACTTTTAAGATAACAGAGAACTAAATATCATATAGTGAGTTACGGGTATTGCATATCAATATTTCTAACGCTATATTTCTTCTAAACAGAAATAATAAAGTATAAGTAATTTAAAAAAGAGTATATAATTTTTTTTGTTAGATTTATTACTTAAAAAAATATTTATCTTATGTGTTGTATCTTCAGCAAAACTGAAATCAATTCTCATAACTTTATTTTTATATTCTGGTCATGTTTTAGCTCTGTCGACAGTCCACTAAGATTTTCCTGGAAGGAAAATCCAATTAAACGAAAGATTTAAGCTAGTTAATACTTAACAACACAGAATACACTACACTTTATATTGTAGCCTGAGAGGAACATTAATCTAAAGGTGTAAAGTAAATGTTATAATTTATATCAGCAATATGGTTTATAACAGCAATAAGCCTGCAACTGTAATATATAACAAAATTAATTTATTGTACTTATTAATATTATTACTACTATGTAATAAAATTCTATAATCTATAATTTGTGATTTTATTTATAATACATACACTTTTTTTAATTTATTTTTAAAAAATACTGTTATAAAAGTATATATTTCTCGTAAAAATTAGTAATTAAATTATCAGATTTGAACAGAATTTTTTTATTTTTAATGGCTTTCATAAAAAGAGGTTTACAATTCAACCTTGGTACATTTTAATTTAATTTTTTTTAAATTATTTTATAAATAAGTCTTACTATTCATCTAATTGGCTAATTTTTAAAAAATTCCATTACCGATCCAGATACAATTTCTTTTTTCAGATACTTTTAGGTAGAAATATTTTCAAACTATAGTTACATTTTGATAATGTTTTCATTCTTTTTTTGTCATCATTATTGCTTAATATTGTATGTTTATAGTGTGATAATAATAAATAGTCCATGTTATTGTGTGTTCAAAGTTTTTTCATGAAAATATTCAAGAAAATTAGTTGGAAAATTTTACATAAAAACTAATAATATGAGTACATACTGTCATTCCAAACAGGCTCTAGGATACGTCTAGTAGGAGTTTATTTTTGTCATTTTACTGGATTCATTATCTTGATTTAATAAAAATGGAAGTTTCTTAGAGAAGCAGATGTTTTTGACACAGCCAGCATTTTAGTATACTTATATATAATTTAAATAAAACTACATATATAACAAAAATAAGCTATTTTAATATAAAAGAACTAAAACCTGTTCTAAGGTTGGGCCAAGTTCTAAACTTGAACTAAGAACTGTTTTTCTGGAAAGAAAAACTAAAGTAATAGGTTTTTATTCTTCTTCAAAAATTATGAAGTTTTTTTTTTAAAATCAGGTACAGTACACTTAATTTTAAAGCAAATATTTCCTAAAACTTAGTAAAGACTTTCTACCTTGAATTGGCTTTCATTTAGTGTTATGTTTCTTAAAATATTTTGGTAGTATCTGTGAGCATTTGATAGTATTGGATACGGCATTGGTGTTTGAAATGGAATAGATATTGACAGATATTTGTAGTTTATATGTTCAAAAATATTGTGTCTGTTCATTGGAATGTTTTTCCTCTCTCAATTTTGTGATCACTTCTTTTAATTTTAGCATTTTTATAGTCAGTAACAAATTATGAACAGAATCTCAGTAATGACATGTTAGCTGTTATGTCTATAATAGGTAGAACTAAAGAGGTGTACTCATGTAATGGGACTAGTATTCAATTCGAGAGGTAATCAAGTACCACGAAATACTACATCAATTCCTTTACCTCTTAGTAACATTCAATAACAATTAATCCAGTGACTGGTTAAAAGAGAACACATTATCCTTTATCCGCCATTAATTAATGATTAGTTAGTATTATTGCCTGAGAAAATAAATGTATTTATTATTAAAAATATAAATCTATTAAAATGTTATTAAGTTAAATTAAAGATTTAAATTTATTTATATATTTCCTTCTAATAATTACAGACCAATGCTCAATTATAATTTCTGAGGAATAAATGTTTGATCAGTGCCTGTTCAGTTTTCTGAACTTTCATTTCAAATAATTTAGGCTAATTTTCTGTTTTTTGTGCTATGAAATACCCTAAAATGAATGAGGTGAAATATTTGATAAAATATTCTTCATGAAATATTTGATAAAAGCTTCAGTTATGTTAATAATAATATATAATACAATACTTTTTACATACAATTCTTCTTGAACTTCATCACATGCAACCTGATTGTTCCATAATTTTATATGTAAAGGATGAAAACTGAACGTCATCAAATTATTTCATGTCTAATAAACCATTTCCCATAAATCACCAAATTAATCAATACTGGTTCCTATTTAGAAAACTCTTTTGGTATTTAGAATTATATAATGACCACAGCAATTTAAAAAAGTAAATAAAGAACTCTAAATTTTTCCTAAGCATTTAAGTGGCAGGATTAAACATTTGTTTTTGTTGAAAACTGAACATGCAGTCATATTTGAGGTGAATATTGAGAGAGAAGAGATAGAGAAACTGACCGACCATTGGGTAGGAAGGCTAATGTTTCTTCTTTTATTCAGTCAATGTATTTGTTATGGGCTACAGAAGTGGCTTCCCATAGCTATGACCAATTACTAATTATGGCTTCTATTTGAATGCAGAAATATAGTTCTGTGCAAATTAATCTGAACACAAATGTTAAGTAAAGCGTATTTAGAAAAAAAAAATCATACCTCTAAATCTATGAATAACTACTAGTAATTAATATGTCCTCTTTATTCTTAATCACTTCATGTACATGATTTGGCATTGATTCAACAAGTGTACTACATATTTTTTTATTTCTTCAATATGAAATCATACCGATATTGTTTTAATTAGGTCAATTTTGTTGTATAGTTCATTTTTGAAAGTTGTTTCTTTACTATTGCCCAAAGATTTTCATTTGGGTTTAAGTCTGAGGAGTTGTATTTGCAAATCAATATGTCATTAGTATAGAGAGATCAACTTTAAACTTACATAAATTTTAATTTTGTTTAATACATCCAGCTTTAGAGTGAAATTTGGCATGTTTTTTTTTAGTTTAGTCCTCTTAAAGATGGTAATCTTCACTCTAATATGTTTTCATTTTATTTTGTTGGTAGTATTATGCCAAACTTTTTTGTCTTTTCAAATTAAGAAATATATATTTATATATAGGGGAATTAATGAAGCTATGCTTCTCACTCATTTTGATTTCATATTGAATAATCTGAAATAGATACCTAATTCTGGTTTTGTTTGTTCATCTCTTACTCCTTCCTCACCTACCTGCCTACCTGCCTACATGGTTCTTTGAATCACAATGTATTCATTTTACTATGATTCTATAATGTGCCCCTTGATCAGTCTTGTTCATTATTGTTATATTGTATTATTACACATGTTTAATTGTATTAACCCTTTCTCCATTCTTTTACACTATTCTCTCTACAAGAATTTAGGAAAATTAAGACCAATTTCAGCCTTCTAATCATCCAGAAAATACGTAAAAAGTTTTTTGATAAATTTTTCGCTAAGGGCTTTCATATTCATACAGAGCATTGTAAGAAGTTCTTGCTAAAGTTTACACAATTGTTCTTCTGATTAAAATAATGAGAAAGTTTCAAATTAATATGATGGAAATGGTTTGTTTTCAAGTTAGTCAAAAAAAGAATTTTGTTCAAATTTCTGCTACAATGATAGAATGTATACACTGAAAATTTGAGATAAAAATTAATGGAATGGTTCATATATTTTTTTTTATCTGAAATTAAAAAGAATCAATCAGTTCTAGAATTGTAACTCCAATAAATTTTAAAAAAATACTAAAAAGCCAAAAAGACCTTTTTTAAGTTTACTATAGATTTATCAGTTAAATTGATAATAACACAATCTGAAAAAAATTATGTAGAAATTTAGTTCGTAGAAAATTGTCTTTAACTTTTAAATATTAAAACAATACAGACTAACAATTCACAAGAAACTTTAAATCCTGTCAATAGTTAAATAGTTACTGTTTTTTTTTTCTAATTAAGTAAATAGAAAAAATCAGCTGTTTTTTTTTAAAAAAACCAAGTTTTGGTTAGTATTTGATAACCAAAACAGAATTTACAATTTTTGTAAACTGTTGTGATTATTGTAATGTTTCGGCCTTCTACCTGCATCATATTGGCCAGTTTAAAGAAGGAGTTATGCATCAAAACCTGCAAAGTAGTAATCATGCACACAAAAGTGTAGAAACTAGGGACCTGGCATTCTTTGCTGTCACACATAATGTGATTTCAAATAGAAATTACATTCTACATAGGGATCAATAAAAATATATCATTCTATTCTACATTTTATTTATGAAGAAAAAAAGCAATACTTTACCTAGTTAACTGTAAAGTTGTTGGTGATAATTTCAAGCAATTACTTGTAACACTGATTTTAATCAATTCATTCATAATAATAGCTCTGATATCTACCTAGTACTAAGATGTTAGGTAAGTACAAGTTAGTTTCTACAATGAACCTAAATTGTACAGTGGGAGAAGTAGTTGAAATTTTTCTTGACAACAGTAATATGATTTCTATTAGTTGACAATAAGTCTAAGATTAATTTCAGTTTTGGTTGTTGAATCGTAAACCATTCAGTTTGTTCAAATTTGGCAAGCAAACAGTTTTTTTATAATAAAGAGAAGAGGTACAAGAAAGATTTACATGACTTTCAAAAGAACTAATAATTCACTGCAAGTTAGTGCAAAAATAATTTGTATTAAATGCTTTGATAATTAAGTGGTGTAAATATGTAATGTATCCAAACTTAGATTTTATTGAGATAGAAAAAACTGCAGAACAACAGTAAAGTACTATCTACAAGTGTTTTTTACTTGTATTATTCAGCAAACATCTATTTAGATGGATTGCTTACGAGATGATTACAGTATTACAATTTTTAATATTATAATTATTTTCATCAACTTTAACCCCGTTGACTGTCCATACATCCCCATGTGACACATATAATGTGAATTACATGTGTCTGTAACTGTGAATTAATCCTTTTCAACTACCTACTGTACGGTATTTATTATTTCAAAATTATTTAATTTAACTAGAATAATTAGATTATCCACTTTTCAAACTTAGTATCAATTTATTAATTATTTTAATTGCTTACAAAAAACAACTAAAGAAGAATATTGTTTATTTAAGCTGGTTTTAACTATTTAACAGTTTTGGCTGGTTTTAACTATTTAACTGATAACCAGCAAAATTATTATTCTTTTCTTTTATAATAAACCAGATGAAGACTTATTCTACCACATAGTGATTATCACTATCTGAAGCTCATATTTTTTAGGTAAACATAATCATCTTCATTACTAATTAAATTACTAGTAAAATCACTCTTATATACAAAATTATACATTATGCATTACTTTTTATATATTGACACTTCTGAAAATGGCACAAACATTTTTAAGAATAACAAGTATTTGTTGCAAGGGAAAGTGTGGAGTAAAGTGATTTCTCATATTTGGCATCATTAAAAGACATTTCTTTTGTCACAGGTGCTTTACACCTCTCAAAAGATTTACCATTGAATACAAGATATCTGCTTTTCAGAAGAGTAAAAGCATCTTAACCCCGTAGATACTATTTTATACATAAGAAGGAAAGAGAGCAATTTTATTTTAAGATTGTAAATAAACCACTTAAATGTTAAAAACAAATTCTACCCAATAAATAAAATGACTGACCAGTTTTTTCCATTTTAAATATTATGTTAGTGTACCAAAGATAAAGAGGACTAAAAATTACTTCAAAAATATACAGCAATGATATTTTATTGGTCTATTTAACATACAATTTTTCAAAAGGTTTTCAGTCAATAAAATTTATACACAAAACTTAACTTGATATACACATTTAAAAACAGTTCAACATTAATATTTTGTGAATATTTTATTTTACATATATGTAAATGTACAAAACCACTTTTTTTAAATTTAAATACTTTCAGCAAAAAAATTCTATTCTCAAAAAAAAAAAAAAATATATATATATATATATATATATTATACATAAAAAATTATATAATAATAAAAATGAGAAAAAATTATATTCTATTTTTATTATTATTATTACACTTTTTAATCTTATACAGTCACATTTAATTTGCAAACAAAAGGTTCAAACAGGTTGAATACAGAAGCCACAAGTTGTAGGTTCCAGGTACTCTTTGCAAATTCTTAAATAATATCATAAAAAAATATGTACTTTGAGGAAATAAAAATAATCTTTAAACTAATTAAACAAAAATTAATTAGTTTAAAGATTATTTGTATTTCCTCAAAATACATATTTTTTTAATAATATTATTTAAGAATAAATAATTCTTGTAATGTAGCTTATATTTTACAGAAAAATGATTATTAAATAATGAATTTCATAATGATATAAAGAAAAACAATACTCTTAAGCAGGAAAAATAAACTTTATGACCATAGTATCTGTTTTACTCACAAAAATGTTTACCTCTCTCAACTGACATGCAAATCAGTATTGCACTACACATTTTATTTGCTGGTACATATTGGACAGAATCTAAGAAGATATGCTACTTGTGAAATACATAATTCTTCTGGTTAGGAATTTTTGAACAGAAACTCACATGGTTATGATTTTCCAAAATAATCAGAAATTTCAACCTCATTTAATTCTTTTTAACTATTACGTATTTAAGATGTTATTCTTGCTATGATCCTAATTTATCAGCCTCTTTTATTTGCAGCTTTCAGTACTGATTAACTTGCAACCTACTATTGTTAATGTAAATATTATGCATTTTGGTTAGTAAATCATTACTAACAATATATACAACAGTAAATCATTACCAGCACATATAGTGGGAGAAATCAATGTCACCTTTCTCGCTCATCTTATACAGAAATATGTTATAGCAATACACATTTATTTATCAGTTATTATATTTTACTATCCACTTTTCTTTTACACTTATACTTTCCACAGATTATCTGTAAATATATGAGCATACAGTGTCAGCAAATATCTCATAACATTTTTTAGTAATAGCATTTTTTTTATTAGATCACTAATTTCATTACTTTCTATTCCTCTTTATTTGTTTATTTTTATCTTTAAATCTCAACTTTCCAGTTTATAAACTTTTTCTTACAATTAGATGATTTTTTTTTTTTTTTGTAGCAACAGACTGAATGCTGACAATTTTTTTCCCATACGTGGAATTATACCTAAAATATTTAGTCTTAACAATGTCACTGCAGTCTTTTTGAGTCCTTTAAAAACATTTCAGATTTGACAACAGCAATGAAATAGAACAGAGGGATAGCTGCTGATAAAATGAGACCTATCTGTGAGATCTTTGACAAAATTTAACTTCTAAACTGTTACAGTTTATTCCTCTTATGGTTTACTATTACGCTGGTAGGGTTGGGAAGATGACCCGGAGGTCACTGGCCCTTTTGAACAAATCGTAGTGTACAAAATGGTAATCCCGGTATCTATGTTGCATCCCAACCCTGTAGGGGAAGACACCTGACTTGTGATGTTTCCAGTCCCCCCCCCCAACCTCAACTGTTGTAGCCCTGATGGGCTTTAACGGGAGAGGTATATATGTTGCAGATTGAATGGTATACCAAGAACTAGCTCTGGTAGAAGTATCGCAACTGATTTTCAAACACTGAATTAAAAATCAAATATTGGAAAGCCATTAGCTAACTCTTCTTGTAATGATAAAAAAAACAACTTCCAAATTTGTTTGTTCAAGACACTTACTGTCCAATTTCTTCAAGAATTTTTGGCTTCATTAAAAAGTGCACAACACTATCGCACATTACCTTTAAGGAAAAACCATCTTGATCTTTTATTTATGTATGTTGCTCAAAATCCTTCCATAGTCATTGATTATAATAAAACAAAAATCGGCCATTATAAAGTAAATCAAATGAGTGCATCCTTTGATGTTTATAGGAATACTAGAAAATGGCCTAATGGTTCTTTTATACCATGATAATTGTAACAAAAATAAATGTTTTTGTGTTTTATTAAATTAATGTAAAAAAATAACAGAATAACTAGAAGAGAATTCCTGATTTAGCTTTCTGTTTTCCTCGTAAAAAGTCAACTTGTTTGAAGATTAGATGGACCTCACTTTATAAAGATCTTACAGAAATGCAAACAGAATTTTGTGGTCTGAATCGAATTGAGAACTCAACAACCATAGAAAATTATGAAATTGCAATTTGCAAAATTTATGCATCTAAACAAATCATTAAAATAGAGAACTGTTGTTGATAAAAACAATCAATGCCTTAGGTACATTTAAGTACCTCCAGCTTTTTTTTTTTGCAAAACAGGATATTTTTAAATAACTTATTAAAACATGGAACAAACATTATAATAAAGCATAAACTTAATACTAAATCAAGTTAAAAATAAATCATAACTTTTAAGTTTAAAAATATTAGTGATATAAGCAAATATCATTTATTCATCAGTACAGGTTATGGAAAATGATTTTTATTATTAAATATTATTTTCATTTCTTATTATAATTATCACTTATTTTATATTTGAAAATTTCATCTTAAAGTTAATATTATTTTTTTGTAAAAACAGGAATTATATAAAAAAATATTTTTGAATTGTAAAACATTCCACATAAAAGGTAAACCACCTTTACAAATCATTTATTCACAACAGTAGTACAACATTTTAACCACATTTTATTATGTTTTGTTATTTAATTTATTATTCTAAATATACTCCATAAGAAATATTTAGAAAATATAGTTTTATTTTTTAAAAAAATTAATTGGTATGTCTAACAGCAGGTAAAGAGGAAAGTTTAAAATATATTACAAAAAATTGTTTTGAAAGCATTATTCTTTTCTTACAAATATTGTAATGTTGAAACTTAGTAACTTTTGAAGCTTTATTTATAATAACATAGTACTGAAAAAAAAACCACTTCACAAATCATCAATGTTACTGCTTTGTGCAATCCTTTTTTCATGTTATTCTGGGGTTCAATAAACAGAATAATGTTTTTTAAGTACATCTAAGGAACGAACCATGAATGAGTTCACTTACTCTTGTCTATGTGTCTATTGTAACAGTTAAATGAATTGAGTGTATAGGTTAGCCTAACAGGTTAATTAATAATCATCTGAACCATAGTTGTTCTACCGTATTTAATCATATACATCATAAGAAGTATGATAAGGTATAGAGCCAGCTGAACTAACAAATTACAGTACACAAGAAGTTAATATGATTAGTACAATATCTGATCTAGTCCCACTTCCCCACTGCTGAAAATGATGTTCCTATTACAGATACAATGGCTAAGGAATAATATACTATAAATTTTAACTAGTCTGAAACAAAAGTTTTATTTACCTCTAAATGAGCTGGAATCCCAGTCTATATAATTATGTCTTATCTTTTAAGGAATTCAGTTATTATGGTTTGTAGTGAATTCATAATTCACTGAAATATTTTTTAACTACATAAATTTTAATAAAATAAGTTCAGTTTTTACTTGTACAAATTGCAGTGTTATATGCCTCAACAGTGTTAATAAATTTTTTTATTAATTATATTTTGATATAACTTACCAATCTATATAGTTTATTAACCTGCATACACTATTTTTTAAACTTTATTATTCTTTAAATATTTTGATTTTTGTGTAATCCAACAAGGCCAATGGGGGGGTGTTCCTCACTACAGACAAGGCGTAAGGACCCGGAGTCCTGGTTGGGAGACCCCAAGGGAGTCCCCTCATTACAGGTATGGCATATCACCAAAAGACCAAGTCCTGGTTGCATGGGGGGAACATTAGTTCTCAACAAGGCAGTTTGAAGCGAAAGCACCTTTTTAATGAACATTTATTTTTTAAATAAAACAGATATAGATTAATAGTTAAACAGCTAACAATAAAAGACATTTAAAAATTACATTTTTTATTAAAAAAGAATTTATACTTTATGATAAAATTTATTAATATTAAATGATTTGTTACCATAAATTTATAAATTCACCTTAAACAATTACTTTAAAACATTTACAGAAAATGCTATAAAAAAATAAAATTATTATAATGCTTTTTAATGTTTTAAATATTCAATTGAAGGGATCCAACCTGTACATTCTGAAATACAAGTAAAATTGTTAAAAGTAAAGTCCATTTTAAAGCTATTAATAACGTTATTTTTTGGGAAAAAGATAATACATTATTTGTCTACTATTAATCACCTGTTGACTGCACTAATGAAATTATTTTTTACTAGATTCTGTGTAATATAATCATTTTATTATGACTGGTAAATAAAAATAATTATGCTAACTAGGAAATTAAAGCTGTAATTTGGTCATGGTAATAAAAAAAAAAAACAACACTGCAGAAATTCAGAAGTAAATTACCAAAATGTATGGATCTAAGTTATCAGTAATATTGATTGTTTTAAAAAATACAAATGAATATTTGTGATATTAAGTCAGAAATTGTATGGTTGCCATCTGACATTTTTCCAATGAAATTTCTTGCTCATGAATCATTGCCAATACAAAAGTAAAAAAAATTTGAAGTATAAAAAACATGATATATCGTAACAGTAGGATTACCTTTTTCATGATTATGTCCAATCTTATATAGCAAGTTAAATAATCAAAGAATTGCAGCAAACTCATCAGGAGATATTTGAATGCCTACAGCACCATCCTCATGCCAAGTGATTAATACTACTGTGTTTCTGCATCTTAAAAATGGCTCAGTTTGAAATGATGTGGAAATAAAATAATTGAATGTTAAATTCACTTGTCACAGACTTTTTAATTTTTTTTTTTTGTTTTTAATTGAAAAACACATCTTATTTTTTTTAAATGTAAGAAGGATAGTGCAGGGTTCCATGTGGAAGTCTTTTACTTAATAATGTTTACAAACAATAATCATTTTATGTAGATATACTAAGAGTTATAAAATCACATTAAACAATAAATGCAAAAAAAGTCTGATGTTTGCACAAATTACCATAAATAAATAAACGTAAGTGATATGTAACATTTTACAAAAATATTCATAAAATGTACTATTATCCAACACTTTTCAAAAGTTCTGAATAAGACATGTTGAAATGAAGATTAATCTCCTTTATATTTATTTATTTTACATTTCAGTCAAAAATTATTTTGTTGTGATCAGACTCATTTTATTTAATTATTAAGTTAAATTAAACTAAACATGAATAGCACAGCCATATTTTTCATCATTTTGGTTCTGGTTATTCCTGCAACAGATAAAAATATTTACTATCTCAAAAATTAATTTAAGAAAAAATCATTAAGAAATAGAAACTTAAAAAATATCATTAAGAATTAGAATCATGAATAAAAACTAACTTTCGACATTAGATGAAACAGTAAAATTGATTAATTGATAAATAAAATTTAGTTTTTTATTTGTGGTAACTATAAAAAATCTATGAAAGTATTATTTCAAACAAAAAAACAATTTTTTATGTTTTATGGTAATACACAAAATATTTAAACATGAATTATTATCTTAATAACAAAAATACACATTTAACATATTAAATGTTATTTAACTTGTATTAGAAAATAAAGCCATCTTTGTGCTTGATATAAACGTCATATGTAACATACTATAATATTTGAACCTCAAAAATAAATATTTAACATTTCTAATTGCAATATGTGTAATTTGTATCTGAAAACAAGCATATAAAATAAGCCATCCTGAATACAAATAGACAGCTGCTTGCTTCAGTGCTCAGCTTATATCAGACTGAGATCTTAACACAAAAACATCATAATTAGATATTAGAATGAAGCTGTAATAATCACATACATATTTATATTTTGTAATTTTAAAAAAAATGTAAAACTAAAGGATTTTCTAAATGAAAAGTTACATAGTTCATTGGTAATTTGTAATTTTTTTAATGAGGGATAACTATATATGTGATGCCATTGTCCAGCAATCTTAAAATAAAAGGTGTAAGAATTGCCCTGTTGATTGTGTAGGACAGACACAATATAAAATCATGTAAAATGGTGAGTAATTATAAGTTAAATTTATAAATTTTGTTAGTTATATACAAAATATGCAGGTCAAATTAAAGGAAAAATCAGATCTCTCAATGAAATTCAAAATAAATTGAGAAGCCAATTAATGTATTTTTATTTTTACGTTATTTTTACACTTATTTCTTAACCAATTACTGATAAAATTTACTTAAACACAATAATTAAATGAAAACAAACCATAACATTAAACTTACAAATGTATGTATGTACAAATACATAAACTGAAATTTTGCATAATTAGTTGTAAAGCAGCTATAATATGGTACTACATAGGATAGAATACTGATTGACTTAATTATTAAATAATACTATTGACATTTCTGATCTCCATGAAATAATGAAGTAATTTAATCCTGTTTGGTTCTATTTCCAGAAAATTTCATTAACATTCAATAATCTCTAATAAGTTATTCTAATCAGGTTTAGTAATAATATAGAATAAAATCATTAGAAAAGTTATTTCTGTCTAGAAAATTATAAATTTTTTGTGAAATATTAATTTTTTCACATTTTATTAATTTACCATTATTTATAAGTTTATATATGTTAAACAATAAACATGGCTGAATAATACTGATTAGTCAAAGCAAAATAGCATTATATTAATTAAATAACATTTTTACCTGCTTACTGTACATTTAGGTATACGTAAAAAAAAAAAAAATTGATGTGGAAAGTACATGACTTCCTTGTACACCTATTTAATTACTTTTTTTTTTAATGAAAAGTACAAAAAATGTTTTTTCATCAATAACTTTTGAATTGTTTTCATATTTTTTTTTTTTTAATTGTTATTATTGAATTATTATTTATTGTATTTTTTTTTACCAGAGGTTAATAATTATTAATAAATCAATATATTTAAATAAAAAAAAAATTTAAAAAAAAGGAGATGTCTGATTCGAACCAATGTGCCTTCGATCCAAATATTTCATTAATTAAAATTTCATTTGGCTATAACTCAGAAATCATTGAAAGTAAGTACTTTATATTGTAAGTAAGTATTTATATATTGCTGAAAAGCTATTAATGAGGGCTAATTACTGCAATTAAGAAACAGTCCAAAATCCAAATTTTTTTTTTATTTTGAGTTTTTTTGGACACTTTTGGTTTTAGTCAATTGCAATCAAAAGGAGAGGTGTACAACTAGATGTTACAACAGTCCTAAATCCAAAATTTCAACACCTTATAGCGAATAATTTTTTAATTGTGCGAGATACATACGTACATATATACATACATACGTACAGACGTCACACTGAAACTAGTCAACATGGATTCAGGGATAGTCAAAATGGATGTTTCTGTTGAAAACCAACATTTTTCATGATCACAATACTTCCTACAAGGAAGTACAAATGATTGAAATTACCTTGAAACTTGACTTTATGGTTGTACATTGGTTATTGAAATAACCAAAGGAAAAGCTAAGAATGTAATGGTGAAGTTCAAAGAGTTTTTTTGAAATACAGATTTTGATATCAATATTAGGTTATTCATTAAATACTTTATCTGGTTTATATTATTGTACAGTGACAAGCTTGGGCATTAAAGGTGCTAAGTAGAGTTAAATAGGAAGGCTTTTCAGATGTTCATCTATTGCAGACTGCTTAAAATATCATAGATAGCAAGGTTGAAAAACAATTAAGTTTTAAGTTAACGAACAGATATAAAAAAATGCTAACTACAATCAAAAGAAAAATCTGTTTAAATAAATTATATTGTATGCCATAATCAGTACTAAGAGATACAATAAGTTATTGACAGAAAAATAGGGAAAAAGAATATTAGAAGAAAGAGATTATCTTAGTTATGTAATTTAAGACTAAAGGTAGTGTGGAATGTGGCAAAAGTGAATATAAAATAAAATTTAAAACAAAGTTGATAATCTGTAATGAAAAACTGCCATAATCAATCATTACTTGATAGAATATATTTTAACTAAGAAAAGAAACTGTCCACTACCCAAAACATCTTAGATGAAGAAATTTTTCCAGCACCTACACTTTTTTGTCTATGCTTTTTGGACAGCGATGATAGCACACAACAGGATAAATCACCCTTCAAGATAATAAACATAAATTACAAATGCTTAAGCATAAATCTATTATGCTTACATATAATCCTGTCTAAAGTATGTCATCTCTTGGGCTCCAAAAAATCGGAACAAGTTTTTAAGTTACAAAATGAACACTGTCAGATCATTGTTTTGTGCCCATTAGAATGAATCGTAGACTGATATTTAGAAAATTAAATAAATAACTTTTTTTTTGTTTCAGATTTAAACACCCCTAAGGCAACCAGTCCAGCAATTAAGCATCACTTAGTCACCTCAGGGTGTCATGGCAGTTGCCTGCTTCCCTGTCTAACTCCCTGTAGAGGCATCCCACCAGGGTCTCCCTATCATCATCAGGACATGTCAACTTCCTCTTCTGGACAGCCGATGCACCCCTCTGCTGGAGAGCTACCCTCACCAGGCCTACTCTACAAGCTCCAGATGTGCGTTACACATGTCCTTTGCTGTCTGTGATCTTCTCACACCTCGAGAGTCCTATATACCATCATTGGGGAGCTCCGTATGCATGTGGGCGAGCCAAAACACGCTGGGCATAGAGGCTATCTCCCTAGCCCTACACATTGCCATGCTTCAACCTAGACTTCCTGATTTTTTTTAAGTCTTCCCCGTCTGATTTTTTTTTCTTCTTATATAAACAAATACATCAGAACACAACAACCACAGTGTTCATAATAACACACCTAGTGCATGACCCACCACCAAGAACATATGCATAGAACCGCATATAGTAAATAATATATTCACTATAATATACAATACACAAAGCACAGTACCGATACGTTTAAGACATCTCATTACAATCATTACATTAAAGAATATTCACCAATATTCTTAAAACTTTACAATACTTATTATTTGCAGTACAATAAAAACACAACATCAGAAAGAAAAAAATACATTTTAATAATATTAAACATTGCAATGCACAATTAACTCAAAAGTATAAAGTATAATATACACCACTATTATGAAACATTACAATAAAAACTATTTATGGTGTATTGATAAAAAATAACCTACTCGGAAATAGGACACATCATTACAGTGCCTATTATTACATTAAATTATTGTATAAAACCCTACATTCCTCCACCGTCACCACAAGATAGCACTTGTACAAGTTATAACACATGATACAACACAATAATAAATACTTAGACCTAAGATTGAAAACATATTAACAATGACATATAGTTTTATATCTCCATCCCATTTATGAGAATAGAAACAAAAACTCCACAGCTACCCCACCATCCTTGAAACCTTATGTGGAGTGCCACACATACACGTTGCCAAACTAATAAACACAGCGGCAATCATGACACACAATATAAATATAAATACGAAGGAAATTATAACACTATAAACTAAAACTAACCAGGCTGCTAAATTAGCAAAGTATGTCTGTGCTACCGTATCATCCTAATTCTCATGATGAAAACCTCACAAGACCTTCCTGCCGCACGAGTCATTCCTTGGAGCAAACACAAGGCATTTCTCTTCTATCACTACCTTCCCCTTTTCAGAGAGTTTCTTCCTCCGTTTTCTGTTTCATTATCCTATGTGCCAGGTTGGCCACCTCTAACCAACCTGCCACTCAGTCCCATGTGGCCAATAACAGAATCTGGTGTTATGTTCATTGTAAGTCTGTTCCTCTCCTCTCAGTCTCACACTTGTCACAGCCGAATCAGGTGTGCTCAGCCATGTCAACTCCCGCGCAGTACCTGCAGGCTGCTGTCCTTCTGATTTTAAACCTCTACAAATAACTGCCAAAATTTCTGTGGTCTAAGAGGAACTGGGTGGATCGAAAATCAACTTCCCCATATCGACGACCCACTCACACTCTCACATCGGGAATCAAAAACCGAGTCCATCGGCCCTTCTGGCCCACTACCCACCTCTCCTGCCAGACGTCCACGATCCACGTCTTAGCCTTCGCTTTCGACATTCCGTTGAACCGAAGACTTCTCTCCTGCGCCAAAAGATTATTGTCGGAGTTCCTGCGATGACGCAGATCGCATCGTAAGAGACTGTACGCGCACGTAGTACGCAGAAGCAGCCTCCTATGAATAGACTCAAGTATTGCTCTGCCCGCGAGGACAAAAGCTTCTGAATTGTCCAGGGCGATCTTAATCCATGCGCTGTCATCCATTCCTGCACCTTGTCCAGCGTCCCATTCCCTCTTTCTTCCACATGCTCCTCAGTGGCTCTTTTGACCAGCAGGGGAACATCGTCCACAAAGCCAACCTCTTCTACTCCATCTGGGTATTGTAGGATTAGGACTCCATCGTATACGATGTTCCATAGGAGGGAGCCCAACATCAATCCCTGCGGGACTCCCGCCTTCATGTCAAATCGTACCCCCCCTCCAGCATCTGTTTCAGTGTAGACAACCCTGTCACGAGGTACTCATTGATGATGTTCTGGATCTAGCCCAACACACCTTTCGCTACCAACGCCCTACCAATGACTCCCCACGGGAGGCTGTTGAAGGCGTTCTTCACATCCAGGAGGATCAAGGCAGTTACCTCAAGGGACCTCCGAGTTACATTTGCCGCTGCATCCACGAAAAAAATAACTCTCATAACCGCATGGACCACTGACCGCCCCTTCCTGAAGCCGAATTGCCCGGGGGAGAGTCCTCCAATTTCCTCGACTTTCTCCGCCAGTCTTTTCCCTATGATCCGTTCATAAATCTTTGACAGTATGTTTAATAGACAAACTGGCCGAAAAGCTTCTGGATTCTCAGGGTCCCTTACTGGCTTTGGAAGCAGTACCATCCTCGCGAACCTCCAGCATTCAGGGAAAGCAACCCGTGTGAATGCGTTGTTGATGTATTCTAGCACTGTCCATGGGAACGCTCGTACCGTTAGATGAACAACCTTGTCCAGCACCCCATCCGGCCTCGGGCTCTTCTTTATGTTTTGTTCGGCATCTTAACGTTTTGTTCCCTAAAGCTCAGGAAGGGAGTCCTAGTCTCATCCCAAGGCAGCATATGCCACTCTTCACTTGGTAGCCTAGTAAAGACTGAGTTCACTATGTCGCTCCTTCCCAGGATCAGCAACCTCCTTCCCAGTCTCCTGGTGACAAGTTTGTAAGCTTGCCCCCAAGGGTCCTCCTGCAGCTTCTGAAGAAGCTTCTTCCAGGACTCGCACTTTTCCTTTTGGATCTCCTTCTTTAGGTTTCTCACCTGCTTCAGGTTGTGAGATAGTTTGGGCACATCCTCTCTACCCCTGGCCATATTAGTGTGAGATAGTTGGGGCACATCCTCTCATCCCTGGCCACACTCTGCTGCATCCTGCATCCTGCATTGTAGCTGGTGCACTTCTGCCCTTAGTCTGCCAATCTTTGCCCTCCCATCCCTAACCTATGAAGCACCAGGTGTTTTCCCACATCTGGTGTTTACCCCACACAACCTGTCCTCTTGTACCTTGAGGGTCCCCCATATCGTTATCATGTAGCTTCAACCCCCACTCTTGGATGTGGGTAGACCAGAACACCCTAGGCATGGGAGCTACTTTTGACCTAGCTCTAGACGTCACCACGTTTCGTCCCAGGCTTCATTAGTTTAGTAGATCCCTCATGAAAGCAATAGATTACATCACCACAAGCCTGCACCCCACATGCTGTACTCTTCTCCTTCTTCTGCAGGATCGCAGTAACCATTCCCACAACCGTCTTCCATTGCTTAGCACCTCGTAGCATGTAGGCTACTGTGTCCTTCGCCATGATCTGTCCTAGGTCCACTCGTACCTTGATCTCATCCTATTTGGGTCTCTCATAAAATATGTGCTCCCTACTATTGTCCTTATGTTTATATTTGTCCTTGTGTTTACATTTATGAATATGTAATCTTTGCTAAAGACCCGCTTATTTTTAAAAATAAAAAAAATCCACCCATACCAAATCAGACTACTAACAACAATTTTTCAACTTAAAAGAAAGGCTTATCTACTGCCATTTTTAATAAATTACCAGTTTAAAAATTTTTTACCAGTTTATTTAAAATAGTGTTTACTTTTACAGAGACAATATTTACTGTATTGATGTCCTTTTAAAATATTAATAAAACAGTTTTGAAAACCCAGAATTTTCCGCATCCCATTCAGTGTGAAATAAATATGAGTCCAAAATAATTTTTAATAACCCCCTTCTGAATTATTTCATAATAATTTTTATATTTAATGTATTTACCTTAAAATTATTTCATGTATTTATAAAATAAATAATTAATATAGACTTTAATAAAATCTATTTTTATCTTATTATTTGTTTTTATATTTATCATTTTACAGTACACATGTTATGTATTATTATGTACATTCATAATATTATTATTTATTTACAAAATTATTCAGTATACAGAAATATAATTAAACTGCAAGAATTCAAGAAATAAATTTCAGCAATATCAATAAATTTTTGTCACTGAATAAAAGAGAAAAAATGAAAACACATCCTTGAATACGAAAGAATTAAATGTTTGAAAATATTTCCAATAGTAATTCAAACAATAATTTTCAAAATATAAAGAAAAGTATATCTTAAAACAATTAAGCCTGACTATACATAATCTAGGAAATTAGACTGGTTATTATCTTTGTTGAGAGCATAATTAGATAGAAAACAACAAAAATGCAATTTCAAGTAAATTGTACTTATAATTATATGTCATGGGGGATGACTGCATTACGAAAAACTTTACCATAATAACAACTTATATGGAATAAACAGGTATGTGGCTAGAATAACCCAGAAGGTGGACATGCAATTGTTTTGTATTGTACCACTGGGTCCCGAAGTTTCTTAATCTGCCCCTGACATGGTTAAAATATAATGACGACATGTGGGGTGGGTAGGTATGGTACTCCACATATAAAAAAGTAACTGCTCAGGATTTGTGTGGATGGATCAAGGGAAGCCGTGATAAAAGACTGAACAGAGTAGCTACACAAAATGTATAATTCATTTATAAAATAAAAAGCAGACATGATTAAATCTGTAATAATTGTTTAAAATATAGACGCATGTAATAATAGTGTTATTATTAAAGAAAATATAGGAAGATACTAAGTATGCAATATCTTCAAAATAAATTACAATTCAGTAGGTGTTAATGAGAATAATTTGAGCATATACGAGGTCTGTAAATAAAGCAATGAGACTAGTTTTTTAGGCAACAAAGTGGCAACACTGAAAAGTTACTAGTAAACATATGGTAATATGAATAGTTCATTTATATTAGGTATTAATATTTTTAATCTATTGTTGCCACATGAGACGTAAACAAACTTTTTGTAGAACGAGTTTTTGTTGTGTGTTACATAAATGAATGATACTAATTATGAGCAACATTGTGCAATCAAGTTTTGTGTCAAACTCTGTGAGAATGCTAATGAAACTTTTTCAAAATTGAAAAGGGCGTATGGAGAAGATGCTTTGTCATGAGCCCAAAATTTTAGGTGACTTTAAGCATTTTCAGATGGCCAGGAATCAGATGCAGAATATCCATGGTTTTGAAGACTCTTAACGTCAAAAAGTGATGACAATGTTGAGCGAATCAGAGACTTGATACAGTATGACTATTATTTACTATCAGAATGATTACAGAACAATTGAATTTGAACCATACCACAGTCCATCAAATTTTGACAAATGAATTGGACATGAAAGACGTTTGTGCAAAATTGGTCCCAAAAAACCTTACTATTGAACAGAAAAACAACATGGAGGAAGTGTGCCGCAATCTTTTAGGGCAAATTGAAACTGATCCTGATTTTCTAAAAAATGTTACTGATGATGAATCTTGGTGATGAATTTAAGTATGACGCAGAAACAAAATGCCAGAGCAAGGAGTGGCACACTTCTAACTTATCATGTCCCAAAAAAGCAAAAATGAGCAAATAAAAAATCAAAACCATCATAATTTTTTTCATCAATAGTAATGGCATTGTCCAAAAGGGGTTTTTGCCTACAAAACAGACAGTAAATCAATATGTTTACGAGAAATTCTTGAAAGACTGTGGAAGAGTTGCCCGCTTGAGACCAGCCATCAAAGCCAACTAGATGCTGCATCATGACAATGCACCTTGTCACACTGCACTCTCAATTAATCAGTTTTTGGCAAAGAAAAACATTCTTGTAGTTCCTCAACCACTTTATTCACCTTACTTGGGTCCCTGCCACTTTTTCCTGTTCCTGACTTTAAAAAACATCTCAAAGGATGCCATTTTTGAACAGTAGAAAACATTTTAAAAAATGTAACTGACCATCTGAAGGATATTCTAGTTTCTGAGTTCCAACACTGCTGTGAAGAGTGAGAAAAGAATTTGAAGTGTTGTGTGGCTTCCCAAGGGAACTATTTCGAAAATGATAGTCCATGTATAATTTGATTGTACAGTCTCATTACTTTATTTACAGACCTCGTATTTATGTACATATCTAACGGAAATGCCAAAAATTCAGTGTTTTAACATTTTTTTAAATTAGTATTATTTAAAAATTCATTGACAGATTAATATTGTTTTCTAAAAGAAAATCATTTAATCTCATTTTAAATAAATTAGTAGAAAGATTTTTTAAATGGTTTGATAATTTATTAAAATGGTATGGGAAAATAATCTTTCAAGCCGCAATACTGTGCTGAGTTACACAAAAATGGAATGACCCCGGCTCTAAAAAGTTAATGGTTACTGGAGAGTAGTTGTAACCGCACATCATATTTCCACATACAGAGATCTATTTTGTTAATGCACTGTCAAACGAGTTGAATATTCACTAATCAATTTATTTTAGCTAAGGTGCTAGCAGTCACAAGCAGATGAAACTTTTGGAACTGTGTATTATTCTATTATTTCAATATTGTCTAATCTAATTTATCCTTTAAATTGATCAAACCACTATTTGCTGACATGGATCATATCTTCAGTTTCATATCATCTTGCTTTAATTTAGGAAATATTGATAATATCTTTTAAGTAATGGCTACTTAATTAGAAGACAAATGAGATGATTACATTTAATAGCTGATCCATCCCATTCAAATTTGTTTCTACCTCTACTACAAGGCTTTCACAAGATCAATTTCCTTCTATAGTACTGGCATAACAGTTTTACTTTTTCAAACACAAGAACCTTTTTTTTAAATTATTTACTTCTAGCTGAGTATGATAATTAATATTTAAGGCTATTCCATTTACTTTATATCTGATTCACATAGTTTTAAAATGTTGTGTTTCTCTTCAAAAGTCCTTTCTTGGATTTTTTGAAGAGATTGCTGACTTTCTTTTTTCTGTCATTACATCACTGAAAGCTTAACAGCATACAAAAATTATTGTCATAATTTTGTTGATAATTTTATTGATATTATATGAAATTTAACATTTAAGATGAATACAGATTATGTAAAATAATAATTCCATACTACCTAAATCAATTCCAAAACATGTTAATGGAAATGTTTGACTAAAATGTTAAATTAAAATATTATTAAAAAAATTCACGAACCAGTTAAGGCAAAATAAGAAAACAGGTACTTTAAAAAAAAATTTTAAATCCACATTGTAAAACTCCATTCAAGTAAAAATATATTTTTCACGTGCAACCTATCAATCACATATTTTTTTGTAAAGTAAAGGGGCTGCTATAACAAGTAGTCATAAATTAGGGGTATGTAGTATTAATGAATAGTATTCTTTAATGCTTATTACTGACTGAAATAATGAATAAAACAAAAAATAATTTAAAAAAAATTATTTAAAAAAATTCTCAAAATAAATTTGTTGAACAATAAATAAAATAAAGAAAACTTTTAAATGTTTTGTACTTAAAAAATAAATAGTGCTAAGAGATATCTAATGGATCTTATTAACTTACATTTTAATCTGGCTGTAAAGTTGTTTTTCAAATTTATTATAACTTAATAATTCTAGTCTGCTGTGATCACGATCACATTCCAAATCAGATAACTCTTGATTATCTGAAAATTCAATTGGAGGCTGTAATCTGCAACAAATTATCAATTTATATGCAGTACATCACTGTTAAGTTTTTTATTTTTATTTTAATTCTAGACTGATTCAGCAGTCTATCACGACAATATTATTTTTTCTCATTCATGTTTCATGTTGTAAAATAATTTGTCACATATATTTATTTTTAAAATTTGAATCCATATATTTTGAATTAATTTTTTTTAGTTTACTAATTAACTACAATATAAATCTGCTTTTAAAAGTAATTTGTATATTTTTGGTCACTGTTTAAATTATTTCATTTCAGTTTTATAATTTATTACCAAAACAACTAATTTTAAATGGTATTCCCACAAATTTATTCATTTAATGCACACTTACATATAAAATTAGTTATAAAAAAAATAAAATCTTCGAAATTTCAATTAAATCCTTTAACATTTCATATAAACAGTAGGCATGTTTGAAACTGTAACTTAAATTATTTAAATAATTAGATATTTTACTATTATTTATCGATTTATTTTTTCATGAACCAATAAGTTGATCTTCAGTTATAGTTAATGTTTCCAAATTATAGAATAATTAGTTACCTGTTGCAGCTTCACCTGCACTAAAGGTTACCTGTGCTTCCCATCATGGACAATTTTTTGTTATTTTACTTTTTCTAGTAACTAACTGAGGTAGGTGCAACCAATCACATATGTAGTAACAGTGGCAGTGGCTCTGTTAGCTGAGGCACCATTCCATATATTGACACACTCCTTAAAAAACCCATAATTCAAAAAAAAATTTTTAGATGTTTATCTGAAGAGTATTTGCAAGCCCAAATATACTGGATATCTGGTTTTGTATAATCAGGATTGGAAAAATCTTTAATCGTTGATCAAATTTTTTTTGCCTTTCTTCAACCCCCTTTCTCAAGGTTGAATTTCAAACATCTAGAAACTGGTTGATTCACATGAAAATTAGACTCACTAAAAATCAGGTTGATATCTTTATTTGTTATTGAGAAATTCTTAAATTAGTAAATTTCTTTGTTAGTTCATTTTACATCTTTAAACGCAGAATTTCAAACAATTCTTTATTAATGTACATTTATATCGTAAGAAGAACGTATATACAAATTTTCATCAATAAATCTTCAATTGTTTTTGCTTAGCGTTGATTAAGAATCATTCATGATATGTTATCTTCAACATCAATCAGACCTGTATTGAAAAATATCTGGCACAGCTCACCAAAAGAAAGGAGCATAACAATTAAAAGGCTCAGCACACCTAGCAGCCTGAATGAGAAGGGCAGCACCATAAGGAATTATTTATTATTTAGACTTTTAATAAATAATTTTTCATTTTAATATAGCCTAAGACACTTTGAGTATGTAATAAAGCTACTGTTAAAATTTATTACAGATAAGTGTAAAATTTGGTAGGGATTAGTTTAGCAGTTGTTGAGATTTTTGCCAACATACAAACAAACTTTCCTCTTTATATAATAAAGAGGTTTTGTAATGTATAAAAAATGACAAACCTTGTATATAATTACAAAACCTATAGAACAAGATATTTAAAAAATATTCCTAGTGGCATACACAGAAAATACCACCTGAAAAAATTTAGAGGACAGTAATTTTCAGAATAAGAGAATTGATGAACACTACTATAGGCAACAAAGGCACAATTAATTAATAAATATTATTAATTTTAACCTATGATTCTCAACATTATTAATTATAATGTATGAAACCAGAGTATATGTAATATGTTGAGTTTTGATTTTTATGCTGGCCATATTTTTCCTTCAAAATATTTCATCAGTTCTGAGTGAAGCAAACATTATTCTCTAGTTTAGCTGTTATTGTAGAATGACGCAATTATTATTATACATGTATTTTATTTTAATATATTTTGTATTGCGGATGCATGACCCATTAGGAAATGGGTCTAAATTTTAAAAAAACATTTTTTAAATTATTTAATGTAGTGTATGAGTATATTGTAATGTAGATAACATTTTTGATTGTATAGAAGATACTTTCTTAATTCATAAATATTTATTAGTTTACTGTTTTCTCATTTGGCATCTGTCGTAATAAATACTGTACACCATACTTAGTCAATATCATACTATTTCTACACAAATTTCAAAGTAAAAATATAAATTTGAATCTTATATCAACTTCATACAGCATTAATTCAATAAACAACTCTCCTAGGGTTCAGAAAAGGTAAAAGGTTTGCCTAAATTAAAAGACCAAATGTGATTGATATTTATAATGAAGATATTGTATAAATTTACTTGATAAACGTTGTAATCTGGTAAAAATAAGATTAAAGAAAAGAATTAGTGATGGATATTTTTATTTGATTATTTGTGTTGCAATTCAGAATGTTTGGATTTTGTACAAAAATATAAACAAAAAAAAGAATTCAGGTACAACATCAATGACTTCTTTTCCAAATCTAAGAAATTTAGCGAAATGCTTTCTAAACCAGGTATTGTAAGAAAACTGATATCTGTTGTATTATTAATAAACAGTAAGATGACTCTTCCAAAAATAACCAATATTTTTTAATTACATGCCAATGGAGATATTTAGTGATGTGCAGTTGACAGAGCATTTTGCTCCCCATAAACTCTGTAACCACATGTTCTATCTTGTTTACAAAAACATCACAAAAACTGAACAAGATATCAACTATCCAAAAACATGTGGTCACAGAGGAGGTTATGTGGAACACAATGCTGCCAACCACATGTCACTAAATATCTTCTTTGGCGTGCAATTAAAAAAGTCTGATTATTTTCTGAACAGATCTCGTAAATTATACACATTTTTTAACTTATATATTAAAAATGAAGAAAGCGGAAAATGTTTTCCCCAGATGACACCATCTGTGTAAAATATGATGTGAGACTAGGCATTACTATATAATTCAGATCAAAAAATAAATACTAAGAGACAAATACATATACAATACAATTATATTTAATAAAGTAATACATAATAAACTGATAAATAATACATTATTTTGAAACAAATACCAACTTATTTTATACAATTTATTTTTTACATTCTACATAATTTTTTATATTATGTTTACTCATTTTTATTAGTAGCTGTTTTATTTGTCAGTGTATTTTTTTCATTAATATATCCAATCATGAAAAATAGTAATTAAATAAAAAATATTTTAAAAATTAACTAGTAATAAAAAATTTATGTTTTTCCTTTTGACATGTTACTGTCAGAGATGTAATGTACGGTAATATTACAAAAAATGGTGAGTGTTTGAACATGTACCATGTAGGTGTGTTTTAACACAGTAAAAAGAGACAAAAGATAGAAAAAAGAATCTCTAAAGGAAAATTAAGTAATTTTTTTAGTTAATAATTAATTTTTAATTGTTTATTAAATTTAAAATATGTAAATATAATTTAAATTCTACAATTTTAAAATAGTTAAAAAAGAATTATGAAATGTTTCAAAATTATCTGACTTCTTAATGCACAAAATTAAAATTAAATTTTACGTACTTGTACTACCTTGATGAAAGACCTCTTCTAGTTCTTTTAACTTCCGGTGATGCGTCTGCTGACTCAGTACTAGAATCTAATTCAAAAACTGTTGAATCTGGAAAAATGAAAAAAGATCACTTGAACAAAAGCAGTAGCAATAATTTAATTCTAACTTATCAATGCTTTCAACATCACTTGCTTATAAATGTTGCTACATTTATAAAACTGGTTAAAAATAGGACATGAAAATCAAAGAGAACAAAGTTTTGTTGCACAGTGAGGCAATATCAGTGACCATTGCCTAAAATACAGTGTAAAAATAACTGATAAATTTGGTAACAATTGGTAAAAACAGAACACTTTTAAAAAAAAAAAATTTAAACGTCATATCACATAAAATATGTAGATTTTGCAAACTATCACTTTAGCATACTGTTGAAGCCTCATAGTAATATAAAAAATGGGAAATTGTGTGATCACATGACATTACCAATAAATTAATAATAACTTGAACATCAAAATAATTGCACAAAAATATGTCTCAGTGACAGTGACAAAATGCACTGATACACCATAATATAGTGAAAACTCAAAATTCTGTAATAAAAGTTATAGGTTATTTAACTAGTGAAAACCATTCCATTACATTCAAAAATGAGATTCAGTTGTTATAAATACAGTGATAAAAAAAATAGTAATAAATTCATAAAAGCATTAGTACCTAAAAAATTCAAGTTATGGTTAACTTAGTTTGAACTGACATGGTCTCTGTTAATTTCTTACTTATTACACTATGTATTTAAAAAAAAATGAAATAAACTAACCTGTGTTTCTTAAAATATGAGAGGGAGTGTAATGCTGATGTGGTTTTTCATTGCTACCATCACAATGACAGTTGAATCTTGTTCTTCCATCATCTTTGACGCCTCTTTTCTTTCTCATTGGTAATGTTTGTTGACTTGATATACAAGATATTTCTGTAATAAAAAATAAACTGTATTTTTTTTTAGAGGTGAAAAAATGGTACAATAGAACTATTCTTATTAAATATAATATTTAAATCATGGGTCTGCATATCCCAAATTTAATGAATAAATGGTACTTTGCAACAAATCAATATTTAGATTTACATACAAAGCTCTTGGCTTTTAGTTTTAAGTCTTCAAATAGAATGAATCATGGAGATTTGCACATTTGATCCAAATTTTTTAATCATACTTACTTCAAAGTTTTTATAAGGCATTAAGAAAAATCTTGCAATGAAAAATAGTACATTTTTTATCTTGCTATAAAAGAGTAAATACTTTATTCACAGTATTTAATAACTATTTCAACATCACTAAAATGCTTAACAAAGACTCAAATATTAAAATTTAAATATTACCAATCACATTAAGAAATTAAAATAACAAAAAAGTAATATTCACATAATGAAAAAGCATTATTCACATTTTGATAATAAACATGTTATATTATTATGTATTAAGGATACTTTCACACTTTGATATGCTTCCCTGAAGAAAATTCCCTAGGAAAAGATAAGTAGTTCATTTCATAATATTCATTTTTGTGGTGAAAATAAAAATAAATAAGTTTACACTTTATTATAATTCAAATTATTTCTATTTTTTAGCAATTACAGTTAGCTATGTTTTGCAAATGCATTTTAATAAAATTTAAGCATTATCATAGTTTTTAAAACAAAACAGGGCAATAAATATGTAATTAAATAAAACTGTAAATCTTAAAAAAAAATTTTTTCCCTTTTATACTTCAAAGGAAGAAAATATTTTAACATATATTCTTCAGTTCTAAAGCAATGGCTTCAGAACTAATTGTCGATTATTTAGGAATATTTTCACAAATACAACATAAAATAGTATGCTGGAGTGTACTATTGAAGAATGGTGTGATACAAAGTCTGTAAATAAAGTAATCTGTAAGTAAAGTAAAAACTTTTTATTTACACTCCAATTATACATGGACTATCATCTTCGAAATAGTTCCCTTGGGAAGCCATGCAAAGCTTCAAACAGTTTTCTCACTCTTCATTGCAGTGTTGGAACTCAGCAAACCGGAATATCCTTCGATGGTTGGTTACTTTTTTTTAATGTTTTCTACTGTTCTAAAATGGCGTCCTTTGAGGTGTTTTTTTAAAGTCAGGAACAGGAAAAAGTTGTAGGGACTCAAGTCAGGTGAATAAGGTGGTTGAGGAACTACAAGAATGTTTTTCTTTGCCAGAAACTCATTAATTGAGAGTGCAGTGTAACAAAGTACATTGTCATGATGCAGCATTCATTTGTCTTTGATGGCTGGTCTCATGCGAGCAACTATTTTCTGCAGTCTTTCAAGAATTTCTCAATAAACATTTTAATTTACAGTCTGTCCTGTAGGTGAAAACTCCTTTTGGACAATGCCACTACTATAAAAGAAACAAATTAACATGGTTTTGAGTTTTGATTTGCTCATTTTTGCTTTATTGGGACGTAACTGATTCCTGGCCATCTGAAAACGCTTTAAACCAACTAAAAACTTGACTCATGACAAAGCCTCATCTCCATATGCCCTTTTCAATTTTGGAAAAGTTTCAGTAGCATTCTCACCGAGTTTAACACAAAACTTGATTGCGCAACGTTGCTCATAATTAGTATCACTCATTTTTGTAATGTACAACAAAAGGTCGTTTCACGAAAAGTTTGTTTATGTCTCATGTGGCAATAATAGACTAAAAATATTAATACCTAGCATAAATCATCTGTTCATATAACCATTTGTTTACTAGTAACTTTACAGTGTCGCCACTTTGGCAGCCAAAAAAAGACTAGTCTCATTACTTTATATACAGACTTCGTATAGGTGATAATTATGCATGAAAAGTTTATTACTCATTGGTGTTGTACTGACATATTCAGTGTCTGTATACACATTCTGCAATAACTTGAGTAAACATAAACAGAATTTAATGAAATACCTGTGTATTATATAGATCATTCATTTGTGTATATATCACCAGCAAATTAAAACAAAAACACATATCAAACTAAATAAGTAACACATATCATTGTTTTATTAATACTATTATTCATCAGTCTATCATTTGCAATTTGTTAATAGATAAATGTTACTCAAAATTACACACCAAGGTTAAGACCATCAGGAGGACTATTTGATAAACTCATTTTACCCTTTCCTCTTGAATAATGATAATCTCTACTACGTGGAGGCTGTCCTTCATAGCAATCTCTCTGACTGAAAGTTTCAAACTGCATTGAATGTGCCATAGTCTGAAGATTTAGTGTAGCATATGGACATATTTCATAGTCAGCCCCTGTAATAATAAAAATATAAATAAAAACATAAAAAAATTATTAAATAAATAATGATTTCAAAAAAAAAGGCTTGACAGAAGTTGCTAAGTAATGGATAGGTTCAAGTGAGATAGTACAAGTGGTCAATTGGTAAAAGTAGATAATAATAACTTTAAGCAATTTCAGAACTCATAACAGTCTGTTGTCTCTTTCATGTTAAGGTAGAAAATAACAACCACATTTCTGTTTATATGTTCAGTATTGTTTAGTGACCCTTCAATTGCACAACCACTACAAACATCATTTACATGATCTTACAGATTAACAATTGCTTTGTTTTAATTCATTAAGGTGTAAATAGTACTAATAAAAGTTCATACCAAAGATGGAAAAATCAGCAGTGAAACAATAAAATGTTCCATCTTATTAATGAAAAACAACATTTCAAACTTTTAATGTGAACACAAACATGTAAGTTCTATCTGGAGAATACTAGATCCTTTCATAATTGCCTTGACTTCTTGCTGATGTGTACATACGAGTAAATCTCATCACCTATAGTGGTCACCATGAAAAATAACTCACCGGGTTGGTCTAGTGGTGAACGTTTCTTCACAACTCAGCTGATTTGGAAGTTGAGAGTTCCAGTGTTCAAGTTTTGGTAAAGGCAGTTATTTCTATACGGATTTGAATACTAGATCGTGAATATTGGCGTTCTTTGGTGGTTGGGTTTCAATTAACCACACATGTCAGAAATTGTTAACCTGAGATGTATAAGACTACACTTCACTTACACTCATACATATCATCTTCATTCATACTCTGAAGTCATACCTGACGGTAATCCAGAAGCTAAACAGCAAAAAGGAAGGTCACCATTAAAGATGGCCCTTGAATTTCAACTATTGTATCTCATTCAAAAAAACAATTGCATAATAAAAATGAAGGTATTTTCAGAAACTGCAATTATTTTTGCACTAAATGGATTTGGACAATTTTAGTTACCACCATTGGTTTGAAAATTAGGGGTGTGAAAAGCAGAAAACTCACCATTTTTTGTACTTTTTTTTGAGAACGTCAATTGTGAATCACTATAAAATCAAAACTGATCCTGAGATATAAATGTTCTACTTTTTAAGGTAGATTAAACAATTGTTTCTAAATTTATAAATAATAATTACAATAATAATAATTAAGATTTAGCCAAAAAAAAAAAAAACAATTATTTATGCATACAGGTGATTTTAAGTAAAACAATCACGTTTCGGTGTAAAAAAAAAATTTCTGCTAATACCTGGTTTAAATTAATAAACATTTGCATTTTATAGTGAAGATCATTTATTTACAGGATCAAAATAGAAAATTTCTATCTCAGATTGTTTTTGATTGTATAGTAATTCAAAGTTGATATTCTCAAAAAAATTGCAAAAAATGATGAGTTTTAGCTTTTCAAACCCCTACTTTTGAAAGCAATGACAGTAACTAAAATCTGCCAAATCCAGTTAACGCAAAAATAATTGCAGTTTCTGACAATACCTTCATTTTTATGGTGCGATTTTTTTTTTAACTGAGATAAAATAGTTTAAACACAAGCATCACCTTTCATGGTGACCACTATAATTAATTATTATGTAATTAGATAATAACTGTAGCTGTAATAAGAAACTATAAACTCATAGGCCAATTTTATGGAAAATGTGTAAATGAATTACATAGATTTTTATATATCAACCAAAAAATTATGTTTAATAATTTTAATTTGCTGAGTTAGAATGATCTTTATAGACAATTGATTTCAAAGGTAAGTTTTCAGTAGAATATTGTTTTGCTGGTTCATTGTCGTAGATTAAAAGATAAACAAATATTACTTTTTTTTTTATTGTTTTTATTGTAAAAATGAATGAATGTATTTTAAGTAGTACAAGTATGGTATAAAAAATCCATTAAAAAGATGATAAATATAAAATTATGAATGAAGCAAACTGGATTTGAACAATAAGAAAATTCAAATGACAACATAAAAATGGTTATGCTTCAAGTGCTCTGCTTCAAGTGGTCTGCTAATCAAGTGCTTGGTAAAATCTTTACTGAAGTAACTAAATGCTATGGTAAGACCTGTTTTTTGTTTTTTTCTTTGAGCAAATAACAAATTTTTATTCTCTTTGGAATGGTGAAGCCTAAACACCCAAGATATATTTTTGGGAGTTTGCTTGTTTTTACAAACAGAAGAAATTTGAAATAGTAAAACTGTCATCTTCAAATGGGGAGAATCAGCAGCAATGTAAGTTAAAGAGAGATGGGAATAGAGTAATTATTTGCCAATCTTTTTTTATTAACTCCTGAAAGTCTGTTAAAGAAAGTTAGAATATAATTCAAACAAAAATAACTAACTTTCTTTGAAGAAATTTTTTTATATTAAGACTATCATTTGAATTGACCCAAAAACTTTAGATTATAGCATGGAAATTATTTTTAACTCATACCTCATCATTCCAGCCAATATTATCAGAGTAAAACTAACAGGATTTACCTTAATAAACTAGATTTGACTATAGCAGACCTTTAAACTGTTAAAAAGTAATTAAGAGATAAAACTGGAAAAAGTGTGACTATTACTTACTTACTTCAATTTTCTATGAAACTAATTTTACATTTAGGAAACCAAAGTCAGATGTTAGAGAATACTGGAAGGAGTGCAAACTGAAACTTTTTAAGAATTCAAAAGATGAGTATTTATATAAAATTATAAGCATACAAGAAAAAGACAGACATATATATTACCCAAATAGTTTTACAGGGAAATAACCACTAAATGAAATTTTTTGCCGAGTTGCTTTTAATCTGACTTGACAATTTTGACAGTTTGACAGTTTTGTTTTCGAGAAAATCTTTTTGACAAATTACATACATTTAAATTTAAATTTTATTTTAGTAGAAAATTGTAGAAACAATAATACTCAGTAAAAAACCAGTAGCTTGCATGGATATTTTCTTATCACAATCGTTTTTTCTTAAGTATTATTTTTTTTATAACAGAAACCTTACCAAGAAAAAAGTAATGAAATGCATTATCCTTATTGGGAATGGAACTTGATACAAGCCAATTCAGAAAATAGCATGCCCACCTAATACACTTTTTAACCAGTCAGTATGAACTTTTCTCTAAAAGCAAGTATATGAAAAAATTAAAAAAGTAAAAGTAGCAGTGTTATCAGTTTGTGTAAAAAATATAATTTTATTTAAGATGAATGTACAAAATTTAATGCAATGAATGTAATAATATTTATATTCGTAAAACCAACCGATCATTTAAAAAAAGATTTACAGAAAATTACCCAGCATACAAAAATAGAGGTTTATCTAATGTAATTGACCATCTGGTAGAAAACATACTATTTCAGATTGTAAAAATTAATTTAGAGATTTTGCTGATTTATAATAAAGATAAAGATAATGGATATATTCAAGAAAAATTACATTTATAGACATAAAAAAAATATAAAATGATGAACACCACCAGATCACATTTTAAGATGATGATTTAATTACAAACACTAATTTACATAAAAAATGTAAATTTTGACCTTTTCTGTTGTGTAGGATAACTCTGCAATGACAGAATATAAAAAACAACATTGCTCCATTTTGACACTTATAAAATCAAAACAATAAAAAAAGGGAAATGAAGAATAAAGAATTTTCAATACCTGAAGTATCACTTCCTTTCATAACACTTAATGATGAATCAGCTTTTCTAGTTGGAGAAGGTGAATATGCATGGCATTGGTGGTCATTACGCTGATTCTCTAATTCCATTAAGCTTTTCATTCCAGATGATTCAGTTGTTTTATATGTAGGAGTAATTCTAAAACACAAAAACATAAATGGACACAAAATAATTTAATTGGTTAGAAAAGTTTTACAGATTTCTTTATTATCTTGTTATATTGAAAACTACCTCCTCACTGGATGAGGAAGAATTACCATGTGCCAGGAGAAGATCTAGACCTTTGTAGAGATCTAGAAACATGCAGGAAGACCACCAAAAACCTTCATCAACAGCTTGTCAACATCTGGATCAAAGAAGATGTACCAGGATACTGGATGACAGTCCTCATTCACCCTACACAAAAGTGGACAAAACTGACCCTAAAAATTACAGAGGAATCTGACTCCTAGACATAACATACAAAATTCTTTCAAGAATCATCTTTAACAGGATTGGTTTACAACTTAAGAAAGAGCAAGGAGAATACCAGGGAAGTTTCAGACCCTGGAGAAGCTGTCTAGACCAGATCATCAGTCTCAAGCTAATAATGGATTACAGCATAAAAAGAAACGGAGACACGGTGATAGCATTTGAAGAACCCAAGAAAGCATACAACTGCATTCATAGAAAATTCCTACTAACATTTTTAATACACCTTTCAACTCATCCCAAATGAATAAACATGATAAAACTGACCCTCATAAACACTAAGTCAAAAGAAAAATTCAGAGGCAAACTCTCAGGACTATTTGAGATCAAAACAGGACTGTACCAAGGTGATCGACTCTCACCACTACTATTCAACACTGATCTGGAAGTGGTAAGGAGGGAATGGCTCAAAAAATCCCCCCACAAATAAAAATAAACCAAAAAATTAAAATAAACTGCCTTGGTTTTGCTGACAATTTGGCACTAACAAACAACATTGATGAAGCTGAAACACAAATATCAGAACTTCAAAATATTGCAAATAAAATTGGCCCAAAAAAATCATTCAAAAAGGCAGAAATTATGCCCAAAAAACCAACAGAATTAAAAGATGTCAAAATATAAACTGCAATAACATCAAAATAATAATACAATTTAAATATCTTTAAGAAATAACAACACACAACCCAATCAAAAAATCCTCAATCCAAACAAGGACAAACAAAACTAGCTAAAGTAAAAAAAATTAACGTGGAACACTGACAGTAACAAATATCTATCCATAAGCACAAAAATATGACACCACAACACAGTTATAAAAGCAGAAGCCACAAATCCAGCAGAAACACTCTTCCACCTGAGCAAACAAAGACAGACAGACTCCAGAAAATCGAAAGAAGAATTGGAAAAACCTGCATCAACAAGAAGTACCAGAAAGATGGGCAATGGTGGATCATGCCCAACAAAGTCATGTAGTCAGAACCCATCAGTGATACCATTCATAAGAAGAGATTAGGATTCTTTAAATACAACATGAGAATGCAAGATTCAAGGCTTCTGAAACAGCTGGTACAATACAATCTCGACTCACAAAACACCAAGACAAGTTACAGATTGATCCGAGAAATAAGAGAGGATCTCAAGGAAATTGGCCTTACACCAGAAAACACCAGAGACAAGAAGTAATCAAAAAAAAATATCAAGGACAAAAACACTCACTTTACACTCATAAGAATGAAAGTAATAACACAAAAATGTTACACCAGAACAGACATAGAGACATAGAACAGACATAGAGTGTTATTCTGGTGAATAACACCAGAAAGGACATGGAGATTGGAAAGTATGAAAAGACTGGGAGGACTGCAAGGCTCAAACAGTCCTTTGAAAAGACTTGGATAATGGACTGACTAAAATGATCCTATGCAGTCATAAACGATGAAAAAAAAGTGTAATGCACGTCAATTTTTCAGTTTAATGAGTTTTACATAAGGTATTTATTTACTCAACAGAATTTCATGATCTTAATTTTTTATGTTCCTGTATAAACAGCAATACCCTTTTCAATAAATTCACATCAAACTTTAATAAATGTTAATTAGCACTACGTTGTTTAGCACTACATCTACAGAGTATTTAACATTACTAAAATAGTGGAAGGGGCATTTTTATCACTACGATAAATATATTAGAAAATGACTATTATGATTGGAAGAGCCACTTTTTTTATTTTCTCTTATTCAATTTGTACTAAAGAATATCACTTACTTTCCTTTACTACTGCATTCAGCCACTTTAATATTAGTTTAATTTTTCCATAATGTTCCTGTTTCAAAGTATACTTATAAAGGTTTAAGTCTACATATGATTATTTGGTTTATGCAGTGTTAATTTTCTCTCAATAAATATTATTTCTATCAGTTAAACACTTTTGGCACACAAGGTTGTACTTTTCCTGCATATTTTCTACTGATGTTTTTGTGGTTCATGAGAAAACCAAAGATCTTGCTGCCTTTGCACATACCAATTTGACATTTTTTCTATTTTTTTATGCCTCTTGTTTTGTTAGCTTTTCTTTATCGATTTGTTTTTCTTCTTACTCTTTTCCTGTCCTCAATTCATTCAACAGCTGAAGAATCAATTTCTTCCTTTTGTGTTGTTTATTACTTGTAAATCATCCAACTATTTATGGTTATTATATCCAAAATACTGTAAAAGCATGCACTAACAATTTCCTGTGTGCAGCTTTAGTTATATATTTATAAGTCCAGAACAATCACCTGCACTTTGTGAGGTTATAAAAAGTAATGGTTTATGGTTTTTCCTTAACTTCAGCAAAAACTTCAAAAGGAATAGACTGAGAACAATAACATTCATATTTTTTTCCTTGGTAAACCATCGAATTGGAATCTGTTCAGCCATTATGTCATAATATGCAGGTTGAACAAATTTCAGCACAGGTATTCTCAATTTCATTAGGGGCTTCCCAAAAAATCTTATTCATTCATCCAACCAATGTTGTTTTTTTGCAAACTGAGGAGTAATAAAGAAATTGTTTCTAAAGTTCCTTCCTTGGTTCAAAAAGTGTCCCCATGAGATAAAGAATAACATACTCTCCAAGTGGCTACCTTTCGGGAAAATAATACTTTTTACCAGATTCTCACTTTACCAGACTCTATTGCAGACTATATTATTGCTACATCAACCCCAATCCAGAAATTTAAACTATTTTTCATGTATGTTTGGCATAAACAGAGTGTACTTGCATCTTGTTTTGCTTAGAAATAATTACTTATCAACTGTTACATTGCACCAATAACAAAAAGGCAGTTTTCCACAAATTTATTCAAAATTCTTGAAATAAGGACAAACTTGTCACTACTACCAGATGTTCAGATTTTTCATCAAAATAATGGTATCTAAGGAGCTCTTGTAATACATTATCCGTTGACATTGTATCTTTGATGAAGTTTGTCTCCAAGAATGTGACCATTAGTCAGATACCTTGGTTCAAAAATAGATATGTTTAAGATATCTTTAAAGGTAAAATAAACATCACAGGTATGTATTCTAGCAATCATTGTCTCTAATTTCTAGAGCGACACAGTTAATCATGGTTTTTTTATTTATTTCCAAAGATATGATTCTGTGTATTTCTTGATGAGACAAAGCACTGATTTATCACAAAAGTTAATTGAAGGCACTTGACAGATTCATTCACTTTATGTCAAGCATGTGTCGTGGAGCCTCCTTCTTCTTCTTCCTTCAAGACATTTACAGACTCCTTTTTCCAGATAATGACATTGAATTGGCATTAAGATTTCCTACTCTGTTGTAGCTCTAGCAAACATCTTTACTGTCAAAGAATTGAAGGAATTTGATTGCGTTTGCTAAAGTGGTTGAGAAAATCTCAAAATGCATTCACTTTAGGTGACAACTTGTTCTCACTTGTTTCTGACAAAATCAGTATCTTAACAGGATACAGCACTTTCCGATTCTAAATGTGAATTCTCTAACTGTGCAAAATATCTTCACTAGAAAGACCGAGCTGATGTAACATGACTGAAGATATCTATCACTGATAAAGAATACCAGCAAACTGATAAATGATAGCATGAGAAAAACAAACTTATTATTTTTCTAAGAAAGTGGTGAGATATGGTGATTCATATCCAGTGCAATTCACAGTCTTGTAAACATTCTTGGAAACAATGTGCATGAGAATATAAGTCATAATATAGCATTCAAAAATGGAAATTTATGGGGGTAAATTTTACTCCTCCAGCGTACCACTCTTTTTTGTATAAATTTTCATAAAAACATAAAAACTTGGAGGATTTCAATATATCATCATTTAGAGGATGTCAAAAAGTAAAAGTAAAAATATTTCTTGGGAAAAGGATAAAACTTCTGAATGTAAAAAAATTAGGTAAGGCTCATTGTGAGCCCAACCTCTGCTCTAATGGTAAGGAAATATTCATAAACCAAATCAGTTAACATACTATAATATTCATTTATTAATAACAGGAAAACCATGCACTCTAACTGCATAAAACTTACCTCCTTCGAAATAAAATGTAAATACAAGCAGTAATAGCCAATAAGCATACTATTCCAGATGCAATTGGAAACATTATATTTATCTGCGATAAAAGAGATACTGGTTGCTCTGGAATAAGTTCCAGAGAAATTATTTCTGAAAAAAGTATATAAAACGATAAAACTATAATTTTTTTAAGTTAGAGACTGTACATATACATAAAAGTTATATTAAAGAAGGAAAAGAAGAATGGATATAAAAGTATGAACAACTGACCAAAAATAAATTTAAGCAAAATGTTAGTAACACAGTGGAACAAAATTAAACTTTTTTTGGCGTAAGGAATAAAATATGTGATCGTAATTAAATTTTTCATGTTGAATTCAAATGTAAATCGATTTTCTCATCACCTACCGAGTTTTATTTATACATAAATAAACTTTGAAGGAAATTTAATAGTTTACATGAATGCTGGTAACTATTCAATTTAATTAAAATGTAGTAGCTGTTGTTTCCCTTTTGTATTTGGCATCTGGAACATCCCTGTTTACTGTTGAACAATAATCTGTGAGCATTCTTGCATTCTACTGCTGTTGGTATCTGTGTTTTCATGGCTGAGATTCACTGATGAAAGCACTCCCCATGCTCATTACTAATGGTGCCCAAATTTGTCCAGAAAGAAATCCAAGAATGAATTTTTACAGTATATTACACCCGATATGTTTGTATGACTATAATAATTCACCCATAATGTCATGGGAGTTACGGAATTTTTGATTTCTAAAAAAATTTTCCACAACATCTTAAATCATCTCCATGTTGGCATATTACTTAGCTTAACAGATCTTCATATTATCCTTTCCTAGTAAAGAAATTTTTAGTTTGCCTGGGACCACAAAAACTGCTTCCTTGAGTTTAGCATCACTAGCATAGCATGTGGAAATTTTTCTTTCAAATAATGAAATCCAGCATCATTTTTGTCTATTGGCTTAACAAAGTTTTTGAAAAGTTCTAATGTTTTATGGAATGGAGAGAGAAGAATCATTTCCAAGTTAACTACTGAGGAAGGTACAATGTTTTTCTGTCAAGGCTTAAGTGCTTCACGCTTTGGCATTCCTTTCTAATATACTGATTTGTCTTATCCATGCTGTCGAGTCATAAAAATTCAAAAGAATTTAGTGTTATTGAGCTGCAAACCCACTAATAATGCAATACAGTTAAATCTCAAAATACAGTCCAACATTAGTTGTACTGAATTTTTTCTAACAGTATTTTCATATACTTATTTCATGTTAGTTGCATAAGAAGAACGTAACAGCGAAGAAGAATTTTTTTGCCACTGTGCAAAAGGACAACCTTTAAATTAGTTTTCTAGGAATCAATGAACAGTCCTCATTCTTTAGAGTTGTTCATGATAAAAAGCATCCATGACAACACAAATAATTATTTTCTTCAAAATATAAATCTTAAATCCCTTCCCGACAATTATGAAAGAAACACTCTTTACTTCAGTATGGAGAAAATTCCTGCCTTTCAGCCTAGATCCCAAAAGTTTCTTTATCAAGTTCAAATCCCAAAGAGGGCTGTTTAATTGACCTTGAGTTATTAGATGAGGTTAACGGGAAGTGGATTCTTTTTCAAAAGTAGAATCATTTGGCATGCTGAACTTCAGTGACTACCTCTTATTCCAATTCATCTTCTATAATTAGATATATTAAAGGATGTGATACTGGTAAGTCCTCACTATGAAGCATCGACCTTATAGCAGACAGTAATTTTGGCTACTATACTGTGTATTTGGATTTACTTCTTATTTCTTTTATCTTTGTAACACAGAAATAACAGTCTAACAGTCATGTGGTTCATGTTACACCATCGATATGGCAAACTCATATCCAATTAGCCTTACTCCAGTCTAACATTTCGCACAGCAGATGTGAGGGCCAATTTCTAATCTCATTGCCCAACTTTGTATCCAAAATATAGTTCATAACATTTTTTAACTAGTAGTCAAACTTTACTGTTTTTCTTTAAACATCAAATCCCCAAACACAAAAGTTATCTAGATCATTTACGCTCTTTCCTTAATTAATTTATTCGCTTACACAAAACATATTTGATACATTAACAGTAAATCACAAAACTGAATGAAACTACATTATATGCATACACAACGAACATTAAAACAATACTAGTATGTTAATTGTATGACTCAGAATATAGCTACGTGCTAACATTTCAGAACATACAGTAAATGAATCATCTTGCTTATACAAGTATTGCCATCATAATGTTATATTTGTATCCCACCATTTAATTGGAAATCATTTAAAATATTTTTATATATATAATTTATCCCCCAAAACAAATATAACAAATTTTCCAAAAACAATATTTAAAAAATGTTATTACAAAGTAATTGTAGGTAATAAGTCATATCAAAGTTTTGTGGTTAAAGACCATAGACATTACAAACACAAAAAGTCAATAATACAGGAAAATATCAAACCTGAGATCTCCTTAATACAATGATTTTAAAGAAAATTGAAAATTTTCACACCATTTTATCACAAAGTAATCAAGTATTAATTTTTTTCACAGATGAGTGATTTTTATATATAAAAAAGGAAAATATTACTCATTTTTTCAATATATTACAATTTTTTCTACTACAAAGCAGACCCTTGCAAAGAGTAGCTTTTACATCTTTACACTAGTGGAGTGATTCCTAAACTGTGTGCCGCAGTGCCCTGGGGAGCCACGTCCTCTTCAAATGGGCACCACAAAATATTGTAAAAGATTAATAATTAATTAAACCAAGACATTTATAATTATTAATTTAATGTTAACAATAAAAAAATAATAAAGATACACAAGTTTTATTTATTTTTATCTCTTATGAGTAGTCATAATTTTACTTAGGGTAGGGCACCATAGAAAAATTTTAAGTGAAAAAGGGCACCGTGACTCGGAAAAGTTTGGGGACCACTTTACTAATGCATAAATACACAATATTATACATTTAATAGTATTCCTAAAAAGAAACAATGTTTACTTTTATCAAACTGGAAAACTAAATAATTGTTAGGCAAAATCATAATATTTAAAAATGTAAGAAAGGACCTTATAAAGTTTCAGTTTCTAAACTTTATTAAATAACCTAATGATCTAAAAGATCATTAAACTGATTTACTTAAAATTAAATAAAATATTTTCCAATTTACTGAAGATATTTTATAGATATTTCCTGTTGAAATATCTACAAAAAATTATTTTAGATATACCTCAATTTTTTTCACATTTGTTTAATGTTTAATTAATATTTAATAATTAACTATTTTTTTATATATCAGTTTTATTTATCTTCACATAGTTGCAGCAATATTAATTCATATTTTTTCTAATTTTTTGATTAATTTGATTGTAAATATTTCTCTATTTTATTTATAATTTTTTACACTGTTATGCTGTTGGAATCAAAGTTTATTAACATTATTCCTTGATCAGTTCAGCAAATGTTAGAGCAGTTTTTTTACCAATTTACTTAACCTTTGTCACCTGTGTAATTGCAAACCTATCATTCTTGGAGTAAACTAAATGATATATTATTACGCTTCATCTGAATAATCTATTCAGATTCTTTTAAGTCTACAATTACAACAAAATGTTAGAAACAAAGATTCATATTCTTATATAACTTTTAATTCAAAAGCATATGATAATGACATTAAAAAAGGTTATTAAGAATACAATTTTTGATTATTATATTAAGTTATGGGATTTTTTTTATCTCTCATCTAAAAGTTTTGTGTGGTATTCATTGACTACTGGAATGCAACTATTTTGTGTAGGCCCTCCAGTGAATAACGCTGAAGAATTCCTTAGTTGGTAACCAGTTGAGAATTATATAAATTCAAGGTTATAGGAATACAAATTATGTGTATATTGGTTCACTAATTTTAAGTATAACAAACTTTTAAAATTAGACTCATATAATGAGAAGGTACCTAAAAATATCTTGTATGAGTAAATTAAGAATAAATTAAGAGACCTGGCTTTACCCAATCAGCACTTCAGCCTCTATTACATCTCCAAGATATGAAAACACCCTTGGACAGTTCCACAGACATAAAGGTTGGCCAACTCACTAAGCTCTATTTAACATATTTTATTTGAAGGGTCAAAGATTATTTGTCAGATATGATGAATGAACCATCAATTTACGTGAAAGTTCGGAACCTTTACAAGTAAATCTTAACATGGAACTAACATTGGGTATAAACATTATGTCACAAATGCACATAGCAAACCCTCTATCTTTGATTAAAGAGAACTTCAAACATTTTTAGAAATGTCAAACGTCAGGTCATATACAACTACTGCAGTTGTAGCTAATGCAGATAGTCTTTTAACAAACAATACTACTTTTGTTAGTGAGCTATTATTACCAAGGTCTTAACATTATTTTCCTTGATCCTGCAAGTAAATGCAGAAGAGCTTGTTTTAGTTTCGCCCTACATAAACTGACCTTTATTTCTTTGTGAGCAAAATAAAACGATACTTATTTATTTAGGTGAACATACCTCCTGATTTTGAACGAGTGACAAAAACATACTCATGAACAGTACTTCCAGAATCTGAATGAGCTTCAATTTTCAAATAATACCTTGTTGCTGGCTGTAAATTGGACATTAGAACAGTTTCTTTAGGTGCTATCTCAGAACCTAAACTTAACCACTGGAAATCACCGTGTGCTCGATATGTTATTTTAAAATGATTTAGCGGACATCCTCTGGATGGCCAACTTTCCAAGAAAAGCATAGCTGATGTGGAATTAACATTAAGTAGATCATCTTGATCTGCTCTTCCAGGTGCTGCAACAAATAGTTTTAAGTATAATAAAAATTTTAAAATTAACCTTAAATTAGTAAATTTAAAATGAAATAACATAATTCCTGAAAACTTTTGAATTTTCCTTATTGTAGTGATTATAAGATTAACTTTTCAGCAAGTTATATAAAATGTGTAAACAAGTCTGCCAGTATGTAATATAACAAAAAATGTTAACCATTAGATGCTTTGTTTTTTAAATATATTCCCCAGCTAAATCATATTTTTAAGTTTATTTCATACACATGGAAATTTTAAGAAACTTATTTAAAAATAATAAGCTACATCTACTTGTTTCAATTTTCCTGACCACATTGTCTTTTGATCCCCATAAAAACTAAAAAAAACATAACCAAATTAATGCAAGAAAAGTTTTTTTGTTTCCAATTTATTTGTGAATCATTTTTATTACTGAGTCTATGATTGTTTGAAATGAGGTTCTTAAAACTAAAGTTTTCTTTTTCTCAGGGATCTGATGGTAATATAACCAACACTTAGGTAATGATTAAAAGAGAGATGGAGTAAAAACAGATGAAAGACAGAAAAAATGGCTTCAATTTTAGACAAATAAATAATTGGCTTATAAACGAAAAGACTACATACAATTAATTTTTCATTGAAAAACCTAAGTTAATTTTAAACAAAAAAGCTTATTTTTGAAGATTTTTGGAATCACTTGAGAGAAAGAAATTGAGTTTTATATCATATAAAATATGTAAGCTGTCTGTGCATACCTTAAAAGATTATATTTATAAAAAATAAAAAAAATAGGAAATTGGTACAGTTCAATTCACTTGCTTTCCTCATCTGCTTTCACAAATTTAAAACTGTCAATTCTGTTTGATTCAAATTACATTTGTTTGCTTGATTATGTAAAAATAGTAGTTAATTGATGAGGTCATCAAATATACCATAACTACACCCCTTCATCACAAAAATTTTTATTATCACTTTTGTAGCAATATTGATTTTATATATAAGCTGAGTTCTTAAAGATCGTATAATGCTTCATCAGTACAACTTTGGACTTACCAAACAATAGATTGAGTATGTTTTAATGATATCATTTACTTACGCTATATGCTATTCACTAAAGTATATTGTAGTGAAATGATATTAATCAACAAAAGTGTAATCCCATTCATATGAGAAAACATATTCCTATCTTTTCCATGATCCCTAAAGCTGATATGAGCTAAAATAATACATTCCACGAATACTTACCGTGACCTTTAGTAGCAGTATGCACATATTGGCTGGATTTACTTTCTCCAACAGCATTTTTAGCTTTAAGATATAATTCATACTCTGTACCACAAAGAAGTTTAGTCAGAGTATATGTCCGTCGATCAGCTTCCAGCTCTACAGTTAGCCACTCAGATTGTCCATGATGATAACTCAAACTGTAACCTAATCAAAGGAAGTTATATGTAAAAACAGTATTTACTATTGCATTAGCTATATATGAGTAAACATCTACAATTATTATCTAATAATATAACAAATGTTCAAATAGAAATTATTATCGGCCTCATTTTTCTTATTTCTTAATTAAATGTTTACAGATAGTGAAACTTTAAAGAAATAAAATGAACTGAAATAATCTTAAGAAAACTGTATTTTTTTGTGTCCAATAAAAAAAGGTTTTTTTAATTTTATTGAGGTAATTCTGAAACTAACATTAGTTCACAAGTTTTATGGTTAAAAATAATATTCTACTGTATTATTCTGTACCATGTTGATTCATTCTACTTAGGATATTTATATTCCAGTTACTGAACATATTTTTATACACAGAAATGTAGTCTATGAATTCTAAAATGCATAGAAATTCTCTAATGAGTGAAAATTTCATAATTTTTAAGTTCAATTACATAAATTTCTCAGTTTTATTAACAGTTATCTAGAAGAATTATGAAGATTTCTTAACAAATTTACAAAATTTGGAAATTCTGTGCAGATTCATTAGTACCACAAATTTTTATTCAAAGCAATGTAATTTTTTTTTGACATATATATATATATATATAATTTTTAATACTGCTACATACAAATAAATAGTTTGCTCTATAATTAATTGAAATGTAATCTTTAGAATGAGATACAAAATTACTTAATAATACTTATATAGTGGTATACAATAAAAATTTTAAATCGATTATTTGAAATCATGTCTGTAAACTTCATTTATTAATTGAGTTTGTAAATAATGATAAAAAATAAGTTATATATTTCCACCTCACTAACTGAATAAACCCAAACTGCTGACAGAGTTTGTTAGGTGAATTCGTTACTTCACACTAGCTGTTCTAGCCTTTACTACACAGGTTTAAAAAAAAAAGAAAATCAGGTTTTTAAAACTATTTAATTTTTTTCTAAGTTTGACTTACAGTAATCAGTCACAAATAAAATTAGTTACATTTATAGTTTCCCTACAATAGTTCAATGTGAGCATTATTTCACGCATTACACATCCAATAGATAGAAGAGTGTCACCTCCTACTTTAACCAGCATGCATAGAGTAATAGAAGCGACAGCTGTTTCAATCCTGTGCCTATTATCAGGTAAACTACGTAGTGAAGGCACATGGACCATATCCTTTATACAATTTCATAGGAAAAAATCTCAAGGAATCAGATTGGGTGACCTTAAGAGGCAACTGTAAACAAATTTTGTGATCGGATTTATGGCAACTGATCATCAAGCAGCTGGCGAAAATATTATTCCACCGATCCTGTACAAACTTATGCCAGTGAGGAGACACACAATTCTGTTGGTAAATAAAATTCTCATATCTATCTTGCAGCATATCCAAATAAGCAACTCCTGTTATGCTTGCTTCAGTGAAAAAGTAACAGGCTGCAAACTTGCTGCCAGGATAATGCACAGCAATCATTTTATTTTGGGGAGTTCCTTTCGCCTTGCAAGAGTTCATGGGGATTTTCCAACATTGCCCCTCCTGTTATGAACATTATGTATTTTAACTTTTCTACTAAGATAAAAGTTCACTCATTAAACACAATGAAATAAAGGAAGTCATCACCTTCATGCTTGAACATTTCATTTGCAAAGTCAGCACCCTCAGAACAGACTGAAGGCCTCAAAACTTGTAACAGCTGTAAATGGTAATGTAAGTGTTTCATTAAAACATTCCACATGGTCATCGCCAGAATTGCAAATTTGCGGCAGGCCCTCCTAACAGATTTTCTTCAGATACTCTTGGTCAATCTGTACTTTACACAACATCTGGTTGTTTCAAACTGATTATGCCATTGACGAATATTATTAACACTTATAGGATCATAAATAAATATTCAACGTAACGCACACTGAACTGTACAGAATGACCTTTAGCAATCTGTAGAACACAGAAGGCTTTCTGTTCATGAGTCACCATCTTTTTAGTGGTGCTGTCATGCAGAAAGAGTGAGAATCAATCTATGGCCATGTGCATAAATAAAATTGTCATTTTTTTTTCTTTGATTTCAGCCTTCAGAATAATTCCTGCAATCAAAACTACACCTCATACAAACGAATTTGTATGAGGTTTATTTGAATACATTCAGAGTTTTAATTTATGATCAGAGTGACTTTCTCTTAGGTTAATGATATTATACAGTTTTTTCATTGTATAACTAATATTAAACAGAATGAATATTGTTATTCTGTTGAAGTAAAATAAAATAAAGACATCACTTGTATGATAGGTTACCACCTGCATTTTGGTGGGATTTTGAATTCTAATGTGTAATAATATATACAACTTAGCAATGAAGGGAACAGGAAACAATTTTGCACTTCATTTACTTTTGGTAAGCTTAGCATTTATGTCAAGCTTATTAAAAATTTGGAGTGATTTTAGCCTCTTGGATAAAATAAAATAGATTTTGAGGGTAGGTACCCTCAAACTCACAGTAAATTTTAAGTTTTATAAAAAAAAATAAAAACAAGAATAAAAGAATAAAAATAAAAGAACAAGACACCAAGTTTCAGAAAGTGACAAAATAGGGAATTTTATAATTCAGTTTTAATTATTTTAGAATACCTACATATTAATTATTTTGTACATTAATCTAATATTGTATATCTATGTTAAATATATTCTAAATTAAAAGAAAGTTATTTACTTTTATAAATTCCTCTTTAATAGGCATTATTCAACAAAAATAAATAAAGAATACTAGAGTGCAATATTTACCTGTAATATGACTACCACCATTGGATATAACTCTCCACTGTAATGCAAGACTATTTGAAGTAGATGCTAAAACAACCAGTACAGGTGGATCAGGAACAGTCATAACTACTACTTGATATAAAACCTGATCACGTCCAAATACATTCTCTGTATGGCATGAATAATTTCCAGTTAACTCTGTTTTTAAGTTACTTAGTAAAAGTGTTCCATCTTCCAAAACTCTAAAAAATTATGAAAAAAATAAACAAAGCTAAAAATTTCTACTTTCATTAGATAAATAATCATGATAAACTAACATAAATACAAAATTGTAGATAAGCTGCATTAATTAAATCCTCAATATTCAGTCTAAAACTAATTCACCCTAATTGAAAGAGTATATGAATACATAAAGTTATCTTTGGAATTTTTTTGGGGGGAATCTCTCATGTTAGGGGTAGGTAAGCTTTCATGATACAATACCCACAGAGCATTTCAATAGTTTAATTTTAGTATTTTTACATGCTGGTCAATGTTTATTTCATAAAAGTTAACACATTTTAAAATGTGTTATTACATCAGGTAACTCTTTTCCATCACAGATAATGGAGATAAAGGATTTCAGTTATCAAATAAAAATTATTATCATCAGGAATGGAATTTCTTGAATCTTTCTCGAAGTTCTTCGTAAAATTCATTCTTCAACATAAGGGTTAAGCATTGTGATTAGGTAATTATTTTAAAAGATATTTTTTTTTTTATAATTGTGATTCTACTTTCTTCTTTTTTTTATATATGTTTTGTTTATTTATACAAATATTTCATTGCTAGTAATGCTGCATCAAGAAATTTATCACCTTCATTTAAATGACACAATAATTTTGTTGCCGGTACCTTTTATAGTTTTTTGGTCCCCTGTTAAACACTTAGTTGCTATCACCTGAGATTTTTCCCAAAACACACATGCATCAAGTTTTGTTGTAGTAATTTTTTTTCTCCTACCATTTTCAAAAACACAATAAATTCTGAAAACAAACTGACGTTACTAAACTTACATTCATCTTAAACACATTCACAAAGGAAGTTGTTATGGTACCTTAGTAATGGATAATTAACTGACAAATGTATCTAGCATTAGCCAGTACTACCACATTACTACTAATGATTTATGTAACTGTAACATGGTTTCATAAACTTCAGAAGAGCACTTCATAAAATATAATTAAAAAATGAGTAATGCTAAAGAGAACAAATTACCTGTAATGTTTGCTTCGTCCAGATATCACCACACCATTAGGATCCCTCCAGATACGTGTTGGAGCAGGAAGACCGACAACATGACACCTCAGGCTTAACTCTGAAGCTGCGCTGCCCATCACTCGCTCAGAGAATGAGGCAATTCGTGCAGGAACTGACAGAATGAACATCATTGTAACTTCATCACTGTTAAAAAAATAATAGTAGTGCTACTACTAATTTATTACATATATTTAATTACTGATAGGTAATAATTACTCAATACATGAGTATATAGAGTACTACTGAACTTCTTCAATTTTCTTTCATGAAAAAATCTTCTATATTATTAGAAAGAAGTTGTAGTTTTACTTTTTACTTGTTCTCCAAATTATTGGGACGATTTTTTAGCACTTTTTTTTTACAAATTCACCACAGTGTCTAGATATTCAATCAAGATTTTGTTTTTGAAAATTCTCCCATAGAACCTCTTCCAAATACTAAATAAGTACATGACATTTGACCTTTCAAGTAATTTAACATCAAACAGTTTAACAATTCATTGAGGACATGAGGTAAGTATAGATACAGATTTAGTTATCAATTTCTTAAACCAGCTAGAAAGTAAACATACTTTTCCATATAGATTTTAAAGTTTGAAAAAAAAAACATTAATATAAACTTCATTATTCTATTTTTATATAATATGGTCTGGTAGAAAAAACTCCCATATTTGAAATGTAAATAAAATAGACATTACAACAAAATAATTAAAAAAGTTAAATATATTCTGAAAGAAGAGCGTTTTCCATATATTTTCACATACCTTTTATTAATTTTTAAAAATTGGTTGTTTTATGCCAACCTTCACTATCTACACAGGTTTTTAACCTCTCTCTTAAATTTTGCATTACTTTTCTTATCATTTTGAATGGTATTGCAGGGATCTGTTGATGGATAGCAACTTTAAATGATCAAGGGTTCTTGGCTTCTGTTTAAAGATTTAATCCTCTAGATGTCCCAAGATGCTGCAAGATTGGGTGACCATGTAGGCAATTGGAATGTCTCCTCATTGACAAATAAGAAGTTTGGGAAATATTTCTCTGAGGAAATTCATTGCCTTGCTGTGTGAGCCCAATCTTGTTGAAACCATAAATTTTTGGCTTGGTTTCAGAGTTCATTAAGTATTGGTAGCAAGAAGTCTTGTAAAATTTTTACATAACATTCATTAGTTACTCTAACTGATTGCCTTTTTTCCCCAAAAATTATGGCTATTATTCCAGATTTAGCAACTGCAAACCAAAATGTAATATGCTCAGAATACAGAAGGCGCTCATGGAGTTGTAGGGGATTATTTTTTGCCTAGTATCAAAAATTTTGTTTGTTAACACAATCCGATAAAACGAAAATTGACTTTGTTACTTGTCAGCACAATTGAGTTCACTGGAACATTTTCCAGAATTACCTGGCAAGAAGCAATATGACTAATTCAGTCACATTTATTTAGCTCCTACATGACCATCATTTTGTAAAAATGAAACTGTAAGGCAGTGTGTAAAATTCTTCTTACAATCCGATCAGAAAGTTGTAATGCAGCAGCATGTTTAAGAGCTAAGGGACATGGAAATTGTGTAACTGCTTGTCCCACTGCTTCAATATTTTCCGGTGTACAAACATTTTGTCGCCCTCTTGATTGTTTTTTCTTCTTAGCTGAACTGATAGCTCTGAAATTGGACACCCATAACTAAATTGTCTTCTTACTGGGTACTGCAGTGTGTTGACCTAGCCAAAAGTATGAATAAAATAATCCCTTTGTGTTGATAACAGAATCACCATTTTTAAAATACATTTCAATAGATTTCACATCCTGTATTATTAGCAGCGCTCCACTAGCAGAGAGTTATTTCTGCCAGACTCTGTATTTATCCAATAACAACCACAACATCGATGCACAAATGAAAAAAATAAGAATGTAATTACTGCTACTGCATCTTCAACAGCATTATTAGAATGTTTTTTAAAAGAAAATGGAAATGGAAATAAGGGAGCTTTTTAAAAAAAACAATATATTGCTATGATTTTGTTATTAAGTAAAACATTGAATTCATTTGAAGTTCCTTTTATTCTTTGGATAAGGACCTAAAACTTATCTAAGTGTAGTTTTTTTTATATCACCAACCATTAGTCCAGGGGGTGGAAAAATGGGGTTTCAAAGACAAAAAAATCATACCTCCCTTAATAGGCACATTATCAAATCGGTTTAAAGTGGTCATTAGTCCTCTAAACATAGCCTAAAACTTTTGTCTGACACAATTTTTGATATGACCAACCGTTACGGCAAGGGATAACCAAAATATTGCTGGAATTGTAAGAAGATGAGGCTTGTCATATGCTAAACATGTTGACTTTTTTTACATGCAACCATTGTTGTATTGATTAAATTTGAAGTTTTTCTTAACTTTAATGTGGAAATATTTTTTATCCCCTACTTAACACCAGTGAAATTTACCTCTGCCTTCTGCCATGCCAAAAGGAATTTTTTACTTTACGTGGTTAACATTAAAAGATTTGGTTAATGACTCACAAATCTGAGTTTATAATCACAGCAAACTGTAAACTGTAAAACTGGCCCCATCACATCACAACTCTCATAAGTTTTTTTTTTTAATGTACAAATAGTATAATGAAGTACCTACTGAATTTTTAGCAAAATTAATAAAAATCTATCAAGTACAATAAAAAATATTATACTTCGAATTTAAATTTTATTCTAACTCACTACCTTTGTTGACAAAAGAACTAAGCATTTGGTTAATGCATGTTCCACTTTATAAAATAAAGAAACTATATTATTATGAATAAATTTTCTAAAGAAAATTATTATTATTATTGCTTAAATTGATTATAAATATTACTATGAGTAATACTGATTTAACTAACTAAATACAGAAACATTTATACTTGGTGTTAAGAGCCATTTAGTATCTTGGTGATGCAAGTCACTTCTCCCCTTTAATTCATCAAAATTAAACAATTCTGCGGTTTATTCTACATGTTTCTTATATTTAATATACATCTACAGTTTTTTTTTTTAGATCTTCATTACATTCTATGAATCCAATATAATTGAGAAAAAAAGTACACTTAACAGCAAATTCTGTACACAAGAAGTGTGGAATAAATATAAATGATAATACACCATATTATTATTTCTTTATACAGAAATAAAATAAAAACTATTAATATAAACACATAATTATTACAATAGACAAGTTTTAACAAAGGTAATTTTAATAATTAATGTACTTAACAGTGATACTAAAGCATAAACTAAAGTCAAATCAAATCAGTCTATGAAATTAATGTTCCAGATCAGCCAATAAAGAAGCAAATCAACTACATTTTTGGTATAGAAAATGATATTCAACTTTATACATTGATAAAATAAATAAAGTACAAACTTAAATAGAAAGTTTATTAATCATATTCTTTTCAAGTCTTTAAGGTTGCAGACCCCATTAATTTAATAATTTTAATTTACTGGCCTTTTTACACATGAGAACTTTACAATTTTAAAAACACAAATGCTTGAAATTACTAACATGCCTGAAAATTAGAGCCTTTTTAATTCAAACTCTATTCTCACTGGACAAATTACAAGGAATAATAAACTTTAATTTGCTCTGAAAGCCCATCTTGGCAGAATTGATTACTTTCTTCACTTTAAAAGCTATAAATTCTGCAATTCTAATACGCCTAAAAAATTTCAAGATATTTTGTGATATCCATATTTGCTGTTAGCTAGAATAATGTGATGAACAACATCAATCACATCATTTAATATGTTCATTAAATCATTTTATCTGTTCACTTAATATCTTACTGTACTTCCTACACATTTAACAATAGCAATGACATTTTCTCTAGGAAGATTAGGAAAATCACAAACTTTATCTGTATTGATACATTGATACCGCACAACATTCCTAAATTATTCACTTCATTTTATAAATTGGTGTTTTCTACCCAAAAACTCAATTTCATTATCACATACAATGATTATTTGTGTGGGAATTTCAGTTGATTACTACGTAAAAGAATCTTAGAATCTGCTGATTCCTAAGAAATAGAAATATCTTTAAATGTTTTAATTTTGTTAATATTATTTAATTTCTTATCATTACTGAGCTTAAGAATATCAATATACTAGCTGCTTTTAAGCCAGATCCTAGACCCTCGAGGTTCAGGTGTATGCGGAGCCAACTCAGGGGTGCCAAAGGGCCTACCCCAGGGCCACAGAGGTTGTTTCACTCGCCATTCCCATGTTGCCAGAGGGACCAGTGCCCTGGACACCCACGGAGCTTGTTTTGGTTGTCACTCAGGCTAAAGTGTTCAGACTTTATAGAAACCTGGAAAAGAAACTAAACTACAAAAGACAGAATAGTTGTAACTATGGTAACTGAAGTACAAGCACCTTCAACGACGAAAGATTTATAACTTATTTCTTTGACATGGTGCCGGAAATATTATAATGAAGTAAAAGGATTAATCTTTTTTACTTAATAAATATCTTTCTTTCACAACTTCACCATCCTTGGGATGAAGAAATAATGAATATTTTTAATTTCTTAATCTTCAAGGGAGCTAATGTCTTGGTCTATGGCTTAAAACCTTCCCTGGGATAATACAAATGTATCCTGGAGATTTGAAAGCAATTGATCAGTCAGTTTTAGTGTGATGCGAGAACAGACAAACTTTATATGCATACATATTAACAGGTATCGGCAGCATATGCTCTCCTAATTAAGTAAACTGAACTGTGAAAAAATTGTTGCATGAAGTGCACCACAACGTGTCCGCTGCCATGAACATACAATACAACAACAATGTACATACTAAGTAAGCACACATATAACATATGTTGTAAATAACATACTAACATATGCACGCATTGAAACATTAACAGGTATTGGCAGTAAATGCTCTTGATAAGTAGACTGAACATACTACAATATACAATGTGTGCATGCATTGAAATATTAATAGGTATTGGCAGTGTATGCTCTCATAATAAGTAGATTGAACTGAGAAAAAGTTGTGTATGAAGTGCAACATGTCCGCCGCTTAGCAGAGAGTTAACATACTACTTACTTATACACGCATTAAAGCATTATCTTTTTAACGTTGTTTTTTATTGTTGCTGTTAATGATTTTTCAAGATTTTTGAGATGAAATATATCTAAAAACCTTCTCAATGCCAAGAAATATGGGTAAAACTTTGGTTGTGATTGATGGAGTAGTGTTTTTGTTTATCCAAAACAACAAAAACCCTCTTCTTTATACAACAGTACAGGCATAAACGTCTAGCAAATATTCCGTTTGAATTTTGAAAATTGCAAGATGAGTTGCAAAGATATAACATTTCTGAATAACTGTGACCTATTAGATCAAGAGTGTACCCAATATATGCAAAAGTTAGCCTTCTATCTACTAACAAATACCCCATTTGAATTTTGAAAATCAAACTATTGTTTGCAGAAATATAAGAGTACCCTTTTTTCTATTTTTTCCTGTTTAGCCTCGGGAATCATCGTCAAGTATTACATCTTTACTAGAATTTGAACGTTGAAACTCTTGACTTCGAAATCAGCTGATTTGCAAAGACACATTCACCACTAGACCAACCCGGTGGGTAAGAGGACCCTATTGCACCTCCCTAAAACAGCACCCCATTTGTTATAAATTGATGGTGATGATTGGTTTATCCTTCCACGAGGTGCTCACATACCCTACCAGTCTAGCCTCACACACAGTCCCCATGGGAAGTCCATTACTGTTAAACAATTTTTTTTTTAATTTATTGAATATATTGTATTTAAAGTTAATTTATTTCTGTTATTTTTGTAACATTATTCATTCGATTGATTCAGCTCATTCAGTTCAAACCCAGCTCACATAGTGATATGAGACTCACACTTCACAGTTCTTCGATTCAATTTATTTAAGTTTGTGCTTCAACCGGCAAATCTCCACTACTATATATATTTTTTTTTTCTTTTTTTTTTCTGAGATGAAATACATTTAAAAACCTCAGTTATGACAAGAAATATGAGTAAAAAATTTGGTTGCAATTGATCAAATAGTTTTTTTGTTTATCCCAAATAAACAAAAACCCTCTCCCTCTTTGTGTAATAGAATAGATGTTTCTATATATATATATATATATACATATACTTATATATAAATAAGTAATATAAATAATAAATATATATATATATATATATATTTATTTTATTAGATCAACCAACGTACAGAATAAATAAAGTAGGATGACTTACCTTATTCCACTATGTATGTAGGAGCGCTTTCATGATTTACTCGCATCATCAGCCCATTGTATATTCATCTTAAATTACATTACAAACTTTGTGAAATATAACATATCATGCATTTATTTATTTTATTTAAAATTTAAAACATTTAATCTTTTTATTTTATTTTTCACTTAAATTAAAAATTAAAACAATATTTAAAAATAGGAAAAATTAATTAAAATTAACATTTAAAATTAAATTGTAAAAATTTTTACAATTGAATTTTAATTAATTTTTAAATAATATTGTTTTAATTTTTAATTTAACTGAGAAAAAGTTTAAAATAAAAAAATATAAAGATTAAATGTTTTAAATTTTAAATAAATGCATGATACGTATATTATTATATTTTACGAAGTTTGTGATGTAATTTGAGATGAATATATAATAGAGTTGAGTAAATTGCGAAGGTGCTCCTGCAAATATAGTGGAATAAGTCATCCTACTTCATTTATTCTGTATTTTGGTTGATTTAATAAAATAAATATATTTGTATATAGTACAGATGAGTAGGATTCTTAAAAGAATTGATTTAAAAAAAATAGTATATATATATATATATGTTCAGTTATTTTAATTATTAACAAATTACATATCAGTGAGCATATTTCCCAAACATTTTATGAGGTTGTTTGTTGTTGGTGAAGGAGTTCTGTATTGTAGTTCGTCTAGAAATGTTACTTTTTATGTATATTGAGATGTCTTCACTAAATTTATATTAATGAAACTAGTATTTTTCTGTTTCTCTTTGGTTCTATATCTAGTTTTGGCTGGCAGGTTTTTAAATTACAAATGGATACTTTTATAATGTGGCCAAGAAGTGGATTTAATTTGAATTGCACTGTTCATTAATTATATTAGTATTTTACATATTTTTTTTGTGTTTGTATTTTTCATAATGTTTAGATGTGGACTTTTTTTAGAGTAAATTAAATTTTCATAAATTCATATTAATATTAATGTTTTAATAGTTAAGTGGTTGGCAAATTATAATATAACAGTGATATGATAAATAGAAGAATAATGTAAACATGACTAATTTTATGTTATATTTACCTCTAGACATTGGTGATTTTGTAATTTTTTTTGAGGGTTCACCCTCTCCAACAGAAGTTGAAGCTGAAACCCAAAAGTCATAACGCTGAAATTCTTTCAATCTTCGACATTCATAGATATGAACGTTATCACCAAATACTACTTCTTTTACTTCCTGCAAATTAACATTTTAAAGTAATTTATAATAATTAAATATGCTAAGAGCTCATGATATACTGCCCAGTAAACATTATTATAGATAACTAGTAAGCATTACTGGTCATTTGCATTAAAACTTATGTGGTTCTACCAGTATTTGACAAAAATTAAAATTTTAGAAATTTTAGGATTAACTATTAGTTTTAATTACCTTTAAAAGATTTCATGCTTTAAATACTCTTTCACTAAACAGACATCTGTTCAAAGTTCTTGTTCAAATTATATTGTAAACAGGATGAAAGGACACAGCCCCCATGGCTATAAGCTGTAAACCTACATGTGTGCAGGGATCAGTATTAGATAACATCTAACAACATGATTATCTACTCACACATTTTAAAGAACAGTTTCTTTAAAGAAAATTGTTTTTATGTTTTAGATGTATAAATAAAGATAACAATGAGGCACACCAAAAATTTACATTAAATTGCTGATATTAGACAAAATATCAAAAGAATTATTGAACCTTCAACTGAAAAGTGAAAATGAAATGGCCATAAGTTTCTAAAACCCCATAAAGCTTCTTCACAAAGTTTTTTCATCCAACTGCAGCAGTTGAAACCTATTGATGAACTTTCACCTGACACTGCAAATTCAATATCAGATACCACAAAGAATATGTACCAAAAAGACAAAATGTCAAAGTGAAATGTACAAAATCACCACTATTTAAAATAATTTAACAAAATATATCAAAGTAGTGGAGTGGAACCTGCATCTCAAAATGCTAAAATAGTATTACATGTATAAAAGTTACAATTCCACTTTCAGTAGTGTAACATACTAATAGTAATCTGTTCTATAACTGAATGAATATAATGTTTGAGAATGAAATACAAATTTTTGTCACAGAATCCTTAATGTGATGTTGTAGCATTATAAATAGCAAAGCATGATTTGAAATTATGTCCACAACCCTCATTTCTGAATAAAGTTTATAATGAATAGATTTTCCCTTCCTTAGCTTAGTAACATCAGTCTGTTTAAAGAATTGTTTTCTGACAGAATTTTGTAAGTTACTTTTATATTATCTGTTCCACGCTTTACTAGATTATGATTACCAAGTACAAAATACCAGATTGTTATGTTCTTGAATACTATATTAGTTAGTCTTACACAAAGAATCAAAAATTCATGTAGAGCTTCAAAACAAAACTCATGATACAACCACTGCCTGAAACAAAATAACCGTTTCAAACTATATCAGTAAGGGATCTGTACGCAACTGGTAATATGAAGCAAACAGATATAAAATTCAACTTGTTTACAATTAAACATAGACAATGTAATGAACTATAATCTGAAAAATAAAGTTTATTATTTTTATTTTATATACATCTATCTACGTTTAACAATTTCAGCTAGAATAAATAATATTCACTTAGTAAATAATTACTGTTTTTCTAAATGTATACTCTTGTTAGTTGAAATCTTATACATATAAGGTTCCACAACTATTCACCACCAATTAACATGAATATATTTTAGTAGCAGTGTAATAGCAGATACAAATAATATTACATCATACATAGTTGTATTAGATCTATATATGTAGCAGTTAAATCTAATACATTAACAATCTACACCAAGAATTACAAAACTACAAACTTTTAATTACCTTAATTATTTAATTACCCAACTTCTTAGGTTAACCCATTTTATCAATAACTTATTACATTCATAAATAAATCAATGACATTAAATAAATCTAATGATAGAAATAATAAAAGTAATTACTTTTTCAGGCATCTTTATGTAGACTGTATATTTAATAATTATACCGTTTGGTTTGACTGGACGAGTCCATGCCAGCAAAATACTATCAGATGTCATAACTAGGGCTTTGATTTGTTCAGGTGGTCCTGGAACTATGAAAAATATATGTGACAAAATAGTCCATGTAATCTAATTAACTATACAATTTCTGCTTATGTTTTATATTGTTTTATTGTACTAAAAATATAAATAAATAGTATAAAAACAACAAAATATTGTCATATAGAAAGCTAAGTGCAAAAGTTAATTTCTGCACACTTGATATATACAGTTAATGTAAATTTATAACTCAAAGTTACTCTGATAAAAGCCAAATTCTGAGCTGATTTAACTAAGTTATACACTTACTAACAAACTTAAGATTGTATTTATTAAAAAATAAGACCCCCCTCAATTATAAGTATAAGTAGTAAAATACAATGTAAATGTTAATTACTTTAAAGCCAGTCTTGGGTGGGTGGTGTGATTAATGAGAAGAAAAGTAATTAATTTGAAGCGGAAAACTTATTTGTGCCAACAACTACCAGCAGAATATCCTGACAAAGTTTTGGAGTTTCAATGATAGATACTACATGAGGATAAAATCAGTACCTCATATCTCAGATTGGAAACACTAATGAAACACCTGTCTCTTTTGAAATGTCATGGAACACAACTCTAATCAATGTGAGTGAATGCAGTGTACTGGTCAAAACAGCTGGAACAGAAGAAAATGAGATGCCAGTTTTGTTAGCCATTTGTGCAGTTGAAAAAAATTGCCTCCTTATGTCATTTTTAAAAGAAAAAAATTTTGCTGAAGGGAAAACTACCAAGAGGTTTACATACTCACATACAAGATAAGGAGTCAATGGATGCAAAACTAAAATGTGCAACTGGCTAGAAGTCATTTGGAATCACTACCCTAGAGCAATGTTAAAGAAACGAGAACTTCTCATTTTAAATAGCTTCCAAGTACATCTTGAAGATTCTGTGAAGAATCAAATCAATGAAATGCACACAGATGCTGTAGTTATTCTGGTATGCCTCACTTCTGTGCTGCAACCCTTAGACGTGAACATCAATAAGCCATTCAAGGACTACGTTAAGAAGTTTTACATAAATGTATGGCAGATGAAAATCACACATTCACGAAGAGTGGTTAAATACAGAAACCTTCAACAAAACTTCTTTTCAAGTGGATTGTCAAAGCCTGGGAGGAAATTACTCCAAAAATGAAAAACAAGAGTTTCAGAAAACTGGCTTCTCCTGCGCGTTGGATGCAGTGGAAGATCACCTCATATACGAGGATTCTGACAACACAACTGAGGGAGAGGCTTACATCAATGATGGTTAAAACCAAGGATGATGATGAAAGCAGAAGTGACTCCACGTAAATAACTGTGTTCCAGGTAATTAAAACACAATACCACACTTTTTGCATTGTTAAAATAACGGCAAGTGGTTCAAACTGTAAATTCGGAAGTTGTTCATTTCTGTTTTCAGACATACCGGTACCTGTAAACCTGAACAAAGCCACGCCCCTGATGTCAAATAGTATGCACCCCGAAATGACAAGACTTTTTTATCTGTACAACTTACAATAGTTAGTGTTTAATAAAACATACTAAATTCATTGTTCAATAATACAGTTATTTTTATTTTCATTTTCTAAAATACTCGTTTGTAATTGCCGCCTTGTAAAATTACGTTAAGAAATGGGGGTCTTATTTTCAAGTAAATATGGTACTCTTACAAAACCATATTCAAACTTATAAGTACAAAAAAGTTTGATTCCTTATTATTTATAAACTTTTCAACATTTTCCCAGTGAGATTTTTATGGAATTTTTTTTTCTTAAACAAGATAAGATTCTCAGGAATGAGACAAAAATGTTACATTTGGTAACAATAGTTACAAAACTACAAATTAAAAAAAAATAGAGTAAGCTGTTTTTAATTGCAATTTTTAAAAAATCAACTGTACAACAAATAATTGACAGAAAAATAATCTATCAAACTTTTCTGGCTCAATAACTCACAACAGTTTTTTATTGGTTTTGTGTTTTGAAATAAGAAATAAATCTTTAACATGTGAAAAAATGCCAGCATCACTGCAATTTGAACCCAGAACCTTCTAGATAAATGGCAAAGACGTAATAATTTTTTATGTTTTATATATTTTACATTATAAATAAATCTGGAAAAAACAATAAAATAATACAAAAATATAAGATAAGTTACTTCCACAATTTATTACATTAATTAAACTGCACTTAGATGACATTGATCAGTTTAAATAAATTTATTTCAGCAAACTCAAACAAAATTAATATATTTGAAACGTTTAAAAAAAAAGTTAGTTATCATAAAAAAAAATTTCTAAACTATGAAGAAGTCAGTTAATATAATCAATTAATTTTCAGACTAGAATTTCAAACGTTAAGATCACAGTCTATAAAAAAGAAATGTTGCTCTGGATTTCCACTACAGGCTGTTGTTTGGATGTTGATTTAATGTTATTCTAGTATGATATATGTATGTTATGTTACTGCTGTACCAAATATACTCAATTTAAAAAAGGTTTACTATTTTTTAAGTTTAAAATTTTTGATCTTATTTTACAACAGTTAAAATTTTTATGTAAACTTAAATTTTTTACACTGGATTATCATCACTATTTAATAATATTCAGTAAATATAACAGATACTGCAATAATTATTACCATCTTCATCCGTAGTACAGTAAATAGCTGGGGAATGCACACCTTCCCCAGCACCAGTATAAGCGAGGACTCTCACAGTGTAATTTGCAAATTTCATCAAACCATGTAATGTAGTCTCGAGATTTGTAGTTTTTTTAATTTCTACCTCAACTGGATCACCTATTAAAGTGAACTGAAATAAAATTAGTATGAAAATCACAATCAAAATACAAATAACATCTGAATTGTAAAAACTCTTTACTGAACTTAAAATTCACTCATTTTGAAAATTTAAATTCTACTGATAGTTAGTCATTAGTCAAAATTAAATGTAGATAGCATGCCCTTATTTGTTCACAGAAAATTATGTCCAGATCTGATTAACAATTGATTAATGTGCTTTAAAATTGGTTAATCAGATTTGGGTCAGACTGATTAATAACCGATTTTCTCAATGGAAAGCAAATAAATTATTATTTCAAACCTTATTATTATATATGCAATCTCTTTCAACTAATCCTGGTAATGTGGAATCATCATTATTAGTTATTATGATGTAATTTACAAGTATTTTAATTCCTATTAGGGTAATGTTAAAAGAAATGCAAACAAGATTAATAAAATGTCATCTTATTTTAAAAAGACCAAACTTTTATGGCTAATACATAAAATTATATTTTTAACAATAAAATGCATATTTTTTATGTTATAATAGTTTATTCCTAAGAGAAAAAAAATAAATACCTCTGATATTATTTTTACATGCATCATAGTGATAAAAAGATGGGACACGTAGTGTAAAGCGGGACTTAGTAAATAATGTTCTATTTCAAAATGTTATGTTAAATAAATTGTCTTAATTCACTTGGGAAATTGCCGTTCACCCTAATTATGACTTATCTATTAACATATTCTTTTCATCAGTTAACAAACATACAAAAAGAAGTATTCACAGGTTGAATTGACAAAATATTTCAATATTTACTTAAATAAATATTATTCTTTGTAATTAGCTACTAACATCTTTTTCGCACTAATTTTACTCAAACCATAATAATAACTATTATTAATTGATTAATTAATAAAATATAAAAATAGCGCTCCTTTAATATAAAAAGTAATGAATTCAAATCAATGAATTCATTTTTAAATCAATTAAAAATTTACTTCTTTATTTTAGAAAGTCCTGTGACCCTATAATTTGTTATATTTATTTAGTAATTATGATTAGCAATTAAAATGTATGGCAATAATTGTACACAAAGTAAATCACATTCTTTAAACAAAAAATATAATAGGTAAATAGTTTTTTTTTTCATTAAAGAATCCAACCTTAGGTGTAAAAAATATATTCCACATATTATTCAGTTTTAGTTTAATTTTTGTTTCATGATAGATTTTAAATTCCATTAAGTGGAATTTAATAAATTCCATTAACCATTAAGTTGTTTATAAGCATAGTGTTATGTTTATAAACCACTAACAAATCCGAGTGGGATGCATTGTAATGGCACCCAATATAGTTTAATTTTGATGATCTGTGGGGAACAATTTATTAAAAATATGCTTTTGGTTGTTGATATTTTCACTTTAAATTTATATAATATTTCTCCTTGAGATATTCCAGGTGTTATAAAATCGTCAGGTTGCAAAGAATGCAATTTATTTTCTCATTGAGGACCCATTTCTTATCTCCTTCAAAATGTTATCTTTCTGTCTCAACATACTTTCATATGCTTTATCTCTTTTTAAAAACAATTCTGAAAATCTCATTTTAGAATGACATACAACTGCCAACACATTTTTTATTATGTCCTCTCAGTTTTCAATTAAAACTCTTCAAGTATCATTTTCAACTTGAGGAATAATTAAAATTCTTAAAGAACAATATCTGAAAAGTAAGGTACTTGAAAAATCAGGGAAAACATATGATTAGTTTACAACCTTGATAGCCACATGCATATTTGAAATTATTTCAGGTACAGATTTGTAGGCAAATGTTTAAATCACCTATTAAAATTACCTTCACAAATAAGACACAGCGCAATTTTCCACATACTCAACCAATAGATTTTAACATTTTGGCTCTGGAAATACTGATAATTTTCTACCCAAATTTAGTCACTTTTAAAATGGTTTTATCATTCTTTTATTTGTAAAATTCTCGTAGCCTCATTGTTGAATAATTGCTGAATCTTAAAATTGTGATGTTTATTTTTATAATAAATAAGCTTTTAATAAAAACTGGTACAGAAGAATTATTTAATAAATTTTATCATCATGCATGAAATAATATGATAAAACATTTAACATATAAAAAAAAAATTTGAAGAACAACAGACTTTATTGATAAGTTTACAAAAAATTGTGTATGCACAGCAACCTAATCTTACAGCACTGTACAAGTCCCAACCCTTGATTTCAGAAGCTTTTCATGAAAAAAATGAGATCAGATATGATAATTTAACAGACTTCATAAAAGTGTTAAGAAATAACTCAATATGCAACTACGAATATTATATCATATTGATAATTTATAATTTAGATTTTTCCGTTTAGGAATGCACAATATCAAGGAATATATTAAACAAAAATTGATAACTTTTCTTTCTCATCACTGACATAATTTTTAACTATGCTTTAATGAAAAAAGAAATATGGCTATAGAAAAAGAAAGTACGTAAATGGATTCTTTATATGTTGACAATGAAAGGATAGATAATTACTGGAACTGTTCAACATCCTTCTAACTTTTACATAATTAAAATTTACTGGATAATCTTGCCTCATATGTATAAATGAAATATTTTTAAAACACCAGAAAGATAGACGATACGGAAGTTTACAAAATACAAATATGTTTATTTCTTTTAATATACATAATAGATTATTTTATTATACACCCAAAAAATCTAAAAATAAACAACCTGGTTTAAATGAATATCTCTTGAAAATTCTAAAAAAACAAATTTATATGGAATTTATGATTAAATTTGTGAATGGAAGTCATAATTTTTAAGAATGAATGTATATGTCAAAACTTAGGTATTTTCATATGTGAAAGGAAAATATTTTAAAAATAAATATTTATTGAAAAATTCTTTATAGAACTTTTTAAATATTTATCAAGGTAACAAGGTCAAAAAATTTGAACTTCATTAAATAAATATAATTATATGAAAACGACACATCTTTTATTCTGATACAGATTTTACAAATAAATTTGATTCATATTTAAATCAAACAGGACTTATTTATCACAATTATATAAATCCACAGCTCCTTAAATTAACAACAAAAACTTTTATCTTCATGATAAAACGTAATTATAATTACCTGGTGAAGGATTTACATTTTTGTAAAATACTTTATAGCCCATTATGTGACCATTACAATATTCTGGAGGAGGTGATTCCCATTGAATTTTCAGACTCTGAGATGATGTGGGAATACACTGAATTGATTGTGGTGGTTCTTCAGGTACTGAAAAATTATACAATATGCATCATTAATAAATCAATTTATTTAAATTAAAAAAAAAAAAAATTTTAAAGAAAAAGAGATGAAGTCGGATTCAACCAACGTGGAAGATTCCCCTTGTAAGATCCAAATATTTCATTAATTAAAATTCTATTTGCCTATAATTCTGGACCTAATGAAAATAAGTACCTCTCATGATATATCATTGAAAATCTCTCAATGAGGGCTTATTACTGCAACTTAGAAAAACTCCAAAATCAAAATTGTTTTGATTTTGGTCCAGACACTTTTGGTCCAGTTGATTGCAATCAAAATGGGAGGTGGACAACTAGATGTTACAACAGTCTTAAATCAAAATTTCACCATTGCATGGCTAATCATTTTTTTGAGTTATGCAAGATTCATACATATGCACATATAGAAATCATGCCAAAACTAGTCAAAATGGGTTCAGAGATGGTCAAAATGGATATTTCCATTGAAATCTGAAACTTTTCATGGTCATAATACTTCCTTTACTAGGAAGTAGAAAGTGATATTTGAATATTTCATAACTGATTCATTTAAGAGTGCAAATAAGCACACTATTACATTAATTTCCATGTTAAAACTGTAAATTTATTTCATAATTTTTAAAAATCTCTATAAATATAAAAATGTACTTTATATATTTAATTTTGCCTAAAAATAGGAAAAAACTCATATTAAATTATACTAAACCAAGACAACATATTCATAAGTGGCAAACAAAAAATTATTTCAATAGTAAATTCATATTCAAACATACCTCCTTCAACAGTTGATGCAATAATTGGATCAGAAGGTGGCCCTGGACCGACTTGATTATAAGCTCTAACAGCTACCTCATAACGTGTAAACTGTTTTAAGCCAGTCAAAGTTGTTCCCATGATTTGATTGCCTCTAACTGTTTTTATTTCAGCAGGGTTTCCTAACTCATTATAAGATACTTGAAACCCAGTCACATCATCCTTATTCAATCCTGATTCTATAAACTAAGAAATTAATAATAATTAGTCTAAAATTAATAATCAATGTATTAATTACATTGATTATGCAAATAAGTATAAAACAGAAGAATAAAATATTCTCATATATCATCTTTTTTAAGATTCTATTGCAAACATTTCTTCTCACCTATTAAAGATCTCTTGATATCATATTTGATTGGGTCGTTGCTGTTTATATTTACAGTAAGACATATCTCTCCTTTCTTAACACAATTAGAACAAAATATATGCATTGAATTCTATTTCTAGAATTTACTATCAGATGGAGACTAATATTCTCAGCATACTCAGCTCAGCATACTGAGGGTGACATATTGATAATGTTCAATAACGGAGAAGTTACAAAATATTAACAGAAAATACCAAGGCATGTCAACCAAATGTACTTTCTAATGCGGCTTTTATAGTTTCAAGGTGCATTACATTTTAAAATTAAATGTGATTTTAAAATTAAAAGTAAGTAAATCATTTAAATCAAGATTAACAATTAAAAAAAAAAAATCAGAAACAAAAGTAACATGTATTAATATTATAAAATTATAATTACTATTTTTATTAGCAATAAAATTCCTACCTTCCAAGTAACTTCAAGTGATTTTGGATGAATTGCATCAACTGTAACATCCTGTGGCTTCTTGCCAGGTGCTAAAGAAGAAAAGATAAAAATGTGAACTACAAAATAATATAAATAAACTTAATATATAAACTTATATTATTGTAATAACTAAAGAATATACAATACAAACATACAATAATTTTCAAGAAAGAAAAAATTCTTTTTATAGATAACATTGTATCCTAAAAGTTATATTTTGATGAGTAAATACTAAAATCGAAGACAAATTTTTTTCCCTTAATAAATTCTTTCCTGGTTAATTAAATCTTTTTCTATTATTTTTTATTTATGCTAATGTTTCAAACTAATTGCAGGAAATTTAATATGCAACTTGTTAATTTAATATTAGAGAACTTTGTACATATTTATCCTTTATTTTGTTAGTATTTTAAAACTTTATCAGTAATAGCCTTTACCAAAATTTGTATTCTTTGTCTTTCTGGTTTTATCGGTGATCATGTGTAGCATTAAAAAAAATAAATTATTATTTTTACTTCATACAAACCTTTTATGTAATGAAAACTTTCCTGGAAAATTAATCCAATTAGAGTATAGTACAAGCAATTACTTTCATTCTCAGTGGAATTATAAGGAAAAGGATTATGTTTGTGGGTTTATAAACTATGTCTTCTTTGTAGCCAAATTTTTTTAAATGTTTCATACGCTAGTAACCAATAACTATAACTGGTAACCAGTAACACTATAACTGGCAAAACTTTTGGAAGTGTTTCATGTTCTTATATGTAAAATGTAATTGTTGCATATTTCCTTAATCTTTTAAAATTAAATAATTCAGTTTTCAAAATGTTCAAATAGGAAAGTGTTTTTCAAGGGGACAATTTATGAATATGAATTACTAAACTTCCATAAAGTATAAGAGAGTAAAACAAAATAAGTGAATTACCAAATTCAGTAATCATACAAATTTACATTTAACATAAACTTTTTTCTTTGAATAAATGTAAATGTTAAACTTTAGTTTTCTATAAAGCCAGCAATTTACTTACCAGCAAATACTTACAATTTACATTGTAATTTTGTAACAAAAAAAAAAAAATTATATTCTAATACCGTCTGAAATCCACATATTTCTAATCAAATTCATACATTAACATGACTTCTAATACTGTTAAAACAAAAGTAATAATAATGGAAAAAAAAATTGTTACTGATCGATCAGTAAGTAAGACTGATTGACTGTACAACTTATTCCGTCCTGCTTTAATAACGTTTTGAGATTAGTAAGTTAGGCTGTGTTCGCAGTCTGAATGCAAAATTCCCATGTTAAAATTCATACATTAGTGATCATTTAGTAAAAACTAAAAAGAACTGAAAGATAAAAGTATAATTTTCTGATGTATTGTTATTAATTTGCACTTTCATTACAATGTTTATTGATTTCCAAAGGAATTGAGAAAAGTATACATTTTAAAAATGAACCTATACTTGCTCTATCAAATGTTCCTGTGTATACATAGTCCATGGCTCTTAATTAATATTCCTATTTATTAATATATTAATAAAACAAACATTCCTATACTTGTTACCAAGTGCATATTAAGATGTTCGCTTAAAGTTTCTCCGGAAAGCTTTTCTATTTGTTTTGGTGTTTTCATCAATTACAGTTATACTGACAAATCAGTTTTGTGCCTTTGTTAATTAATAATGAAATTCCTAAAATTGTATTACACTTTTTTTCTGTTTAACCTCTGGGAATCACTGTCAGGTATTACTTCAGAGGTTGAATGAGAATATGTATGAGTGTTAGTGAAGTGAATAGTCTTGTACAGAGTCTCAGGTCGACCATTTCTGAGATGTGTGGTTAATTGAAATCCAACCACCAAAGAACACTGGTATCCACGATCTACTATTCAAATTCATATAAAAGTAACTGCCTTTTCTAGGATTTGAAAATTGGAACTCTCGACTTCAGAATCAGCTGATTTGCAAAGATGCTTTCACCACTAAACCAAGCTGGTGGGTAAATTGTATTATACTACGTTACCTTATTGCAACCAACTTGCTGTTTCGCTCATTTCAACAAATGGACCAATTTCAAAGTACCCGATCTTATTTTAAAATATAAAAGTAATTTGCTTTTAATGTTAAATATTATGTCAGAAAATAAAATATCAGATCCCTTCATATTTCTCCAGACTAATAATAATTTTAATCTGTAAATGCTTTATTCTCTTTATAGTACTTTTTTTATGGCAATAATATACAATTACAGAGGTGATGTAGTTTGTGGTTGTTTTTTTTAAAGAAGCACTAAATAAGAAATTAAATAAATTTAATTATTTTAACTTAACTTCACAAATAAATTTAAAAAAATTATTTTATACATTTCTTGTAAAATTCTTGTTAAAAAATACAAACTTAAAATTAAAAAAAAAATATTACGATACCAAGATTACTCTTACATTACACTGATTAAATTATTCTGTTTGTTGATCATAGTAGATAAGAGATTATTTTTTTAATCTTAGTGATTATTTTTTAAATAAGATAATGAAAAATAAGTTCTGCAATGGAATTTTTCAACGAATGTAACGCTATTCATAGGAATCCATTATTTATGAGTACAAAAAATATTCTTTAAAAAGGTCTACCATTTTCTGGAAAAATTCATGACCAAATGAGTTAATGTTGTCAGTCACATTTAATTATTTTAATTTTACTTTAATTATACTTTCAAGTTGAGATTTTCCTTCAAATAATAGGCTTATTTCATTGAGAAAATTTTTAAATTACTTTTAGTTTCAGCTAAAAGAATAATATCATCATTGATTGAATCTTAGCATTTTCATTTTGACTCCTTGAAGTCATCACTAAATTCAAATATTATTTCTCAAATAACTAAAATCCCTCCTAAGAAATTCTGAATGTACATAATATAATATATAGCATTACTACCTTCCTGTAATGTTACAGCTCTTATGATAGGACTAGGATCACCGGAACCAACATCATTTATAGCTAACAATCGCAAATGATACACAGTTGATGGAGTAAGAGCACTGAGATGAGCTGAATGAGTATTTCCATTAACAGTTATATTATTCCATGTTGTAGACATTTCACTCTGGAACTGAACCAAGTATTGAGTTGTAGTTGTATGTCCAGGTGGAGGAGACCATCGAACACTTAACCACCTGCTTCCTATTTCCATAACTTCAACATGTTGAGGAGATTCAGGAGGTTCTAAAATGTAAATAAGAAAATTTATTGAATAGCAGTTGAAAAGTAATCTAAACCCATTTTATCATTATCATTTTTTAGCAAAATATTTATCATAAACATGATATTCAAAATGAATGTGGAAGTGTCTTGCCGACTGTAGCAAATGCTTTCCTCAGAAACTGCAAATGTGAAGCTTTTTCACTTGCTTTCTGATAAATAGTTATTTAAGATTATGAGTAAAAATGTGTATTGATAGTATCAAGTGTATAAAGCTGTGATGCAAATTTGACTAGAGGCTGCTGACTATTCACTATTAACTACAACTGATTTCACTTATAAATAAAGTATATTTATAATTAATTTTTAGTTATAAATAATTAGTAATTTTGATTTCATATACCATTATTAGTTTTGAGGCATAATGACTGCTTGTAAATTACATTTTTATTAACACATGGTTTCTTGCAGGCCTAGCATCAGATTATAACAGACTTGAAAAATCAGCTTTGTTCTGTTTCAGATTAAAACAAAAAAAATAATTAAATAAAAATAGAAAAACCTAATTTTAAACAATTATTAAACTTTGTAGAAATCTTTGTTCTTTTTTCTTTTTAAGTTTATGGAAGATTGTTTTGTTTAAAATGACATCATTTGCACATATATAATGTATATTTTATAATCAAAAACCAATTTGAACCACCCAAGAACAGAATTACAAAGTAAATGAAATGGCACTAACCTAATTTTTTATTCCAAAAGCACTTTTGCAGGATCCTGCATCATCAGTTGTATATAAAAGATATATTTATACAAAATTACATATCAAATATAACTTTTTTTTTTAAAATTAAAATTAAAAGATTAAAATATATACAAAAACATTTGAAGTCAATTAAATATAATAACTTGATATACGTAAATATACTGTCATAATTAAAAATTTTTTAAATCAAAATTAAATTTAAAATAAAATAAATAGAAAATTTATACTATGTAACCTGGCCAGCCAATGTTACTTTACTGAATGAATCTTAATTAAATTATTTACATACATTATGATTATATCTATTTTTATCTAAAATCGTGCTGCCATCTGTTGCCGCTTTTATAAGAGTGTCAGCTTCATATACTGTCTGAAAATTGATCAACTTGGAAATTCTTTTGTATTTATAAATATAAAATCAACTGATAATGCGGGATCTTGCAAAAGTGCTTTTGGAATAAAAAATAAGGTAAGTGTCATTTCATTTACTTTGTAATTCTGTTCTTGGGTTGTTCACGTTGGTTTTTGATTATAAAAAATACAATATATTGGTACAGAAGAATATGGGTATTATAAGTATTGATTTTAGAAATATATATACGTATTTTAATTTTAGTAATAGAGATAAATAAAAAAATAATGTTTTCAACAAAATGTTAACTTTCATAGCTGCATCAGAAATAATGGAAAAATTATTTCCATAATATTTAAAAAAAAATCAATTTAATAAACTTCACAATGCAGAGAAGCTTTCAAATACAGTGTACCAAAGAAAGACAAGTAGTAACAAGTAAATACAGCAACAACAAATGGTAACATAACATTACAGTCTTTATTACAATCAGTTTTTAATAATACAAATTTGTGAACAAAATATAAAAAAAATTTGTAAAACAATAAAATAAAAATCACATTTGGTGGATAAATCCAGATGTATTCTGTAAAATTAATATACATATATAAAAAATAGTAAATACATAATAATGTAACAAATATGTTTCAAAAATACATCAATGATATATAACATATTGTTACAGGAATAACAATAATACTTATGAATTTTGTTTACTTGAGTAAGAAGGAAGGTTTCATTTTGATCTAATTTTTCTTTTTATGTGTTTCTCTTCACCAAATGGTCTGATTTCAATGAATTTTATAATTATGTTTGTTTTTTGAAAGTTGTTCAAAATTCAGTTCGTTCTTTCATTAAACTTGTTTTATTTTTATTTATATATATTTTTTAGGTAACTAACAAAAGATTCTAAGAAAGTAAAAAAAAAAAAACATATTGTAAACAGATAATTTGAATATAATTTTAATTATTTTTTTGTGATCATCAATGGTTAGCAAAGCCTTATTGGAATAAAGTGACACAATCAATCTGTTGTCATTCTTATGATTAAAATATTTTCTCATGAAAATTGAATTGATGAAAACAATACATTTTCCCTCTTTTAAAAGAGCCTTAGCTCATGCTCAGTAGAAGGCTTTTTACATCTTTTCTCAGTAATGTTCTTATTTTTATTATGATGCGGTAAAAAAAAAAAAAAAATGCATATTTCTCGTTTAGTATAAGTAACTTTCTTTTGTAAAAGCAGATTTATCTTTTTAATCTATCCAAATTATATATCAATAAAAGAATCTAACATAAAAATGTAAAATAAGATTACAAAGAAAAATTACAACTGAAATTACTATATAAATTACAATACATATTCAATAAAATGCTACAATTTTTAATTTATTATAAAGAACCTAGTAATTATACAAAATTAAAGGTAAAAAAGGTAAAGAATTCTTATGAGAATAATTTACAATAAGATTAAGATTATTAAAGAATGTAGAAAAAACCAGAATAAGTAGGAATTTGAGTGTTGTTGAATTAATACTATATATGTATGCATATTGAATTAGGGTTTAATGGTGATGGCCATTTATTCATGGCTACACCATGTACAGTTGATCTTTCAGCTTTATTTTTCCATATTTTATTTCCACACAATTCTACATTAAAAGATTTTTTCATTCATTAATACTATTCACGCTAAATATAATTTAAAGGATAAAATCAACAAAAAAATAATTATACACACAATTAAATATATTTACCTTTTATAGATAGATAGATAACCATACTGTCTTGGCCAAATTCGTTATTAGCATTACAATGATATGCACCAGCATGTTTTCTTGAAAAGTTATGAATTTGTATTTCTGATATAAGTCCAGATTCTGTGTGTCTCGAATGAGCTAATGGAAGTTGCATTGATGGAGCAGAACTCCATGATACTCTTAATGGTAAGTCACCTTCAGCTTCACACATTAATACTAAGTCTTCTCCAGACACTCCACTTTGATTTATTATTCTTGACTTAAAGTGTGCTGGAACTAAATAACATAAATCATTTTAAAAATAATGTTACAAGAAATAAAAATTCTGTTTACTAACATAAAATTAATTTAATGAATTAAAGCAATAACATTTATTTGGATACTAAAAAAAAAAAATATCATTTTATTTTACCTTAATTAAGGTAATTTATATTTCCAGTTTTTAATGGTCTGTCTAATTCTTTTTCCTAAAAAGTAGTGCTGATTGAGAGGTAAGTTCTTCCATTTGAGAGAAGCTTTTTTGAGATTAAATCTACTTCAATCAATACTTAACATGGACATTAATAATAACAGCAACGTTTTTTGTCTCTTGATGTATCTATAACTAAAATAAAGCTCAACCTGCTAATTTCATGGCAACTTTAACAAGCTTCCAGCTTAACTATATGCTTATCTAAAATGCAATGTCAACTATTAAATGAATATAGAGACAGACAAAATTCAAAATCTGACTTATCACCTACAATAATTAGGAAAGCTGTATTGGTCAATTCAGCATTTTAATGTTTAAAGAATAAATTATTAACAAATAACATACATGATATTAAAATATTGTCAAAAATAAGATCTTTATCAAAAATTTAATCTGGGACCAGGTAGTTTAGAAGTCAACATGCAAACCATACACCAGCTAACTAGTCAGTAGTCAGTCAGTAATCTAAGCAGAGTGATTATATATATAATGAAAAATTAAAAATTTATGTCAGAGGTGCACTGCTCCCTGAACATGCCAGTTTTGGTTTTTGGGAGAAATTAAAAATTGTTATTTTACTTAAAATTTGTTTTAACTTAAAAGCCGATAAAAGATATGACCTAAAAATGAGAGCACATGAAAATGGTTCTTGTTTTTTGATATTCACAGGCAAACGGTGACAAAATATGTCTGAAAATCTAAATCACAAAAAAATATTAAAAATTTGACATTAAAAAGATAAGTTGTGCTTATTTATAACTTATTAGTATAAACATCAGTATAACCTTATCAGTATAGACATCAAAATGATTGCTCATTTTTCTTTACACTGTCATGTAACTAGCCACCTTTTCCTGTGGACCATATTCTTGCCATCTGTTATAATATAAAATCAAACATTCCAGAAGTAAAATTTAATAGTGCACCACCGATTTCAAAATTTTAATTTTAATGTTTCTATGATTCCATATGTATGTATATATACATATGGAATATATATATGCAGCAGAATCATGGACTGTGAATTACAAAATCAGAATCTAAATTCAGATTGCAGAAGTAAAGTAAAGAAAAAGAGTGTGAAAAAATGATAACCAAAATTGAGAAAATGAAATTGGAAATAATCAATATATGGGGAATATATGTAAAGAAATGAATGAAGTAAATCAGTAGTCCCAAGATACCAAGACCTAGGCACTTCAAGTTTGAGCAAGATGGAATGGTGTTTAAATAAATGAAGGTGGAAAGGAGTGGTGGATGCCCAACCCTAAATCTGTTTTTATGAATTATCTACTTACCATTAACTTTAACATAGATATCCTTCTTTAGAGTACCAATACCATTTTCTGCATAGCATGTATATTGACCTCCTTGTGATGTTTCAGCAGCTTGAATTAATAATGAACCATTGTCTGAGACATATAATCTTGAATTCATATCCAGCATTTGAATTTCATTAGATTGATGATCTGAAAATTAAATATTTTCTGAACTAATTACTTTAAAAGAAGTAAAACAAACTAAGAAACAACAATATGCCACTACCAACAATAATAAAAAAGGAAAGATGTCCAGGATAAATTAGCACTTCTACTTATTTGGCTACTGCTCTTCAGCAGCAGCATTCATATCTACAGATAGTTGGTCTTCAATTAGAACTTACACCAATTAATAACAGTAACAATGAGTAATATCTCAGTTGTTAATAAATAACCCATTACTGATTTTACAGGTACATTTAAAGGTAACTTAGTTTGTAGCCTATCAACAAAACCAAAACCAAAGTAGTAAATTAAGGATTTGATTCATTGAAAAATTTAATATTAAAATTAAAATAATATAAAGAAAGCAATTAAAAGAAAAAACTGCCTAAAGAACAAATTTCTACAGATAAAAGTTTGGGGTGAAAAATACCATTTGTTAGAGATTTACAGCCTGAATGACAAATAATGCTGAAATTAGTATGTTAAATTCTGTAAGAAATTACTTATTTTAAATTTCAGTGATAACTGAAATTGTGTTTCAGTTTTTAGTGAGTTACGGCTAATTTGGCGAATGATAGCAAAGAACTACAATGAGTCACTGATTATATGCCTTGCATTTACAAAGGCAATAGAAGTTGAAGTTTTAGTACTTGGATAGCTCAAAAGTTTCACTGTAGCAAAATATGGGTCATTGAAATGGGAAAAAGTATATGATAACAGTAAATTTATTGGAAGACCTACTGGATTGTTCAGGAACAACATTTTTAAATACATGAGTGATCTATACATGAATGCAATGAAAATAAATATTCCTGATCAACTTTATTACTTTACCTTACAAGTGTGTTAGTCAGTACTGACAAACCGATTTAACTGTATGAGCATATGTTAAAGTTTTACAGTTTTTAAGCATGTACACTGCAATTTTCTGCAGATGCTGTCCTAAAAATTAGTACTTTCTACTTCATGAATTAAACTTTCTCTTATTCTACTTGACTAAGCATAGTATATTAATGTTTGGCGAACTGCATCATCTTAGGGAATACAGTTATTTAGAAAAAATAATTTTTACTTATACTTATTTTTTCCCCCTAATTTAGTACTTTCGCAGTTAGTTATCTAACTGCAAAATCAGAATACTGCTTCATCAGAATTCTTTTATTCTATTTTTTCAAAAAATTTAATTAAAAATATAGATGTAATATTTAAATTACAGAGGAGTTTTCTATGTCAACAACTGACTATTTATCAATGACTATTTTTTACATCGTTGATTTAAATGGTTGAGTCACCTCTCTAATTTTATATTATATTTTTAATTAAACTTCATAAAAAATCATGTCCTGGTGAAAAAAAAACTCTGTGAAAATACTAAACATGAAGGATAAAACAAAAGCAGTGAGTATGAAAAACTAATAATTTATGAAATATAAACTAGTTATAAAAAAATTATCTAATTTTTATTCTAATTATCTAATTATCAATTAATTGATGCATGTAGTTTTTCTATCTAAGTTTTTAATGAATCTATGCTCACTGATATCTTTACAATCATCATCAATAATTTCTTGTTAATGGCCAACCTCTTCATAAGTGTTTATATTTCCTTCACCCATGTTCTAATTATAAGTATCCTTTCTATTCATTTATCACACCTTAAGACATTTGACAAATAATATATTCTTGTTAAACAGCACCCTAACCACTCTCAACAATGAAATTTCAAAATATGGTCTGAAACCACCAATTAATTTGTAGCCATCTTTACCCCCTTAGAGGAAGACACCCACCTTGTAACAATCTCGGTCGCCACACCATCCTCTCCATTCCTAGACCTATGGGATTTACCAAAGGTCATCTTTTAGACCCTCTAAACCTGACAACACATCAGAGTCATCAGTTTACAGTCATTTTCATCTGTTTTTTACATAATATAGCCTTTGTATGGCTTCTTTGAACCTCAACTATCAAATTAACCCATTTACGGAAGTGCGACTCCTGCAGTTTCCTCTATCACTGAAGGTTTCACACAAAAACAATTCCCATATCTAACTTTAATTAGATTATGCACTCAAACTGTTATTTGAACGAATCTTTTAAACTCCAAAAATACTATTCTCATACCAACAAAACAAGTGTTGATTGCAACAATGACAATTTTTCCCTACAATTCAACCTACCTCTTGATTTACTGAAGAATCAAGAAACAAGTACGTAAATTTGATAAACTTCTAATGAAAACATACCTTATCGAGATAGCAGCCAGAGCAGAGAGATCTGCTCTGGCTGCTATCAGAAGCAATGTCAATACCTACACCCTCCCATCAACACCTCCATCATAGAGTTCTAAACACATCCATTTTCATTCTATCAGAAAATATCACAGCTAAGTGTAGCTCCCACCCAGGTGGGAATCTAACCAACCGGGTTATTACTCTATCTATACATTCATAACAGCATCAAACCCCCTTAGCCATCCTCTGCAGGGCTAAAAATCTCAAGAAGCCAGCAACTATGTTCCATTCTCTTTTGGCTATCCAATTAACTTGCAGATAAAAACCAGAATTGATCGTTTCAACCTCTCTAACTACTATGGTACATTCAGCTTTATACTTGGGGCAGACATATAAGACATGGCGCACATCATCAATGGTCTTACACACCAGTTTTAAGGTTTATGAGCGAGTGGACTTTTTAGAAAGAATTACAACAAGAAGGGTACAGAAACTCCACCTTTGATCCTGAACTTACCTGATGAATTAATATCATTAATACCAAAACTGTAGTAAAATGTGAGTTTTTAAGAAAATAATAAATGAAGAAAAATAATGAGTTTTCCGTCAACGGAAAACACAGGCCAATAGTTTTTTCTTACTGATTGATTTTGATGAAAATTTTTAGATTTCTCCTGGAGGAAACTGGGAAGGATCTTGCTAATTTTATATGGGACTGAATTGGGAAATTCTTTCAGGAAAGTTGTTAATTTTCTAAAAGGTTTGGATTTTGTTCAGGAATCATTTAAAACTATTGGGACTTCTCTGAGAAGATACTACTTGTAAATTATGTCCAAGAATTCCAAAAATCTCAAAAGCAGTCCTAGAAAGTGCTTGACATTTGTTTCTAGAAAGATAAAAATTTCAAAATAAAAAATACCTGAGTTTGAAGTCACTCTCCAAGTGCAGAATATGAACTAACAAGTCAGCTCCAGTGTTTAAAGATATACTCAACCTTATATGCAGTAAAAGAAGCCTTTTAGGTAGAAGTATTTAGACTTATTTACTTTCCTAATGTGAAACTAGGAATGAGAAAGGATATTTTGAAACTAAGAATCAGAACAGTCACCCCACAAGGAAATCTCTCTATTAATTTGAATATGTGTTGCCAAATGTTAAAAAGTTACCAAATAACACATTACAAATAACCTATCATTATAAATAATAATTATACCTTTCTGCCTAGTCCATTTAATTTTAGGAGTTGGAAATCCAGAAGCAATGCATGGAATGGTAACTGGATGCTGGTACAAAACTGAAATATCCTGAGGTTCCACAATCCAGCTAGGAGGCACTAGAAACAAAATAACTTTCTAATAAACAATTAGCTACTAAAATAATATTGCTAGTAACTTATATTAGTTACCAAAATGACTCACTTCTGTCCACTTTCTTTAAGAAAAATTTTAAGATAGAATTTTTTTTTAACAAAAACTTATAGTTTTTAGCACATATTCATCTGTTAGTATTTAAAAAATTTTAAATTTTATAAAACTATCTCAAATATACAACAAAAACAATTACTGAAACTTATTTAGATATAATATACATATTTGAGTAAATAGAGTTTCATAGACTGGATTTAAAAATGTTCACTTTGAAGAAAAATAAACATATGGTTTACAGTCAGGGGGGACCTGCATTGAAAGTAACACAGTACATCTTGATTATGTTTGAAATAAAAATTTATAGAATGAAGTTTTGTTTTCATTTGAAACACTCTTGAATTATCAATCAATAAAGTTTTCTAGTAACAATAAAATTATTTTCTACTAAGGTTAATTTTATCAGTTAATTATAATCAAAAAATAAGCAGCTAAGCATTAAATTCTCTCTCACTTTTACTGAACTAAAATAAAATGAAAAAAAAAACAAGCTCTCATGTTTATACTGTAGCACAGAATATTTTGACTGTTACTGCATTTATCTATACAATCTGCCAACATTTCTTTGGATTACTATTGTTCAAGAATGTTTTTGGGTTTCCCACAATAATTTCCAGTAATTTTCCTCCATGCAGAGATTAAAAACATTTGTAATAATTAACAATTCAAAAGCTCAAATATGCACAATTGCCAGAAGGCAGTGCTAAGTGGTGAATACATAACATGGATCCAATAACATAGCTGTTTGTAATCCAAATGCATCAAAATTCAATTTTCTAAAATTTTATTACATTTGGTAGAAATAGGCTGAATATTTGACTGGATAATCCTAATAGAGTACAAACATTTCTACTCAATTTAATTTAATAGCTAACCATTTGTTATTACATTTCTTTTTTACAAAAAGCTTGTAATTTTTTATTTAAGAATTTTGTTATTATTCCAGAGTAAATGCAATTGTCCAGTAAAGCACTTAACTTTAAATACATTTTTGCATTTATCCTAAAATTGTATTAATTAATTTCTTACCAATAATTTGAATGGAGATACATTTTATTTTTTATATCTTCAGTTATCTAACTGGTGTAATATAGCTCTCCAAGATTTCCTATCTAGAGCCAGTCATTTCAAGTCAATATATCTCCTACATCCTACATCCATAACAATTTGTTTTACATATTTCCAACATTGTCTGCCTGCATCCCTTCTACCTGTCCCTCCAGTATCAAAGCGACTATTCCAGGATGCTTAAATACGTGGCCAATAAGTTTGTCTTTTCTTTTAACGATATTTTTCCAAATGCTTCTTTCTTCATCAATTTGTCGCAAAACCACTTCATTGATCACTTTATCCACTTAAAGAATTTTTAACATTCTCCTCTAACTTTCTTGTATGCTCCATCTCTTTTATTTCTTCTTTTTTGTCTATTTCTTCTTCTTTTTTTCTTCTTTTTTTTTCACTTTTCACTTCTGAACACTTTTCTTTAATCCACTCTCCTTTCGCTAATTTGCACTTCCTGTTTACAGTATTTCTTAATTATCAATAGTTCCTTTTACCTTCTTCACTTCTAGCATTTTTATACTTTCTACATTCATCCATAAGCTGTAATGTATCCTCTGATATCCAAGGTTTTCTATCAGTCCTCTTTGTTCCGCTGTTTTTTTTTCACTTCTGCTGATTTAAGAATTTCGTTTTTAAAATTCTCCCATTCTTATACCTGATACCTTATATTTTTTACTCAAACCTCTTGCGATGTCCTCCTCAAAAATCTTCTTTACCTTCTCTTCCTCAAGCTTCTGTAAATTCCATCGATTAATCTGATACCTTATTTTCAGGATTTTAAGTCCCAATCTACATTTCAATATCACAAAATTATGGTCGCTATCAGCGTCTGCTCCTGGAAATGCTTTGCAGTTGAAGAGTTGGTTTTTAAATCTTTTCTTAACCATGATATAATCTACCTGATACCTTGCAGTACTGCCTGGTTTTTTCCACATGTATATTCTTCTATTATGATTTTTAAATTGGGTGTTGGCAATTACTAAATTATGCTTGCGTGCAAAACTCAATTAGTCAGTCTCCTCTTTCAGTCCTTTTGCCCAGCCCGTATTCATCCTTAATATTTTATTCCTTTTCTTTTCTGATGCTTGCATTCCATTCTCCAACTATTAGTAAAATTTCATCTCCTTTTATGTGTTTAACTGCTTCATCAATTTATTTGTATACACATTCTACCTCATCATCATCATGGGCACTTGTTGGCACATAGACATTAACAATTGTGTCGGCTTGGGTTTTGGTTTATCCAGATTACAAAGATTCTATCGCTAAGTTTTTGAAATGCTCTACTCTCTTCCTTATCTTCTTGTTCATTATGAAACCTACTTCTTCCTGCCCTTTACTTGATGCTGAGTTAATTATTCTAAAATCAGTTGACCAATAGTCATTTCCTCTTCCTACCATACCTCACTAATTCTTATTACATCTACATTTAACCTACCCATTTCCCTGTTTAAATTTTCTCTCTTACCAACATTTTTTAGACATCTAACATTCCACACTCCAAATCGTAGAGTTATTTTTTAATTTTCTGGTGACACCTTCCTTAGTAGTCCCCACTCGGAGATCCAAATGGGGGGGGGGGGGAATAGTTTACCTCTGGAATATTTTACCAAGGAAGGCGCTTCTATCTTTGTTACATGAAAATGCAGAGATCTACATTTTCTTGGAAAAAAAAACAACTGTAGTTTTCCATTGCTTTTAGTTGCGCAGTAATCAGAAGATTGACTGATGTTGATATGGCCACTTAAGCCCTCCAGACCTATGCCCTTAACACTGAAAGAGCTGCTGCCCTCTTTCAGGAATTATTTTTTAGTCTGGCTTTCAACAGATACCTCTCTGATATGGTTGCACCTTAGTTCCAGCTATTCTGTATCACTGAGCACTCAAGCCCGCTCACCATTGGCAAGGTCTCATGATTCATAGAGGGATATACATGAATTTAATTGAAAAAGAGGAAAAAACTGTGGTTTCTTATGAGGATGAAGTTAAGTTACTTATATTTAATAGGAGAGGGTTAATAAATGGAGTTATACATTACAAACTATTGCTGTATAGACATTTTTATAGAAAAAAATAATTTTATAAACAAAAATTTTTTTTATCTATTTTTGTATATGTCTTATCCTGAGAAATGATTTATAGACTGCTGTATGTCTTATTAACAACAGGTAACACTTGTTTGGTGGGAAAGGCTGGGCTTACCTGAAATGTGGTCACTGAACACGCATCTATACATTTAATAGCACTCCATTCTCCTAATTACTCTCTTACTACCTCCTATACTATGCTCCTAATGTCTATATGTGTGCAATGATTTAGCAGTGCTATATCTGATTGCATATGACTGATGCAGCTTTTTGTAATAAATAAATCCAATGACTATAACTAGCTAGTGTTCAGTTATTCAAACTTAATCTAATATTCAACTCTGAATATGGAAGTGGATTAGTTTCCAGACGTCAGTACTTCTAATTGTGTTTACACAATATAGAAAGAAAATTTTATCAATTCTCTTTAGAAAATGTAGTTAAGAGAGTACAGTCTTTAAGAAAACTAAATGCAATTGTTTGAGCTGATTTGAGAAATAAAGAGAACTTCAATATGTCAGAAAAGAAGTATGATTATCATATATAAACATAATAAAGAGAAGGAATAGAAGAACAATCAAGTGGTTCATTACCTCTATGAAGTGAGGAAAAAATTTGGCATTCAATTTTTATTGATACAAATAAATTTTTCAAAAGTGTAAATAATAATCTTACAAAAAACAATTCATTTATTCTTTTAAAAAAAGTAAACTTAAATATTTTATCAGAATGTGTAGGGGATGAGATGCAATATTTTACTCATTATACTTCCTGTTTGGAAACAGCCTGGCACAAAACATATTTAATGAAAAAAACAAACTCAGACAGTAGCTAAAATTAATTACATCCTTTCCATTAGCTGCCATGGAAAATATGGATAGATAGAAAAACCATAGAGCCAAGGTAACTGGAGGATTACTTACTAAGTGTGTCAAGAAGGTGTTTTAAAAGTGATAGAAGATTTTTGAAATAGATCAAGTGATATCAGTAGTTCTTTCAGATATGAATATTGGAAGAATAAAAGAAGACAGAAGACTCATTCACAGCTCATCTTTTATCCAAATTTGTTAAAAGGGAAAAGAGTACTGACATATAATGTAAAATACATTTATAAAGAATGTTATTAAGGTGAACTCAAATTTTATTTAATAATAATAATAGCAATAACAATAAACACCTTTAATAATTAGTCTTGCTGTATGATTTGTTTGAGCTGCTGCGTTTTTTGCAACACAAGTATAGTAACCTGCATGTCGAGCATTTAATTTAGTAAATACTAGATTACTAACAAACTGCATGCTCTGTTCTTGAACATCAGCATCATGAGTCAATGGTCGTCCATCTTTATTCCATGTGATTTCTATTGGAAGGTCTCCAGACATAATTACACACACAACATGTGCTCTGCTACCTTCCTGAAGATTTTCAGTAAACTGAAAAGGAACTATTTCTGGAGGCTCTGAAAAAATCAAAATTTAATTTAAACTACATTGTTTACTATATTGTTTATCTAGTACACTTTAATAAAAATAAAATAAAATTTAATAAAACAAAATCATTTAATAGGTAAAATTATAAAAATAGATAAGATTTTCCATTAATTATTATCAGTATATTAGCAAATAAATGCAGTATTAAAAAAGAATAACAGGGCTTTTTTTATGTATAAGTGCTTGTTTATATATATGTATATATATTATTTTAGTGAGAATTTTTAAGATTCAGATTATTCAATACAGAATATTGAATGTTCTATAATGGGTGGTTTCTTTAATAGAATTTAGATCTAATTTAATACAGAGTTATAATATGAATCTTAAAAATATAATTTTTTAAATTATTATGAAGGCTAACCAAGTAAAAGCAAGTTTTTATTTCCATAAACTGCATATTAAACTTTATACTTTAATCAATTTGAATAAATCCTTCCTCAAATTAGATTTAAATCCTACATTTGCATAAAAATGAATAATTTTCAGTACAATAAAGCCATGATAAAAACAAAAGAATTTGCAGAATGGGTTCCAAATAAAACAAGAGATTAAACAAGGATACTATAAGAGAAATTGTATAAGTATTGAATTATATAACACATTTTTGTTTAATATCTGTACTAGGTAGTTTATTTAATAGAATTTAACCCTTAACTGGTATCGTGAGCAATATGTATGTAATTGGTATCAGCGGTCCAGGAGACTTCTATTTTTATTTTTTTAATTTTTTTATTATTTTCACATTTTTATTTATTCATGAGATTTATTACACACAAATTGTTTAAACATAACTATACAAACTAAAATTTAACAAAAATTTGCATTAAATAAAATATAGCTATAAAATAGAATCCTTAAAATATATGTTCCTGCCAAAACCCTTTTTTCCATTCAGCTTCTTTCTCAATTTTTTCCTGCTCCTCTAATTCTTGGTTTATTTCATTTTCAGCTCTATTTTCTACATCAACTTAATTATTTTCTGCTTCCTGTTCTGATTCTGTATTATGATCACTTTTACTTAGATAATCTGAATCATCTTTGCTATCATCATCCCCATCAAATTTTTCTAAGACATTTGAAACCATTTCTTCTAAATTTAATTGGGTACCTTGTAAAACATGACATAAAGGGCCTGATTGTAAACCAATGGCATCATTACAACTTATTTCACTTATATCATCCATTGTTAAAAAATGTATTAGTAAGAAATATTATACAGAACCAGAAGTGAACTATTAAAATGTATAAAAAGATAAATAAAATATAGTGATAAAAATAAATAAATTTTATATAAAAAATTAAAACTCAAAGAAAAAAAATATTAGCATAGAAACTACTCAAATCAACCACTGAAAGCACTATGAAAAATGTAAAATTAAAATAAGAAAGAACAGAAATTAAAAAAAATTAAATATAAATAAAATAAAGTGAAGTAAAACATTAATAATTATGATTTCATAAGAATGTCATTATTACATTGCAAATGTTTAAAAATGATAAATTATTTAATAGAATTATAAACAACTAATGAATAAATTAATAGGGTGAATATTGATTGATAATTTACAGAAACTACAATTAGTACATGCATTGCATTTGCAGTACATGTATTTGAAAATATTACCTTAATGCTGATAAATAAATTAAAACACAATTTACTTTCTCAGTATAAGGAAATATACTTCCAGAAGAACTTTTTTGAACTATTGAACAATAGGTATAAATTACTATAAATTCATTTTTTAAAACAACTTAAACAATGTTCTGCTGTGTTGATAAATAAATTTATTTGTTTTAGTCTAAAAATAAAAAAAAATAATACTTATAAAGTACATCATTAACATATTAGGGTCTGCATGATTAAAATAATGTAAATAACTTGATCAGCCTTTTTTTGGACTTTAAAAATTTCTGTCATTTAAATTACTAAAATTTTAGAAAAATGATTTCTTATATTGAGTTGTGTAATTTGTTTAGCTTAATTTTATGTATGACTTGAAAATACTGATATAATTTCTAAATAAATGGGATAAGTTTCATTTATTATTTAAAAAAAAAATTATACCACACTTTATAATGCAAAAAACCAACAGCAAGACAAGGCAGTAAGTGGAATCAATTGCCACAGTCCAGGTAATTTTACAGAAGTAACTACATAATTTCACAAACATGTGCTTTGCTACTTTATTGAAATTAATAAAATTATTAACAATTTACTGTTTTCTTTTTAAACCCAATATAACATACATTAATATACTTATGTTCATAATGTATTTCCTTCCTATTTATAAAAATATTAATATTTTATTTTATTGATGATCTTGTTTTTTAGTTAAGAAAGATTCAACAAATTATTTCCCATTGTTTTTGAATTTGAATACAAGAACCCAGTGCTACTTAATATGTAAATGAAATGTGATACTCCTGAAACAATCAAACTCCAAACAATGTAGGCACATAAGTTCACCTCAAATTTTGACTCCCAAAGTGTTATTAAAAGGGGAGGTCTTAAAAAATTGTAATCACAGGGCAGAAAACAACAACATAAACACATAAAACATTTTTTTTAGATGATTACTTTACAACATAGGCTTGAAGCTTGCATTTGGGAATAGGTATAGAAATTTTTTAATGTGTAAAACTTGCCATGTCTGTCTAGGATAAAAATTCAGAATCTTCCAAAGGAAATTTGGGAAGCTACAATTTCAGCATAGAGGTTAGAGAAGCACATACATAGTGTCTATTATTAGGAATGTTTACAATAACACATGATTTGTAATCATACCTTGTACCAGAATACAAGCTTACCAATAAAATATATTTTTTACATGGAGTTGCCCAGTCACAATTCAACATATTCTAATTGTTATTACTAAATAACACTTTTTTCCTAAAATTTTGGAATTATAATTTTCCTATAGTTAACAAAAACAAATTATTTAAGTTTCAGTTTTAGTAAATAATTTTATGAACATATGAAGTATTATAACTGTCAGAAATCAAATTACTTACTCATTACATTAAGGAATATTTTTCCATTAGCTGCTTGATTCTGTTGATTTCTTGCAGTGCAATGGTATTCTCCTTTATCTTGAACGTTTACCCCAGAAAGATAAAGAGTACCATTACTAAAAACTCTTTGTTTGTAGTCAGACGGTAAAGGCTGTCCATTGAATTGCCATGTTGTACTAGAAATTGGGAACCCAGCCACAGGACATCTCAAGTAGACATCACCTTCAGATACAGATGTTATATTAATAGCAGGTCGTGGTGATGGTGGTCCTGAAATAAAAGAATAAATATATAAGAACTGTTTATTGTAGCAGCATATTGTTAAAAAAAAACAGCCCTGATGTTAATAAAATAATTTACTATCCACCAAACACATTAATTAATTATTTAAAAAAGAGATTACAACAAAAATAATGTATATTTATGAATGTTAAATTTATTGTCAATAAAAAATGTTTTCTTGATTTTTCAATGGATGTGGGTGCTTAACTATCAAACTGATTTCAATACCTTCATGCTAGAAATAGTTCATCTGGCTTGTAGCATTGAATGGTGTTTATAATACAATAATTAGGCAATGCCCTCTAGGGCATACATTATTCTGAGATAGATATTTGTTTCAAAGTAAGGAATAAAAAAAATGACTCTGTGCTCATCCATGACCAGTAAAGTTGTTTTTATTCGTCTTTGACAATCTTTAGTGTTTATATTCATTTTATAATTGCTATATAATAAATTATTTAATATAATACTTTGTGGTTTGTAATTTGTTAAGAAGTTTTATTGTTTAGTCTATGAATTATAAATAAAAAATGAAACATTATTCTACTTATAATACAACACACTTATAATACAAGTGAGAAGATTTAGTGAAAATAATGTTTTGTGGATAATAATAAACATACAGGAGCAAATAATAGACTGATTGTATAAGAAAAAAAACCAGATAAGTTCAGTAACCAATCACTTTCAGAAACTGTTTCAATTTACATATAGATAATTCTGATCAGCTGATCAATTCAAATCATGATGATAATAACAAATTTTCCAGAGCTCTTTACCAGGGAAAAAACAAGATTATTATAATGGAATTATCATCCTCAATGATAATTATTCATCCAATGAAACAGAAGAAATTTCACCTCATCTTCAGAAATAGGAGAAAATGTAAAATGGAAAACTACTCACAACATTTTTCATCTGTTTTTAAAAATATATTCATTAAGACACAAAAGGACAAAAAAACCCAAACTTCAAACAACCAAAGAAAATTATATCAATTAATTAAAGACGGTAAGCACTGTCTTCACTCGCCAATGTTGATAAAGTAATTCTCTAAACTTCAACCAAAGAAAGGTAAAACGAACAAAGAAGAAATTGTTTAAAATAGCATTTTTTATCGATTTCATCAAAGATTTATTATAATGAAGTGGGCAGTACATGTTACTTTTTATAAATTTTGCAGTTTTACTCTACCTATGTAATAATATTTTATGTTGATATTATTTTTTTAATAATAACAAAATTCAACTTTTTTATGAAACTATTAAATAAATAGTAAACCAATCTTCTTTTGATAACCTGAGCAACATCCATTATCGTTGGTAAGTTGGTAATTAATTTTATTTGTTTTAATTTATTTGTATTATATCTTAAAAATTGTTAATATCAGGTAGTTGCTGACAGTTATGAATAATAGGAAGTAATAAACATTTCTTTCAGGTTGTTTTTAAAAAAGTTTTCTTGTTTCCAATCTACTGGGGGAATTTAAAGAAATAATACATTCTCCTCCTGAATATGTAACAGTATAAATTAACACTATTAATAAATTAATGTATAAAGTTTATAATATATTTATACTTTATCTAAAGAAAAAGTTAACAATAACTGTAAATACTATTATTAATTAAGGTCTATTCAACCACTAAAAAAAAAGTATTTGCAATATGGGATTCTTTTCATGATCTATGTTATAGTATTCTTCTTATCTACAATAAAATTGTTGTTTAAATTACAAAAAATGTCAACATCAAAAAATCAGAGCGTATACAAGCAAATTGTATTTTATTGTATCAAATAGAGATTTTATTTGAGAAAGATCGTAAGGCAATTCATTATAAAGCCAGTATATTCTAGTAAAGTTTGACATTTTGGTTACAACATTATAAATAAATAACATTATAAAAGTAATTTTTATTTTCCTAACAACTGCTTTCCAAAACTTCCATTATTTTAACTTATTTGTAAAAACCATAATCAAATTCATGCTTTAAAAATTTAAACAATCTCACTCTTTCTTTAAATGTTAATTACATTATTAAATATGCAGTAGTGAACAAATTAATCTGAACAAAGGGAATTTTTGTTCTGCTGTAAGGAATTTTCATTCTGTGGCAGACTGCTTGCTGTTTAGTGTTTCAGTTTATGTTTTTAGTACAGATACAAACAGAAATAGTGGTGTTTGTGCTTTTATAATTCATTGTCAATTAGATTTTGGTAACCTTGTGAGTTTCTGTTGTAAGTTTGTTATTCGTTTCTAGTTAATACTATGGATATAACCCTACAAAAGCGATCAAAAATTGTTGCTCTGTCCCTACACACACAAACGACTCAAAGACAGATTGTCAGAGAGTGTAGTGTTGGTTTAGGTACTGTAAATGAAATTGTTTAGGGAAACATGTCCCATCTCTCCAAAGAGAGAAGGAAAATGTGAATGGCAAAAGAAAACCACACCTAGACAGGATCGATTACTAATAAAAAAAAATCAAAATTAATCTGCGATTGTCAGCTTTGACCTTAACAGAGACTTGAGAGCCAGTGGGACTAATGTTTCTAATATGACAAAAAGACTTCAATGGACAAAGGAACATAAAGAATGGACTACTGAGATGTGATAAAAAGTTATTTTTTCAGAAGACTCATTTCTTTGTCCAAGAGGAGAGAGTAGCCTACATGCATAAGTCAGCAGATGAGAAGACTACTACGCCAGTACACCTGCAACAAGCTCCCAAACATCCAGCCAAAAATATGGTTTGGGAATGTTTTACACATCCCCAATCGGATGATTTCATCATCCCATCTACATGCATAAGTCCCACTTCTGCAGAAGAACCCAGAACTCATTATTGAACAGGACCTTGCACCATGTCTAACATCAAAGAAAGCAAAAGAGTTCTTCAAAAACTCAAAGGTTTGAGTGCTCTTGTGGCCGGGGAACTCCCCCGACCTGAATCCCACTGAAAATTTATGGGCCATTCTAAAAAGAAGATTTGGGAAATGAATTGTAGCACAAAAAATGATCTTATTCGTTCAGTGATACAGGTTTGATTTTGAGATGAAGAAATCAAAAATCATTGTTTCACCTTAGTAGAATCAATGCCAAAGAGGATTAATGGGATAATAAAAAACAAATGAGAACACATAAATGATTAAATTTGAGTAAGTTTACTCTATTCGATTTGAGGACACATTAACTATTAAACATTTTTTCTTTTAAAAGTAAAATTTTCTCTTAAAGATATTATTTTCGGATTAATTTGTTCACCACTACATATATTTGTACCATATAAGTTATAAAAAATTTACTGGTAACAATTTAAAAGAGCCATTATTTATGTATTATATTATTAAACTTGAAATTTTTGTCTAAACATGTCATGACTTTTCCTTTTCCATATCAATATAATTAAATTAAGGAAGATAAATAAGTCATTTTATCTTTTTCAAAAATATATAGGTTCAGATTCTTTGATTTTACTTTTTCCATGATTTTCGATAAACACAACAATTATCATTGGTGACTCGCACAATGATTAATCTATTAACAGAAATGTAATCAGAAACAGCTTAAGGAAAAACATAATCTCTACTAATAAACAGGTAAGCAAAATATTCTGTAAAGATGTGAAGAAACAAAAAAGAATAAATAAATGTGGGCATTTTTTGAAATACAAAATATTTAAATGATCAACAAAGAAACATGAACAAAAAGCCTTGAAATACATGTAAGAAAAACATAGAAAAGTATTTCATCACATAACATTAATGTTTATCATTATATGTCCAATAGTACAATAATATAACAGCATAATGTATAATTTTAATTTATATATATATATATTTTTTTCATTTTAAAAGCTTACCATACACATTTAGAGAAGCCGAATGAACAACAGAACCAAGGCTGTTTTTTGCTAGGCATGTATATAGACCTCCATGCTGTACTCGTATGTTAGTAATATTGAGATGACTAATAACATATCCTGCAGGACTGAGAAAACTACCAAGAACGTAGCCACCTCTGGGAAGTAGGGTACCACCATCAAGTAACCAAGATATCCGTGGAGGAGGATTTCCAGATGCAATACACTTCAATGAAGTTGACATTCCAGGCTGCATTGTTTGTTCAATAAACGTAGACTGTAATTCTGGATATATTGCTAAAAATAAAGAAAAGAAATCAAGAAAGTAAAAATGAACTACACTCTTTTTTTAAAGTATATAACATTTAAAAGAACTTTTTAGATTATCAGACCTAATTATCTGTTAGAAAAACTATTTAATTTTATAATATCTTGTCAAAATCTTTTATCCTTGAAATTTTAATGAAATAAAATTCATTTTGTAACTCTAAGATCAATGGAGCATCAACTTGGAGCATTTGCTGTTTAAACATTCAAAGTTTTAATTACAGTTAATCATATTAATATTAGTTATCAAAGAACAGTAATAAATATATAACATATTAGTAAAGTACAATAAAATATGCAACTGAAATTTTTACTTTTGTATGAAGATTTTCTGTGCATTGCCATACTAAGCAGGACTAAATAAGTTAATAAAATTAACAATAACTTCATTAGAGTAACAAATAAAAATGGCATGTAATGTGAATAAATCCAAGGAAACTGTTATGAAGTTTTGAGGGATTCGATCAAAGTCCAGTTTTAGATGAGTGTTCTATTACCATCCATATCAACAACCCCCACTGTTCCCATTCATTGTAAATGAATGACAAGACAAATAAATATTTTAAGTCAAGGATTTTTACTAAGTATAAAACACAAAATACATGGATCAAATGCAGCTTTACTGTTAAATTAAAACCAATTTTTGACTAGAAATCACAGATTTGATATGAAAACAGAATTATTAATCCAACCATCAATCCCACAGTTTTGCTCTTAGCTAACAAAGACAAAACATAAGTTTCAGAGGATATGATTTAGATTCACACTTTTCAGACATGAAACATCAGCAAACATTTCAAGAGTATCTTCTTTTATACAAATTTTTTGCAAAATTTTAATTTTAATAGTGCATACCTCCTAATGCTAATTCTGAAGTCGCTTGAGCAGTTTCATCTCCGCTTTTTGCAAAACATTGATACATCCCTCTATCATGTTTTGTCACACCTTTCAACAACAGTTGTTCACCAATTTCTAAAATGTTCACGTGGCCATCTTCTAATAAAGATTGTCCATCTTTTAACCATGTTCTTGATATAGTACCAGCCCCACCATGAACTGTACAATTAAATGATGCTTCAGAACCACCATCAACCAACTATAACAAACATAATTAAAACATTTTCACCATACAGTACAAATCAAAACAAATAGCTTTTTTTTATGAAAACGTTTTCATAAAATGCAATAAATTAATTTCCAGTAATATTATTATAAAAACTTTTGTATTAATCCTAGTACATACATAATGCTTAATTGATTTTATTACTACAATATCTTCCAAAAGTTATTAAGAAGACTTAATTGAGGTACAATCTTTCAGACAATCATGTAACCTATTGTCTTAACGTAAATATTTTTTAAATAACGTAAATATTTTGCACTGATAAAATTTACATGTTATTATGTTTTTTTGAAAGAGAGTTTAATAAGATCATATTTTATGTATTGTAAACCTTATCGTGTCTCAGAATCATTTTTACAGACCTTTGTAATGGAACTCACAACATAAACATGTTCTACTGGTAAAGATAATGAAAAAAGTTCAAATAAACATAGGTCTGGAAAGGTTTTGTTTTCAAGTTATGGCTAGCGAAAGATTTCACCTTGATTTCAGTTCTTCTATTAAAAAGAAGCCCTACTGTAATTTTTGGGGCCCAAATTAAGGTTTCTTATGTAATTTGAGCTGATAAGTAGGATAAAAGAGATCCCAGGGCTGTAATTCCGTTAATTTTTAAGATATCTGACGAAAACACAAAATTAGGTGTTGAAAAACAATTTTTTTTTGGGTTTGTAGTACAATAGCTTTGTTAAATGACTAATAGGTATGGAAGACGTAGTAACAAAACTTGTAGAGTATTTGATTCTGATAAAATTATTGAAAATACAGCCAATAAAAAGTAAACAAATATTTTTAAAAATAAATTTTTTTATTGACGTAAAACAGATGAAAAATAGACAGAAAATTGTATTATTCTTTCTGTACCTAATAAACATTATTCTGATAAAATATAATTGTTAAAACATTTACTTGAAATGATAATTAATATGTTTTAATAATGGTCACAAAATTAACTTTTCACATTAATATTATTAAAAATTTTTATTTTATTAATTTAAAATAATAAGTAATTTTTATCTTCTAAATTAATGTAATATTATTAACAAAAGTTAAATATTAATTTGACAATAAATTTGTAATATTTCTCCGTAAAATAATTTGATAAGAACAATTCATTTCACATACATTTATGTTAGAATACTGAGTATCTGTGTTACACAGTTAAAATAAAGATATTCCTATCAACAGTTCTGTAGGCGTTTGAATCAATGGTAGATTAAAAGAGCAAGTAAGAAAAATAGAAAACCCATAATTAAAAAAAAAAAAACACTGATTATTTTTTGGAAAAACCATACGACACATAATAATAATTAATGCAAACACTTATATTATAAGTTAAAATTAATAACAATGGCTTTAAAAGAACGGCATGGATTTCTTTACAATTCTTACGAAGTTAACTATTAGAAAGAAATCTTAGTGATTACATAATCGGTTTACTTTTAAAACCATTAATGTAAGGTATATTAAACAATTAGTGAATTTAAATTTCAGTAAACATAAAAAAGGAAAAATAAATATGGAAATAAATAAATAAATCTTTATTCTGATCAGAACATAAAAATGTATAATACAGATCATATCAATATAAGATAAATTATAAATGTAAAATAAATTATAGATAAAAAAATAGATGTGAATAACCCTGCGGTACACGGGTATGCGGTATTTACACCGCATATTAATTAAAATATGATGAATTAGTTTTTAGGTTTTATGCACTCGTCTTTCGAGCTAATGTATTCGTTAGTTAGCCATCATAATACGCTAGAACGCAAGCTGTGAGGAATGTACTTACTTGTCATGAGGGAATGAAGTAACTCAACATGATCTACGCGCTCCTGACCAGCAGTGTTTACACAGCTTCGCGCGGGCAGTCATGTAAGTAAAATTCTATCTTGTTTTTATCTAGTGCCTTCATTCTCTTTCCTTATTTTCTTATATTAGTTTTTTAATTGCTGCCTATCTCTTTAAAATTTTATGTTTAACAGTTTCATTTCTTCAAATATTATTCTCTATTCCTTCATTACGGCTGTGAATTATACTTGTTCAAGAGTTTATTCTGTTGATTTATTATTTTTCATTCCTGTCCGATTCCTGTTTATATTCTAATCCTTTTTTCAAGGTTGTTAATTACTTCCATTCTTTGTTTAGGAATCGAGATCGTCGTTATTGCATCGATATGATATCGATCGTATTCTGAATGAGTTAGATGGAGAAAAGCAATAAGTTTTTGATGACACAAATGATCCCGACTAAGCTACTGAGGAAGTGATTGAGGAACATATTTGTGATAGCGACTCCGAGCAATCACTATTAGAAGAGGAGAATAATTAACCTACAGCCGATCAGCAAAATTTCCATGTATTTTTAGATAAAGATCTATAAACTATAAGGATAATTAATCACGTGGCTCTTTCATAAAAAAAAAAAATAATAAAATATTGTTGAGGTATTTACTTGGCCAAATCGAAGTAGCAGAAATGTAAAACTGAAAAAGCTACTTTTTGAAATTTATTACTCCTGAATGTATGGAAAAAATTGTTGAATATACAAATAAATACATTCAGATAAAGGCCATCGACAATGAGGCTTATAGACGAGAAAGAGATTGTAAGTTTACTGATTGTGTTGAAATTTTAGTTTTATTAGGACCCCTTTTTTTAATTTCAACAAAAAAAATCCCGGGCACTGTTGTTCGTGAACTGTGGGCTTCCGTGTACGGGCATGATTTTACTTCGTGCTGCGATAAGTTTGAACACATTTTCATTTTTACTCCGGTCGTTACGTTTTGATGACATACAAACTATAAAAAAGCGTGAACAAATTGATAAACTGATAGCAATTCGTGAATTTCATGAACATTTTCTTGAAAAGTGCAAAAAAATATTATAGTTTGGGGGAATTTGTTACTGCAGATGAGATGGTGGTCTCTTTCCGCGTCTGGTTTTCATTTATACAAAACATTCCGAACAAACCCGCAAAATATGGAATTAAAATTACGCAATGTGCGACAGAAAATCCTTATACACGTGGAATCTGGAGATTTACTGCGATAACCAGAATGAAGGTTGTGCAGTTTATAACAAACCAATAGACGTCACGAAAAGGTTAGTGGCTCCTATCAAGAATTTGAAAAGAAGCATTACCACTGATAATTATTATACCAGCTATCCATTATAAAATATCTTCTCGAAAAGGGATTGACATCGCCAGAAACTATGAAAGCAAATAAAAAAGAGATTCCTCCCCAGTTTCTCAATTCTAACAATTGTCGGAAATTTGGAACGTCAATATTTGGTTTTCAAGATGAATTCACACTGGTTTCTTACGTGACCAAGAAAAAAAGGCAGTGACAATTTTTTCAGCCATGCATGATGATGATAAATTAGACGTTGACTCAGGAAAACTAGACATATTTATTGATTATAAGAAAACAAAGGGATGCGTGGATACAGCGGATCAAATGTGCTGTCTGTTTTCTACTGTCAGAATAACTGGGAGATGGCCGATAGCAATATTTTATCTAGAAGTTGATATTGCTAGCATAAACGCCCAAAAAAAACTTTTCTTCAACCATATGGAAAATACCTGTAGGCGGTGGGAATTTTTAAAAAACTTTGCCCTACAACTGATGGCACCTTGTCAGAAACTTCGAAACTTGTCAGATTTTTAATACATGAGTAATTAAGCTAATTGTTCTGTATTCTTCACATTTATCTGCTCCTACTTTCTTTGGTATCATGAAAATAACACTTTTTGAAGCCTGGCAGAACTTCCCCTTCTTCGTAAATATTACACACTAGTTTGTATAATCTATCTATCACTTCTTCACCTGCACTGTGCAGTAATTCTGCACGTATCCCATCTATCCCAGGAGCCTTTCTGCCATTCAAACCTTTTAATGCTCTATTAAATTCAGATCTCAATACTGTATCTTTCTTTTTATCGTCTTTGACTCCCTTTTATTCCTCTATAACATCAGTTTCTAATTCATTTCCTCCATATAACTCTTCAATATATTCCACCTACCTATTGACCTTTTCTTTCTTATTATAAATCAGTGTGCCAACTTTATTTAACATATGATTAGATTTTAACTTATGTACCACAAAATTCTACTAATCTTTCCTGTATGCTCCATCTATTTTACCAGTGATCATTTCTCTTTACACTTCTGAACACTTTTCTTTAATCCACTCTTCTTTCGCTAATTTGCACTTCCTGTTTACAGTATTTCTTAATTGTTGATAGTTCCTTTTACCTTCTTCATCACTAGTATTCTTATACTTTCTATGTTCATCCATAAGCTGCAATATATCCTCTGATATCCAAGGTTTTCTACCAGTCCGCTTTGTTTTGCCTAAGTTTGCTGCTGCTGATTTACGAATTTCCTTTTTAACATTCTCCCATTCTTCTTGTATATTTTCTACCTTATTGTTTTTACTCAGACCTCTTGTGATGTCCTCCTAAAAAATCTTCTTTACCTCTTCTTCCTCAGGCTTCTCTAAATTCCACCGATTCATCTGACATCTTTTCTTCAGGGTTTTAAACCCTAATCTACTATTAATGTCTACTCCTGGATATGCTTTGCAGTCAACAAGTTGATTTCTAAATCCTTGCCTTATCATGATATAATCTATTTGGTAACTTGCAGTATCACCAGCTTTTTCCAGGTATATATTCTTCTATTATCATTTTTAAAGTGAGTTTTGGCAATTACTAAATTATACATCATGCAAAACTCAATAAGTCAGTCCGCTCCTTCATTCCTTTTGCCCCACCCATTATTCACCCACAATATTTCCTTCCTTACTTTTTCTGATGCTTGCATTCCAATCTTCAACTATTATTATATTTTCATCCCCTTTTATCTGTTTAATTGTTTTGTCAATTTCTTTGTATGCACACTCTACCTCATCTTTATCAGGAGCACTTGTTGGCATATAGAAGTTAACAATCATTGTCAGCTTAGGTTTTGATTTTATTATGATTACAATGATTCTATAGCTAAGCTTTTTGAAATGCTCTACTGTCTTCCCTATCTTCTTGTTCATTACAAAACCTACTCCTCCCTGCCTTTATTTGATGCTGATTTAATTATTCTAAAATCACCTGACTTAAAGTCGTTTTCCTCTTCCCACTAAACTTTGCTAATCCCTACTACATTTACATTTAACCTACCCATTTCCCTCTTTAAATTTTCTATCCTACCAACAGTTTTTAGACTTCTAAAAAGCTCTGACTCGTAGAATGTTAGTTTTTAATTTTCTGGTGACCCGGTCCTTAATAGTCACCACTAAGAGATCTGAATAGTCTGGGGGACTAGTTTACCTCTGGAATATTTTACTAAGGAAGACGCCTCCATCTTTATTACATGAAAATGCAGAGCTACATTTTCTTGGAAAAAATATAGCTGTAGTTTTCCACTGCTTTCAGCTATGCAGAACTCAGAAGATTGAGTGATATTGATATGGCTGTCTAAGTCCTCCTCACCCTTAACAACTGCAGAGCTGCTGCCCTCTTTCAGAAATCATTCCTTAATCTGGCTTTCAACAGATACTTCTCCCATATGGATACATTTTGTATCCATAAAATCCATATGGATTTATGGATACAAAAATAAATCCATAAATCCATATGGATTTATTTTTGTAAATAAATTAAATAAATTGTTAAGTGTATAATTATTATTATTAAGTGTCCATATGGACACTTAAGCTCCCTCACCATCAGTTAAATCTCACGATTCATAGAGGGAGTTTTTTTTTGTTATAAAAGAAGCCAATTTAGTCATACACCACGAAGTTTATAAAAAATAAAACGTTAATAAAACACCCACAAATTTTGGTTTTTGGGGAACTGAAATACTATTTTTATCAGTAATGGCAGTTCTATCCACACAATGTCTATTTGAGAAACACAATGTGTTTTATCCTTGTTTAAAGTTAGATGGCTTCTGTGCAGATTCATTTGTTTTTTTTGTTCTCTTGCTTAATGTAAACATCTCCTATCATCTTCTTTTCTTTTTATTTGTTAATGAACCAGCTGATCTTAATTATTCTTAGAATTAATTATATGAATTTACTTCTTTTAAGATGTATCAGTAACAATATCACTAAGTCTTTATTGTTTTAGCTAAACATATTTAATATATATTTAAAATGTGAATAAATGTGAACTTAACTAAAAACATAAATTATTATAATTCATTGCAATGTTTAATTAATGAAGTGTAAATAAGTAAATAAAGGAAGTGATTATTAATTATTGGTTATCCGGCATTACTTAATTTATACAATTTACACAACTAACGAATTGCTCCGTGGCTGAAATTGTTGTACAGCTACTATCCATCCAGTGAATCCAGAATATTTATAAATTAAATAATCCATAATTATTACTAATCCACTGAATTAAATTTTCTTGGACATATCGATCTAATTAATTTGTATCTAAAGATTTAATTAAGAATATATTGAAACAAAAGGTAAATAGTATATTTTCTCATATTTATAAAAACTGTAAACTTTTCTGAAGATAACAAGCATTTCAATTCTCTAAAACCATGCAAACATTTAGGTTCATCACTAAGGAAACATATAAAGTGATGTAATCATTACAAGTCATGATGAACACAAAGAAACTGAAAATATTTTAACAAAATTCCAGGAGATTTATGGATAAAATTACAAAAGGGTGGCGTCAACAACAGTAGATACAGCAATCATGCTGCAGGTTAGCTGCAGTACTGAAAAAATTAAATGAATCACTTAAATTAATAAAAACTTTATAATTTAATGACAATGTGATTAATTACATCTACAATTACAAAATAAATAATAACAGTAATAAAATATATAAAAACTTACTTGATATGTAGGTTGAACTTGAACAATAAGAGGAACAACAACAGAAAGGTGTAATTCACGACGATCTTCACCAAGCATGTTACTAGCTGTGCAAACATATCTACCTTTATCCTCATATCGAACTCTTGGAAATCGTAAAACAGAATCAACAGGTTGTATTAGTACTGACCCACCATTCTGAAGAATTTCTAAAGAACCATCAGTTTCCTTAAACCAACTGTAAACATAACCACATAAACAAAATATTTATTGATTTGGTGAGTCTAAGCTTTTACAAAAATCTAAAATAAGAAATCACATTAATTTTTCTTTTTAAGTTTCCAAACTGGATAATACACCCTGAAATACAATAGAAAAGTAATTAAATTTTAGATTCAAAAGTTAAAAATATAAATTACCCATAATTCTTATAATTAAAAATGATAAAACATTCAGTGAATTTTTTACATATATATATATATATATATATATATATATATATATATAGATATAGTGACATCACTACAAGAGATATTTTCTTCAGGCACAGGTTAATTTTTTAACTTGTACTAGCATGTTTTCAGTTTTCTTAAAGATATAACATCTGGATATTGGATTATGTATATGTTAAATCCACTGAAATGAAAGAAAACCCTTGATTCAATTTTAATCTTTAAAACCAATTCACCTTTCAACATTTAAGACAAATAATGTAATTGTAGTGACAGAAGAGTGATTCAAATTAGTATTATAAAATAAATTTTTGTTCATCAATATGATGTAGAAATGATTAAGATAAGGTCTGACAAACTATGTTACATCACTGCAGTTATTACTGGTTTCTAAATAAACACAAATTATAATTAATTCTGAAACAAAATTAGCAAAATATTTATTTTCAATTTTTTTTTCAAAAATTTGTTTCTTGGGTTTTTATAACATCTACCCATGCATATTAAACTTACATTGAGATTATTTGTTTTTAGGTTTTTCTGAGGCATTTTGGAAAATTTTAAAGTAAACTTGTTAGTCTTATCTAGAAATATAAAGAATTCATTTGAGACAATCAAAGAAATCATAAATGAATTTGAATGATACAAATTCATACATTTTATAAATTTTGCACCTTTCCATTTTTTTTGTATGTGTGCTGACTACTATCGTCATCAGCCATTAAAAAATGCCAGCTGCACTTCATATTTTTAACCTCAAAGATCTATGGAATACAGTCCAAAAATGACTCAGGCAATAGGGATTTTATATATAGTTTTAAAAATGCTTACCAAATCCTGGTTTAATTTCCTCGAGCGAGGAAATTCTTTTGATTATTCTGCCATCTTCAAGAGGAATATAATTGTAATTAAAATACCATAATTTAATTATATATGTAACAATTGATTGTTATTTTATTATTCATCAAAAAGTTAAAGTTTAAGTCTACATGACTACATCCATATTGTAATAGTTTCTCAATTGTTATGAGCTCTGAAAGTTGTGGAATCAGTTTAGCCAACTTAATTATTTTTGTTCATTATCTGCTTATACAAAATATCATCAAACTTAACTTGTTCATTTATTAATTTGTTATTATTATAGTATATATATATAGAATTTTTCAAGATTAAAAGTATTATAATAATTATTAGAATAATCCAATACTTTCACAAAATTTATTTGGATCATAATTATGCTTATTTTCTTAAACATGTTAAATGAAATTTGTATTTGAACAGTCTTTATATTTTTTTTGTTATACAATTAATGTATTCCTTAGTTCTAATCAAAAATGATCAGTTCTAATTAAAATGACAATCAATTGTTTTATATAAATAATTAAATTATGGTAGTTTTATAATTTTAATCATAATTATATTCCTCTTGAAGATGGCAGAATAGCTGAAAGCGCTCGAGGAAATTAAATTGGAATTTGGTAAGGTGCTTTTTTAAAATTACATATAATAGTTATACCAAATGGTGCCATGTTCGAAAAACTAAACAAGGATATTATCTTACTTAATTAAAAGTTTTATATATCTTCAATTTCTAAAATTCAACTTCCCCAGACATTACTAGTGCTGCAATACTATCAAATTGGAAGTGTTGCTTACCATCTTCTGAAGAACCTAAATTAAATAATTTCAATGTAATGATTAAAAAGATGCTTAATGAATGAGTATTTTTCTCAATTACATTTGAGACTTTGGAGTTAATAAAATGATCATAATAATAAAATATCAAATTTTTATTTTGATAAAAGTGAATGCATAACTTATTTAATTTATTATATTTCTGAAATCCAGAAACTTCTGACATGAACATGGAGATATGTGTTAGTGAGTTCATCATGAAAAAACTAAAGAATGGCATATCAGCTGGTTTAGTTGAGACTCTTGTTTTAATTGGGGGGGAGCTGAATTATCAACATCCAAAAACAAAAAATTTTGTTTTTCTTTCAATATTATTTACACCTATGTGATTAATTTGAAGATGAATGAATCTACTTCAATTCTTAAGATAATACTTTTGGAAAAACATTAAGGAATACAGATTTAAAACAATCAAGCGTAAAGAACACTACTGTTTAAAAAAAATCAGGACTAATTCTATTTTCCCGTCTAGTGCTATAGGAGAGCTATAGCTGTAGAAGGAAAAGTATTGTAATCAGTCCAATTTGGGCATATGATCTTGACGTTTTGACACCTAAGGAGCCCAAAAACTGGGTGGAAAATGTTCAGTGTTCGTATGTGTGTGTGTGTGTGTGTGTATGTTTGTTTGGTGTTGCACTCTAAATCACCTTATAGTGATTACTATAAGTGATTACTACAAGACCAATTTTGATCAAACTTGATTTTGCCCCATACACAGATTACTTCTGTGTATGGGGCATTGATGTCATTAAATTTTCAACTTAAAAGGTTAAGGGGGTGAGGCTGTAGATTATTATCTTGAGATTTCACCTAATTAAGATCTTACTTTTCTTAGGCACATTTGTTAACGATTAAAAAAATAATAATATTTGCAGAAAAAATTTTCCAAAATTGCACCTCTACTGCAAAAAATGCTGTATACTATTGACTAAACTGTGTCAATAGGGACTCTGTCACCACAAAGAGCACTAGTGTAGCACTGATGTATTTTAAATTAAGTTGTATGTGTATGGGTATGTAAACCATGCATCAGAAAAAAGCCATGTGACGGGAAAGTCCTACAACTGTATTGTCTGCTTTCCATTACAACTGAAGAATGATGATGGGTCACAATCTGAAAACATTATTGTTAGAAGTAAATGAAATTCGCATTCAAACTACTTTGTACATAGGTGTAAATCTTATTTAAAGACAAATAATTACACAAGTACAGTGGTTACATGGTTTAAAATCTAATATAATTATAATGTAAAATTAAAATATATTTATACGTAGTAGTTTTTTATAAATTATCAGCTGAACCAAAAACTCAACAATATTTAAATTAAAAAAGTGCAAAGGATGGTAATTCAGTTAGTGCATGGTTTAGTAACAAATTATAATACATTAATTGTAAAAAGTTAAAGGACAGAAAATAGTACAATCTTTTTTCCAATCTTTTCTGTTTCTTTTAAAGCATATTGTAATGTAAAGTTCCATGGAATAAAGTATAAAGAGAAGTAAAGGAACAGTAAATTAATAAAATATATTTTTTGGATAGGGAAATGTGGATTTTGGAAAAATTAATGCTTAATCCTGCAACAACTATTATATTAATATTTATTTTAGTTAATATATTATTTTGTACATATAACAATTTTCTAACTTCTAACTTATGTTTTAAATTCAAGTTTTCTAAAAATTCATAAAGGAAAACAAATAAACATAAGTTTAATAAAATAACAGTAACATTAATAACAATAATAATAGTAAAAGAAAAAAATATTGTATTATTTACCATGAATTACAAAAATTAGCAGAAACAATTTATTTGTTACTACAAAGGCATGTAATGTTGTACAAATGTTTTTACATGATGTAAGATACAGTAGTTTCAAACTCTCATGACAAATGCTTAGCCTGTCCTACTCAATAGTCTTGACTAACTATGTCACTGAGAATAATTTACATGAATACACCAAAAATCTGAAGTTTTATTTTTGGCATCAGAGCTCTCTTCATGCAAGATTTTTGAGCTAACTAATTAAGCAAGTATATTTGCCAAACACTTCCAATTATTCAAGCACTGTTTAAAACAATTGCAGTAGCTTTGTAGATTTTAACCAACTTTTAATTATTTTTTTTAATAATGTCGGAAATATCTAACTATTCACTTTTTGATCTTTTACGCTTTGATTATTGCATCAATTCATTCCTTCCTTTCTCATTATTTCTTTCTTGTTCAAATGTAAAATTAGCAACCCATCTAAAATTCTTGTTAATGACACCAATTTTATTAGTCAGTAACTAATAGATTTCCATTAAAGAAGTTTACTTCCTTACAAAATTGTGTAATTACTTATTATTATAATCTTCCAACAGATCTTGAAAATGGCTGATAATGAGAGATGAATTTTTATGGCACACATAAAGTCTGACTCGGATTTGAATCCAGGTTCTATAAAATAAAACACAGGTGCTACCATTTTGTCATAAAGGTAAGCATAATAATTACAAAACTGCTTTGAATTCATTATTAGAGCAATATTTGCATATCTACTATTATAGACATTTTTTATGAATTTTATTTTGTTTGAATTAATCATTGTAATCACAGAAACTATTATACCGTCTAACAGAGGTAAATGAAAAGTAAAAGGATGATCCTTTCAAATCAAATCAAAGTTCTTTGAAATTTCGAAAAAGGAAATAAACAACCAGCTACGAGAGTATGATTAAATTTTGAGAAAAAAAATAATTTTTTTTTTCTATTATTTTACATGTAAATTTATTCAATAAAATAATCTTATTTCATGAACGTTTATGTAATTTAACTACATCCACAGCCTGTTGAAGGTCATTGTATACCTATGTGCATATATAGGTAAACAATGTATAAATCAGAAAGACAAAAATAATAATAAAAATAAAATTAATTAAAATCTAAAGATAAAAAATTGCAAATAGAAAATTTAAACAGAATAAATTTAAAGTGGCAGAAATATTAGTCACTAATATAATCATTCAACAACTTAAGATATCATAAATATAATTTAAAAAAAGTAGGAATTATAAAACAGATAAAAGTATGTTAAATTGGAGATGATACATTAATTTAAATTTATTTTTTTAAATTTTAAATGAAACTTTATATACTCTTCTCATTAATAGTTAATACTTTCAAATGATTTAGTAAGGCAATAATAATCTTAAAAGCAGATAATACAAAACTGCTTTTACCATCTTTACGGTTATTATAAGGTAATGGATTTATTTCTGGTGAAAACTTTTTTTACACATTTAAATAAAACATTCTTAATTCCATTTCATTCATATTTAATTAATTATGTGTACTAATTGGGTTTGTTTAACTACTTAATGTTATAAAGTCTTCAAAATAACTCAGCCAAAAACTACTTTAAAAATTGCAAGCTTAAGCAAATTAAAAGAAATTTTCATATACTCCACTGCCATCTGTTATGACATAAATTTCTATACTGCTGAGTAATGAATCTGGAATAAATATTTCATATTTTAGAATATGTAAATGTCTTCAATTAACCATAAAAAAATTTGAAATTTGTGAATGAAATAATAAAATACAACTCTCAAATAAAAGTCTTAATAAAATTATGAAATTGAAAATTTCACACTTTAAAGACGGAAGTAACTTTAAAACACAAATAAATGAATGAAATGCTTTAGGGTACTTACAGTTTTAAAACAAATAACATTTAATAATTATAAAACAGTTCAGTCTCTTGTAATGGAAGTTATATTTAATTCTAGTTAAATAAGTATTATGAAAATACTCTAGAACTTTTTCCATTAAATTTAATATTAACGTAATCACAAACATAAAGCACTTCTAGAAGATTTGTTTTACAAATTTCAATGAGTACATTAAAAGTTATAACAAATTTCAAGAGTTAGTAACTAATCTGGGAGTGTTGGATTACAAAAAGTGAAAGGCTTGACAACCAGTAAAATATTAATTTGCACTCCTTGTAATTAATGTTGTTATTTCTACATTCATTGAATTGCTAACTAAATATTTCAATAAATGAATTAAAGTTATTTCCAAAGTACAGAATTAACTGGCAGTTTCCAATCTCTTTTCTCAAACTAAAAGTCTTAACTATAAATTTATCATTAATTAATAAAAAATATAACCAGCACACAGATAAATTGCATTCAGCATTGCTTAATGTCAGTGAGAAACAAAAAATTAATTTAGTAAATATGCTTTAAGCATTGACATATTAATCTTAATTCTTTTTTTTTTGTCTTCAGTCATTTGACTGGTTTGATGCAGCTCTCCAAGATTCCCTATCTAGTGCTAGTCGTTTCATTTCAGTATACCCCCTACATCCTACATCCCTAACAATTTGTTTTACATATTCCAAACGTGGTCTGCCTACACAATTTTTTCCTTCTACCTGTCCTTCCAATATTAAAGCACCTATTCCAGGATGCCTTAGTATGTGGCCTATAAGTCTGTCTCTTCTTTTAACTATATTTTTCCAAATGCTTCTTTCTTCATCTATTTCCTGCAATACCTCTTCATTTGTCACTTTATCCACCCATCTGATTTTTAACATTCTCCTATAGCACCACATTACAAAAGCTTCTAATCTTTTCTTCTCAGATACTCTGATTGTCCAAGCTTCACTTCCATATAAAGCGACACTCCAAACATATACTTTCAAAAATTTTTTCCTGACATTTAAATTAATTTTTGATGTAAACAAATTATATTTCTGACTGAAGGCTTGTTTTGCTTGTGCTATTTGGCATTTTATCTTGCTCCTGCTTCGTCCATCCTTAGTAATTCTACTTCCCAAGTAACAAAATTCTTCTACCTCCATAATCTTTTCTCCTCCTATTTTCACATTCAGTGGTCCTTCTTTGTTATTTCTACTACATTTCATTACTTTTGTTTTGTTCTTGTTTATTTTCATGCGATAGTTCTTGCATAGGACTTCATCTATGCCATTCATTGTTTCTTCTAAATCCTTTTTACTCTCGGCTAGAATTACTATAACATCAGCAAATCGTAGCATCTTTTCACCTTGTATTGTTACTCCGAATCTAAATTGTACTTTAACATCATTAACTGCCAGTTCCATGTAAAGATTAAAAAGTAACGGAGATAGGGAACATCCTTGTCGGACTCCCTTTCTTATGTTCTTCCATTATTACTGTTGCTGTTTGGTTCCTGTAAATGTTAGCAACTGTTCTTCTATCTCTGTATTTGAACCCTAATTTTTTTAAAATGCTGAACATTTTATTCCAGTCTACGTTATCGAATGCCTTTTCTAGGTCTATAAACGCCAAGTATGTAGGTTTGTTTTTCTTTAATCTCCCTTCTACTGTTATCTGAGGCCTAAAATTGCTTCCCTTGTCCCTATACTTTTCCTGAAACCAAATTGGTCTTTTCCTAACACTTCTTCCACTCTCCTCTCAATTCTTCTGTATAGAATTCTAGTTTAAGATTTTTGATGCATGACTAGTTAAACTAATTGTTCTGTATTCTTCACATTTATCTGCCCCTGCTTTCTTTGGTATCATGACTATAACACTTTTTTTGAAGTCTGACGGAACTTCTCCTTTTTCATAAATATTACACACCAGTTTGTATAATCTATCAATCGCCTCCTCACCTGCACTGTGCAGTAATTCTACAGGTATTCCGTCTATTCCAGGAGCCTTTCTGCCATTTAAATCTTTTAATGCTCTCTTAAATTCAGATCTCATTATTGTTTCTCCCATTTCATCCTCCTCAACTTCCTCTTCTTCCTCTATAACACCATTTTCTAATTCATTTCCTCCGTATAACTCTTCAATATATTCCACCCATCTATCGACTTTACCTTTCGTATTATATATTGTTGTACCATCTTTGTTTAACACATTATTAGATTTTAATTTATGTACCCCAAAATTTTCCTTAAATTTCCTGTATGCTTCGTTTATTTTACCAATGTTCATTTCTCTTTCCACTTCTGAACATTTTCTTTAATCCACTCTTCTTTCGCTAGTTTGCATTGCACTTCTTGTTTAATTCCTGTTCTTAATTCACATTCTAAAATATTATAGGATGTTCAGATCTTTCATAACCATTAAGTTGTAAATAGAAAAGTTTTTACTCTCACAATATAAAAAATCTTTTTTACTATGAAAATTACTTTTGAACAATTCTTCTGAATGAGAATACACACAAAAATATTTTTCTATTTTTTAAATACAGTAGGTGATCTATTGTGATATAATTAAAAGCATGCCTGTTTGGAAACTGAAAAATTAAGATTGTAGGAAATAAGTACTTTGTATCAAAAAATATGAAGAAAATTTATTTACTAAGGCAGAAGTAAATAAGTTGATTACTGTAAACTTAATGACTAGTCTATATTTCAGTAATATATGCCTATCAGTCATCAATACAAAATACACTGGACACATAACTAGAAGGAAAAAAGATTATTATGCATTTATGTATAACATAGATTAATATTTTTATGTATGAAACCTTCCAAAATAAAAGTAAGAAACTGTAAAATGTTTGGCGATTGGAATTTTTTATAGTGTTTTACTGAAGTTATACCAATAACTTCTGGAAATTTGCATTTTTACATAGTTATGTGCTTAAATTTCAAACAATATATTTTTATTTTATTACTGAAGTTGAGCTTGCTCAACTTCAATAGTAGGAAATTATTCTCAAAATAACCCATTCATTCTTGACATCATCCAGGCATCAGTTTATGTAAACTTAATATAATGCAAAGTTATATACTGATCTGAATAAGATATTGATTTATAAAATATTACAAAATATTGTTATTATGTTGATATATATTCTAAATCACAAAATATGTGATACAATGGTATCATTTTCAAGCAGGAAAAATGTTGAATTAAAAAATATATTCTACTATGAATAAATTTGTAATATGTTAAAAACAATTTAAAAATGTTTTTAAATACTTTTGTACTATTTATACTGTATTAAAAGTATAAATAACTGTTTAAACAAAATATCCAGTAAGTAAAAAAAAAAAAACGATGAATATCAATTTTACATTCAATTCTATAACTCCCAAATAAGGAAGAGTAAATATAAAAATGAAATAAAATCGTTTTTCATATGCTAATAGAATTGAAGAGCAGTTTTTTATTCTGCAGCGTAATACTGCAGAGTGATAAAAATATGAAAAACGTTTATTCATGATTTTAAAAAACAGCTCAGTAATATACACAAATATACGATTACAAATAAAGAAGAGATACATATAACAATTATTTGAATACATTTTATTATTGTATTTGTAAATATTTTTCTAAAAATTCAAGTTCATTACTATTTATTTTAATATTTCTAAATTATTTTCTACATTTGTTATTGTATGAAAGTGTGTAATAAGGTAATCAATGACAATTGAACAAAAGCAAACACCATGAATGAACAGGTCAATTTTGAATATGATAAATTACAAGAAAACTGGCATACCTGTTTTAATATAATTATTGTTCTTATAAAAATTCATATACTAATATTTAAATATGACCATGACCACTATAACTATATATTTAAATATGACCATGATAACTATAAGTGTTTACTTTTAATAATAAGTAATGCATTACCTGATATAGCATTTTCTAATTATTATTGAATAAAAAAATTCACAAAGCATTTGAAAAAAATTGTATCATTACATCAAGGTTATTAGTTTGATGTGTTTATAAATATTTTTTCTTAAAAATTATTAATTACTACAAATTAGAGAAAATGTATACTGACATTATAAGTATATGTATGTCTATAAATCAGAGTACTTGATAAAACTGAGATTTCTATTCGAATAATATTGGAATGTAATTGTATATTCTTACGTGTAATGAGGTGGTGGAAAGGCTTGAGCAGAACATTCCAATTCTACTGCTGAACCAACTCTTGCAGTCACTTTGCTGATTGTATGCTCAATACGTGGTTGCCTCTGACCATCTGGTTCTAAATGATCAACAGAAGAAAGGCAATTCAGTTAGAAGCAATAATAATAAAGATTGTAAAATAAAACAACAAAATACTGAAATTTTAGAAAAGCAAATTCAACAGTTTTACAAAAAATATACTTATTGATCCATTTTAACTTTGAAGCCATTAAAACTGATATGACAAAACTTAGTATGTACAATAAATATATTTTAATTCAGAACTTAATTCTATTATGAATTCCCAGTAAAATTTACCAAAACATATAAAAATCTATCACTAAAAAACTATCAAATAATAATAATAATAAATTTTGGTTGGGGGGAGGGAGGTGGAAATGCTTTTATGCATGGAATGTAGGGCTCCCACTTGGGGTGTTGTCCAACTGCCATCAGCAGACTACAAACTAACAATATCCCCTTTTCTATCAGAACTTGACCCGGAACTGTTTAACACATTACTTTAGGCAGAGCCCCTGTCCTAACATGAGAAGTCGGCTACCTAATTTTCACTACTATCCAGTTAACCCTTCTTGGTCCTGGGAATGCTCCTGACGAATCGGGCCACACTCTCCAATCCCAACCCCGTAGGGGAAGACACCCACCTTGTGACATTACTGGTCGCCACACCCCCCTCCATTCTGAGCTCTGAGAGGCTTTACCAGAGATCGTCTCTAGACCCTCTAACTGATTACATCTCAGAGTCATCAGCCAGGCCTCAGTCGGGATACTTCTGATGTACAAGCCTCTGCAGACATTTTATCAGTAAAATACAAATCAAATTTTGCCTTCACATAGGCCTCAAACGGACATCTTCACATTCAACCTAATGTGATTCCATCAAACTAACTAATTGAAACCACGGAAGCGCGAACCCCGCGCCTAGTTCAGATTTGACAGTACCGTTCGTGCCTGTAAATGCATCAGAAAACGAACGAGTTGAAAGGTAAATCAGTGCTACACTCATACCAATCAAAATTATTTCTTACTCAACATATTAATTTAGACCTATACCCAAACAAGTTGTTCAATTTAGGTCACCTAAGAAGGGAAATGTAACCTCATTCCGGCACGCGCAGGAGCCGGGGACAAACCCCGCACTACTACCTAGTCATCATGGAATCTTGCGTGGCATTACCAAGTCAGGATTACGACCGCCACCAGCGGAGGGAAGCCACGCCCTCGGTCGTACGAGTTACCATACCACGGCGGCGCGGCCACCCCCACCAGCGGGAGCCACAAATTGAATCGCAAACAACACCAATATAACCGTAACACGATACCAATGCGCCTACCTCCAACCAACCCAATGCCTAAGCCGGAACACTAGCCACGCGGGATCCTACCACGATCGAGTACCTCGATTAAACTCCTTCTGCAGACCTACATAGCGCAAGGGCGCGAAGAAAACCAACCACTATAGACCACTCGTCGCAGATCACCCAGTTAATACGGAGATCCAGAAAGGTCTCTCAAATTCCCTAACAGCTCGTAAACGTTCGACTTCGTATCGGGGACAGACATAGAGGACGTGGTCCACTATGATGTGGGACTGATGACTGTACCATCAGTCCCACAACTCAGGCATTGACTCGAATTCACCAAACGAAACCTAGCCAAACTCGCCCGTAAGGCTCCATGCCCGGAGAGAAACTGCGTAATATACCGATTGGGGGAAACCCATCCAATCGCACCTAAATCAGACAATATAAGAAATATACCACGCGTGGTATATTTATCTGTGGGGAATTCGTCCCACCTGACCTGCCAAGACCTTGCTCCCGGATCTTGGCCCCGGTCTTCAATCTCCTGCTTTCGTTCTGACGTCAATAGGTTATTTACCTTGGAAATGTAGCGTTCCCCACGCTCATTAGCCAAGGTATCTATTGGTTTGACTCCGGCTATAAGACAGACTGCCATCCGCGAGACTTTTCTATAACCGCCTATAACAGCCAGCAAGAGGAGTCGCTGGGCCCGCAACAAAATGTCCGCGCAATACCTAAAAGCCCAGATAGGCGCAGCATACAGCATAATAGCTTCACTGATACCTTTGTAAAGGATACGAATGGTACGGTAATTCAACCCCCAATCGGGATGAATGACTCTACGGATTCCATAAAAAGCATCAGCGACCTTTTTTGCCATATACTGTAGATTTTCCTTCAACCAAAAATTTTCATCAAGGATAACGCGCAAGTATTCTTGGGCTGTAACGTACCGAATGTGGAGACCAGCCACCCGAACCCGGATTCGTCCGGAAGCAATCAATCAGTCCTTAAGCAACATCATTGTGGTTCTCTCGGGGCTGAAAATCATCTTATGTCGGATACTCCACAAACGAGCAGCTCCACAAGCATGAGCAGCTCATGCTTGTGAGACAAGCATGCTTGTGTCTCACGCATGGTCTCAAGCATGAGACAAGCAGGTGTAGCTTGTTACGCGAATCACCTTCAATCAGTAGCAGCGGGTCGTCAGCATCTGCGACGACACGACAACACATGCCACATGGCAGCCTTAAACGCAACATGGAATCGAATTCTATGATCCAAAGAAGGGGACTCAGAACACTGCCCTGAAGGCATCCTTTAGTTAAGGTCTTACGAATCTCCGAACCGCCATCACGCAGGGAAACGGTACGATGGCTGAAATAACTTGAAAGCACTTCTAATTCATTTCGTGTACACTTACGCATCAGCATCTGATGCGTAAAAATCCTTAAAATCCCCAATACAGATTTACATGGACTAGAAGAAGCTATATTCATCAATTTTAGTATGGCATCGGGGATGGCGCTTTCTCTATGACATGTTGATAAACGCAGAATTACTCGTGACCCATTAAAACTGAGTCGCGTAATATTCGACCTCACCACGCTACCGCTCTGCACACGGTCGGATAAAAAGGATAAGCCTTGCGGTGCATAGTCTTCTGGTCCCGTGGTCCCAGTTCTCTTGCCATACGAGAAACGTGTGAATCCGTTCCTCCTCGGTGATGGTCTCTCGGTCTTCGCCCGCCCGTCGACTCCTGTAGGTCACCTGGCGCTTTCTTGCTAAAAGAGCAATAGGTATGACGCCGGCGACCAACAGTACGGCTGGCTCGGAAAACATGCAATACGCGGAAGCGACTTACTAGGGCATGGTGCGTTGCACCTGCGAAAGCCACTACGGTTTCTTTTGAATCTTAAAGCCTGGGCCCAAACTTCCGCCCTGTATAACAGGACGGAATGCACCGTGGACATCAGCAGTCGCCGTCTGTTTGCTTTCGGTCCGCCGACATTCGCCATGAGCTGGCTGAGAGAGAGGTCATGGCTCTCGCAGCTTTGTCAGTGGCTTTCCGAAGCTACTCAGCAAAGCTGAGTTTCCGGTCAATCATCATACCGAGGTACTTCGCGGCCGGCTTGCTCTCAACAACCTAAGTTTCCAACCCGCAGAGGAAGGAGGATTTCGATACGTTTCTTCATTAGAACCACGATCTCCGTTTTGCTGAAGACTACAGACAATTCATCGTCGTCCAGCCAGGTAATGACTCTGTGCATAGCTCGGCTGAGCCTCAGTTGTGCGCGCTCCACGTCGCGGTCTGCAATACGAAGCACAACTTCGTCAGCAAACACAACCAAAGCTGATTCTTCATCTTTGCTGAGGTTGGCATCTCCAGTATCAGCAAGCCGTCATAGACGGTGTTCCAAAGGTCGGGTTCGAGAATCGACCCCTTCACCCCCCCTGAGGTGATCGCTGTCCTACGCCAGCGTGCCGCGGTCTCGTAGATTAGACCGCGGTTACCCAGGTATGCTTCCATCATTTTGAGGGGCATCGAGGTACATGGAACGAATGCTCCAGGGCCCGAATCATCACTCCGTCGTGCAGAGTTGAATGCGTCTTTCACGTTCAACGTAACAAGAAGTACCACATGGCGCGAAAAATAATTGTGGTCCTCTGTTCGCAGCACTGTCTCAACAACCTCTTGGACTACATCTAGGGTCGACCGACCCTGCCGGAAACCGTATTGGTTGGGTGACAGGCCACCTGTCTAGATTCATCGCAGCTACCAGTCTTTTCATTAAAAGCATCTCCAATACCTTCCCATCGTGTCAAGCATACACAATGGGCGGTAGGAGGATGGCGAATCTTGGCCTTCTTTGGATTTGGGAATCAGCGCAAGACACGTGGTCTTCCAACTGGCGCTGAAAGCCCCAGTCTCCATACATATATTAAACACGCCTTCATCGAGAACAGCGGGAAATCGCCCAAGTTGAGGATCATAAGTCCAGATCATGCCGCTATGTTGAGAATGTATTTCCCACTGAAATCGATATGAGCTATATATCCTACTCCACCGCCTTGGACTTGAAGTCCACTGCTACCAACAATCCACTGGCGGAAGCAAGAACAACATCCTCCAATGTGTTAACCTTCCGGCGGATGTCAAGTCAAGTCATTTGTGGTGAGGTAACAATTAAAAGGAACTATTTGGGGTGAGACCAGAACGGGGAGGAAGATGTGGTAAACCTAAAATGAAAGAGAGGAATCATGAGGTGGTTTATAGGAAGAGAAAGGGAAAGGGCTAGGAAAGTTGAAGATACTGGATAAATAAAGAAGAATACACAGTTCTTATCAATTTTAAAATTGCATCTTGTTTTGTCATAATGTTCAATGGAATTTTGAAAAATTTATAAATGTGCAAATATGTAAAAAAAAAATGTTATAGTAATTATTAAAATATTGTAAAATAAATGAAATCAGAGAAAAATAACAAAAACAAGGTCATTTATGAATATATAATGCAATCAAACTGTAATCTAACAAATTGTACTAAGTTATTAAATTAATACAGATAGCTTTTGTCAATGATGATAATAATAATATTATCCTCTCTATCTGTGTGCTGATAAATTATGTACTCAATAATTTAAAATTGCTATAGTTCAGTTAATGTCATATGCTAATCTTAGATTATTAATGCGTAGTATTACTTTTTAAAATGTCAATCATTCTGCTGTCACTGTCTGATGTGTTATCATTGGTTGATATTTAGTCATATTTAGTTATATTTATCTGTCATTGAATGAATGTCTATTTTTTAATCATACGTTTGTGTACATTAGAAGGTTTATTACCTTTTTTGTTTTATTAAAAATATTCTCCAAAAATCTCTTTGTAAATACTCTGTTGTTTTATATAAAACATACAATGTTTAATTTTTTTATAATTTTTATGTAATATAGCCTAAGAGTTTTGACATAACAACAGTTTATAATCTAATAAAAATAAGAGAGATAAAAATCATCTTATCAATAAATTATAAATAAAAATAGGAGAGTTACATACTCCTATATTTATCAGCAAATAAATACAGGTAATTTTAGTAGAATATTAATCATTAAACATTAAGCTTGTGGAATAACACATGAAAAATTAATGAGTAATCAATATACTTCTATAATATTATGGGCTAATAATTCTTACATGCCATAGAAATACAATTCAATTTTATAATCAATGATTAAAAACAATAATAATTAATTATTATATAATCCATCTGGTTTTTTTCAATTTACATATTTTGAATTCCAAAAATAGGAAAATGTTAATAATTTGATTTACAAATGTTAATAAATTTGAATTGAACATTTTACCAGTCAAATCATATGAAATATAAACATTGTTTTTTTAATGCAGTGTTTGACTAATGAAGTCATGAGAAAATTGATATAAACTACAATAAAAAAAGGATTGTAGCATACATCTCCTATTCTGTTTTATTAACAAAATCCTTGGTTTTTTTTTATTTGTCTCCTGGTGGAATTATATCAAAACAAATGTTTTGGTAATTGACCACATTATGTTATCTCCAATTTAGTAGTACAGTTACTTCTTCATTTCTTTGTTCGAATGTTTATAAAATAAAAATTTACATCAAGTTTTTTATCCACATTCTCTATTGTGTTTCTTGCTTACTCCTTTTCCTTCTACGAGAACTTTATCTTGACATTTATTAACTTGTTCACTGACTATTAAGGATTCACTTTCTCTCAATAATATGGAATTAAGCACTATTTTATGCTAAATTTTTAAGAAGATTTTAACTCTCACTATGTTTTAAAGCAAAAAACCTTGTTTTGGCAGATTAGAATAAAATCTAAATTAACAAAGTTTAATTTTTTCAGATCTTGAATTTTAATTATTTAAATATTAAATAGAATTATGTATCACCAAATAAAAAAGAAAATTGAGGAAAACTTAAAAGAAGGTCTATTTGGTTTTAGAAAACTGAAGAACATGAGAAGCTATTCCATGGTTACATATTATAATTAAAAAATCTTTGCAGTTGAATAAAGAGGTTGTGATAGCTTTCACTGTATTGAGAGAACGATTGATAATGTTGATTGGAGTATCATGTTTAGAATATGAAGAAGTATAAAATACACTTCACAGATCAAAGAATTATCCTACACCTATATAGAAATCAGAAAACTCTTGTTGGACTAGATAACAAAACATGTCAAGCTAACAAAAGGTGTAAAACAAGGATGTGGATTGTCACCCATATTGTTCAACTTCTATGTCGAATTGGCTATGAAAGAATTCTTCTACGAGTGGAAACTAATAGGAATGGGATAAAGACTGATGGCAAGTATTACAAAACCATTAGATTTGTGGAAGTCATTGACTTAATCAATAATAATTTAACAGAACACCTTATAAAATATGAAGATGATTTTAATGAATAAATGTGGTGTGAAAAAAGCAGAAGAAAAACAAAAATTATGAAATGTACAAGAGATGGGAAACAGAAAATTGAGGTGTATGGTTTGAACGAGGAAAACTAACAATTACTACATACTAAGTACCTGGAAAGTAGTATTTCATCAGATGAAAGAAGCTTATTAGATGTTAAAAGTAGAGAAGCACTGTACAGAAAGAGATGTTTACTGAGATAAAAAAGTATTGCTCTAACAAGGATAAATCTGTTGAAAAAAGTTTAATCTGGAGTATCTGTACGTATACACCTCTGAGCATAGGACTATAAGAAAAACAGAGAATAAACTTGAGGCTTTCAAGATGTGATATTAAAGAAAAATTTTGAAATTTTCTTTGGTAAGACTGAAAAACAAGAATGTAGTAACATAAAATAATTTATAAAAAATAAAAACCGACTTCAACAAATAGTAGTACAAAAAAGTTATAAATAATTACGTTTTTATTTATTAACTGAAGTAAAAGTATTTATAACATTTAACTTTTTTTGAAGTCGGTGCCAGCCAACACAAATTAAACATAAAGTTAGTACCTCAACATTCTGCTAGGCAGCTAAACGGGATTCCCACACGTAAAATGGGATCTAGGCATGGCAGTGAATTGCTGTCTTTAAGTTGATTTAATTGATTTAAGTTGACAATACGAATGTTATATTAATTACGGTCATGTACTGTAGTACACATGGTATGCACCTACCCAATTTAATTTAATATACGACAAGTGAATGGCTGGACATAAAACAGATGGTGTATTTTACCATGCTTACACCGTTCGCACTATTAGGTTAGCTCTAGGAGCTAGTTAGGAAACCGGTAGCATAAACTATTCCAAGGCACAGTAGCCCTTCATGGTAGACATTTGGTCTTATGCTTTAGGGCAACCGAATGGGGTGGTGGAGCGAGAATGATGCCAGTAAACCAACTAACCATATGAAAGTACATTTGGGAAATCACTTGAGTGAATTTTTTGTAATCCAAACCGTAGAAAGAATTATTTTCTTATTCTTAACATATATATATATATATAAGTTAAGAATAAGAAACAAAAAAATATATATATATGTGTGACTGCATGTGTGCGAAGAGGTTTAGGTGATTACAAACAAACGTATGCAGTGCATGCACGTTCCCACAGAAGTCATCCCTTCTAATTGAGTAATATAGAGGATGTTTACTTTAACATATATAAAAACTTTTAAAAAATCAGTTATATGTTAATGCTGATTTTTGTTTGAGAAGGGAACAACATATAGAATGGATTAATTACTAAATTGTAATTCTTATATAACTCATCAAAATAAAATAATTTCTCAACAATAAAAAAATCAAATAAAATTAAACTAATTTTGTTGCTACAGAAGTGTTATTAATAAATTCTCATTTGTGTAATAGCAGGTACAGATGTCACACATACAACTGTGTTTGTCTTTGGAATGAATTTTAAATTGATTTTAAAGAGGGTTAATATGGCCCTTTCCTGTTACTATGGCAGAAACATAACATAAATAAGTTAGGCTTGCAAAGGCAGGTGGGGCTTTTTCATGCTTTTTATGATCTTTTTACGAAGTGCTCATGTAGGTTTTTTTTGATTTTTTTATTTTGTTTTTCCTTTGATAGGAAAGGGAAGAAAAGAAAAAAGGCTATGAAGACGATCTGCAAGATTTTTTTTGTGTTTTTTTTTTATACATAGATTAACACATTTCACTAAATTCCGAGTTAAAATTACACTAAACATATGCTCACGTAGATGGGTGAGCAGCATACATAACTCCCACTTGTTTGGTGAAATACTGTAACACTTACACAAGTAGGAAATCATATGTAGGGGCTTGCCTGTCAAATGAATTAGATAACAAGTGTGCATTGGCAGGAAGGAGTGGACGTATCCCTCACAATAACTTTAATTTGTTTTATTTCAAGAAATAAAAACCAGTAAACACAAGCAAATATTTAAAGAAAAAAGTAAAATTTCATTAATTTATTAGCTTCATTAATAACTATAACTTTTTTAAATAAAATGTTTTTGGTTACTATTATTCAAAATAAACATGTAAAAATATATAAAAAAATAAATCAACAGTAAACTAGAGATAAAATTTCTTATTCACTTACGATATAATAAAAAACTGAACAAAATTAAATAATTTAAAAAAAATAAAAATAAAAACCGACTTCAAGAACTAATAGTACAAAAAAGTTACAAATAGTTATATTTTTATTTATTAATAAAGGTAAAAGTAATTACAACAAATAACTACTTTTTTAAGTCGGTGGCAGCCGACTTCAAAAAACAAGTTATATAACATAAGTTACGTAAAGTTAGTACCTCAACCAACCTCTAGGCAGCTAAATGGGATTCCCACATTTAAAGGGGGATCTGAAGAGCATATAAGAGAGAGAATCTTATGGTCGTACCTCATCTTGTTTGGTAAGGCACATATACTTGATTGATATTAGACATACCTAAACATCTGTAAAGTATTGTATCATATTTTTGTACGTCACATTTTATTGTAGTAAAACTTCTATTACCAATTTTGCATTGGTTGAAGCAGGATTTGTATTCTGTGGATCATAAGTTTTGTTTTGTTCAATTTGTGTTGGCTGGTACTAACATCTAAAATAGTTATTTATTGTAATTTCTTTTAATACACAAATGCTTGTCAAATGAAATCCAACAGCAGCATTCTCACCACCTCAGCTTGATATATGAGAAAGGAGAGTTATTGGAAGCTGTTCTCATAAAACTTGATGATGAGAATATTTGTCTTAGAATGAAAGATGTCGATGATTGCGTAACCATTTCCTCAGTTTGTGTAACATTTCAAGCAACAAAGGGATACGGAGACAAGCACAGAATGCTACCTCTAATATTAAGCTTCATTATAACTATTCACAAACTGCAGGGTACAACTCTTAACAAGGTAGTGATACATCTTACCAAGAAAGATTTTGTTAAGAGGTAGATTTTTGTCACTTTTAGTCGAGTTAAAACTTGAGAGGACATTGGCCTTGTCTGATTTGGACATATATAAGTTATTAAATGGACTACATGATGAGAAAGCTGTGACAGAAATGATGAGGTAGCGCAGTCTACTCAATTTATAGGTTTCATTATTGTAAATAAACATTTGGACAAGATTTGCGAGTACCCAATAAAAAAGTGTTTATAATAATGAAAGAATATCATTTATTGCAAAATTATAATATTCAACTCGCTTAATACAAAGTGATTTCGGCTGGGAGCTTGTATGACTACTTATTTAATAATGTTCCAAAATTTTAATTTATTATTGCATAGTATAAATATAAATAGTTATATTATAATTTTACAATTAGGGATAATACACTTTTTCACCATTTAATATAAATATTAAATGTAGGTTTAATATTTATATGGAGTTCAGATTAAAGTAGCCAAGGAAAAAAGTAATGGTTGTTTAAGGAAGAAAAATAGAGAAAGAAATGCCATGAATATTTCCACGGAGACTAAATAACAATAATATAGACTGTTATTAATATTCTAATCATACAGGGAACAGAGCAACACAGGACAGTTGGAGCTGACAGCAGCTAAAAGTGCCCAGTTGTTGGGAGTTTTTGGTATTTTTGTTGAGATTATAATTGGATTTAGTTAAAATTAACACCATTCTGAAAGTGGTGTTCTTTCAATTATAAAAAATAAAAATCGGTTTACTAACGTCGGATAAATTACATAACAAGCATTAAAAAAAATTGTTAAATTGATAACCTCCTCCTTTTTTGAAGTCGGTTAATAAGAGAGAGAGGAAAAGATTACAATTAATAGTAGTAAAAAAGAGAAGTAAGACAGACCATTTGCTTCTACCTTCTACCTCGTTTACTTTGTTAATAGAAGGGAGAAAAGTGAGATGACCTAGACAAGGGTTTATGGATGAAGGGAAGAAAGGAGAACACTGTAATTAAGAAACTGGGTTTGAATAGAAAACTGTAAATCACAATAATCTTTGAGTAGAAGATAAAAAAAAATACAATTTATTTATTACAATTTATTGCCTTATTGACGGTTAAAAGCAGTTAACTTTAATAAACAATGCATAAACACATTGAGAAGGCTGATAATAGATATATATATATATAAATTGCTTAAATTTGGTATTACCTATCCTGAGTTTATGAAATCAGATTTTCTACTAAGTAGTCAAGTCTAATGTGAGAATGTATTTTATTAAACACATAACTACTATTAATTATTTTTTAATTGATAAATTTTCTAGCAGGTAAAAATTCTTAAATCAAATTACTGTTTATGATATTTTTATATACAATAATTTTTACATTTATAACATACGGCCTAAACTGAAAATTTTGTATTAAGTTTCTAGGAGAAAATAAAAATATAGTCCTTTTTTTGACTGATGAATTAATTCACCACAGAAGTTTACAAAGAAGTTTGTATGTGGGAATATGAAGATGGAAATTTGTGGAGTATGAAAAATGCCATTCCTGAACAAGATTTGAACCTGTATTTCTGCATACATGCTGAGGCACTACCAGTACTCTTCCATGGAGATCCTAATGTAATATTTAAAACCATAGTGTTCCAAGATCAGCAGGCAAGATCATAATGAAAAATAATTCCTCAAATTCATGTTAAAACAGAAATGAATTTTTTTATACCAAAGTTGTCAAGTTTTTGTTTGTTAAAAGAGTAATAATAACCTGCAGCCTTTTGTGTAATGACATCTAACCTATATGCATTGAGTAATATTACAGTAAAGAAAAAAGTAGTTAATAAACTACAAAACTGAATTGACATCTGAATAATTACTTTCCCATTTCATGTTGTATCTCAGTTCTGAATTATAAACAAAATTCATGAAATCGATAATGTAGCAAAAATAAATAAAATATAATAACTCTTAAGTTAAGAAGAAATAAAGTATATATGTATATATATATATATATATATATATATATATATATATTTTAAATTTATAACAAAGTTTCAGAAGAACAAAGTTTCTTAAAAAATATATTATTTATTTTATTAAGGAATACATTAAACTTTTATTGAATAATTAATTTTCTAATAATGTCAAAATCAACTCTATGGTTCTGAATGTGCAGTATCTGTTTGAAAACTGTAAAACAATTTAAAACATTGTTATAATATAAAATAGTGAATTTTATGTTTTTAAAAATTTAAGACTAGTACTTAAAATTTACATAATTGAATAATTATTAATTACTAACTAATGTTATGAATAAGTTTAGCTATTTCATAATTTCTTAGTTTATAAAAGCGCTCTATAGTTGTAATTTTAAAAAAGAAACTGCAATTTTTTAGTCAGTCATTTCCCACATTAAAAACCACCTATTTATGTATTTCAGAAAATAGCAACAATGCACTCTTTCCATCCCTAATTGTTATATAAATCTAAATTTAGAACTATATTATAATAAAAACTGTAGTTAATGGGAGAAATAAACTTTAATAAAAAAAAAAATGTTACTGATTTCAGCAAAATTTAATTTTACTAAATATTTAATGTATGGTTTTGTCTGAACTTTTTAGCCTTCAAAGATGATTCTGCTCTCAAAAAAAGTACACGCAGTAATTAAAATGTGGATTGATTGACATTGATATAATTTACAGATGTACAGTACTTGAATGTTAATAGTAAATCTTTGCACAGTTCTTAAATACCATGATTCGGTTGTGGAGTTTGTTATGCATGCTTGATTAGGTGTGTGATGAATTGAAATATGTATATATATATATATATATGACACACAAACACTCCACTATTCTACAACTGGATACTTGTTCAGCTAAATCCCTACCGTAAGAGAACCAACAATCTGTTTTTTTTTTTTTTTTAGTATAATCCCCAACTTTAATTATAATTTTAGAGAAAAGTTAATCACATATAAAATTCCCTTTATTTATGCAGCATTACAATTGTAGTAAGAAAAGTTAAAAATGTACTGATATAGGAAAGTTAGTGTATTGTGTATTGTACACCAGTTTAATACTACATTATTAATAGGCCTTATACCATCTTAGAAGCTCCAAATGAAACCTTTGTCTATTTGCACGTTACATACTGTTTTAAGAGAATATTTTCAAAAACATGTATAATTTTTTTAGAGAAATACAATTAATTTTCTTTTAATACAATTATTTTTCTTTAAATCTAATGTCAGACGTAATCACTTCTGATTTCTGAAAAATTTGATCGCTGTATTTTTAAATACATTATTGTTTACTTCTATGATGGAAATGTGGGAGTAACCCTCTTTCATGTGAGAAAATGTTTTAAAAATTCAAGAAAATTATGATTTCTATACTTAGGTACCTATTTTCTGCTTATGTAAGCAAAAAAAAAAATGTATTTCATTACTTGCCTTTGTTTTTAAGTAGAACTCAGATAAAGTCAATAAATATCATACTTTTTAAAAATGTTCACAAAAATTTAATTTTTCTGGATATTTTGTCAAAATGGATCAATTTTTATAAAATTCATTCCTTATGACTTTCCTTTTTGAAAGCAGTTATTTTGAACAAGTTGTAATAATGATTTTTATAATTTTTAAAAATAAAAATTAAATAATAGTTCATTTTTCTAAGGTAAAATTTTCAATCACTGACCAAATCATATTCTGTATTTCTAAGTATATTGTATACAAAATTCTAAAAGATTTTTAATGTATATAAAAGGTAAAAAATTAAAGATAGTGTTCAAACTTTAATTTTGTTCTGATATAAACAATAATGAGTTATTGAACTTTTAATAAATGTATTCTGTGTAGCTGAGATTCTTTTTTCTTTCTTTGATAACCATCAATTTATAATCACAAACAATTCAACTGAGACAATTTAGAAATTTAACATTTCAAAGGTTTTGGAATGTTTTTAACTAAAATTTTGTAAACAGAGATTCATTTAGATAAAATTCATTAAATATTTTTTTCTGGATAGAAATCTGTAAATAAGTATACAAATAATAAAAATTTATTGGGTCAATTGTGGTTTTAAGGTCAATTTTAATAATTAACATTTTATTATGTAATTAAATATGAACACTTATCTCACTTTATAAAGAGATAACATATTTTTCATTTGTTTCCAGTAAGTGCTAAAACTACTGAACCAATCATTACTAAGTTTTAAATGTAGCTTTCTTATGACCCTCAGACTTTTTATCTCAGTTCAAACCTCATTGAGCTCAGTACTATGTAAATCATAAATAACCTAGAATTTCTTGTACTAAATTTGATATCATTGTCTCTGTTGATAGATATTTCTTACATTGATCATTGTCTACGTCAATATCGACTTCATCAGACAGTTATTACGTAGTTTACTAAATTTAATCATTATCTAAAAAAGATCAATTTATATTACATTCATAATTTAAGTAGAAACTAATTTTATATATTTTAGTATTGAAATTTATTTTATTTAGAATTTATGAACAGCAATAACTCAGAGCATCAGCTCATACATAATTTCTAAAATTCTAATTACTATTAATTCATAATTACTAAACATTTTCTAAATTTTTAAGTTTCGTATGCATATAGCGTGGGCAAAACTGGAATGGGGATGCTAGCCATTAAATAAATCAGATGATATTATTAATTGAAAATTAGAATGCATACCCATTAAAATAATTTTAGCAGGTTGACTAATACGACGTTCTCCAGTTGCAGTATTTGTTGCTTGGCAATAAAACCGTGAATAAGAATCATCAATTGAAGCGTCACGTATATGGAGATTTCCAGTGGATGTAGTTGTAAATCTTCCTCCAGAATGTATCACAGTTCTTCCATGTAATGGTTGCTCATACAACCAAAGTAAGGTACCAGTCCAACCGAGACACTGAAGGACTGCTACATTTCCAGATGTAACCACTGCATCTTCTACCCGTATTGGATATGAGCCTTGCATGTCTGTAAAAAAAAAAATTATACAAGATAAAGTAATTTTTATTAACCAAAATACTGTAAAAATCATTCATACAAAGGAAAATAACTAGCATATGAACAATAAAAATACATATATTATTAAATATTTATTATGCCTAAATATATTTTTCGTATAAAGTAAAATATAACACCTTGGGGCTCCCTCAAAAAGTCAGAAAGAGTTTTTAAAATAAATAACTTGGCTGTCATATCATTAGCATTCATATGCATGAATTTTGTATACCAATATTTAGAAAATTAAATACTTAACTTATCCTTGTGTATATATTTCTAATATGTAATCTCTGATAAAAGGCATTATCGCTTATTCTTAAAAAATAATAATATCCATCTACACCAAACCAAACGGCAACTGGTTTCATATAAATAAACACAATACTGTGGCTTTTGAAAATGCAATCTGAAAAGTCTTTCCATCAATTTATTTAAAATTAAAAAATTTTCATTTACAGAAACATTATTACTCTGCTGAGGATTTTTTAATAGAACTGATTTAAAAAAAAAATTATTTACCTGTATTCCGTTCAAAATTTACATATAATAACAATTTTCAATAGTGGCTTCTGAATTATTTTATTATAATTTTCTGTATTCAATTTGTTTACCTTAACTTATTTCTAAATAATTAATATGGACTTTAATCACATTTATTTTTTATCTTATTTTTTTTACCGACTTTTCGAAGAAAATATGGTATTACATTCGTTCGCACGGTGGGATTGGGGAGTGAAATTGAACTTTCTTTACGTTTTGAGGTATGAGGAGTACACAAATACCAGTCGCTTAAAATGTATTTCCTTTTATGAAAATTTACAAAACTACCAGAGTGATCTGGTAGTTTTGTGAAATTATTAGTATTATTAGTATTAGTGTATTGAGGTTATATTGAGTTGTTTGTGTATTTTTGATACGCACTTAGTAAGTACGCGCAGTAAGTCACAATGGTGATCGAGTTTAAACTTCATACTTGTGATTAGGGACTGCTCGTCCCTAATGTTATAATTAATGTTATAATAATTTAATTTTGTTATCGACAGAAATATATTTTAATTTAAATGAAAAAAAATTATACTTCTTTTAGGTTTCACATTGAATTTATGTTTTGTATATTTATTGCAAAAAAATTATACTAAATAAAATAACGAAAAGCCGGTCTTCTTGCTCGGAACTGCGCAAGAATTTTTTTATTGATATAATTTATCTTTTATTGGCGTGGTCTAGTATATACGAGAGTTATGAAAAGTTTCGAGCCTCGACATGAATGTAGCATGAACAAAAGTTAGGGAATGTATTCGCGCATGCATTGAAAGGTACTCACTAAAATTTCAGCTATTTTGAACGCTCAGTTGTTTGATAATCATTGAGTAAGTCACTGTGAGTGTTTTTGTGAAAATGGAAAAAATCGAATATCATGCCGTGATTAAATACTTTCATTTGAAAGACAATACGAGTAGTTTAAAACCGAGTTGGACGCTGTTTACGGGGAATCTGTCCCATCATTTGCCACTGTGAAAAGGCGGGCAGTTGAATTTAAACGTGGTCGTACCAGCTTGGTTGATGATGAACGTTCGGGATGGCCAAAAACTGCAACCACCACCGATATCATCGAAAAAGTTCACCAAATGGTACTGGACGACTGACGAATTAAGGTTAGAGAGACAGCAGAGACTACGGGCATATCAAAAGAATGTGTTTGTCGTATATTAACTGAAGAATTGGATATGCGTAAGCTATCCGCGCTTTGGGTTCCGCGTTTGCTCACTTGGACAAAAAACGCATTCACATAAACATTTCCAAGGCTCTGCTTTAGCAGTTTAAGCAAAACGAGTCAGAATTTTTGCGTCGATTCATAACTGTAGGTTAAATGTGAATCCACCACTACACTCTTGAGACGAAACAACAGTCAAAAAAATGGACTGCAAAGGGTGAACCTGCTTCGCAAAAGGCGAAGACGGTCCCATCGGCAGGTAAAAACAGATGGTGACTGTTTTTAGGGATAGAAACGGAATTTTGTTTATCGATTATCTTAAAAAAGGTTAAACAATAACGGGACAGTGTTACGCATCATTACTTGACAAGCTAAAGGCAGAAATTGCAAAAACACGACCACGTTTGAAGAAAAAGAAAGTGCTTTCCAATCAGGCAATGCGCCTGATCACACTTCGATGGTCGCCATGACTAAAATTCACGAATTGCACTTTGAATTGGTTGATCACTCACCGTATTCACTCAAACGACTTTTTCTTTTTCCTAACCTTAAAGTTTTGCTTGGAGGAAAGAGATTTTCATCGGACGAGGAGGTTATCAAATACGTTAACGCCTATTTTGCGGAGAAAGACGCCAGCTACTATTTGGACTGGTTAAAGAGGCGATAGCATCCCTGGAAAAAGTGTATCGAATTGAAAGGAGACTTTGTTGAAAATTAAAACTATATTTGATAGAAAAAGTACGTCTTTCTATGTTACGCTCAAAACTTTTCAGACAACGTAGGTGTAGTATATTATTATGTTCCGATCAGAAAGTATATTTCTTTATTTACTTGTAGCATTTTACAATCAATACATTTTCCTTTTTTTACTTCCTTGTACGAAGTAAACGAAGTATTGTAATCGCGAAAAATGTCAGATTTCAATGGAAATATCCACTTTAAGCATCTCTGAATCCATTTTGACAAGTTTCGGCGTGACGTCTGTACGTACGTATGTATCTCGCATAACTCAAAAACGATTAGCCGTAGGAAGTTGAAATTTTGAATTTAGGTCTGTTGTAACATCTAATTGTGCACCTCCCTTTTTGAGTGCAATCGACTGAACCAGGAGAGTCCAAAAAAGCTAAAAATTCAAAAATATTTGGATTTTTTTTTTAACTGTAGTAAATAAGCTTTTATTGAGAGCTTTTCAACGATATGACATATATGGTATTTATTTTCATTGGTTCCAGAGTTATGGCCAAATGAAATTTAATTAATGAAATATTTAGATCTTACGAGGGGAAGGCACATCGGTTCGAATCAGACTTCATCTCCTTTGGTTTTAACATTTGTTTTTTTTTTTTTTAATTTAAATGTATTCTATTAATAACTATTAACTTCTGATTGTAAAAACATTTTTACGATAAATAATAATTCAATAATAAAAAAGAAAAAGAAAAAGTAAAAGTATTAGAAGTTATTAATGAAATAAAATTTTATATACTTTTCATTTAAAAAACAATAAAATAATATATATATATATATATATATATATATATATGTGTGTGTGTGTAATTTAATAGGCGTAAAAGTGAGTCATATGGTTTCCGTAACAGATTTTTTATTATTACTGAAATTAAAACTCACTAATTGTTTAACAAATGCTATTGGTTTAGAATGTAAACTGATTTATGTAAAGCACTCAGGATTTTTTCTAATTGTCAATTTTAGAGATGATTAAAAAATCCATGCGCTTCTTTTAAAACCATTGTTATTATTTATTAGATAAAACAGTTGCATAAGTATTTGAATTAAATATTATTTATATAGTTTTTCAAAAAAAAAAAAAAAAAAAAACAATGTTCTTTGATTTCTCTGATTCTTTTTCTTATTTGCTCATTTAATCTATCATTGAATAAAATCCTTCAAAACTGATGACAGGGAATATTTTTCTTAAAATTCATTCATTAAATATTTAAAATAAGTATGATATTGTTAAACCTTGTCAAAGTTTGGAAAAAATTATTGTTATCTTATAATTTCTTTATTTTTCCCGCTTAAAGAAATAATTTCAATGCAGATTTTTGGCGATCCAAAAAATAATAAAGGGGACGTGAATATAAAGGACCGGAAAGCTGCTGTTTGAGTGACCAGCTGGATTTAACAAAGAGATATTGATAAACAATTCTTGAAATGTTATTTGAGGGCTGAATTTTATATTTTTTTGTGTTTTACAAATAACCATTCCGTAACTCTGTTGCAGTAATTCAATGCTAAATATTCGAAAAATTGGGGTGTTTAAAGGTTAGTTTTACTGTAAAACAAATAATTACAACTTCTATTTAAACAGAAGCACAACTCTGTGGGCTCTGATTTCGCACAAGAATTGCAGACGGTTATGCAGCCGAGTTACCAAACTTTGGACCAGAGATGAAGTCGGGGTTGCCGGTTAACACAAATTTTACGAAAAAATTTTTACTATAAAGATTTAGTTATTTTTCACTAAATTACAATTTAAATTAAAAGAAAACTAAACAAACCTAAAAATTCACTAAAAAATAACTTCCAGTAAATATCTTCAATAAATATCTTCCAGTAAAAAAAAAAACTCCGGTAACTACCGTTTAGATAATTCTTCAGAGGATGAATGAGGATGATATGTATGAGTGTAAATGAAGTGTAGTCTTGAACATTCTCAGTTATCCAAATCTTTTGGATTTTGGGCTATTTTGGACATTTTTGGTGAAATAGATTGCAATCAAAAGGAGAGGTGCACAATCAGATGTTACAACATTCCTAAATCTAAAATTTCAACATTCTACGGCTAATCGTTTTTGAGTTATGCGAGATATGTACGTACGTACAAACGTCACGCCGAAAGTCAAAATGGATTCAGGGATGGTCAAAATGAATATTTCTGTTGAAATCTGAAAACCGAATTTTTTTGCGATTACGATACTTCCTTGCAAAGGAAGCAAAAATATATATGTTTTAAAATATTACCAGAATGCCAAGTAAAAAATGTATCTGAAGTTTTTATCGAAAATAACTTAGATGATATTATGTACTTGTAAAACAGAATTAATACATATATAAATAAAAAGAAAAACTAAAAACAAAACAGAGCTAGAAAATTATTTAAATACTTGTTTGTCACTTTATATCCTTCCGGTTTGATGATTCACAATTTATTTTAACTTCATTGGATCACAGTTTATTTATTTGGTTCGGAAACAACTCGAAAATCTAATTACAATGTTCTTTGCTGATATATGGATTTAACAGTAATAAATCAAATTATCATAAATAGTAATTTGCTATAATAATAAAAATAGTTTGATAACAGTAAATTATATATATATATATATATATATATATATATAAAATACTTCCAACGTTGTTTTTCACCCTAACAAACTAATGTTAAAATATATAAAAAAAATATCTTTAAACAGATTCAAATTTCTAACTAAAGTAAAATAATTTTTGAGATTGATTAATACTTTAAAAATAAAATTTAGATTAATGATAAACAATAAACATTTAGATTGATGAAAATATTGATTAATAAAGGATTTCGGAGTTTTGAGAATAATTAAGTTGATGTGATATATTTAATTTCATGAAATAGTTTGCAATTACAAGTGCAATACAATAGTAATTATTGTTTAATTAAAGACGTAATTAAATAGTTTCAAACAGTATGTAACACAAAATAATTACTCTAGAACCCTTCATTATATTGTAACATTATTAATCTAATATTGGTTAAACAGAATTGCAACTTTATAGATATTATTCTAAATGTTGTTTCCGCAGAAGACAATTTAGATACAAACTACACTTGTAATTTATTTGGTACCTTAATATCATGTTAATAGAACATAGATAGAAAATATAACATATTAAAATCTTTCTTTTCTTTTTGTTTCACAACTAGTTTATCAATAATCACATGATAAGGGGCCCTTAATGAACACCCATAACAATTCAGTCAGTACCTAAGGGTAAACAAAATTTTAAAGTTTTTAAATACAAAAATGTATCCGTATTCACTTAGTGATTCACAAAAATAAACAATAAGCAAATAAATAATTAATAAAAATAATCAAGCAAGAATAAACATATGTACTCAGGTATATATAAGTAAGCACAAAAAATTACGTTTGTGAGACGATAGACACATAACAATGTAGGTTGTAACAAGAACAATGTAACACGTAACAATTATATCGAAGAAGTCAAAATAACTCATTTAAAGGGGGGAAAAAATTGTTACCTGGGCTTTTATAAGTGGAAATGGTAAAGGGGCTTATAATAGACGTTAAAAAAATAAATGCGTGAACGGGGGTGTTGGAGGGTTAATTTCGAGGATTGAATAGGTGTGAAAAATGGTATTAATGCGATTTCCGGCGAAAGTTGACGTCAAAAAAATTTGTGGTTATTTAAGACAGAGAAAGGTATACTTTCACAAAGTTTTGTCAAAATTAAATTGTTTTTGCGAAAGTAAAATATAAAAAACGAAAATAAAAGAAAGCATTTTTCTCGGAAATTTTGAGGTTATGTTAAAAAGTGACCTACACAAAAGTTGTAGATTTTTGCATGATCTACAACTTTTTTATTGGAAAATTTTTTTTTCAAAATCCCAACCCCCCAAATCATCCCTCTACTCACGCATTAATTTTTTTAAAGTTTATTATAAGTCTCCCTACCATTTTCACTTATAAAAGTCCAGGCAACAATTTTTTTTTCTCTAAGTGTAATTTGATTGGAATAATCTTACCATCTCCCGCTCAACAATGACGTACGATGTATGAATATAAATAAATATAAATTTGAAGACTTATTTGAATTTAAATTTAAATTTATAGATTTAATCTATAAATTTTTTATATTTAAAAAAAAGTTTAAATTGAATCATTCAGAGTTCTTTCAAACTATAATTCAGAATTTGTAGACTAATTTAAAAAAAAGGAATGAAATATTTTTTGGGGACCTGCCATAATACACCAACACTATCCAAGTGAGTTCTACCATTCCAAAAATAACAAGCATCCAATACTATGCTTATTAACAAATTGACTGATACATTTTTTGGTTGCCTCTAGACGACGGAATGTTTTGCACAAAAACACATTATTATACGTTATTTACCTTCCATGACGAATCCTGAAACATTTTTCACACTATAAAAATGTCATTTCATTGCCATAAACTCAGCCATTCAGTCTCACAAGTCTCTGAACTTCTCCCTCCAGCTCTTCCTCAGCGATCCTGTTTTTCTCATACCAACCGCTCTACAATCACACATAATCCTTGGAATCCTATTTTCACCCATCCTGTTTATGTGACTCATTCACTGCTGGTTACTGTTTACAATCATGTTCACAATTTTGTCGACTCTTAATTACTGACGTATCGCACCGTTACTGATATGTTTCTTCAAAGAATCAGTCAACAATCTTAAGCAAAAATCTCATTTCCGTGGATTCAATTCTTTAACTTTCATGTATAGCAAGAGTCTTAATCTCAGAACCATACAGCAATGCCGGTACCGCCATTGTTTTTATAAAATGTAATAACCCTTTCCTTCCTTTGTCGACAAGAGTCCTTTGCGTGGTACTTATAGCTTCTGAAATCTATGCAACATATTATCAACTTCCGATTTAAAAAAAAGACAGATGGCAACCCAGGTATTCAAATGCAGTTATATGTTTTAATATTATGTTATTTAGCACTACCTTTGTACTCACGGGTTCATCACCTAAGAAGGTCCCACACTTCTTTTTTCTTCTTTGTAGATGTCTTCAAATTGTATGCTTAATATAGAATGCAACCTAATCACTGCCAATGGCAAATTAGCCTCCAAATAAGCCAGAACCACCTTGTCATTAGTAAACAACATCGTGTCCAGAGTTAAACCATTAACTGTAAAATTATTTTTTAAAACCTTTTGCCAATTTTCAAAAACTTCGTCAATATCAATTAAATAACATAGATGATAACGCACACTCTTGTTTCACTCCTTGATTTATTTCACGAATTTTTCTACTAACCTTATCATCAAATTTAACACCAACACAGGTATTATGATATAAACTTTATACTGTCCTAATAAACGTTCCCGGGACACATTTCCTTTTTAAAACTTTCTACAGCTTCAAACGAGACACCTTATCAAAAGCTTTCTTAGTCAATGAAAGCTGCAATTGTTGGAATATTAAGTTGGCGGTGTTTCTCTAACAGCTGTCTCAGTGCAAATATACAGTCTGTACAAGATCGTCCTCTGCGAAATTCATGTCATTCTTCTCCTCTATATTTACGCAGTACTCTTTAATCTATTGATTATTTTAGCATAAATTTTGTATCCGTTATTCAGTAAGAATATACGTCTTATAATTAATACAATCTTGCCTCTTGATTCTCTTAAAAATAGGTATTACCAGAGATTCCGTCCAAGTGCCTGGACCACTTCGTAGCTTCCAGTAACCGTTATAGTAGGAAAATAATCTCACCTTGAATCTCAGTGTTGCATATTTAATCATTTTCATATTCATTTTGACAGGCTCTGCTGCATTCTTATTCTGCATCTCTATAGAGCATTACTAAGCTCCTCCATCTACAGATGATCAACATTTGTATCATTTTGCACATTTATGACATTACCCTCTCATGAAGACCATAAAAATTGAAAGTAATTTAGCTGTTTCTCTTGTGGAATTTTATTAACTTCTTAAGTATCCTTATTTCTTGTGTTCAACCGATTTAAAATTTTATTCCCCAACATTCATCATCATGTATGTTCTCTGCACATCGTTTAATATCACTCACAAATCGTTCCCGTCCCTGCTTTTTATATTTCCGTATTTCCTTCTTCTCAATAGTCAATTTCCTACTGTAATCGCTATGATTTTCAGATGATCTGTTCTATAAATAAATTAAGTAGGCAGCTTTTTTTTTGCAAAGAGTAGTATATATTTATTCCAGAACGGAAGTTTTTCCTACTGATTTTCTTCTTCATTGTACCAAGAACTTTTTAAGCTGTTTTTGAGAATACAGGTAACATCGCTTCCCACTCTCTATTAATATTAAAATTACATGGCATAAACTGAAGATCTTCATCCAATCTCCGCTTGTAATGGTACCTATCACTTAAATCGTCAAAAAAATTGTTTCTTCAGAAATCGGTTGTCTTTATCTTGGTCTTTTCCAACTACAAGGTATTGACATTTTTGACCGTAAAAGAAAGTGTGATCAGTATTCACAACCACTATTAACTGTAGTATCTTAAATGGAAGGAAACGATTTTATAATTTACTATCACATAATCAATAATCGAGCTACTCTCTCACGCAGTCCATCAGTATTTGTATATATCCTTATGTTAAGAAAACGTATTCATGATCTTTAAAGAATTCATCGTTGTAAAATCCACAAGAACCTGCCCGTTAGCATTTAGTCACCTTTCACTGTCTTCCCGTGACACTTGGCACTATTTTGTTACCTCCTCTGGTATTAAGATGAAGCTGCATAAAAGGAAAATCTGAGTATCATACATGATATTCTTGGTTTGGAATCAAGCTTTATTTTCCAGATACCTGTTAGTAATATTCTTACATTATAATAATATTTTTGTGTTATATATAAAAACTATTTCTCAACTTTTAGTTAACAATTATGCAGTGCATTCTAATTTTATTATTTCTAATCTTATTATACACCCTTTTTTAACTCCACTGGTTGTGTTATATTTTTTACAATTTACATTAAAATATTTAATTAAAAAAAAAAAAATGATATCAAACTTTTATCACTCGTTATTTATGATTTATTTCCCTAATTATATTTTACAACTTTATTATCTCTCTTTTATCACTTTTGTGTTTATTTTATTTACAATAATAATTGTATATTATAATATTATTACTGAAAAAAATTATATAACATTTATGTTTGAAAATAATATCGCCTAAACACATACTGGAGACATAGAACATCATTTCCAATTTTATATCCCCTGGTCAATATTTTCTACTGTTTCTAGAAAACAAGTCCTGTCTTAATTAATAAAGATACTAGCTGCAGAGGCGTGCCGTAGGAACGCTCTCCGCAGCTAGGACCTTCGTGCAGGTTGGCCTGGCGGGCGGCGTCTCGGAATGGGATTATTAGGTGTCCAAAATTGATTACCGCTTGTGTAAAAATATATATATTTTTTTTGAATGATGAAAATTGATATAACGAAAGTTAAATTAGAAATTTAACTCTACAAATTGATACTAACTAATCGGGATTTTCCGCTAGGGGGCGACACATTCCGGTCCTACTTTTTAGTTTAAGTTCACATAAAAAAATATATTATTAATACATATTTCGCACGTATATCGATATATATGCGATATATCGATGTATAATAATATAATACGTATACACCTGGTCGGCTTCTTTGGCGCCAGTGGTAGCGTCTCGACTTTTCATCCGGAAGTCCCTGGTTGGAATCCCGGTCAAGCATGGCATTTTCACACACGCTAAAAATCATTCATCTCATCCTTTGAAGCAATAGCTAACGGTGGTTCGGAGATTAAACAAAAAAAAAGTATACACCTGTCTATCACGAGACATGTACTAACGAATCGCGATTTTCCGCTAGTGATCGGTACATTCCGGTGCTAAGCTAAAAGACACGCGCGCGCGCGCACACACAGATCCACATACAAATGCCATTTAGTAGGGTAATATACGTTAAAGTAACTGCAACTCTATAAAGGAAAAGAAATGAAAAAAGATACAATAACAAAGGAAAAATAAATAAAATCAGCTACAGAAAACAAATAAATCTTTTGCTACCAACCTAAGCAATAGAGAAAAAATAACACACTATCCACTAGAGTAGTATAAAGACTTACTTTTCAATAAATATCACAAATTATCAGTAAAAAAATGCATAAAATGTATATTCTAAAAGAAAATGAAGAAATTTAGTGACTAATACCATTTAATAAATTAAGATAAACCAATCATTGGTTAAAGTAGACCAATGACTGGTATTATCAAACCAATAAATGTGTTAAGCTAGACTGAGAATTGAAGAGCTTTTCAATTTCACTTTTTCACCGAGCCCAATATACCATTGCACATCAGGATGGTAAGCCTCATTTATGAAAACATTTTTCTAAAAAGAATAGTTACTCATTATTAAAAAAAAACCCTTTGTCCATCACTCCAGACCAGACCAAAAACTGTTTTGATATAACTCAATGGAATACTTTAACTGATGAAAAAGGATCTTATTATGCTTCTGTTATCAACAAATTACCAAACTGTTTAATTGATCTTCATAGAGCTTATCTAAAGTACAAGTAAATGCCTTCTAAATTATTTTTATATAACTATTATCTTCATATATTTATCTTAATGTTATTTATGTGTTTATATTTTAAATAATTTACATGGATTTAATCTTATTTACTTTTTTATCTGATAATTAAATGTGCAATTTGTAATGTTGCTCTAAAGGCTTCACTACGGCTTCCCTTGATGCATTTGGGCAAATGCTGAGACAAGTTTTTTTTTTATTTATCGAGTACAATATCTACTCATTGCTAACGTGATCTACATAAGGTATATTATGTACAAATCAGGATAAAATATTTAAACCCACCAGGTTGATCTATCGGTAAACTCGTTGTTTTAAATCAGCTGATTTCGAAGTCGAGAATTCTCAGGTTCAAATACTAATAAAGATAGTTGCTTTTATTCGGATTTGAATACTAGATCGTGGATACCGGTGTTCTTTGGTGATTAGGTTTTAATTAACCACATGTCCCAGGAATGAACGGCCTGAGTGAAAAAAAAGTAAATAAAAAAAAAATTATTATTATTTTATTAGCACATTGATAACATTCCATCCTACAAGAGACATCTTCACTGATATATTTCAGGGAATGAATTCTGTAATGTACACTACGAGAAAGCATCTTCTGTTCCTTATACCTGTGATACTTTAACATGTTACAGTCATATGAGTCTATTTTTTGTAAAGAATTAGATTAATATACCCTTTTTGCAGCAGGGAGAAATACATTGTACTCCAGCAACATTACTTAGCAGGGAAAGTATGAATCAAGGTCAAATAGTTTACAAAACTTGAAAAATTTTCTAAATTGAAAGCATGTAAAGGAGTTTATGAACTCGCTATCACCATTTTCAATCTTTCCTTAATTTTTTTTAATAAGCAAAGTACGGTATATTTATTCTGTCGATTTATGTGTTACAAATTTAATGAAAGTCCACTGATTTTTTTTTCCAAATGGGGGTTTGCTGTTATTTCTAATATCATAGTTTTACTTCTCAAACACGTAATACAATTTAAAAGTATTTTATCACGTTTTTAAAAAGACTCTAAGAATTAAAAACAGTTTAGGGAGAAAAACCTACAGTTTGAAAAATAACCTATTGTGTTAAAAATTCGTAAACTTGCTTTTAACTAATTACGGAAAACTGTAATTTTTTCTTTTACTTTTTTTTGTTTAACCTCCGGGACCACCGCTAGGTATTACTTTAGAGGATGATATGAATGATCTGTAGCGTGTGTGAAAATGTCATGCCTGACCGGGATTCGAACCCGGAACCTCCGGATGAAAGGCCGAGACGCTACCACTCACACCTCGGAGATCGGAATTAACTTTTTTTCCCTCTACTCCACCAGGTCGGACCAAACTATGTAACATTAAATATACGGCTAGTGGGGTAGCTGAGTGTGGGAAACATCATAGGAAAGATGTTGACGAGCGAGCGCTGGTACACGCTGATTTCGCAACACATAGCAGGAGTGATTCAGCAGAAAGATCGTGGAGTGAGGGGATGAGAGACAGCTCTCTGCGGAGTCATAGTTCGTCTGGGCTTGCTCGGATGGGCGGCGATGAGGAAGCAGAGGCTCCTAACCCTAAACCAAGCTGAAAACGATCGAGTCCCGATGAGGGTGCCCCCCTGGGACAGCCCCCGTTAGAGGCCAGACATCAAAGGACCGAGTCCCGACTACTGGGTTGGGGCGGCTGGGAACGGCATAGCCGGTCCTGGTCCCGCTCCTTCCCAGTGGTTAGAGACGATGGCACCTACAAGGGCTGTGTTTATGCTTAAATGCGTGTCCGGCCCTCTGAGGCAGGGAAGAAAGAAAAAATTATAGACTAAGTCGTATTAATTTTATTATCCCGTTTATTTTTTTAGCAATCGTGTATTATGATTTAAGTAACTGTTTAAACATATCAATAGAAAAAAAGAAAGAAATCGACAGAGAGCGAGAAATAATTTTAACGTGGTTAAAGGATTAAATTAAGTGTAATATAATTTTTTTTTTTATTTTTTAACAAAGATATACTTAAAGGTAACTAAAAATCACCAAGTTGCTTAACGACAAAATCTTCTTTGAGCAGTGGAGTCGAATGAAAAACGTAGCTTATTTTCAGTTACAGTCTGATGAGCTAAGTAGACTGATGTAGGAATACAGTTTTTTTTTTTGTAAAATATACTTTGATTGAATTTCTTATAAAATTCTTTGTATTAAGATATTATTTTTTTATTTTTATCCACTTTAGCTGAAATGAAACCTATGTATTGAATAATAAAATATATTTAAAAAAATTGTTTTCTTTCCAAGTAGATTGTAAATAATTAAACATTACTTTTTATTCATATTTATATTTTCCTCCTTAATTTTTAACTTTAATATTTATAATTTTTAACTTAGATAAATATAACACAAAGTACAGAAGGTGGATATAAAAAAGGAAACAATATTTTTCTTTATTAAACAACAAGGATATGTGATAAACGCTAATTGAAATAAAATGGAAAAACGCTTTCAAAGGAAATTTATTAATAAAGTTACTTTAAATTGAATGTAGATGGTCATTTCAACTGGTAAGTAATCATCTTCAATAAGTTATGAAAAAATAGCAACAAATTAAGCAAATAAAAATCTGATGTGGACACCACATGACTTCTTTGTACGCCTATTAAATTACATATACACATTTTTTTTGAAATGAAAAGTACATAAAATTTTATTTCATTAACGTCTGATATTTTTTAATTTTATTATTGAGTTATTATTTATCTTCAACATTTTTTTACAAGCGGTAATAATTATTAATAAATCAATATATTTACATTAAAAAATAAAAACTAAAAAAAAGGAGATGAAGTCTGATTTGAACCGACGTGCTTTCTCCTTCTATGATCTAAATATTTCATTAATTAAAATTTCATTTGGCTATAACTCTGTAACCTGTGAAAATAAGTACACTTAAGATATATTGTTGAAAATTTCTCAATGAGTGCTTATTATTGCAGTTAAGAAAAAGTCCAAAGTCCAACGTTTTTGGATTTTGGATACTTTTAGTTCAGTAAATTGCAGTCAAAACGAGAGATGCACAACTAGATGTTACAAAGTCCTAAATCCAAAATTTCAACATCCTACGGCAAATCGTTTTTGAGTTATACGAGATACATACATACGTATGTACAGACGTCACGCCGAAACTAGTCAAAATGGATTCAGGGATGGTCAAAATGGATATTTCCTTTGAAATCTGAAAACCTAAATTTTTCGCGATTACAATATTTCCTTTCCTTCGTACAAGGAAGTAAAATAATAATAATAATAAATGAAAACAATTATTGAATAAAAAATAAGAATGATTGTTTTTGGCATTACCAGTTGGTTTAACATCATGTTGCGTAAAGTTTTAACATCAAATTTTTTTAACATAGAATTTTATCAGTTGAAATTGCCACCTCAGACAGCCTGCCACAATTTAATGGTGGTCTTTGTAAGGTATTCCTTTTATACAGGATTGGATAAGATAAAAATTTAACTGAAGAAATTGGGAAATACCGAAAACTATACACCAGTAAGAAATATACCACCTCATATATTGTAATTTAAGGAAGGGGTAACAGTTTAATGTTAATATCTTACAAAATCTTTCAAAAAAGATTTTTTTTAATTTAACGTTAAACAAACTATTAAATATTGGGTCCCTGATCTTTATTTCAAAAAATATATCTCTGTTGACGAAGTAAGTTTACCTTTATTGTTTCTTGCAAATTTACCTGAAGTAAGTTATCTTTGTTCATTAGGAATATTTTATAACAACAATTCTTCTCTATTGAACTAATACTATAACCTGTTTCTAGATAATAGTAGAAGTGTGGTAAATTTAACTGTTTTTTTATATTTTTAGTGAGAAAAGCATTCCTTTATTTTACTTTCACATCTTTCTTTGAATTTGCCATTAATTCTTAAATTGCATTTATTATTGTTTTTAAAAACCTGATTATAAATGACCCTTTTTCGTATAGTTTAGTTTCCTTAACATTATCGACGACAGAGGTCAGCTTTGAAAACATAATACATTGTTTTACCTTCCTGCTTTATGAAGGAAATGTATTCTCCCCCAACCGATTAAACTTCCATTTCTGTTCATCTGATTCATTTTCTACGCTATTATCTAAAAGGAAAGTTGTTATTCTTTGTTTGTTAAATTTTTTGTTGCTTATTTTTGTCTATAAGTTATCGTTGAAATGAGTTATATTTTAATAAAATTAACTTGTTTATGATAAGCTTCCAGAGCAAATAGTACCCAGTTTCGTTTATAAACCTTCACATTAAAATCTGATATCCTACGTTGCTTGGGATGGGAAAAAATATATTTTGCATGGATTTAGCAGTATAAGAACTTTTCGTATAAAAATACAAAATGTGTTTCTGTTTTTTAATTAAATTTAAATACTAAAAGAGTAATGCATGTACTTTCAGTTTGTTAAATTTTACATTTTTCGTCAATTTTTTAACAAAATATTCAAGGTGATGAGAAGCTTCAAATATCTTATATCATTCATGTAATTCAAACCAATTCTTGGAAAATATTGAAATTTTCTTTTTTCTTTCATTTCTAGGTTACCTATGAAAAGATTAGCTAGGAATCCCTCCCGAGATTACCCACTGCTATTCCATAAGTTTTTTATAATTTTATTTTTTTACTTTTTATATAGCTCAGTTGATTGGATGATAAATCAACCCTATAAAATATCTATTGCGTCTTTCATCGGAATATTATAGTGTTTTAGTGTTACAATAACGCAAGTGTTCTTTTCTACAGCTGCTGGCTACACTGTTCCTAGCTACCATTCCTTTTTTACATTCTAATTACCGACATACTCTGGCTTGGTGACCCATATTGGTTTGCTAGACATTTCTCCTATCACCACCCCATTCGGTCGCCCTAAACCATAAGACCGAATGTCTGTGCCACAAACAGCTACTGAGCCACAAAACAGTTTGGTGACCAGTGTCCTAGCTCCTAGAGCTTACCTAACATCGTGAGCGGACTAAGCGCGGTGCCATACACCACCGGCTTACATGTCCCAACCGCTCACTTGTCATATATTTACTAAAATGGGTAGGTAGGCGCACCCCGCCAACTATTAAAAATATATGACATCCATAAATTAAAATTTACTTCGTCTAGACAGCACTTCGTTGCCACACCTAGGTGTCTGAATGCCAGCAAGTACCTGTCCACCATATTAAAGCGCTTGGAGCCTTAATCTGGTTGGTGGTCAGCCATATAGCTCTAGGTTAGCTACCGACAGCAGTGCGGTAGGAGTCTTTCCCTTAAGTAAACTAGTGATGTCGATTGAACATAGCAACAGCATCAAGGAAATCCTACATGATCCGACTATGCGGCTCACGGCACATTGGCACATTGACTCGCCACTTGTGAGTGGCCAATTTTTCCCTTGACCTCTAAGTTCCAGGGTGCCTGGTCTCTACCCCCCCCCCCCACCAAGCAGGGCAGTCAAACATCTGGTATTCATTTGACTGGACCTCCTCACAGACTCACCGCTCATCAGCTGCCACGCGGAACCAAAAGAGATATTGGTTCAAGTTAGCGTGGTTGGTGAGCACCCGGACACCCGTTGCCCTTTAAAAACGAGCTCGAGGCATACCATACCCCCAAATCCTGTATAAACTTATACAAGGATCTTTAAAGAAAGATAATGGCAGCTGGAATGGGACACCACGACTAAGGAGTCGTGGTGTCCCGTTCTAGCTGCAATGTTTTCATCGCGAAGCTCTGCAGCCTCTTCCGCAGGCGGGAGATGGGCAACTGAACGAAATTAGATCCGGTGCACATTGTGATCACCCTTCCGTTCCGCTACTGATCCGGCCCGGTCCGAAACCGCATCCCAAATACCTCGGTCTCCGGCCTCTTCGCAATCTTCCCATGGCTGCCCGAACTTTCACCACTAAATCGATTAGGAGAGTCTTTCCCAATATGATGGTAGCCTCGTAGAAGGTTGTTTTAAAAACACCAGTGGGTACAATTAAGGGTCTGCACTGGGCACCCCTTAAATTTTGAACAAGTTCTCTATTCGTATCCAACCTATGCAACCCACGCGCGCCATGTAAGAGGTCATGCTTTCGAAGACACCTCGGTACACCATGTACATTTGACGGCCAGACAACCCATAGTCCTTCCGAGCAATCCTCCTAAGTTTGTCTATCACTGCCGCTAATTACCTAATGTGGTTGCTAAACAGCAACTTCTCATCAAACAAAACACCTAGGTAATTATGAACTCTATCTCGGCTGATTACACAGCCTTTATACTTAACGTGGAGGTTACGACTGTACGATAATTTTTCCGCACCCTTGAGAAGCATAAACATCGTCTTGGGCACAGAAATCTTAAAATTTTGAATGTCCATCCAGCCCTCCGCGGTTGACAAGGCCGCTTGCGCTCTATCTTCCAGCTGCGGTCGTGAATTATCACGAACTAAAAGGAGACAGTCATCGGCAAAAGCCTGGGCCATGACCCTCTTCTGAGGGGATCCATGATGAAACAAGCTATTCATATCACAAAGAAGGAGTACAATCTAGGAATACACCTTCGGGCTTTGTCAAGATAACCGCACTAAATATCTGGAGAATTCTTCAGATCATACCAAGAGAAACTTCATACCATCAAAATAAAAATAAAATTTTTGGTATAAGAATTAACGTACTGTTTAAAACACATAAAATCTGAAGAGTAACAACTTCTGACAATAAAACTTTTTAGTGTTGAGGAAATTGTACTTCATTAATACAGTAAACAAAATCTAAAATAAGATTATCATTATTTACTGATGATGGTAGCTTAATAATCTAAATAGTCGTCCAGTTCTAGATTTAAGTATTTTTATCTATGAATGGTATCTAAATGTTATCTTGTTTTCTAGTTTAAGATAACTTATAATACTAAACTGTTACCATAACCTACATAATAATACCGTTACTGGTTGATTTTTTGTTCCAGACAAGATTAAAAAAAACTGGCTTAAATTGTTACTGAAATATCTAACTACTATTTGTTTTATATGATAAATAATGATTTAATGTTTAAAAAAAATCTGCTAATAAATTTGGCTCATAATTGGACAATGTTTTATCTTCAAAGGTTTCAGGGAAACCTTCATTATACTGATGGCACTGTTATGATTACAACAAATCTATATGTTCGTCAATCATATATGGATGAAAAGTAACATTTAAGAAAACCAGGTGTGTGTTTATCAGTGCTATGAGGATTTAATTTTATTCGATCAGATACTATAAGTTAGTAGTATTTAAAAATACGATTGTATCCATGGTCTAATTTCTGAAATTAACAAATATATTGAAATAGAATAGCCTTCCTGAAGATGAAAGAACTTCTAATTTATCGAAACCTAACTCACATCGGATTCCGTACGGTATGCTGCTATGTTTTCTCAATCGATTTATGGTTTGGTCGCATATATAGTAAAGTCAAAATACAGAAAATTGAAGCGTTCAAGATATAGGTTTACCGTTAATATACTCATGGTAAATCAAATAGATCCTACATCTAATGAGGAATGTAAGATGAAGAAATAGAAAGATATAATTAATTTCATAAAAAAGGAGGAAGCTTAAGTATCAAAATGTTATTCAAATTTTGAAATATTCTAATTTTCTATTAATTATGTAGTGAAAAATCTCACAGTAAATATGCCTTGCGAAAGTTTAAAGCATATCAAAGCTAGAAACAGAGGGAGTTGCTTGGTGACCGCTACTAAGACGCCATTCTCTGTGTCGTTTAACAGATGAAATTGATTATAATGGATATTAACTGGCTATAAAATAAAATTTTTACAATATCGTTGGTTTTTTAGTCTTTCTACTTTAGATTTTAACTCAAAATAAAAAATCTGGAGTGGCTAAATTGTTTTTCAGAGGGAAAATTTTACCTATAGATTAAAATAAGAAAAAAATATTGTACGGTGTTCAGTTATGCGTTAAAGAAAATATTTCGTTCATCACAACTATTAAGAAAAACAAAATAAACATACAAAACTGAAATAATTATGCAAAAAAGCAGGCAAAATATTGTATGACTGGACCGGACCGGTCAAGTCATGCCACACCAGTCATGCCAAGTATAGCTTTTCCATTGCAAAAACGTTTGTTTTCTTGCATAAAACAACGAAATTTTTATTGTTTGAACTGCATTTTACAATTCAAACATTAAGGATCTGACTTTCATGTTTATAATAACATAAATTGGAATCTTACAACTTTTCAGTATTTTGCATCTGAGTGAAATTTACATATTTTTATTAAAAAATTACAAAAATGTACCAATGCAGTACAAAACCTTTTTTGTAACTAAATTTTTTACTATTCTTAATAAAACAAAATAATGTTAAATATAAGTTAAAAATTTACACTTAACAAAATTAAATAACAAACACAAAGTAATTTTTATTACTTCTGAAAGTTTACTTTTTAAAATTTGTTTTTGGTCTGTCGTATTATGAAATTATAATCTTAAAATAAAATACTTAAACACTTTATACGCTTATTACTAATTTAAAAAAATTTACATCACGATTATCAAGAAATCTGCAAGTTGAAACTTTGTTTGTTAATAAATTTGCTATGAATAAATAAATAAAAATGTACAAAGATTACATTTTTTATTACAATATAATACAAAATATAATAAATATCGTATAATTATCAAATATGAAATATTTTTTGATTCATGTAAATATGAAGTATTAAACTTTCAAAAAATTGAAAAAAAGGAATTAAAAAAAAGGAAGAAATCCCAAACGAATAAAACATTTTAATTTTAAGTTGTGAGGATTTATTTATTATTTATACATGAATTGTAGGTAACAAAATAAAGTTTTTTCAAAAATGTCTGAAGAAAATCGAGACCTTTTAGAGAAAACTAAAATATCTCACGATATTCCCCACCTTCTTATGGAGTTGCTCCATATATAGAAATATCTGAGCCAGATTTGAAGAAATCGGTTTGCCCAATCCTGAATGAAATATAAGGCCGAAAGTAATGCGACACTCCTACGTAGATAGTATATACTTATATTTTTAGATCTAGGTGAACTAGCGGACCCTTTAATATATTAAATATTCTATTCTAGCTACGAGTATATTCACCGGGAAAGTTAAATAATGCGAAATAATCTGCAGACTACTGAAAAACATTTTAAATATTTTGTAAACTTAATTTTAAGTTAAATTTAACTAAATGTAAGACGTTTTCAATAAGAATGGGTAAAATGGAAAACGTTATTTATAAAATATCCACAAAAATTAAAAAAAAAATAAATTATTATGAACATCATATATCATAATTTATTAGGATATTTTTTCATTTCAAAAAAATTTAGAAAAAAAATTCATTAAATAAATATCTATAGATTCAGGCTCAGGGACCCCTTTAAGTTTTTTTTATCAATATACTTACAAGGAATGTCCTGACTGTAAACTTCTTCGGCGATAATGATTTCTATATATGCAATCATTAAAACATAAAAATATTTATTAAATACATTATTATTTACTCGAGTATTCTTTGATACTTATAAAACAGCTTTTAAAACTAAAATATTTCTATTACATTTGTACACCAAGAATTCTTAATTTTGAAGATACTTAAGATAAAAAAATATATATATTTATCTTGAGTATAAATTATATTGTGGATCACAAAGATATCATTGCAGTTGAAAATTTTTCATTAAGAAATTTTTCTGGATATTTGTATGAAAAAACAAAACGAGTCCGTGGAACATGATTGTAATGAGTTATACTATGTCGAACTATTTGAGTACCATAAAATAGCAATTATTAAATTTTCCGCTTCAAGTTTCCTTATAGAAATGTTTTACTTTGTTGAATTCTACTAACAAAAAATAGTGCTATTTAAAAAATAATGAAGTGCTTTTGTGTAAAATATTTTCCTCTTTCACATTATGGTCTCTGGTATTTTTTGTGTATTTAATTTAGATTTAGAGATGTGACAGTCTTTATATAAATGACATTGAAGCAATTATTTTTAATCTTATTACTAGAAATCTTACAAGTATTTTATTCACTTAAAATTAAAATCCTACCTATTTACAAAACCTACTCAGAATTTTTAAAGCATTTTAGCTTAAAATTCATTTTCAGGAACGGAATATTTAGAGAAAAAGCTGTAGCTACATTTTTCGAACAAATTATTAGCAATAATTATGAATACAGAGATACCCTACTACTGTAGTAAATTAGAATATTTTTAAGTTTTTGCATGTATGCGCGTTTTAGATAAGGAATTATAACGTGAATATGCAAAATAATTAAAAATTTAACAATACACTTTTGAAAATCTCGGTTGTCAATGAAACATTAGAACCATGATTTCAAAGATATGGTTACTTGAAAATGTTTAATCAAAATAAATATGAATTTTAAAGAGAAACAACATTACAGAACTATATGTTTTCACGAAGTTTAAAATCGAATTTTTCTGCAGTTACAAATTTGAAAACTGCTGTCAACCTTCTCTATTTGTCATTTATTTTTTACTTATTTTTCAGATGAAACAAAATATAAAAACAGTTGTTCCTCAATGATTAGTTAAGCCTTTTATTAATTACTAGCTGACCCGGCAATGCTTCGCTATGGCTAGATTTGAGTATATACATATATATATATATATATATATATATATATATATATATATATATATAGATTAAATGAACATAATTGAAAGTTTGATAAAATATTAACAAAATTAATATTACAGAACTTCACAAAATTTAACCTTTCCCTTTTACCCTTTCACCCTTTACCATTTCTCCCTTTTTCAATTTCCCCCTTTCCATTTCCTTTTCCTCTCCACCATTTCCTTGACTATTTCTCATTCCCTTTCCTCTTTTCTTTTTCTCCTTTCCCCTTTCCATTTTCTTTTCCCGTGTTCCCGTTTTCCCATTTTTTTCTTTTTTCCATTTTCCCCTTCTTTCCTTTTTACCTCTTTCCCTTTTCCGATTTTCCCTTTTTCCCTTTTCCCCGCGCGTAAATCGGTCTATTAGTTTTTTAGACTGTAGCGGACACACATATCGGAAACATTGAAAGGGAATCATAAAATATTTAGTATACGTGTGTTGCTTTCATTTCCAACAGATAGAGCTGTAAAAAAAAACATGTTTTTACTTGTCACAGGTGTAACAGCTTAGGTATATAAAAACAAACGCATATTCGAATGCAACTTTGTGATAAAATTTCAAAGCAATCGATGAAGAGCTTTCGAAAATTTAAGATTTTGAACAAACGAGTATTTGCATATTTATTTATATAGATAAAAAGTAATTAATTATATAATAAACATAAATTTTATGTTAGTGTAAACTAACTTAAGGGATAAAACATGGTTCGAATCCGGTTAGGCTTAGCTTTTTTCTAATATTCAATATTTCTGCATAAGTTTCCCACATATAAGCTTTGATTTTATGAATTAAAACAGCTGAAAAGAATTAAAACTCTATAAAAGCCAATAAAATTTTGCGATATAGTGTAAACTGAGAACGACTTCAGTTCAAGTAATGGCTCGTTTTAATAAAATTTTAATTTCAAAGAGGATAAAATTGTAAAATTCATATATATTTATAGAAATCTTACTTTGAGAAAATGAAGTCGCGTAACTTTCCGATAAGATATGAAAAAACTAACTGATCCGTAATAATAAAAAACTTTTGTGCAGTTCTGCTCAAGGAGATCGCCTTTTCTTTGTACTAATTTGTTTCCTTTTGAAAAAGTATCAACTCATTCCAATCGAAGATTTTACAAAGAAAATTAATTAAGAAATAAGTAATAAGTAATAAACAGAAGTAAGTAAACAAACAATAAGCAAATTAAAATAAAGTTATACACTAACATAAATAATAAAAAAATGTATATACTGTAACAAGAAAATCTGTAATAAGTTGATAACTCCGATGCCCTTACTACTTCGCAGTCAGAAACGCGCTCATTTTTGGAGTTGAACGCACTAAATACGTTTGACTAACCAGTAGACCACACACCCAAGCGTCAAGTTTCAACTCGCTCACCACTGACACACTGCATAAGCACGATTGCAAAATATATCACTTCACATTCAACAAAACCCTTAGATTAAAAATATACCCAGTTCTCATGACCCTCAAAGTGGGTAACGTTACCAGAATATGCCGAACAATATTGCTAACAATAAATACCGCGCAAATAAAGAAATGTCAACGTTACAACTTGAAGCATCATAATGAACCACGCTTCTAATTTTCCCGTTCAAATATTTTCGACATTTTATTGAGCGTAATTCAAGAACACAACCAATCTTCATCAAATATTCACAATCACAACTTCATTTACAGCACATCTAAATTTTAATGAAATTGATCCAGTAGTTTTGAAGTTTTTTGAGCCACAATATTTTAAGCATAATTATTTATAATAATAAATGTATATATTTAATGACTGGAACGCAGACAGAATTTAGAATTTTCGGACATTTATAATTTCTTATCTATGAGAATTCAAAATGAAAAGAATGAAAACACACTTTTAAACACACGATATGAAAACACATCTTTCATTTTTAAATAATTGGATTTTTTCCCAGTTTAAACTAATTGAAATTAACTCCTCTTTAATTTCAAAACATTACCTATTATTCAGTATTTGTTTAATTTTTGATTTATTTAAGTATTATTATTATTATTATTATTACAATTTTTTATCTGATTCTTTTTTTTCTGATCGTAATTTATCAGTCTTATGAAAATATATAAATATAATTTTCAATTCAAATTTGGGAATTTATATGAGAGAAAAGTAATTAGAGTTTAACCTTTTCCTGATTAATACTGATTAAGAACATGATACTGATTTTCCTGATTAACAACATTCAACAACAAAATTATTTTTCATAATTTTCTTTTTTATACGAATATTCATTTCAATTTTCATGTTATAACTCTTGATACATTTTTATTGAACTTTTCTGGGCGTACAAAATCAGGCGTTTTAATCTGCATATTTAATAACATGTAGGACTTTACAAATAAGATTCTATAGTTCACTTGAAAAGATTTTATGTAAATTTTTGTAGCGATTACCATTCGAAAGATAAATTTTTATTCCAGATACTAAACACTGCAATATTCTAGCTACCATAATAGCAGCCTCTACATTCGGTAAATCAAAAAATTTCTCATACATACGTTTTTTATCTCAGTACATCAATAAGAGCTTAAAAATTTGTGAAACTATAATAATATAAGAACCGAATAAATATTTAAGCAGAATCATTTTTTGTTTAAAAAAAAGATAAAAGGAATATTATAAACCTTTTGTAATTCTAAAATGCTTCTACACAAAGTATAATAATGGTAAAACAATATATGCTTCTAAAGAATGTAATGTTTTGACTTCATTCAAAAAGTTCAAACGATTTCACACTTTGAAGCAAAATGAAAGGCTTTGAAGAGTGTTTATAGAAAGTAAAGTATACAACCTTTTATTGTGTTGTGTTTTCTTTAAATTTTTAAGGATAATTTTATTATTATGTTTATATTAATGACAAAAATAACTATTTTTGTTATGTCATTTTATTAGTAAAAAAAAAATAAAAATAAATAATAAATACTTGAAAAAGGGTAAAAGTAGTTTATAAATACCAAAAATGTTATACATTGCCTTCGAAATAGATAGTTTTGTTGATCTTTATTTATTGATATTTTTTCTCAGTTTTAGAATTCTTTTTAACTACGAAAAATGAAATTTACATTTTAATTAAATAAAATTTTAATTTTTAAAAATTTAAATTTCTATTTAAAAAACGCCTATGAATTCATTATACAGAACCTACTACTCGCGTTTAATCGACCGGCCAGTCTAGTTTTACAGTTCCTACATCTAACAAATTTAGTGTTCTTGAAATCATTATGGAAATTGGAGGTTTTCATGAGAAAATATTGAAACCAGACCCTATTTTTGCGACAGGCATTAACTCAATAACGGAATTGAAAAATTTTTTATCACGCTTATTTCCTACTACTACTGTGATGATATATACTTTGACGCCCATGAGATCGGGCCACACGGTGAAAATTCTGCCGCTAGACGTTAAGATGTATAAAGTCATCAGGTCGAAAATACTTAAAAGCAATGTCAGACATTATACATAACAGCTTAAACATGAGAGGACATATAGAGTGGTCATGCGGGGCATACATTACTCGGAAGACAAAAAGGTAATCATTGATGAGTTGGCTAAATTAGGCCACGAGGTTAGAAATGTCACTAACGTTCTCCATTGTCGACGAACAAACCGCTGCTGCTTTATTTCGTGGATTTAGAGCCGAAATCTAATAATAAGGAAATTTTTAACGTGAAATCTCTGAATTATATAATTGTAAGCTTTGAGGCTCCGTGTGTCAAAAAAGAGGTGGTCCATTTCAAACGTTGTCAATTGGGCATACCAAGAATCAATGTAATCGCTCAAACCGTTGTGTGAAATGTGGTGCAGATCATGCGACTATAGACTGTTCTAAGGCACCACAGGTCCTGGCTTCCTGCTTTAACTGCGGCGACCAACATCCGGCGAGTTACAAAAGATGTAGGGTTTATCAATAATATAAGACTAAGGTCTTTCCATCCCACCCACCCCTATCTTCCGGAGTTACAATTACTGACAATTCTAATGGCAATTATGCTAATACTGCAGTCAATAACAACACTCCGTGAGTCAAAAGAGGAGATGTCTGGGTGTATGGCTCGGGTGGCAATGATTCTCATGTTTGTGATAGTCATAATGTTGATGGCTTTATTCCCGGGCTGAATATTTCTGGTCCTACCTACTCTGAGAAAGTTACAATGTGTGGGCCCTCTGATAGCAATGATAATTGATATAAGAATGGGCTGAATGCTTCCGATCTTACCTATGCTGAACGAGATAAAATGGGTGGTTCCTACGGTCAACTAGCTATATACAACCAGAACTTTCAAGGGCTCATGCATATCGTAGACCACATGTTTCAAAGATTTGAGCCAATGATGGGGATTATGATGGACAAGATGTTCGGACTATTCCTGAGTCGTCTTGAGAGAAAATGAAAAACTTTTTCAAGACTAGCAATCTGGAATGCTAACGGGTTGTCTGACAAAACCTGGTTTTGGAAGCGTTTTTAAATACTAATAAGATTGACGTAATGCTTGTGTCTGAGAGATGGTTCACTGATAAGACATTTTGCCAAGTTTCATGGCTATACAATGTATTGCACTAACCACCCATCAGGGAATGCTCACGGCGGTACCACTGTTGTTATTAGAAGTACGTTTTCTCACTATGTATAACTTGAACACAAACAGGACGTTTTGCAGTCCACCACCGTGGTTGACCATGGTGGACGATCAGAGCTTTCTTTGTCCTCCGTTTATTATCCACCACGACATGGTATGCAGGCGGATCAGTTTACGGCATTCTTTAGATATTTGGATCCAGGATTCATCTGTGGTGGAGATTGAAATTCCTACAATGGGGTTTGCCACTGACATCACCAAAAGGCTGGAAACTTTTCCAGTCAATGGTTGATAATAATTTGGAGTGTTTGTCATCGGGCTGACTAACCTACTGGACTACGAATCTGATTTTTTAGTTTTCAAGGGTATATCTAGAACTATTTACATGTTGAACCACATTTTGACTTGTCGTCGTCAGATCATACACCGGTTGTACTTACAGTGTCTCTTATCATTTCTGAAACTGCGAGGTCTCCCACTTTGTTTAATAAGTTTACCAATAAAGGACGTTTTCAAGACGTTTTGGAGGAAAATATACAATTGTACGTGTCTTTTAAGTCACCGGCCGATATGAACAATGCAATACACGGATTGACCAAATTGATTCAATCAGCGTCGTGGGCCTCCACGCCCAATTTGAATTTTACCTCCCAGCTCAAAATACGTATCCGGTCTTCATCAGAGAGAAGATAAAAGAACGCCGGAGATTACGACGCGTATGGCAGAGAACTCGTTACCCTGCTGAGAAGGGAAGATTTAACAGGGCTTCTCAAGAACTAAAAAGGTTAATTCGAGCATTTAAGGACACTTCGTTTCAATCCTACATTGAGAATATTTCTGATCGGCAGGCTGCTGAGTACATTTTATGAAAAGTTGGTAAGTCGTTCACGAGACCCCTGCATCTATTCCTCCTCTCCATAACATTGTCAGAACGTGGGCGAAAAGTTTTCAGGAGAAACCGAACTTATTTGCACAACACTTCGTATTCCAGCTCAATGATGTCGAGACAGATCCGATGGAATTTAGTATCAGAGAAATCTCCGATTATTTGGTTTCTCCTTTCGAAATCTTCTTGCCGATTACGCGCTTTACAGTACACGAGGTCTCTTCAGTCATTAACGATGAGATAAATCCAGTGAAGGCGCCGGGGTATGATTTGATCACCGTTCGGGTTCTCCAGGCACTACCTCGGCATGCGATACGTTTAGTTACTTTGATTTTCAATGCTATTTTACGAATTGTTCATTTTCCAGGATCCTGGAAAATTTCACAGCAAAGCCGGGTAAAGACCCCACAAATTTAACACCTTATATGCGTATCAGCCTGCTTCCTGTGCTCTCTAAGGTTTTTGAAAAGCTCTTTTTGAAAACACTGAAGCGGTTCGTAGACGATCACATTCCGCCTCACCAATTTGGGTATAGGGAGCAACATGCTCCTGTGGAGCAAGGAAACAGGATTTTTAACGTTATAAATCATGCTCTAGAAGAGAAACAGTACTGTTCAGCGGTTTTCTTCGATGTCAGTCTGGCTTTTGTTAAGGTTAGGCATGTAGGGTTGCTCTATAAACTGAAAAAGATTTTACCGCATGTTTTCTATGTGGTACTAAAATCTTACCTAGAATACAGGTGCTTTCAAGTTAATCATGAAGAGGTATTGACGAATTTGTTTCTTATACAATCAGAGGTACCTCAAGGAAGCGTTCTCGGACCCATCTTGTACGTTCTGTTTACGCCCGACTTGCCAATTACGGCAAATACCGCAGTCGCAACGTTTACTAACGATACTGCAATTCTTGCTGTCCACGAAAATCCGACTACTGCGTCTCGTTTTATTCAAGATTATATCACTCTCCTCGAATCATGGCTTACATGTTGAAAAATAAAAATAAACGAAACAAAATCAAAGCACGTCACGTTCACCCTTCGTAAGGAACACTATCATCCTGTTTCTATCTTCAATATTCCGATTCTGAGATCTGTAAATATTTGCGTTTTCATCTCGATCGACGACTTACTTGGGTAAAACATATCACTTCCAAACGGAAACAATTGGATCTCAAGTTTAAACACAGGTACTGGCTGATAGACATATAGATCTCGGTTTTCAGCAGAAAGTAAATTATTGATTTATATATCCGTTTTGAAGCCTGTTTGGACTTACGTGCTTTAATTATGGGGTACAGCGTGCAACTCCAGTATTGACATACTTGAACGCTACCAAACAAAAACACTGCGGAAAATGCTCCGCAGTGTTTTTGTACTAAGACTTCCACCTTAGTTTCCCCATACGACGGTCTCAGGGAAACTGCATCAATAGTAACCGAATCCTCAGCAATCTTCCTCATGTCACGTAACAATTCCTTCTTCGAGGTAAGGGCGTTGACGTCCTTTATCAGTAAATGTACCCGCCGAACATCCTTACCAGGTGTGACAGTGAGGAGGTCGAGATCTAAGCGAATGTAGCCGTGTTGATAGCGCTCTCCGTTTTCACATTTTCATTGAAAATGAGTTCCTTATTTAACCATTATATCCCGGTTACTTTTAGTTTAAAATATTAATTATAAGTTTGGACACAGCTGTAATTTAAACGGCGTATGGTGCTACAAGCTCTTAAATACTCATAAGTATATTAATTAATGTAACCCTGACGTTTATTAAATATGTGAACTTAACAAATTAACCCTTTAGTTAATGTGATATTAAAAAAACACTATAATACTATGTAATATTCAGGTAGATTAATTTTATTGTGTAATCTTTAAATTTTTAAATCACGGATAATAATAGCATATTTTCTTTATATAAAATGAACCATTTTCATCCGTTCAGGGAGGAAATCTATAAAAGCGTTACAAAAATAATTACAAGTTATTTTAATTATTTCACAGTCTAATAACAACCTCTATTTTCATGTAACAATAATTTATTTTTTAGATGCATTGTCATTAAATTTAAATCAATCATTAATATTAAGTAAAATTTTAAAGAATTGTTATACTAAAATCTTTCCATAATAATATACTGAATTATTCAAAGTAATACTGCAATTCATTGGGAGGTGGATTAATCTGTGTCAGATGCTTTAACGTTATTGGTCGTTAATAACAAGCTAACATCATTGCCATTTCAACTACAGTATTCCAGATAGTACACATTATTTTAATAATATAGTGATGTATACTGATAATATTATTTATAAATAGTATTAAACTAATATTATACATACATAATTCTCCAACCAGTTTTTCAGCTATTGCCTGGTTTGGGTGTGCGTGTGTATGTGTATAAGCAAATGCAATTATTGCTGTCGGCATGCCAGGCCTGACAGATGTAGTGCAATGTAAGTGTAAATGTACCGGTATACAAGTAGTCGGGTACAGACTCAGGTTGAGAATTTCTGAGAGTGGTCGATTAAAAGTGGTTTATTATTAAATTAATAATAAAAAAAAAAACTGAAAAAAATTACAGAATCATTTATTACACTAGTTACAAAGAAAATAGAAATTAGAAACCAAAAGGGAGAATTTTATTAATTTAAATTAAGTCTATTTTGGTGAAATTTATTGCCATAAACAATGGAGAAAGAGTCTGATGTTGGAAAATTAACACTCCTTAGTTAGGCTATGGAAACAAGGAACCGCTCTCAACTTCTAACAATAATACAATTTTGTGTTAAAATTATTTTACAGAACTTTGTACTTCTCCTTCACAGAATAACTACTAAAGGATGGGTTGTGATCTAAAGGTCCATTCTAATATGGTAAAGAATATTTATTCATAAACGCGCGCGCAAGCGCAAGCGCACACACCACATAGTCTAGTTCTTAGTAATAATTAAATACACGAGTATTTACTAATAGTATTTACGGCTTTTCTGGGGATGGGGGAACAAACCAATGAAAAAACTAAGTCAACCTGTGTCAGCTTGAATATAAATAAAAGTAAAATAAAAAAAAAACAAAAAATAAAAAAAATTACAAAAATATATTTTAATTACATAACTAATATTAATATTAACATTAATAAAAAAAGGAAACAAATTAGAAAAACCCTCTAAAAAGTAAAAAAATAAGAATTAAATCAAATTGAGAATTTTTAACAAAAAAATATAATATATTAACAAATATAAAAATGCATTGAAAAGTAAAACATAAATTATAAATGTGAATGTGCGTTTGTTTGCTTGTTACGCTTTCACGCATAAACTACTCAATCGATCATCATGAAACTTCGTACACATATTCTCAAAGGTATTGCGAAGAACATAGGACACTTTTTAGTAAAAAAAAACAATATTTTTTCAGGAGAGTAAAAAAATTTATATTGGTAGGTATGATCGTCCGACAAAAAATTTGACCAAATTCAACGCCATCTGGCGTTCCAGTAAGTAGATGAAATAAAGTGCAAATCCAACACTGTAATACCGACGGTCAAGTCACTATTCAATTGAGTATAGTGCTTCTGCTGTTTCGAATCCTTCTATATTTATTGTTATTCTTCTGTCACTTCTAAGCAATACTAAAACTTTTCCAATTTTTGAGGTTAGGTGCCTGTTTATTGTATTGTTATTATTGGTATCATATCAAATTCCGACACCGTAGTGCTGTATTGTCATCGAAGATACATATGTGTACCAAATTTCATTGATTTTATACGATAGATCAAAAGATATAGCAGTTGCAAGATTTGATTATAACTAAAGCAAGTTAAATAAAAGCTTATAAAAAGGCAATGAGGAATTATACTCTTAAAAAAGAATAACTGTATACTAAAAGTAACATAATTTTCTTATTTAGACAGTTAATTTACAAAGAATAAATGAAATAAGGAAAAAAGAAAAACAGACCAGCACAAGCAAAGAACGTCTTCTGCACGCAAGAAGTCTACATCTATTTTATAAAAAAAAATATAAAAATTATATTTACCCAAGAATTAAAGATATATATATATATATATATATATATATATATATATATATTAATTTTGTGAAATATAGGGTTTAATTCCAGCAACACATTAAAGAGAAATCAAAAATGAGAAGGACAGAACTATTTGAAATCAGATATTACAGGAGGATGTTTTGCATTGAAGAGGTCAAAGCTTAATGTTAGGATCTCTTATATGGGAGCTGTTAGTTTTAGGTACTGCCAAAACCATATTTATTTTTATTTTTTCGGGTCTTTTATACGATAGTATTTACCGACTACTATCTTGTGAGCATGTTCTAATTAACGACCCATCTTGGACAGACATCGATGGATGAAGTCATAAAGACACATTAAACGAGCAAGGAACGCCTTTGCTTCTGATCCCTGAATGAAGTAAGTCGCATTAGATATGTGAATATTTCAGAAATATATTACGAAATAACCCCAGGAGATTGGAAATTAATTAATAAGTTGCGAGCTGAAAATAGTTTTATGACTAATAGCAGAAGTGAGAAATTTTTGGCAGAATCTTGTAATAAGACGAACTAGGTCAAATTAAAAATAATCTTAATTAACCATAATTATATGGTCAAATTATTATATATCTTACAACGTCGAGGTTTAGTTAATTTGACAATAAAGGGTAGAAACACTAGAAGCTTTGGAGTAACTAGAGATTGGAATATTTAAAACATATGGCGTAACTGAGGATAAAGGATAAAACTAACACTTTATTAAGATTAAAAGAGAGTTTAGAATAATATTTCCTTTTCACACTAGATGTCACTGACGACTGAAAAATATTATATTGGAATAGTAAAATATTTAATTTTACATCCTTGGAAATAGATTAATTTTTTCAATCCCGTTAAATTAAATTTTATTTAAATAAAATATAATAAATAAAATCTAAATATTACTTGAAACAATAAAAAAACATGATATAAAACTTTAATATTTTAAAAGAATTTTAAATCAATTCAGCATAAAGTAATAAAACTGTATAATTTAATTAAATTCTGTGAAAAAATTTTAATATAAAAAGTATATTATTCAAAATTTAATATAATATAAAATCTTACTGACATATTTTTTAATCTAACAGTCACACATTTTCTTATTCATTCATAAATTCTGTAGAGGTTTTCAAAGAATTTTACCGAACGGAAAGTTTTAAGAAATGCGTTTTCTAAGGCAACAGATTTGTTGAAAGTCGGATTCGAGCAACAAATAAAGAGAGGAAGGTCTATTTTATTACTTTATTTCCATTTTCGTATGCAACCTCAATTTTAACCAGTTATTGTCAGTGAAAAGCTTAGAAAATAATTCTACTTCTCATAATCTTTTCACCTTTTATAATTTATGTTTTATCAACTAGTAAATTCTATTTAATCTTTAAAGTTATATGATTTTTGAACGTTTATTTAAAATGACACAATATATTAAAAATAATAATAAACGTAAATTTGAAATTACAACAATTCACGAATCCATAATTTTATATTAACTTCAAAAAGTAGAAATTTAATGCAGAATTGAAAAAGTATATTTTTTCATTTAACTACATTGCTTTACTCCTAGTTTTATTTTTATTTAAAATATCTATAGGTTTTTAAAAATTGAGGCCTTAGTGAAAACAATGAGCTCCTAAGAAACGTAAAGAAAAAACCCGAATCTTAATAAAACCAAGAAAGAAATTCAGCGTAAAATCTGCTGCTACTAAATGTGAGTTAAGGGATACCCTACAATGAACAAATATTTATTTATTTATTTTTTTATATTTCTGTTTAGTCTAATTTTTTTTTAATTAAATAAAAATAAAAACAAAGAATGAAAATTACTTTCAAAATATTAGTAAATAATTTAATTTTTATTTTAAAAAAGATGTTCCACTTAAGTTACTGTAAAAATTTACTATGAGATCACCAGAGGAAAATCGAAGAATACAACATACTGGGTTCTAATTGAAAATTTCCTTTTTTGCCATCTGCTATAAAACACACAAAAAAATTGAATTATAACTTATTACTATTATTTAAAATTTTCTGTTTATAATTCTTATTTTAGATTATATATCGTTTTTCCATCATTAACGACTGATTATAAAAAAAAGAGCCACAAGACATAGATTAGAGTAGTAAAATTATCATATTACATTTTAATTTTGTTTTATTATTTCCTCATGTTTACTAATAACGGATAAACGGTTTTGAAGGCCATTTTAAGATTTTTAGGCCATTCTGGTTTACCAGATCAAAGGTCGCTCTTACGTACAATGTAACCACTTAAAATTTAAAAGTTGATCAAATCTTTTATTGAACTGCTTCTCTGATGGATGTACAATTTACTAATCGTACACATAATATGTAAACTAATGATAATTTTTTGTTACTATTTCTGTTATCCACTTGTAAGCTATTATAATCTCTTAAAAATGTCAGATGACATTTTTCCTGGAATGATCAAATTGATTTTGTTTGAAACAAAATCTAATATTGATATTATTTCTCTTTGAACCATCGTAATTAGCCACTGGGCTTGTCATCATTATTAAATATTTATCATGCCTACTGCAGTCTAAATATAACATCTTGGGGCTAATTTAAGTAAGAAAAACAGTTTAATAATATAAAATAGGCTGTTGTATCTCTGACGTTTATAAATATAATCTATGTTGAACGATATCAGTTGAAATAAACATTTTAATATCTTCATGGATTCATTTACATTTTTCTAAAACTTTATTTGAAAATCAAAAACTAATTAAGCTGTATCAAATCTTACAATAACCATTTACAGATTACGCAGCACAATATTCCGCTGAAAATAGTGTTCTTATTTTAAGAAAAAAGATTTTTCTGGGGTTTAGAATATATTTTTAAATGAATTTAAACTAAATTATATGGTTTCCCTTAACATTAACAATAGTCTGAGTTTTTAAATACTACTAACTGAAAAAACATTGAAATTTTTATAAATCTTTATTTATCAATTAACTTTTTATTTTTATTTATTAACATTTTTGAAAATATTTTATTGTAAAACGATTCTATTTATTTGCCTAAGTACACCACCATTATTTCATATAATAATTATCTTTATGTATTTATAAAAAAATATAACCAATTTTCGTTTTTTATTTGATTTATTTTTATAATCCTGTTCTAATCTAGGTTTTGCTACGTTTTTTCTAATTAATTCACGGTAACTATTGAAGAAATTTGTTTTTTATATCCGTGAAGTAATACATCTGTAATTCATAGGATGTATAAAGTATAATACACTACTACTACTATTACTAATATTTATGTTATTATGTAAATAAATAATTTGTTTATTCGGTTTTTAAACAAATATTTAAAATAAATTTAAAATTTATTAACCATCTTTATAATGATATAAAAATATATCCAACCATTCAAGAAATTTCATCCGATCAAACAGTAATAATGAAAAGAAAAAAAAATTAAGGGATTACAAGAAAATAGAAATATTAAAACTTACAAAATTGAATAAAATTAGAATAAATTGGATACAACCAATTTCTTTGAAGATTATATTTCAGTAACTTTATTAAAAAAAAATAATTTAATTATTTTTATTAGAAAATGAATAGAAATTAAATAATATTGTAAAATTATACAAAGTGAAGGATTTAGTAGAAAGATTTCCAGTATGTAAAGCGAATAGCTTAGAACACTTCTTTTCCTACGAACGTACTTCCTTTTAAAGCTCAAGAACAATCCTGCAACGTTTAACTCAAGTGTATGCTGCCGTTTGAAAGTTTTAGCAAGACAAAAAATACAAACACACACATGCTCAAATATAATAACTCGTAAAGTTCAAGTTGCAACTAAAACCTTGCCTTGCTCCGTTAAAAGCATAGATTTAGAATAAAAAAGAATAAATTAAGATTATAAAGAAGAAAACAAAGCACACGAAAAAAAGACGAGAAATATATTCTGTTATCTTGTAAATATACATTTTTTAATTAATATTCAATGACATTTAAGTTAAAAAGAAAATTATAATTCAGAAAACATTCATTAAATTTTATATATGCTGTTGACAAATATACAAGTACTATGTTGTATACTTTATGAACGTGAAGTGTATAACTGAATGCACTTTATGTTCTGGTTACGAAATATTCTATATTGATCAAATGGAAAAAGTTGCAAATAAATATACAATGAATACTTGAAACCATTCCTCCACAGTAACATACAATCAACAATTGCTAACCAATCACAAAGATATAAAACATCCAACAATGACCTTGATATTAAACGACCTCATTTTAACATGTAAGCATATACGATTACATGTACTTTTTTCTTTTCCTTTTTTTAACCTTCGAAACCATCGTTAGTTATTTTTGCGGAGGATGAAATTAATTATTTGTAGCGTGTGTGAAAACGCCATGTCTAACCGGGATTCGAACCCGGGACCTCCGGATGAAGACCGAGACGCTACCAGTCACGACACGGTGGCCGGCCCGTATATATAAATAACACACAATAAATAACAGTGTACTAGCTGAACAAACACAATTAAAACTCAATAGTTTTTTATATATCCTACAGTATATCTCCAACAGTTTTATTCATATCTCCTAATTAAAAAAAATCCAGCAATAACATCATATAACACCAAGATGAGAAAAGCTGCATTAATGATTAAGATAGTCTCAAGAGCGACTGAAATGTTTTGAAGTATATTATTAAAAATATTTCATTTCCGAAATTGGTTCGTTTAATCATTTTAAAAGATTTTAACTTTTAATTAATAATCATATGTAAAATTATTATTAAAGCTGTATACAAAAATAGTAGTATCTTTAATCCTGTTATGCTAGATAGGAAAAGGGTAGTATGTTTGTAAGTTTGACTGTTTAAGTTCCTTTAATTACAGAATAATGGTAAATTTTTTCATGAAATAGTCATTGAAAGTTTCACCTCAAATGCTGAGAAAAGATACTAGGTATATCACATTTTAAAGAATACTACATGACTGACAGTAAACCTTACGTTTGTTCTAGGCAAAAACTCCAGAATTTTTTAAACTTATCATATGGATAAATATCAGATATTTTAAAGTGAATTTAAAAAATATACTTTTTATTTAAGAGAACAAAATATTTTAGTTTTAAAATAAAATTATGACTATTTTTAACAATATAGCATTAAAATATAATATTATATATAGTATGCATTATTTACAAGGTGACAACAAATGAAGCAGACACTTTTAATAGTTTATAAAAGGTGTAACTTTTATAATGTGAAAACATTACTAACATGGTTTTCAAAGTTTTTATTTCTTCTGTTCCTATTGATGTAAACGGCTTAAATAAGATATTACAAATGCAGTTAGTAATGTTGAACGGAATGTGGTTTCATATCTTTTGAATAAATTGAATTAACCTGTTAATATCTATTGTGTGATTAACCACTCACAAAGATAAAAACATCAAATTTTATGTAAAAGAATGTAAGCAGTAATCTCCATTTTTGAAAAGTACTTTTCAAACCATCGAATGTGGTCCGTTTCATTTTTAATCACCGTATATAAGGAAGTTTATTTTACAAAATTGTGACTGCTTATTTTAACTTGTAGCAATGTGAATATTAAACATTTCAACATAGGAACATATTTATTTTTTTATTTTTCAAAACTAATCTAACTACATAAGTTTTTAATTTACCGACGATTAGACTGAAAAATATTTACAACTTTAATTTCATAAAAATTGTTTACCATATATCGAATTTACCTAAGGCATTTTTACCTCAGGCGCACGGGCGAGTTTGTGTTTGTTCACAAGCAAAACTGTATAAGCATTTTTTCCACATGCATAGCCATTAATGAAAATTAAATGTCAGACTCGTTATTTTTAAGTTATACACGAAAGGGAAGTACGTTTCTGTTTTCAGAATTTGATATATTTCAAACTGCAGCAATTTATAACAAGTTTTTGAAAACCTGTATGTTCCAGTTATTATATAATCATAAATACAACTATATTATACAGAATAAACTTTGAAAGTTGTTAATTTTCTTTTAGGTTTGAGATAATGCGGAGAAAAACGTCCGTATTCATAGAATTAAAAATGTGATGTGGACAACACATGACTTCCTTGTACAAGTATTAAATTACATTTACTCATTTTTTTAAATGAAAAGGACATAAAATTTTATTTCATTAAAAACTGATATTTTTTCTTTTATTTTATTATTAAATTATTATATATCGTAATTTTTTTTACAGTGAGAGGTTAATAATTATTAATAAATCAATGTATTGATATGAAAATAGAAGTTAAAAACAAAAAAAAAAAGGAAATAAAGATATAACTGGATATAACTTTTGGAATCAATGAAAATAATATGTATCACTTACGATATATCGTTGAAAAGCTCTCAATGAGGGTTTATTACTGCAGTTAAGAAAAAGTCCAGAATCAAATTATTTTGAATTTTGTGATTTTTTGAACACTTTTGGTTTAGTAGATTGCAATAAAAATCGAAGGTGCACAACTAGATATTACAACAATCCTACTTCCAAAATTTTAACATCCTACGGCTAATCGGTTTTGATTTATGCCAGATACATACGTACATACAGACGTCATGCCGAAACTAGTAAAAATGGATTCAGGGATAGTCAAAATGGATATTTCCTTTGAAATCTGGAAAGCGAAATTTTTCGCGATTGCAATACTTCCTTTACTTCGGACAAGTAAGTAAAAAACGAAAAATTTCATTCCCTAACCAATAAACACGTACAGTGTAATCGCCATTCATTGAAAACTAATCTAAAGATATTTCCAAGGTGTAAGTAGAAAACATTTAAATGCTAATTATAAAATAAGATTAAAAAGTAGAAAGCAGAATAAACACGCCGATCTTATTAACTAAACTATTTTTAATTGCAGAATAAACACGCCGATCTTATTAACTAAACTATTTTTAATTTTACAATAGAAAACTAAATAAAAGTCAAACTCCTAATATGTTAACTTATCATTTATTGCTTATCTTTTTCTTGCTTTTAACTATCAAAAACACTAAATCCATAGAATTTCGTTATTTCGTGCATTAAAGTCGTACTATATATAACAAATTATGTAAGTTTTGAATTGATGAATTATGAATATAAAATGTTTTATTTATTTTATCGAAAACATTTTTACAACATATATAAATAATATTTTACTTATTCAATACTCGCAGTTCTTAGAGTTACATGTATATGTGTACAAGTCCTTATAACCTAAATTGATTGATTTGTGATTGATTGGTTGAGTAACAGTATTAAAAGTGTTGAGATTTGCGATTGATTACCGTTAGAATATTAGTTATGTGACTAGTAAAAATTTGCTCCATTTTGATTGCTCACTTTGTTTCCTTGATGTGATTGGTTGCAAAATGGGGATTTTAGATTGGTTGAAATTTAATGAGTTCCAATTGTTCAGTTCATTTTCGGGTTGTGATTGGTGTATCAAAGCTGTTTTCCGATTTGTCAAAAGTTTTCATACATTTGACTGGTTAAGAAAATGCGTGTTCTGATTTTTTTAAAAATCTACGTAATCTAATTTTCCTGAGTGATCAATATTAGATTATTCAGGAGTGTTTCTTGTTGGGAGCAGCAAAACTTAGTGGAACCTATCATATGAAATGAATGTATATTGTTACTAATTACTGTATATGCTTTCTTTTTTAATATGATCATACGTCGCGGTTTTGTTGTATTTCAGTCTCCTTAAGCACAATTATTCATTCTTATAAAGAGAAAAGTTTTAAGTATATTTTCAACCAAATTAATTTGAAAACAGTGACTGCTGGTATATTAATTTATCAACCCATATTTTCGCATACTAACGTTACTGTTGGTTTTAAAAAAAATATAATTAACTTTTACCGATGTAGATGTAAGTTTCTAAAACATAAAGTAGGATAAGGCAACAAAAACGTCACATGTTCGAACAATTAAGAAAGAATAGAACTTGGCCATGAAATTTCATGTAACCTTAAGAAAAAATAATATTTCCTCACTATATAAAGTAATTACTTGAAACGGCGAAAGTAAATGGTTAAGATAAAAATTTTTCTATAATCTTAATAAAAGGTTGTAAAGTGTATAGTTTAATGTTACCCCTATCACAGTACAGAAATTTTCAAGATATGCCAACAAATTTCATCTTAGGTAAAATTTCATCTTCGCACGTAAACTAAAATAATATTAGAATGATTTAATGTTAAAATAAAAATCTTAGGAGATAAATATTTCACTATTACTACGTTTTACATATTCAATTGAATTAAAAAAGTATATATTATCATTTATAATACATAATTAAATTCAAACATAAGATTCTGGTCATGAGTCCCGAAGAATCAATTCATTTTATAAGGCTGCATACAAAGATGTTTGCTTAAAACTTAAGGACTGCGGCACCGATCAGACAAATTCTTTTTCAACGTTTACATTGAAGTTTTATGAATCTATAACTGTTAAATTATGAAGAATTCTGCAATAATTAGAGGGTAAAATATTTTTAAATTACGGGAACGTTATTTTACAACGTCATTTGTTGTGTAACAATTTTTGAGACGCAAAGTAAATCAATCTTGCTCAGAAATAACTAACTATAGTTTTTGTTACTGAGGTTTCAGCAAAAATGTGACTTTAGATAGGTATATCGAGATTTTTCACTGTATTCAAGTTATCAGTTGTTAAAGAAAATTTTTCTGACTACTATTTTCGCAAGTAGGAAATGATGAATTTATTTTATACGAGCAATATTTGTATCTATTGTACCTATAATTACTGTTACGTCTGTAAATTATTGACATGATTTGGTTTTACTCGCATTCATTTGTAGGTCACAAACATGGCTATTTCAAATTGTTTTTGGATTAGAGTGTTTCAACTATTTATTTATTTTTTTTTTTTTTGTGAATAATCTCGATATTTTCGTTAAAGTGCATAACACAAAAGCGACGTAATAATTTGCAAGAATTCTATAACAGTAAATTTATTGAAATTAAATAAGTAATTTACACGAATAAAATCATAGATGAACTTAGAAATAACAAAATAGTACAATTTTTTACACGATAATATAAACAAGGTATAACATTCCGAATATATCGGCCATAATATTGGAATGTATTAAAGCTCTTAAATAAAAAAAAAGTAATTTATCCATATCTTCTCTTCCCTTTCGATTTTAGTCTACCGGTTTTTGATGTTTTAAATTGAAAAAACCGTTGTCAAGGAGATATTTTGATATTCATTACACTTCAACGCACCTTAATCACCAAACGTGTTATATTGTAAAAATAAATGTGGTATAATTTTTTAATTTAGTTTTTAAATTGGCCGCCTTGTTTTTTTTCCTTGTAAATACTAACTACCAGATATGTTAGATATGTTGCAAGGTTAAAAGAGAAAAATAAATCAGAAGATTATTATTTACGAAAATCACATGAATAAATGTTAAAAAAAGTTACCTTAAAAAATAAACAGATATAAAACTCATAAATACTAAACAAATTTCCTAACACCTGTTTCCTAAGTTCAATACAAATCAAAAATATATTATTGTATTTTATTTGATTTATTTAATTTTAACCTCTCTTATTAAATTAATAAAAAAATATTGTTATTTAATTTTTAAAAAAATATAAAATTAATAATTACTAAATATGCGCACACAGAAGGAAATTAAATATATTTAGAACGAATTAATATAAATTACAAAAAGAATAGACTCAAATTTCTAATAATAAAATGCAAGAACTACAATATCACATGCAATAAATATTAAATTACTAAACAATTTTAAGTTTTGAAAATCAAAAGTATTAAAAAAACGAAATAAAATATATTTAAATGTATAGAGCTAGATGACTTTGCAACTAAATAATTTCATAATCAAACATTCTTCCTCTTTTTTTTAGACTGTAAAATTTATTTACATTTTCCATAGACATACTCGTATATCGACAAACAGTTTTCACATACACATTGATGTCGATGTTGATTTATAAGAATATCATAACCACTGAGTGAATTATTTCATAGGTGAAATGTTTTGTTAATTTTTAACTCTATGCTTGTTAAATCTCGTTTTACATGAAGTGTATACGGTTAAATAAAATCTAAATACAGATTTATTTTATTGTTTATAAAAAAAAAATAAAAATATTTTTTAACAAATACATCTTTTTTTTCTCAATAAAAAAAAGAAAATACGTTATCCTATTATACGTACTACAGTATGAAATAAGTTTGAAGTAAAAGCATACCTTATTTTGGCCGTTTAAAAATTTTGTTCTAATTCCAGAACGATTAAATTAGGACAAGATATAATTCTAGGACGATAAGAGCGAGAATTTTATTCTTAAAATTGAGGAGTATTACCATTTTACGATCTTGCGGAAATTATTTGGAGGACAACGTCACTATTTAAGTTCTATTTAATATAAACTGTTTCCATATAATTGCTACACGTAAAATCGTATCTTAATAATTAATTAATACGAAAAAGGCAATTATTTGCTGTACAACTGAGAGAGAGTACTAGAAGAATTGTATAAATATCAGTGTTTGACCACACAAAATAATAAAAAAACTATTTTTATGTTACACTGAGTATTATTTACGAAAGGCCTAACAAGACACCTTGTTAAGAGATATGATTAAATTAAAATTTTTAATAAATTACCTAACGATCTATAAAAAGCTATAATCAATTTATTCAAAATAACATTTAAGATCACTTTGCCTAATTAATATTATTCTTTTGATGAGTTATTAAATAATACTGACCAGATAAAAATGAAATTTCTACATGCAGTTTCGAGAACTTAAATATTTTTAAATATTAAATATACTTAAATATTAGAAAAACAAAAATATTTTTAAATAACCACCAATAAAACAAATATTTTATCCTGCACCGATTTTTTTAATCTCTTTTTGTATTATTTCATAACATTTCTTTATGTATTAATATGGACATTCTCCAACCAACGTTTCTTTATTCATAAATTACTTTCTAATGCTTTTCTGATCATGATTTTTATATATTTTACTTTGATTCTTGTAGTCAAATAATGTACTTTTGTTATCCGTATAATAGTAGACTTATTTTCAAAAAATGGTTGTGTAGTCCCATCTGAATTAAGTATTTTTTTTTTAATTATGGTTATTTTGAGGATTAGGCGTACAATTGGAATTTACGGTCCGTTGATTTTAAATTATTTACAGATTCCTTAAAGATGAGTATTGTAGCTCATCGAAGGTCTCGTTATACGATCGATGAGATAAATGGAATAATATTATTTTAAATAATATTCTTTCACGTAAATTTTATTCCATGAGTTTATTAAGAAATAATCAGAAGTTTTAAATAAAGTATAGTCAAACTCAATTTTTGATTCATATTTAAAATTTTTATTAAATTTTAATTAAAATGTCAAACTTAAATTAACTTTAATTTTATAAAATTGTTAATTTATCTACCATGTATTAATAAGAAAAGCCATTCAGATATAAGTAATGTAGTAAGAAATCGGCTCCGTTAAATATGGATTATTAAAAAAACTGTATAGATATTATATAATGAAGAATATTTAAGCAGCTAAACATCAAAACACTTTCAATGACTTAATGAAATTTTAAAAACGATTGTGCAACAGGATGATTAGTTAGTGTTTATTTTTAAACTGTGTAATTGTAAAAACGAAAGAAGGAAAAAAGTTTTAATGTTTCTCTCACGTTATATAAAATACAGCATATTCTACTACTGCTTTATATTTTTAAATCGGTAAAGAAAAATACAAAAAATACATATGCTTTTCTAACAACGATATAAATATAAAAAAAAAAAAAAAATGAGAAAATATATTCTTTTGTTTACAAAACTTGAATAACACCCCAAAAATTCGTATTACATGCAACTTCGTTCTTTCTCACACCCTTAAAAAAACTTCTATTTCTGGCATCACGCGAATCCTTTTTCACAATATTTTTTTTTTTATTTCTTCAACTTTTTCTTTCTTATAGAAGGCTTATTTAGACTACTGTCGTCCCCAATTTTTTTTCTAGCCTTGCATATATTTTTTGTTTTAATCATTTAAAAATGAGTTTTATTTATATATGAAAAGTGGATGTTTACAAAGCTTTTCTGTATGTCGTTTTTAAATTGTAATAATAAATTTAAATATATATAAAAAAATAATAATAATGAATATGAAACCTGTAGAAAAAAAAACATTAAAATTAAATTAATATTTAAAAAGTTAATTGAGTTTTATTTATCAACTAAAAAAAATCATTAATAAAAGTAAATTTTTAATATTGTTAATGCGGAAAATGCAACTTTTTTTTTCATTAGTTAACTGATTGAAGTACTTTTACCCTACTCTCTTAATTTCTGCATGAGGTTTTTACATTCAACATTTTCAGTTAATTTCTTTATGTGCTTCATTTTATTGTATTGAATGTGAGAAACAAATGTTTTTTGTTACCCCCATTAGAGTTCATTTTGTATCTCCTAAAGTAACAAAATGTAGGTGGATTTGACCTAACTAACCGGTCCATATAGTACGTATTTGTCACATGGTTATTTATCATAAATCTCATAAAAGTATAAATCAATCTATTTAATTTGCAACATTGCATATAGCACTACATTTTTGTCTTTTCCTTGGAGATATTCTTTTTTTATTTAATTTGCAACATTGCATATAACACTACATTTTTGTCTTTTCCTTGGAGATATTCTTTTTTTCTTTTTTCTTGAGATTACGGGCATCGACTGCTACAGTGGCTAAGTGCCCACGCTCTCTTTTAGTGGCCTCAGTGCTTTCAGGGGCCCCATTGTTGCTAGTCCAACACTCTTTTTCTAACATAATTCGTTCTTCTTTCTCGATTCCCTTAATGAAATTTTTTTCAATCTGTACTTTGACTTGTGCATTTTACTCAGGCTTCCTCGGTATGTTAGTTTCACTTCATGAACCTTGGAACTAGTCGAATACTCATTCCTCGGTGGAGAAGATTTCGTTTATTAGATCACATCTGCTGTATTATTTATCGGTTTTGAGCTGTCTTTTCTGGAGGGTCGTTTATTAAATTTCTCACTAATATTCCGCTCAATCAAACTGGCTAAAGCTGGTAATATTCTGAAACTACAACTTTCGGTTTAAAAAACATCGCAGGGACCGTAGCAACCTATGCATGGACTACCTTCGGCGATCTACTTCAAACAATTTCCCTAGCTTCAAAGTAGCTGACATTTTGAGTAGTCTTTACATCTTGAATTGCTACTTATTTTTTGCTAGATGATGGCTATCACAATTTACACAAATAGGTGGATCCCTGCACGGATCATGTCAAAGCAGTGATAAAAAAGCATGGATCTTTTTGCTGGTACAATTTACTGCCGTATGTCCAAATGTTTGATATCTAAAGCATCGTTATGGAGTCGGTATAACAGGCGGATATCTAATCTGTGAAAGCCACTTTTACTTTTTCTGGACACTTCGGTTTTTTGAACGTCAAAACTTGTCATACAGAGGGTACAACTTATTTGTTACTTCGTGTGTTCAATCTTCGACAAGCTACGATTCTCTGTTTATTCAGTTTCTTGAGAATTTCCTTCTTTGTGCTGTTCCAAAAATCTCTGCACACGACTACCCTCTTCGAGGTATTTAAACTACTGCTTCCAATTTTCTTCACATTGTGTAACCGTAAGGTTTGTAAATCATTGAGAGTTTCAATGAACAATCCCACAACATTCTTTCTAACCTCTTTATCGGTCCTTCTGCAATCTCCATGATGCCATGATCTACCACGAAAGGACTAATCTTGACAAAATCCAATTATTTCCTCTTAATCAAAAAATATTTTGCTATCGCTGCAATCTCTTCGATCGTAGTTTTTTTTGATGACGGGGAATCCCATTTACGGACAAAGTGTCGGACTCGCAACAGGTTCCGATAGTTGTTATTAAAGTGCGTATGTATGCCAGCGCCCTGCCGACCAAACCTAACCACATTATCAACTGCACCTCCCGGTTTGAATATACCTTAGTTCTATCCATTTTTTCTAGACATTTAGTCTCAAGAATTTTCCTTCGTTTCACTTGCGAAGGCAAAATCTTTCCAAGTTAAGGGGTTTTAAGTGAGTTCTCTCCTACTGAAAGCGTGAAAGTAGAAATTTCCTTAAAAAAAGAAACGCCAATCAAGATGTCCGAAGATGCGGATGAATCGGCAGTTGGGCATGCACGGATCACTGCTCCAGCCTGGGTTCTTTCAGTCAGCCGCCTCTCACAGATTTAAACCGGACCAGGCAGTCAGTCCTAAGATGTCGGTGTAGTGGAATGTTGGGAAGTGGGATGACGGTACAGCGGGATGTCAGTATAGCTCGCACGTAACAGTAAGAGCTCCGATAAACTTATTCATGGGACAATCACTGACAAGGCTCGAAGTGACTTCACGTTGAGTGGCGCAAGACTTTAGCAGGACACACATCAGTTCACTCCCAACTGTTTCCACGGGATGGACGATAAGTACTCTCCGTCTGCACTCTACTAAAAGTCAACAAAAACTAACCACGGTCACGATTTCCGACCCACTATAGGCAGCAAAAACGAAAACCACAACCGCGACCAGCTCGGGACTGCCAATCCTCAATTTCACAGGAAGCTCCTAAGCAATACCATTATCCCATTGGCAGACATAAATAAAAGTACCAAAGTACCATGTCATTGCTCACTCTGGACGTGTGCGTAGATGTAACTACATTGATATGGGGTTGGTTTTGTTCAGGTCTTTCAGATATTAAAATTAATAATGTTTTGCTTTCTCGTGTCAATACACACCACATAAATCGTAATTTTTTCTAAATTCATTAATTTATTTTTTCTTCGTTGAAATTGAAAAAAAAAACTTCAATAAGAATCCCTTGATTTATTTCTATTATCTTCCTTACATCGCACAATTAACTGCCTGAAAAACTAATAAAAATTTGTTCAATCCTGTTATGTTCACATATTATATTTTATTAAATTATATAATGATGTATTATATAATACATGGTTATATTAAATTACGAGGCGTGTTTTTAAAATAAGATTAGTTTTGAATTTTCTACTTATATCCGCGATGTAAACAGATGGAGCTTGTGTTAGCTGTCAGCAACTATAAATTAGTCATCTTGTTTATATTCATCCATATAAAGAATGCTACAATTCGTGATCCAGCCGAGTGTGAAACACGAGAAGTAATCCGATTTTTGACGGCCAAAAAAATCCGTGAGTGAAATTCAAAGCAAATTTATGACTTTTACGGGCTGAATATTTTTTCAGTAATATAGGTATACTATTCATTTCGAAAAGGGTAATGTAGCAACTTAGCGGCCGGTTGTCGGTGATAATTGATATTTAATTGAAAATTTGTCGAAAAATCCTAGAAAATAGGAGCGTTATCGTGTCACAATTATGTCTGGTATCTTTTGATATTTCATGCTGTTTAATGTATAAAGTTTTGACTGAAAAATTGGGCTATAAAAGATATTGTGCAGAAGATGTTAACCGAACACACAAGGAAAAACTTCTTGCTGCTGTGGCTGAACAATTGGTACGAAAATGAAAATGAAAGCTGATGAATTGTTTGATCAAATTGCTCTCGGAGATAAAACCTGAATTTTTTATTCGAAGGTTAAGAAAAAGCAGTGGCCTGTGCGATGGCAGCACTCTTAATCTCCCGGACTGAAAAAAATTTAAAAAAATATTCAGAAAAGAGGCTCATGGCTAAAGATTTTTGGGGCAAAAAAGATGTCTGCTTGTCGAATTTTCGGAATATGACAGTGTGAATTGATCACAGAAAAATTCACAATTTTTCTGTGATCAATTAATTCTACTATTTATTTTTAAAAAATATCATTTAAAATATCATCCCCCGACGAGGCTTCGCGCCCGTACTATACGGTTACTTGCATTTCCCTTCGCGGTGAATTTTTTTTTTAAATTTATATTTTTTAGTCATATTCCGAAAAATTTAAAAAATCATAGAAGAGCTTTAAAAAGCAAACAACGTGGGATACTAGGCCGCGGTATTTAGTTTTGCACGACAATATCCGACGTACATGGAAAATCAACCATGAGGCAATTGGAAAAGTTTGTTGGGTCTTCCATCATCCACCCTATAGCCTTGATTGAACTCCAGGCGACTATTTTATTTTTTCACCTTAAACAGTGGCTTGCATCACAAAAATCTGACATTGATGACCAACTGAAAGATGGTTTACTGCGTGGTTTAATTCACTGGCAGTGGAATTTACTGAAGAGTGAATAAAGAAACTGGTGATACGCTATGGAAAATGTGTTAAAATTGAAGCCAGCTTGTAAAAAAGTAGTAAATAAATGCAGTTTTTTTGCTTAGTAATAAAAATTTTGTTCATAATTCCAGCGTTATTTTTATTTCAAAAGGGACTTTCTTTAAAAACACGTCTAATATATTATATTTAATACACTATTTTCTTTCTCACATTTAATCATCTTGTTTCACTCTCATTTATTCTGAATCTTACATTTCTCTTCTAATCAGTTATTCTACACATTAAATATTTCTTTTAATTAATTTTTTAGACAAAGATAAAAGTACACTATGCACTAATATTAGCAAATGTTAACACTCTAATCTTTCTTCTACTGTTGTTATTCCAATCTAAAGTTTTTCATTTATCGTTTTTGTTCATTATTCTTTTTTTTTTAACTTTAATATAATTTAAAAAAATAATAAGTATAGATGTCGTTCTTGTTTCACTGGTACCCGTATTGAAGTTTTCCTTTTTTTGTCCCCTAATATAATAAAAGCTAAATATGCCTTTAACAAATTGTGAATTTTTTACTTCGCTATGTGTCTATACTCTTAAAAAATTAAAAAAGATATTATTCAATTCCACATTATAAAATGTTTTCTTATGGTCTACAAATCCCACGCTTGATTGCTTCAGCCCGATTTTCAAGATAATCTGCGAGGTAAGATCGTCTCCCTTCATTTGTATTTAAATCCAAATTGGCCTCTATCTATTTCAATTTTCATCTCACGTTCTATTCGCCTATAAATTATCCTAGTTAATATTTTAGATGCATGATACGTCAAACTGATGGTACGGTAACTTTCGTGCATGTGAAGCAGTGTATATATGTTTTACTTTTCTTTAGAATATAATTATTATTACATTACTACAATTAATTACAATATTATTGAAAAGTTAATTTTTTTTATTTAAAAAGTATACTTAAAGTTGTTATTGATTCTACTATTCATTTTTTAAAAATATCATTTAAAATATCATCCCACGACGAGACTTCGCGCCCGCACTACACGGTTACTTGCATTTCTCTTCGTGGTGAATTTTTTTTAAATTTATGTTTTTTAGTCAACTAACCGGATGTAGATGCAACTAGGGGTAAATACCTTGGCGTCTGGCTGGACAAGAACAGGAAGTTTACTGTCCCACACGGATGAGGTTGTCAAGAAGGCATCCAGAACGACAACAGCAATAGCAGGAATAATGGCCAACATAGGGTAGGTCGTATAAACGGAGGCTGATTGCCTCGGTGGTCGCCTCAACCCTTTTTTATGCTGCCCGGGTTTGGTATACGGCGGTAGGCGAGAGAAGATGCAGGAAGAAACTCGACACTCGGCAGAGGAAGGTGGCTTTGAGGGTGGCCGCGGCTTACCGCACGGTCTCATTGGATGCCGTGTTGGTGGTCGCCGGTTTTCGGTCTTTAACACTGCTTGTTAAGGAGATAAAGAACATAGCGGAAGGCAGTTCCAAGGAAGAGACGAGGGATGACCTGCTGAACAGCTGGCAAGAGAGGTGGTGGGACTAGTCTCGTAAAGGCCGATGGACGCATAAGCTCATTCTGGACATCCGGGAACGGGTGTTGAGAGATAATAGAGAGATCAATTTCTGGACAACTCAATAGCTTACGGGACATGGGGTGTTCGGGGAGTACCTCCGTGCAATTGGGAAGAGACCCTCCCCAGAGTGCATCTATTGCGGCCGGATGGACACTGTAATCGTCACCTTTTTTAAGTGACCAAGGTGAGCGGTGTAAAGACGGGGGACGGGAGTCTTCGAGCTTCGCAGAATGTCTTCGAAGTGAGGCCGGGGGGACAAGAGAAAGAAGACCAGGAGATATAGCGAGGATTCAGGTCATATTGTGGCCGGAATACATGGGAATAACTGGAAAGGGACAGTCCGCGCACGGAGGTGGGTAGGGCCCCTCGGGTTGCTGCCACTGTCGAAATATACGGGATTCCTTACCCAGTCTTTAGCGACCAGTTCGTAGAACAGCATGTCCCAAGTAATGGAATTACAGTGGATATATCGGGACATGTTGTCTTAGGGGGAGGTTGTTTAGTGAGTCCCCGTCTTTGACGGGAAACCTTACACACCCAGTAGTGCTGGCTACTGGGCGTCTGTTTGCCGATTTTTCTTCTTCCTGCGTAAAAAAAAAAAATACAGCTAGTCGCGTCGCACATAGAGTAACAGTATCTTCATTGGTCGAGCCGTCGCAACAAACACCGTCGTACTCCTTACAAAATCGAAATAAAAAACAAAAATGGTTTCTAGATATGAAGAGTATTTGCAAGCCCCAATCTAGTGAATATCTCGTTTAGCATTCAGAAATGGAAAAAATTTGCTACCACTTTTTAAATTTTGTTCATCCCTTTCAAGGTCGAATTTCGAAAAACTGGTTTTCAGATATTTATATGAAAATTAAACACACCAAAAATCAAGTTGATATCTTCGTTTGTTACCAAGAAATTAAAAAAAAAAAAAAAACAGCCGGGTTTTAAAAAAAGTTCAAAATCCATTTAACCCATTTTAACTCAGAATGAATTTCAAAAAATCTAGAAATATTTTTTGAGATATTTACATGAAGATTACACACACCAACACTCCAGTTGATTTCTTCATTTGTTACGGAGAAAATTAAATTTAATTTTTTACTCCAGTTTAACCCTATAAACTCGGAATTTCAAAAAACCTTCCTTAGTGTGCACTTGCACTGGAAGAAGAACATGTAGACAATTTCATCAATTTATCTTTAATAGTTTTTTCTGGGCGTAGATCAGTCAGTCAGGACAAGTTGCTTTATGGTTACAGATTATTATATATTATCAAAAAATCTGTTGCTACGGTAAAACAAATTAAGTTCACCTCAAAAATAAAAAAATTAAATATAGGCGAATCAATTTCGACCTAATGATTTTATCCTAAATATGATATTTATTAAGAAATTTATCACTATGTGGTATTTACGGTATCATGGTATAAATTTATTCGTGTATATTATCTAAACCGAAACTTAATTACTGCCCTAGATCTTAATATATCACTAATAGAGGTTACCTGCACTTAAATGGGTTGTATAACAAGTACACCATGGAAGTACTTAGGTTGGGTTTACATACATTATACAATTCATTACTACTCCATTAATTAAATAATCGAATGAATAATTCTTATACTGTTATACTTTTAATTTATAGTATAAAAGATATTGATAAAATAATTATTTTTTATTACAAATGTTTAACAAAATCGTACTTTATCCTGGCTGAAAAATTTATTTGAAAAGAATACAAATTACTGTTAATATATAATACAAAAGCCCCTATTACCTTTATTATTATTACCTACATAAAAAAGTACGATTCTCAATTAAACCGTATGTTTTTTTAAATTTATTTTCAAGCCTTTCTCTTTCATAAATGAACAGATTTCCAAACAGGGGGTTCTTTTAGTGATCCAAGTGTATTTATTCCAGATGAAATCAACAGAGTATTTTTTAAGAAATTATTGCATTTTCTAAAAAACAAACATCCTGACCCGTAGGGGAAGACACCCACCATGGAATAGTTGCGGTTGCCACGTCACCCCCTCCGTACCTAGCCCTTATGGGCTTTACCAGAGATCATCTTCAAAGCCTCGGCAAAAGGTAAAAAGGTATCTCTCAGCCTTGTTCTTGCCTCAGTCAGGATACCAACGAAGCAAATGCAAACCCGCAGCAAAAACTTAAAACTTACCAATTACAAAACAAACAAAAAAAGAACGCGAGAAGGCCCATGCGATACCCTAATTGCCCTCAACAATCCTTTCTGTTGCCAAATAGTGTATAAAATTCTCAACTATAATCTATTCAGTCTGGATTCGACAATTGACAAGGAGATCCAGCGCCGACCCGATAATATCGAGTCGACAGATAGTCTCTGTTCGTACCAATTCATACTTTGAACATACATAAAGAACATCATGTACATCGTCCAACTGTCCGCATTGCAGACACATTTCTGAATCAACCAACACATTCCTGAATTCCAGGATAGGGCAGCCTATCACGGAAAGCGCCATGCCCAGAAAGATATTGCGTCACGTACTTATTTGGAGATGCCCAAGAGGCGCCCTGCAAACTAACAACATAAGGAAACAGACCTTGCGTATAACGCCCGCCTTCTGCTCCATTCCATCTGGCCTGCCACAAGGCATTATCATGTTCTTCAATTTCCCTAACTTTGCCAGAAGTTAACTCACCAACCTTCTTGGCGACATAACGCTGTTGCCGCTCTGACGCAATCAAGTCTATCGGTTTCATGCACGCAATCAAGATCACCTCCCGTGAAATCGTACGGCAGCCACTCGCTACCGTTAAAAGTATAAGGCATTGAGCCTTCAACAATATGTCGCGATAGATTTTAAACTTTAAACTATCTGCTCAAACAGGCACCGCATAGAGCATAACTGCCTCGCAGACGCCCTTACACAGGATATTCATGATCTTAAAATTAAAACCCCATTCAAGGTTAACCACCCACCGAATACCAAAGAAGGCACTATAGGCCTTCTCCGCAAAATAGTGAAGATGCTTCTTGAGTTATAAACTTATTAATAATATTACTTAAAAAAATATTTTATATTAAAAAACTTATTAAAACTTCAAAAAAGACTTTTTAAAGTATGCGCCAAATTAAGGGCTAGTAGATTGTTCATAATTTTGTCCCTACTTGTAAAAGTCAAGATTTAAATAAATTAAAGGTGTATTTTCTATGATATGGTTTCATTGAAGAAGTTTTTTTTTATAAAAGTGCTTTTCGATAATTATCGAAAAGCACTTTATTTTTTATAATTTTAGCGAAACATTGATAGATTGCAGTGTATACTTGTTAAACATTGTGAAGACTTTTTAACCGTCCAAAAGAAACTACGCAATATTTCTATAGTTAGTAGTAAAAACATATTTTACTTTCTATTTGTTAAATGAAAAGTGTTTCTATTAGACATCAAAAGTCTTTCTAAAATATCATTGTTGTTTTATATTAAAAGTTATTCGAGTGCTAACAGGTTTCAACTCGTAGAGAGATATGATTAAATACTTCAAAGCTGCGAGCAGTAAAGAAAAATTCTTGTAACAATTAGCTTTTTAAAATTTTTTGGGTCATCAATTATATTTACTTGTTTAAAGGAATTTCCTATTCCGTTTTTATTTAGATTGGATGCGCCTAAGTGAACGGCTGGACAAAAAGCAAGTGCTGAAGTACGAGTACCATGTTTATAGCGTTCACACTGTTAGGTTAGCTCTAGGAGCTAGTTAGGAGACAGGTCGCATAAACTGTTCGAGGTACAGAGTAGCCCTTTGTGGCACAGACATTCGGTCTTATGCTTTAGGGCGACCGATTGGGTGGGGGCGAAAGTAATGCCAGTAAACCATTTCCGTTTTTATTTTACTAGAATTTTGAATCTAAATACGAGTATCTATTTTATAATTTTTTCATTATTTGTTTTAGAAAGGTCTGGAATGGCTTCATGTTATAATTAAAATGACTTGATATTACAAATAGTTTTACACGTATGTATCCATATAAAATAATAATATTTTACAAATCATTTGAAGTTTTTGTCCATAATTTGGAACCAAATTACCTCTTTTTATCCAAAAATAAAACGTCTATTGAATGTAAGCTAAGGCAATCGGGAATGTAGAAAGGTATTATTTTTTTCCTTCCAATAAAAAGTAAATTCATTCTTTTATCCTCGTACATGAAATTTAATTTAAAACATAAAATTAAATTAATTTTTCAAAATTTTTACAATTCTACTTAATATATTTAAGGGAAATATTCTCACTTTGTACTTTCTTAACGATTCATGAGGAATAACGTACTTCTAATGATATCATAATTTGTATATATAGTGCCACAACTTATATGGTTATACTTGTAGGTAACATAACACGAGTCGTAAAATGCGGCCTGAAATTGCATAGCCATTATTTAAGAATGTCAAGCATTTCACGCCAGACTTAATAGGAGAAGTGAGTAGTAAAAACAGTTTCTCGTGGTCGTGAGCCAAATAAATGGTTGCCTATTTTCATAGCGAGCTCATTGAAATGCATCCCCTACGAGTAATACTTTCATTCTGTTCAGTATAAAGACTTGAAGCTGTTGAGACACTAGAACTTTCTCTACAACTTAATCAAAAGAAAAATATGGGAATTTATTTATTTCTCCAAAAGTAACATTTTAGCAAACGTGTTGAATAAAGAATCACCTCCTTTTATTAAGTCGATAAATCGTAAAGAATAACTTTTATAAAACAATAATTAATTTGTTCGAAGGTCAAAAAGATAAATAGAAAATCATTAAAAATTCTATTAACAGATATCTAAAAGAAATATTTTTTTAAGAATAAACAGTTGAAATGAATAATATTTTTTTATGATATATTTATGTAATTCATTATGTAAAAGCCTATTTTATCTAACATAAATTCATATCCGTAATAATCAGTTGATTTGACGCACTAATTTGTCGGCTAGTATATATATGAGTGATGTAATAAGCTGATATGGTCACTCGTACTACAACCAAATCTATCCCATAGGAATAGTAACTTCGTGCACGTAGAATTTAACTACGTCAGGAATATTGGTTGAATAACATTTCCTGAGGGAAGTAAAGATGAACATTTACATTTACATTAGTTACATTTTCCCCAAGCTATAATTTGGTCTTTAAATCGATATAAATGTCCAGTGTAGTTGCTGATGTTATATATTATACTCTTTTGAGAGAGAAAAACATAGCAAATTAATAATTATATCGGTAATTTCTCTTTCAATATTAGGTTAATTAAAATTATGATTACTTGCAACGTTATATAATTAAATAAAAGTAAACAAAATTATGAATAATTAAAAAATTATATATATAAACATAATAATCTGTGTATTTTTTAATGAAAATACTACGAGTAAAAATTAAATATAAGCATTTTGCTACAAATTAAATAGGTAAATACAACATATTCCAGTTATTTCTAAAATTGAATTCTTTGTAATTCTTGAAATATGATTTATTTCACTAAAAAAATTGATTTTATAATAAAATATCGTGTTGATATATATGTATATATATTTATGAATGGGAAAGTGCCTGACTGATAATTATGTTCTATTAGAGGTGATTTATTAGATAAGTAATGTTAGATTGATCAAATTGATTTTATTTGTGCTAAAATGAAACTGTACTGTTTTGCGTTGAAGCACCTTAATAAAATTGTAAGCATTTTACCATTGGTACATATTTATTATGCTTACGATATACAGAGTGATTCAGGAGGGAAGGGAAACAATTTTGGAACTAATTCTACAGCTTGAAATAAGAAAAAAAGTTCATACAAATATATGTTCAAAAACGCTTTGATATCGAGTTGTCAAAGAAATCGAACGAAAAACGTTACCGGGTTTTCAGCTCCCCCGATTAAATCAGGTCATACAGAAATTTTTAAGGCTACAAACTTATGCAGACTACTAATTTCGATGCGCTTTATTCTTACCGTTTCACTCGAGTATCCTTAATTAAATAAAGAATAAACTTGATCGTTTCTTACGTGTGCTGACCTGAAAAATCGGATATAACACGTACAAGAACTCTATCTCCAGTATTTTTCATGATAGCCAACGTAAAACAGAAAAATTAGGTGATGAAAAACACGTTATTTAAGGGATGAATTTTTAATTTTTTTAAATGACTAATAAATGCGTTAATTTTATTGTCAAAGCCTGTACAGAATTTAATTCTAAAAAAAAATAACGTAATAAATTCTACACAAAACAAAATAAAAATCAAACTTTTATTATTAAAAACAAGTTAGAATGATACTTAAAATGATACATAAAAATGCTATTAATTTGTATTAATTAAAAACAGCTGTTTTTATAGAAAAAATTTCTGAGAAACTAAAATATCTTTAATTTACTTTTTAAAAATACTCACTGTTGTTTACGTACGAGATCTGTAAATAAAGTAATGAGACTGGCTCAGAAAAACTTTTATTTACAATCCAATTATGCATGGACTCTATCACCTTCGAAATAGTTTTCATGGGAAGCCACACGACGCTTAAAACGGTTTTCCACTCTTTATAGCAGTTTTGGAAATCAGAAACCGGAATATCCTTTAGATGGTCAGTTACATTTTTTTAAATGTTTTCTACTGTTCCAAAATGGTGTCCTTTGAGGTGTTTATTTTAAAATTGGGAAAAGGAAAAAAAGTTTCAGGGACACAAGTCAGATGAATAAGATGGTTGAGGTTTTTCTTTGCCAAAAACTCATTAACTGAGAGTGCAGTGTGACAACACTGTCATGTTGTCATGATGCTGCATCATGAATCAAATCAAAACCACGCTAATTTGTTTCTTCCATAGTAATTGCATTGTCCATAAGGAGGTTTTGCCTACAGGACAGACTGTAAATAAAAATGTTTACCGAGAAATTCTTGAAAGACTGCGGAAAAGAGTTGCCCACGTGGGACTAGCCATCAAAGACAACTGATGCTGCATCATGACAAAGTGCATTGTCTCACATCATTAAAGAATTAACTTTACTTAAGTTTTTAATTTTTCCAAAAAAAAAGTGTTATTCGATTTTTCAGGTCAAAACATAAGAAACCATCAAAATTACCCCTTTTGTAGTACCTTAAAAATTTGTATGAATTCATTTCACCTGACAAAGTTTGTTACTAGCCGTAAATTGATAATAAAGCGTTTTCAGATATACGTTTATATGATTTTTTTTCCTTATTTAAAGCTCTAGAATAAGTTCCCAAATTAATTTTCCTTTCCTCCTGAATCACTCTGAATATCTCAGTCAAAATGAAAATAAAATTAAGGCTCTCTCAGAAAGTCAAAACGAGTTTTTAATGTACAAAAAGCCCGACCAGAAATGTTGTCAGTGACTTTCCGTATTTTAACAAGGTTTAATAGAGTTCAAACATCTTACGTTTGCATTTAGTTTCTGTGGACTTTATTCATACCATTTTACTCAAAAGCAATTTCTGTACAATTTTTTTAAAAACTTTTACCCGTTTAACAAAGTTATTTTTTACCAAACGTAAATTAGTTTATTCGACCATAATTTTTTTTGTCTTTTACCCCAGATTTCACAAAAACTACTAAATATACAGTTCTGGGACCTGTTTTTTAAAATAAGGTCAGATTTTAAAAAAAACATAACTAAATTTATCCCTTAATTTCGGTTTCAAAAATTTCCGTCTTGTAATTCTACCGAAGACGTAGAAATCAGGGTGAAATTTTTCACCAGCAGACATTTGCTAACGAAGCGTTTCAGAACTTACGTTTTTATGAAATTTCTTCTTTATTTTCACCAGTAGAACATTCCCTCAAATTTTATTACATTTTTCACGTAATTCTCTTCAATTAAATAATATAAAGTTTAATCATATCTATTTTTTATCTTATATGTTTTCTAATTACAATATATCTTATAATAAACGTGATCTGCACAATATATTATTGTGTACCCTCATCAGAATAAAAATTTTTATTTATTTATTTTAAATTCTGTAATATTGTACTTAGTAGTTAGAAAACTGTAACTTATTATTCATAAGTTATTCCTAAGGAGGTTTATAAGAAAAAGGTAAGTAAAGATTATCTTGGTAAACAATTTCTAAGGAATTAAAAACGGACATTTGGGTTGAAACGTCTGTATTTTCTCGTGTACGAAGGTTAACTTCAGCTATTACATATATTATTAGAAAAGTAAAAAGATTAATAATAAGTATGATTTTTTCTTCCCTTTTAAAGAAATTTTATTATTAGCAAATACTATTTTTATTTAAATAAATTATTCTGAAATAGTTTAATGTATTTCCAATACAGAGAATTATATTTTATCATTGACATTTCGCCAAACCGGGTATTATTTACTTTCCAGTATGTTTTTTTTCTTCTTTTCCTAGAACTTTTAAATGGACAGTCAATTTTTCCCAAGTGATTTATTTTTACTTAAAAAAAAGGTTTATGGTTATTGAAATTTATTGTTTCGCAACAAATATTATTTCGTAGTCTTGTATATAGCCAATTTCCTGTTTAGAGAATCCTGCAAATAAAAATCGTACGATACCCTCTTCCTCTTCTTCAATAATGTAAGAAAAATAATTTATTTAATCTTTCTATAATCCTTCTACTTTCTTGGGTGTTATAGCAAGCTATATATCATACAAAACTTATTGCTATCGGCAGGAAAACTAATATCAAAGGGATATATTTTTTTTAATTATTAGAGAAAACTGAATTTAAAAATACTAAAAAATTTACTATGTTAAAGAATTATGTATGTATTTATAAAAATATATACGTATGTGGTTTTTATGGTAAGATATGTACGATATGATAAATATCATTGGAAATATATTAAAAATAACTTTAAAATCTAAAAATTAATTAAAAATTTAAAAAAAATAAATTTTTAAGAAAATGAGGTATATCAGAAGATGAGGAAACAGTAGATAAAAAGCAGTAAAATTTAACTCATAAATATAGATTCACCTCTATAATGTATACATAATTTTTAGATTATGTGAACCTTAATTTCGGGGTAAATATTTTTTTTTTTTTTTAAATAGCCGAAAATAAATTAATTTACGGTGTTAGTAAAGAAATAAATATTTATTGATTTGTTTTTTTAACGTTTTACTTGTTTAACAAATCAATTTGTAAACAAAACTTTGTTTACGACAACAAAAGATGTTTGATTTTGTTAACAAAGATGTTTTATTTAAAAACATATATATTAATAACAAAATAAATTGGAAAGTAAAATATAATAATATGGTGATTATCAGTATTAATATGTGATGGGGGGAAGAATTTGAATTTTAAACTCTATGTAATGTAAGGATAGTTCAATATCGATGTAAATATTTTTATTATTATTATTTTTGTAATATCTATATTCTCATTTTATAAATTTAAATTTAAAATATATTTAAATCTTGGATTTAATTTTAATATTTTTTTTATTTTCATTTAAAATAAAATTGTGTTGCTGTACTTTTATACTTTACAATAACGAAAATTGATTATTTAACATATAATTCTAACTTATTTATTACTAATACATAAATTAAAACTATTGTTACCCAAAAACAAGTTATATTTTTTTAATCATGAAATTACTAAGACAAAAACTCAAGCATGAAGATTAATACTGATTTTATGTTAAAAATATCTATTTAGTATCTTATTTACTTTGAAAATAATTAGAGATTGGATAAATAACCTTATAATTAATTACATATTTATTTTTTATTATTAAGTAATAATATTTAATAATGACTTTTACAATGAATAAGAGGTTAATTTTTTAAGTATATTTTACTGATGTAAAGAACTTATTTGTAATCAAGATGATTCTCGCAAGATTGTTTAATGTCTTTTATAAAAAATAAAACTTACTACTGAAATGCAACATTTTGCTTACAATATATTGTAAAAAAAAAGTCTGTTTTATAATATGATTCCCCGATCTCTACGGACGAGTGGTAATATAGGTGCTTTTCACTCGGAGGTTCTGGGTTCGATTCCCGGTCAATCATGGAATTTTTTTACACGCTACATAAAAATTCATTTTGTTATCATTTATCGTAAGTTATTACAGGTACTAGGCAGAGGTCAGAATAAACGGTATGTAGAGGACTTGTTGGATTTTCTCTCCTTCAAGAAATGGACATTCAACACAGCCCCGAGGGCTGTAGATATTTAATTGGGTTAATAAAAATATGGTCAGATGCGGATAATGTGAAAATAATATCTTTTTTAAAACAGAAAAGAAATTTGGAAGTAGTCTTATCAAGAAATTGTTTTAATTAAAAAAATAATAATAAATAATACTTTCTAAGGATCCAAGAAAGTAATGCATTAAATAAAATTTCGTATTCTGATTATATTTGACTCAATACATTACTGAATAAGAGGAGAAATATTTTATTAATGATAAGAAAATATATAAAAGTCATAAAAACCAAATTCAATTCATAAATTTTAATAGCCAAACCCAGAAGTATCATTTATAAAAACAAAATGAACAACTGTAAGCAATCCCTAATATTTATAATATTCAGTCTGTTTTTTTTTTTTTTTTTTTTTTTTTTTATTACTATCATTTTTTATATTTCAATAATTTAACGTAATGTTTATATTTCTAAAGATGAATGGTTTATTTCAGAAACAAATATAAAATAAACATTATGAAAAGAGTAGAAAAAAAGGGAAACATTAATTTAGTTGAAGTACTTGTAAGCAGACAAAAGAAGAAATTTCTTCAGCAGTCTGTGGTTTATATGCGGTAGTTCAGGAAAACGAATAGCTTAACGGGGGAATGAAATGTAAAGCCTATAACGTTGGGTTATTTTGAAATGATTTTCAAGCATCGTTTCTAGAAGAGAGATGAACTGATTAGTTTCCATGACTTATTCAGCCGGTAAAGTAAAACTCATTAATCTACAAACTGCAGAGAAGGGAACAAAGCAGGTCCCTTGTCTGCCCAGCGAATTCACAAAGAACGGAGTTTTCATAATGACGGCGATGCAAAATGTTTTATTGCGTTGAGCGTTGAGTCACCCGGCAATACTAATGAATAATGGACTCGGCTTTTTAATATAAACGGTAGGATGAACAGTCTACTATTCTTTGTATTTTGAAAATTTCTTTTACGCTACTGAAGCTTTCATCCAATAAATTCATTCTCATGTGTTATTATTTAAAAGCTCATTTTGAAGCCTTTTTTCGGATAAAATTATTAACTACTAAATTGTTTTTTCTTAGGTGTAGGCTTTCATAATTTCTTGTTGTATATCGTACTTCCTCTCTAATTCCATTTATGTTCCCTAAATTCATATGTTGTATGGAAGGAGCAAATAATGAGTTTTGTTTTTATATACTTAATTAAAAAAATAAAAAATTCTCCATAGGTTGGAAAAATTTATTTTAAAGTACAGTACCCAAAATTTATCGTTAAGTAATCTGTTATGAAAAGATTTATTTAAACGCTCTTTTAAAAATATTTACTTGAAAAAAGCGAATGTAAATGGAATATTTAATTAAAAAAGCATAGATGTTTGAATACCTATTAATTATAAACAAATAATAGTCGTATTCAATAAATAAATAAATTCTAAACTTTGAAGATTCACACGTTAATTTAAATATTACGTGAAAATATTCATACATATAACTAATGAAATTAAGAAGATAAATATATTAAAATTAAAAAAAAAGAATTTTTTTTAATCAATAATTATTCAAAATACCAAAGAAATAGAACTTCAAAATTTAAAACATCATTAATATAAACTTATATGATTTTGAAGTGTGAGTATGTTTAATAAACTTAATAAAAGTACAGTGCGTATACTCGTTTGTATAAATATATATATATATATATTAAGAAACTGTTTACAAATTACGTATGTGAAAAAGGAGTATTATAAATAAAAAAATAATAATTCGGATTCTTAATTGCTTCTAACTTAAAGTAACAGAATCAAAATGTAAATAATATGAAACTGTTCAGCTTATGTATATAAAAATCTAATTACAGATAATAGTGCACAAGTGTAAAGTAAAATTTTTACGCAAACAGAAGTAAAAAGAGAGAAAAGTTGTTACCAAAAAGAAAACATTTAAAAAAGTCCCAGTAAAGATTATTTAATTAAATTTAAAATGAAAAAGCAATAAAAAAAATAGTAAATTTTTACAACCTTTCAAACAAAACATAGGGATTTGGATTTTCTTTCAAATATTTATTTTTTTATTATTTTCTCCTTTCTTTCAAAAATATTTATATGAAAAATTTTAAGGTTGTACTAAATAAGTACAACATAATTAGTACAAGAATGATATATTGTCAATTTTCCCTTCTGCTCTTTCTTTTTTACACAACAAATGGTTAGAAAATTTGAAAATATTTTTTTTTTTAAAAGTATTATTTAAACGTTTTCTATTAAAATGTTGAGAGAAAAACTTAACAATCTAGGGTTTTTACAACTGAAGTTAGCATCTCTTAAATAATCATGGAAATTTCAGCCATGTAAAAGTATTATACAAAACAAAACTTTCAAGAAATAATATATGTTTACAAAAAAAATGTATTTGTATATGAACAGTTAAAAGCAACAAATGTAAAAGTCTGATAAATTTTAGATCCTTATTCTGGTATATATATTTTTGTTCAGGAAAGGATTTCTAATCGTTTATAAATATAATCTTTGCTTTGATAAATTACCTGTATTATCTTCAACTTAAACAGTAATTAATTATACAGAATCTCAGTTAGGTTAGTTAAACGTACTAGTATTTGGCTTCCCTACACAACTCCTTCCATTAAATACATAATAATGACTGAACCTTAACTTTACCTTAATGTCTACTGTTTGGGTATCCTGTTTCAGTTAATGTAATTGAGAAGTAGCCAAATCTAATTTTGTTCATGCAAAGGAAGGCATATTTTGAAGTTATTGAGTTGTATTCAGATATTTCTATTTTACTTCAACCTATATAAATTCCTTTCTATATAAACCTTTCTGATAAATTCACACACCAGATTTTTCTCTAAAATATATATATATATATATATATATATATATATGTGAATGAAAATAAAAAATAATAATTAGTTAATTTTATTAACTAATTTAATTAATAACAAGTAAATGTTAAGATCGTTCTAAAAATTATAACTTTCAATAATTTATTTATAAATTTAAATAAAAAATCTGATGTGGAACCACATGATTTCCTTGTACGCCTATTAAATTACATATACACATTTACACATATACACACATATACACATATACACATTTTTTTTTTTAATGAAAAGTACATACAATTTTGTTCCATTAATAACTTTGATATTTTTTATTTATTTTTTATTGTTATTACAGAAATATTATTTATGACTTTTTTTTTACAAACAGAATTACAAAACAATATATTTAAATTTAAAAAAAAAAGTTAAAAAAAGAAGATGAAGTCTGATTCGAATATCATGTATATCATTAATTAAAATATTATTTGGTTATAACTCTGGAATAAATGAAGATAAACACCACTTATGATATATCGCTGAAAATCACCAAAATCCAAGAAAAAGTCCAAAATCACATTTCTTTTGGAGTTTGGACTTTTTTGGACACTTTTGATTCATTCGATTGCAATCACAAGGGAAGGTGATTGCAGGATTCAGGGATGGTCAAAATGTATATTTCCGTTGAAATCTGAAAATGGAATTTTTTCGCGATCGCAATACTTCCTCTAGCTCAAACAAGGAAAAAAATGTATACCTTAAAACTTTACAAATGTAAAGAAAGCTGCCAAATATATCTAGAAGAGCAAACCTATTTTTAACAATTTATACTTTAATGATTTTATGTATCTTCAATTTACACTTTAACAATTTATGAATTAACACCAGTAATAATTTACGGAAGATTCGTAAATTTATTCAACCATTTTATATTTGTTATTTTATCTTATAGCGTAAAAGTATTTCTTTATTTATTTCCATTTCAAATGATTTTTTTCTTTTTATTTCCTTATACGAAGTAAAGGAAGTATTGTGATCGCAAAAAAATTCCGTTTTTCAGAGATTTTCAACGATGGTACTTTCATACGTGGTACTTATTTTCATTGGTTCCAGAGGTATAGCCAAATAAAATTTTAATTCATGAAATGTTTGGATCTTAGGGGAAGGCAAGTCGGTTCGAATCAGACTTCATCTCCTTTTTTTTTAATTTAAATATATTGATTTATTAATAATTAATAATCTCTGATTGCAAAAAAAAAAATTACGATGAATAATAATTCAATAAAAACAATTATATGAAAATATAAAAAGTTATTAATGAAATAAAATTTTAAGTACGTTTCATTTAAAAAAAAAAATTCTGTATATATAATTTAATAGACGTACAAAAATGTTATATGGTGTCCACATCAGATATTTTTAAAAAAGGAGAATGAAAAATACAAATAATTATTTTTAAATATTATATTAAGAGTATTTCAGAAAAGTACCGTAAAAGAAATGTGATAATAGTTTTATTTATTTAGATGTGGATGATAGGACTCAAGTAATATTCCTAGGGATTTTACACTTTTCTTATAGCTTTATAGCACTTATTAATTATAGCTTTTCTTTTATAAATCGCACAATCTGCCCAAATTAAGAAAATAAAATGCAATTCGAAAGCGATGGAAATGTGATGTGGAAATTTACGTTAACATTTAATAAAAGTTTATCATTTCTTTCAAATTTAGTAAATCTATCAGGAATAATATTTCTTCCATATTAAATAATACAACTAGAAATAAAATATATAATTAAATATTGCATCATTAATCATTATCATTATTTTATTTTAAACCATCTCTTTAGATAAAACATTTTACAAAATACTTTATTGAAAAATTAAATAGTAAAACTTGATTCAGTGTTGTTTACTACCACTAGTAGTAGTAGGTACTTATCGGATTATAAGTTAGATATCAGATATTTATAGAATTTTAAATCTTTCAAAGATGAACAACTTGAATTATTTAGATAGTTTAATACTGCTTCGCTCTAATCAAAATCTAATTTCCCTGAAAATTTTATAATACATTCTGAGTAGTTGTAGATGTAACCCCATACGAAAAAGTTATTTAATATTTCATGCATGTCATTCATTGTTTCTTCTAAATCATAACTCTCAGCTAAAATTACAATACCATCAGCTAATCGTAGCAACTTAACTTTTACTGTTACTCCGGAAATAAATTGTTCTTCTACATCATTAACTGCTAGTTTTATGAAAAGATAAAAAAGTAACGGGAATAGGCAGCATCCTTGTCAAACTTCCATTTTTATTACGGCTTCTTTCTTATGTTCTTCGATTATTACTGTTACAGTTTGGTTGCTGTAAATTTTAGCAATTATTCATCTATCTCTGTACTTGAACCCTAACGTTTTTAAAATGCTGAACATTTATTCCAGTCTACGTTATCGAATGCCTTTTCTAGGTCTATAAATGCTATGCATGTTGATTTTTTCTTCAATTTTCTTTCTACTATTAATCTGAGCGCTAAAATTGCTTCTCTTTTTTCTATATCTTTCCTGAAACCAAATTGATCTTCTCCTAACACTTCTTTCACTCACCTATCAATTCTCTTTTCAGAATTGTAGTTAAGATTTATATGCGTGATTAGTTAAGCTAATTTTTCTGTATTCACATTTATTTGCTCCTGCTTTCTTTCGTATCATGACAACAACACTCTTTAAGTGGTCTGTCGTGCGTGACCCGTAAAATGCATAAATAAGTTTTAGTTGGCATCATAGTCACGCTTGACAATTAATAAAAATCTAAAATTTTATTGCCTAAAGACAATATCACAATGTAAAAGAGGATTATAAAGTAAAAATACAATTATTTAATTATTTCATGTTTTAAAAGGTTTTCGTCATGGGTCTTTAAAAGTTTTAGTTTTATTTTTTTCACCAGTTGATGAAAAATTGAAATTACTTCTATTTTATCGTAAGTTACTCTATGTGTACACATTTTTTTTTGTCTTTTATTTGAGTGTTTTTGTTCAGGCGCAACTCCGTACCATTCCCAGCTCCTGACGATTCACTCGGCTCCATCTACAGCTCCGCACTAGATTATGGTAATCTCTGACCATCGTTCGAAGACTCATTTGTGTGTGTTCAAATTCTACTATTGTTTAGCATAAATATACACTTCATACAGTTAATATATACATACAGTAAATTAAACAAATTCTTCAACAATGTAACATACAAATTAAATTAAATTTGAAATATTTTAATGCATAATGCCATTAGAATTTAATAAAAAATATTCTTTAAACATAACTGAACAATGTATTTTATTTACCACGAAAAATTAAACAACAAGATTAATGTACAGAATAAATACACCTAACCAAGATATGACACCAAGACGATTTTTATTCGACAGTTATAATGCTTTTTTGTATCACGAGTATTTTCTATTTTTGACAGAGATTTAATATTTTTAAATCTTATTTTGTACCTAATACCAAATATCTATCTACATTTTTTTTATTTATATATAAAAGCAAGAAAAATTTTTGAATTTTTTTATACGTTTTGGGTTATACAAAATAATGAAAATCATTGTCATATTTGGCAATTTCCGTGATGAAGTGGTAGCGTTTCTGCCTACCATCCGGAAGATTTGGGTTCGAATCCCATTAGACATTAAATTTTTTCACACGTGCAAAAATTTAACTTTATTATCAACCGTGGCCAGCTTTTACAGGCTGCCAGCTAGAATAAAACGGAAATAGGGGAGTTAATTGCTATTAGGTTAGCTCTCGTTCAGACACATTCAATACATTCTATTCATCGTGTATATTAAATTGTGTAAAAAAGATCCTACATTTATGGCAATTGTTCTTTCCACATAGATTCATCATTATTTTTTATTTTAATTGATAAATAATTATTCTGCCAACTTTATTATTAATATTATCAACAATAAAGGTAATGGAACATTTATTATATTTTTATGTAGAAAATATAATTATCTTTTTTTCTCAATTAAAACGAGTAAATTAAATTTTCAATGGTTCTGTGGTTATTGTTATTTTTCTAATGGTTATTAGTTTTTAAATCTGTTTCTTATGACTGACGTAGTTATAACCCAAATGACCATCGTTCGAAGTACTTATAACTACTACTAGTACCTATAACCCATACACATTTTATATATTACATTATATATTTTTTAAACATAGACATATCAAAAATAATTTTCAATTTATGTAATTATGTTTTTTAGCTTTCGTTTATTTTATTTACATTAAACATCGTTTTTAACGATGAAAAAATTCTAAAATAATATATATTATTTATGTAATAATATCAATATTTTGTTTGTTGTTGATACCCTACAATTTGAATTGTGCACGGCTTTCATGAATGGTCTAACTTTAATAGAAGTATTTAACTGTATTATTTAATTTTGTTTTGTTATTGTTTAACTAAGTAAAACTTTAAAAACGAATCTTTCGTACGTAATATTTCATCCTCTTACAATGTGGTATTTCTTTAATTTTCGTATTTTTCGAGTTACTGATACTAATTGTAGAATGAAAATAGGGTTTTTGAATCATAGCTCCAATTTTCTTTTTTATAAATATCAACACATGAAAAAATTGAATAAATAGTAATTTATTTTCTATTTACTTTTCATAATTTAATGTAATGGATACAAATTATTTAAGCCAGAATAATTTTAATTGTTGGTAATTTGATTTTAACTCATCTACTAATGTACTAATGAAATCATTGCTAATTAAAAAATTCATAAACATAAAAAAAAAATCTTTTTCAGCTATCAAACTGTTCAGAATTTTCTAAATAAATTAATAAATAATTTATGTTCTGTAAGCACAAAAAAAGTTAATTTTGCCAACATTTCTCTACCGATCGAAATTTTTATTGTTGAATTAATGAAAGTCTTTACATTTAAAACCAAACTGCGATTATTATTATTATTATTTAGTATTCAAGTTGTTTTATAAACAAAATAATGTTTTAAAAATTAAAAAGATAATAATAGTAGCCATTTAAAAATGTAAGGATAGACTTTTTAAAGCATATCATAATAAAATTAAAAATTCAATTATGAAGTTTGTTATATATTTTTTTAAAGAATTTATATTATGTATTCCATCCATCCTCTCCTTTAATTTTAATAGTAAAATTAAATTTTAACGAAGTTGCGGCTTCCCTAGAGTTTAAATCCACTCTACATACTAAAGGTAGGCTCCCTAATTTACACCGCTCAGGAATAACTCTAGAACAAGTCAGGCATCTACGAACAAGCGTGTTAAATGATTCAGATAATACAAAACAAGTGCAGTAAATTGTGGTAAACCAACGATTCGAATCATTCATTTATGCTTCAAGTCATGTACAAAGCAACTCCTCATCCCTTTTTCATATATATAGTATAGTGAAAATTTAATTAATATTTAAATAGATTAAATAAATTTCGTGTCTGATGTGTCATTCATACCAACTCAATGTAAGTACGCGTATGTAATCAAGTAGTGAATTAACATAAATCTGAATTCAGAAGAATAGTTATTGTAACAGAAAATTACTATTTTTTTTTTCAGATTTTAATACTTAATTTAAGAATGTAACATGTATGTTATAAATAACTAAGTAGTACCATGGTCTATTTTACAAATATATTACAATTTTAAAAGTTACTACATATTAGGATATTTTGTAGGAATTTCAAAACAGATATATAAACTGTATGTCAATTATAAATTATATTGCAACGGTTTATCCAAATTAGTTTTAAAAATGATTTATAAACTTGGCTTTTAAAGACGAGTGGAAGTTTAAAAAGAATAAAAAATAAATAAAAAATAAAAAAATAGAAAAAGAAATAAATAAAAAAGAAGTACGGAATATTTACTTTTATCCACTGTTTTACAGTTTTGTGGATGTTATTAATCTAATGGTTTCAAGTCAGTTATTTACCGATTTAGATTCTGGGATAGCGATTACCGTATTTGGTTTACTGATCTAAGTAAAAGTTTTACTTATGTGCTCTTGTATCAATGCATTCTTAAGTGTTAATATACCAATGGATAATTAACAGTCTGCTTGGGTTGAGTTAAACTTCTATAAGATCTTTTAAGAAATAAAGTTTCAAAAACTACTTTGAAAACCAAAAAAAAGTACAATAAATATTAACAAAAAAGTTTTCAAATAATTGACGAATTCAAGAATATAAAAAGAGTTTAAAAAGAAATATCAAAAACAAATGCTTCAGCAATTATTAAGTAAAGTAATAAATAAATAAAACTATTAACTGAGCAATTTATTTGAAAATGAAACCTTTTCAAAATATTGTATATATATTAGCAGACGCGGCAATGCTTTGTTATTGTTAGATTTGTGTGTACATATATATATATATATATATTAAATGAACACAACTGAAAGTTTGATAAATCATAACAAAATGAACATTTCGGAACTTCGCAAAATTTAACATTACCCTTTTTCCTTTTACCCTTTCTTCCTTCTCCCCTTTCTCCTTTCCTTTCCCACATTTTCCACATTTCCTTTTTTCCATTTTCATTTTGACCATATTCCCTTCCATTTCCCCTCACTCTACCCCATTTCCATTCCCCCTTCCCTTTCACTCTACCATCTCTCCTCTCCTTGCTTCACGTTCTTCCCATTCCTCTTTTATTTTTTCTCCTTTCCCCTTTCCATTTCTTTTCCCTGTTTCCCCTTCTTTTTTTCAATTTTACCCTTCTTCCCTTTTACCTTTTCCGATTTTTCCCTATTTCCTTTCTCCCTTTTTCCCCGCGCGTAAATCAGTCCAGTAGGTTTTTAGTCTACAGGGGAGACACATTCGAAAAAAAATTAAAATGGAATCGTAAAATATTTAGCATAGCGTGTGTTGCTTCTACGTCCAACAGATAACGCTGTTTTTCAAAACAAGCATGTCTTTACCTGTCCCAGGTTTGACATTTTAGGTATATAAATAGTAGGTACATAAAAACACGCGCTTATTCGAATGCAACGTTGTGTCAAAATTTGAAAGCAATTGGTGAAGAACTTTCCGAGATTTAATATTTTGAACAAATGATCATTTACATTTTTATTTATATAGATAGATACATATATATGAATTTATTTGTTTATTATTTCGATTGAGTCATGAGTTAAGTTTTTTATACAGCCAAATGAATTAAAAAGATCCTTTAAAGATCGATCCAAATTTCATGATTCAGTGAACCTTCAGTCAAAACTCACAGTAAGAAAGTAAAGCTTTTTCTGATTTTTGCTCCGTCATTGAAAAATGGTGGCGCTCTTTCTCGAATCTAAGCGCTCACTTCTCTCTGCACTTCATCATCAGTGGTGGAACTACCTTGAAATTCCTCTTCATGTGACAGAAGATGGGGAATCCGCAAGGAGCCAAATCCGGTGAGTGTGGCGGATGCGGAATAGACTCAAACTTCAGCTTGCGGAGAGCTATCGGAGAGTTTGCGTGGAACTTATCATGCACAGATTCTACGGTAACCCAATTGCTCGATAATATGGCCTACTAATTTTTTAGATATACCTAACTGAATAGCGATGCGCTGCTGGGTAATTCGCCAGTCACTTTGAAGCAAATCGTTCACCTCCTTTCGATACTGCTCGTCAGTCACAGAAACTGGTCGTCCGCAGCGAGAGGCGGCCTCAATTGCCGCTTTACCAGCTTCACATTCACGAAATTTTAACGCCCACCTATTCACAGTATTCCTGTCAACAGTTTCATTACTGCTTTTAAACGAAACCGCTTTTAAATGTTGAAAAATATTCGTAGGATTCACATTTTCTGCTTTTATAAAATTCGATTACTGCGCGCTGTTTTAACCATGTTGACATATTGACAGTACTCAACTTCATTTTAACTGCTACTGAAAACAAACCGGTAAACGGATTTAAACTCATTATCGCAGGTTTGTAGAGGAGGATTTAGCTATCTTGTGTTGCCACGCCCAACTCGATAGTACCTTTTGTCTCTGTGTAGCACGCTAGTGTGCAAAATTTATCAGCCGAGCCTCGTATTTGTATAATACTAACCACGAAATAATAAAATTATAATTTCTATTCCATTTAATGTAGTTTAGTTCAATTTTAAAAGAGATTAGACTTAAATAAACCATTTTTTTAAAATTTCCTAATTTTTTATTGCGTAAAACTTTTTTAATACTAGTCAAGTTAACGTAAAAATAGGCGAACATAAACCAGCTAGAACAGTTAGATATTTTCAAGCAATATTCATTTATCCCCTAAATTTTTACTGAATAATTATTTCAGAACACAACATCATTTTTCAGAACAGAATTAATATAAAAATTTCAAATAATTAAAAAAAGTAACATAAAAGTAGATCGTTTCTTTCTTCTGTTACTTTATTTTCATAATAACTTTTTTTTATTGTATTTATCCCAATTTTCTTATATTTCTTTGAAATTTCTAAAATTTACGTAATAAAAAACATAAAAGAGAAATAAGAATTCAGTATTTAAATACTTTCGTGGAATTATTAAATTGTATTATCAAGATAGTAAGAGAAAAAAAATACGAGGCTTACTCGTATTTTATTAAAATTCGAAATCAGAGTACAATTAAAGTGATTTAAATTAAAAACGAATACTTTTAGATATAAGTGGTGTAATAACTATTTAATTTTTTTTTTTTTAAATCAAAGATTGTTTTTTATGTTTTAAAATTATAAATATCTACATGAATACAACACAAAAAAAAACTAATTTTTTCTAGGTATCACTGAGACTTAGATTACTACATTCATCAATACAGTTGATATTACAAAAGCTTTCATGCAAACCTTCACATTTGGAATCGTTTTTTGAATAAAAAAGTTTTAAGAGGACTATTTCATTAGATATAGGTTTTTGGGGCCTTTTAGAAGTAAAAATATGGTACATTACTCTAGGAAAGAATTATGTAAATAACTGTTTAAAAAGATTTTAAGATGTATAAGTTTTTTCCAATTACTATTCTTTATTTATGATAAACCGGAAACGTTAACGCTTTTTGCAATGATAACGCTAAACAAATTAGGACATTACATATAGTTTTACATCTCCAGAACCATGAACTATGCACATGTCATTGTATATTTAAAGTTTATAAAATATTTATGATCTTTTTAAAAACAATTAATATTATTTTTATCTTTTTTACAAGTTATATATATATAAATGGTTTTCTATTATTAAAATAATCTCTATATGTTCAACAATGCTCTTTGTTTAATATCATTTAATACCATGTAGAAATGTAAGTCTTGATAGGCAACAGAATGAGGTACCATCATATTTGTACAATTTAACGTATATTTAGCAAATGATTGTATTGATGTAAACAAAACTGGTACATAGAACATAGAAGAGATTAAATAAATGATTAACTCATATAAAAGAAAATATGGAAAAAACCTGCCGGTTGCACAAATTAAATTAATGGATTTCATTGGAAGAGTAGAATTCAAGAGGGGATTCATAAAAGATAATCATTTATTCATTCCATTTCCTTTGAAATTCTCTTGAATACAGTCGTTAGAATGACAACCTGTGATAAAAACTACCTATTCCGATTCAATTCCGAGAAGTAACTTAAATAAATTAAAAGGAAATAGTTTAGTAATTTATTTAAAAACGTTATTTGTAAATTTGTAACCTTAGTGAAATTTTCTAACAAAGTACCTTTTAAAACCAACTGATCAGATTAGTTTATAACCAATAAATTTAATCTGTTCTTTTAGTAATAATTTATTACTAAAGTTTCGTTACATTTTTAAAATATTAAATTATATCTAGTTAGCAATATACTAGATAAAAAACTTTGTTACGGATTAATTCTAAATAACAAATATTTAATCGTCATTTATAATAGGGAAAATTAGAAAAAAAGGATTAATGCCTTTGTGTTATTATAAGAGGATTTTGGAATTCAGGATGGTTGGTTAAGTACAATTTGAAGTTAAGAAATACAAGATGGACATATCTTTGCTTAACTTATAATATATAATTAAGACATAAAGATTTGCTTAATTAACTGGCAAAAAGTGTACAGAAAGACAAAGAATGGAATAAATTAATGTTGCAACTGATGAATTAATTAGTAATTATTTTGGAGATAAAAGAATAGCACAGGTTGAAAAGAATGAAAAGTAACATTAAACCAATAATGTGACTTTTTGGATATTTAGATTAAGGTCATAAATACACATAAACAAACAAACAAAAAAAAGAACTTGGCTTATTAAAAAAAAAAACAAAAAAACTATCCCTTTTAGGCATGCTTGGAAATCCTTTCCAATTTAGAAAAAAAAAATAATGATAACAATGGTGTTAACATTTTTAATTCTCCTTCAATTGATAAAATTAAAAATTTTAAAAACTTAATTTTTTCATACTTATTTTATATATATATATATATATATTTTTAACCAGCAGACAATAAATAAATGGAAAAGTTTCAATTCATTATTAGGATACTCTGACTTATAGTATAGTAAAATGTAATAAAAAACAGTCAGAAAGAAGATAATAGTTTAACATTTTGAGCTGTTTAAAGAAAAATTAGATTGTTAAAATAACTCAAAGTCTACGCGATTTCACTGCGTTACTGACTGAATATTATTTCTACCTAGAAAACGCTTTAAAGTAACTTTTAGTAAAAATAATAATAAAAAAATTAAAACACTTCAATTCCGGGGAGGTCCTGGTTGTCAAACATGGCATTTTTAATACGCTAGAAAATTCTATTTCCATTACTGCAAACACAAGCTTTAATCTTTTATGGTGATATCATCAAACAAAAAAAAAAATTATGTATGTTGAAAGAGTCAATAATTAAAAAACGTTTATAGAAATATAATTTTTAAGAACTGGAGGTTCATAATACATTAACTTTCTGGTAATTTTTGAGAACTGTTATACTGTTAACATCTTAATTTACTAATAAATAATAATAATAATAATAATAATAATAATAATAATAATAATAATAATAATAAATAATAATAATAGTAGTATTCCAAATTGATAGTGTGAAAGAGTAAAAACCAAATTATAGCGTTTCTTTCTTAAAGGTGGGGGTACATTATCCTGTACGTTAGTTCATTGTTTTCCTAATATTTTTTATAGCATTTAATTTTTAATTTTTTTTATTTTTGCTGATTTATTTTAATTTAAAATTTTGATTTGTGATATCAAAGATCTTTTAGAGGATAGGCTATGTTTTCTTTGTATAATCTTTCTTTTTTTGGTATTTATTTTATCAACCTTCTGATTAGTACTGAAAACAGATCCACCTTGACCAACATCTTAATTTTAAAAAACTGTGTACAAAATTTAAGTCGGTAAACTGAAAAGATGATATCTACTAAAAAAATTTTCTTGGTATACTTTTTAATGGTGTTTTTTCAAGATATTATTTTATGATAAAATGAAATTGACGCATGACTAAATTTCCACCAACCCAATCGCTTTTGAGATAAATCACATCCCCTTATACCATCTTATAACTAATATAATTTTTTAGAATTTAATAAAATAAATCATATATATTTTCATGCGCTCACACACACACACACGCACACACAGACAGATAGAAATGGATACGCACAATATTTTGTGTCTTATAATGTATGTTTTGAAATTCTTGAGTTCAGGACACTTAAACCGATAATATTCAGAAACCCAACGAAACAATCTTTAAATCACAAATACAGTTAACATTTTTTATGCTTTATACAAGCCGAAAAAGTAAAATTCTTACCTCTTTTCTTGGGAAAACATTTTCTTTCAGTTTTAAATTTAAATAAAAAATTAATGTGTTCGACTTACGAGCTAAGTATAAAATCATCTGTTTAACATATTACACAAAATCTAATTTTAACATTTCTGAGTTCAGAATTACAAAAGACATGATAATGAGTTTAACGATCAATGTGAAATTTGAATTTTTTTTAATTAAAAATTTTGATTAGATGTTTATAATGTGTAAAAATATTTAAAAAAAAAGAATACAACGAAACATGTTTTATTTATATAAAGATTCCCTGAAGGCTTGAATGAAATTCTATAAATTTAAAGAATTCTTAAAAAAAGATAAGAATGGAAAATGTAGCTTTACGTCATTATTCCTTTATACTTACGTAATACCCACGCAGTTTATATATTAATATTTTCATTAAAAATAAAAATATAATCTTCAAGGAAATACCTTACATTACTCCTTAAAGAAAAAAAATTTCAAAAAATGTAAGTTTATATTAACAGGCTACGTAATATCAGTCAACTTATTACGTTACAATAACTCAACAATTATTTATTCCTTAACAGCACAATTCTGTTAATATAATATCAGTATTTAATATTTAGTTTAATTTAAATTAAATTACTTTAAGACAGTAATTTCCAAGGGGCGCCCCGGACAGACGCTGCCTCTTTATATGAGCGCCGCGAAATATTGTAAAAGCTTCATAATTAATTGAACCCAGACATTTATAATTATTAATTTAATGTTAATAAAGTAAAAGAATAATGAAGATACACGAGTTTTATTTATTTTTATATCTTACGAGTAGTATTACTTTTACTTAGGGTAGGGTGCCATTGAAAAATTTTAATTGATAAAGTGCGCCGCGACTCGCAAAATTTTGGGACCACTGCTTTAAAGACATTTTATTTTTACTTCCCTGCTGTAGCTCAATTGCTGTTGCATCAGCGTAGCTGTAAAGTGAAAGTATATTAATCGATTACAATGTTGGATAACTAAGATTTTTTAAATATTGATCTTTCAAGACTCTCTTAAACAAAAGAACGTATGTACAAACATAAAGACATTGTATTGACATGTATTTTGATAAATATATATCTATGCTCAAAAACATTCTACATATGAAACATTATTGGTATTATTATGATAGCAAAAATTAGGATTGGCAGTTTTCACCGTTTTTAATTTTGGTAAGTGTTCGTAAGAAATTAGCTGTAGTAGGATGAAACTAATTATTAAGTTACTTAAAATTTCAGAGTATTACGTCGATGACATTTAGGGGTGAGGGATATTCAGCATTAATTCTAAATAGTATTGGCCTCTTATCCGGAAAACCCGCTATCCAAAAAGTTGAAATTTGGTACAAACATACATATATTATATGTCCCAGCTGTTTGGCCGGATTTTCAACCCCACTGGATATGATATCATAACGGTACCCATAATTTTACAAAAAATTAAAAATTAATGAATTTTATTTATTTATTAAATAAGACTAAATTTAAACAATTTACTGAAATACATAATTTCGGTATTAAAAAATGTTTTAGTCACAGAAACATCAATTGATGAAACAGACTCGTATTTATAATATCAATTTTTAAGTACCTTAATTTTCAATAATAAATTCAACTGTACTTCGATGTAGACATACATGTAACTGTACTTAATGTAGACAATATGAAAACTGGGTTCCCATAGAACCCGACATTAATTTTTTTTTTTTTTTGTTTCGTATAATTTCATATATTCATTTGTTTATAAGTCGTGATTTTTATTAAATATTACACATGAAGTAGCTATAGAGGAAAGGGCATAAATAGGACCCAAATGTTTTTATTAAATATTTTGATTTTTTAGCAATATACTCTAAACAGGATAGTTTTGACGATAAACTGGTGGTCAAATGGGACCCAAAATTCTTTATTAAAAATATTGATTTTTTTTTTCTCAATTATACTCGTACTTTTATAACACTACGTATTTTTAAAAACGTCATTTGATTAAGAGGGTCAAATCAGACACAAATTTTTTTACAGAAAATTTTGATATTTTTCTCTACACCTTGTTTTAAGTATTGCATAATTAAGCAACTAATATTTAATAACTCTACAACGTATCCGGGATAAAAATCTATCAACGCTAAAACCAGGAAAGTTATGCAAGATTTTTGCAGCTTGTTTTTTATCAGCTCACAATTTCGAAGAAGAAAAATACGTAAATAAATGATGTATTAAAATTCATAACATTTTTTTACTATAGAAAAACAATACTACACGCCTCTTACTAAAATATCTTCAGAATATTTATGGAAAGAACATAGAAAAATATCTTTTTTTGAAAAAAATAATTTTTTTGCAGCAACCATATATTTTAATTTGTGTTTGTGTCACAATGTCCAGGGTCGATAATTTAAAAAAAGTAGACATTTTTGATAACAATTAAAGAAGTATAAACTTTCAAACATTTTTGGAAAAATATTTAAAGGGAAAGCAAAAAAGAAAAACAAAAAAAAAAATTAATTTTAAGAGGGGGTTGCCTAAAAAAAATTGGATCGTTTGTTTATCCATTCTAGGTAGAAAATTTGTTTTTAAAGCTTTTTTCTAAAATGCGTCTGAAGAAAATCGAAATTGGTTTCTTCACAATATACTCCCATTTCCTAAGCGAAATTTGAAAAAATTAATATGATCCCCATATTAGAAATACTTGAGTCAAATTTGAACAAAATCGGTTTGGTGAATTGCGTGATATAAGGCCAAAAGCAGTGCGACACACTTATATACATACGAACGCATATACGTACATACATACATATGGCTTTTGGTCTAAATGAATTAGTTGAACCTTAAAACGTAGATTTGCAAAAAACCCAAAACCCGATACTTTCACTTCCATATGGGTATATTCTAGCTATATTCAGCAGAAAAAAATAGTCTTTCTGAATTTTCCCCCTTAAAATACACACACACACACACACACACACACACACACACACACACACACACACACACACACACACACACACACACACACACACACACACACACACACACACACACACACACACACACACACACACACACACACACACACACACACACACACACACAAACAAACACAAACACACACACATATGTGTATATATATATATATATAAATTAAAAATATGTATTACAATATTAATATTTACTAATTTATAAAATATATATATGTATATATATCATTTTTACGTTTAATATATATAAAAAAATCCTAGCAGTGGTCAATTAGAAAGCTACAAACAATTTTTTTAATTTTTTGTAGAATTACATATATAATCGATGAAATTTTTACGTAAATATACTTTTTTTTAATTTACTGATAACGTTAGAAAATTCGTACATAACAAAATATTTTTTTTTTTTAACAACCGAAAAAATGTAGTGAATTTAAGGAATGACTCGTAGTTGAATCAGAATAAAAATTCTTGGTTAATGACGTTTCGATTTTTGATCCCATAAATATGTTGCTTCATATTCCTTATAAAAAATAAAGATATTTTTAAAATAAAGGCTTCTAAAGTGAATTAAACGCAATGCACATATGTAACCTAAAAGCTAAAAATATAAATGACTGCTATACTTAAGTTTAAGTACAAAGTTGTATTGTAAAAGAGGTTTTTCCAATAACATAAGTAAAAATTTAGTTGAAAAATTCATTAGTTGTAATAGAAATTTTTATGATAAAGTGTTCCATTTTGCGTTATTGTAGGTTTGAAAATGTAGATAGTAATTTCACCTTGCTTGCATCATAGCTCTAGAGCTATACTGCAAGAAGGAAAATATGGTAATCTGTCAAAAAATGGAGAATGGGATTTTTTGCATTTCTCAACGTTTCATGACCCAGGGATCATAAAAAAACAAAAAAAGTGAAGGTTAATGTTTGTACATATGTACGTGCGTTGGCGTGTTTGAAGCTCAATATTTTTTGAATTGATAAACAGATTTAATGAAATTTGGCACAGACGCGTGTGTGTAGGGCAATTTGTTGATGAAAGGTCGGGGTCAATATCTCCAGGGGGTGGGGTAGTTAGTTTGGAGTCAACTTTTACAGAATTTGGCAAACGTATCTCCATTTTATATTAAGTTCAGTATATGCGTATACGCTTATCTTACCATTAAAAAAAAGCTTCTTCCTTAAATTCTTCCACTTGTCCAGAAATCGAAAAATGTTATTTTTTATTTGTTGAATATTTCTTCTATACGAATTTTTTTATGTCTTTCTAGGCATAGTACTAATGCAAACAAGGTAAAAAAAATGCCTGGGGGCAATAATGGGATTGTGGGAGCTATTCCCAATATTGATAAGTTTTTGCATTTCCTTACATTTTATAACCAACAGACTGCAAAAAACAAAAAAGGAATTGGAGGTAATGTTCATAATAATCAATATTTTATCAAACTTCAAATATATCGATTTTTTTAATTTTTAAGATTTTCTCATGTTTCATATTTTTCCACTGCATAATAATAAATAACCAATACCAGGAAAGTATAACAACTTTGTTGTAACTTTTTTATGACATTGATCATCAATAATAAATATGATGTACTATAAAAATTATCTCCTTTGAAATTTTATGCACAGTTGTTCAAAAGATATTTTTATCTTGAAAATAACGATTGACAATTATTTTTTCCTTATTGGTCTCCTTTCCTTACTGATAATGAACATGTAATATATATATTCTCTTGTCTGGATTAGTCAAAGGAAAAAGAAATCCTTTTTCATAATACTAATTAACAAAGTAAAGGATATAAAAAAAAAACAAAAGGACAATTGTAATACAGAAATACGGTATTTCCTTATTTATAAATTCTATAAGAAACTTCTTCAGAAGAAAATTAAATTACTTTCAAGATCTTCATTGCATTTTGTTTTAATAATAATAAGTAAAAATATTATTCCTATCACGTAATTTCTACGCAATAGAGTCAAACTTACACTAGAAGTCATTAAATATTGTTTGGTGACAATAGTAGGTTTTTCTAATGTTCTACAATATCATTACGTTAATCTCTAACATTAATAAAAAGTATTAATTGATTCTAATATAATTAATTGACCTATAAGAAGCAAGCAAACATAAAGAATATAATCAAACAGAAAACCATTTCGGAAAAATTGGTAAATAAATGGCTTTGTATTTTGTATTGTTCTTAAAAACATTAAATAAATAAATGATGCTGTTGTCTAATGTGGTACTAAAAACAGCAACAATCCTTTATTTTCAAGAGAACAATGAATGATCTCTTAATTCTACTTTTTTCCACCCTACACCGTGTCTTATACACACTACATTACATTCCTGTTACACTTTAAATCTTACGAAGAAATTTCTCAATATGACGCTATTAATAATGAATAAGTTTTCAGCAGTCATCTCACTTCTTAACATTTATTATTTCTTTTGAGTATACTGATTACAACACGCATTCAGTCTCTCTTAAAGTATATTCAGTTAAAATAAAAGAATCTTAGATTTATTTATTTTTAGTTTTAATCTGTCACAATCATTTTTTACGTAATTCATTACATATTTCTTAACATTTTAGTTTTGCTTTTAGATCAGATATTTTCCACATAAAATAAAGAAAAAAATTTCTGAGATAATTACGAATAAAATAAAAGAAGATAAGAAAAAAGTATTATAATGGATTTCTAAGTGAACAGTTATACAGCATAATAATATTTTTCTACATATTAAAAAACATCCATAACATAATTATCCCATCGGGCTGGTCTACTGGTTAACTTGCACTTGCAAATCATTTTCGAAGTCGCAGGCTCTGAGGTACAAATCCTAGTTGCGTTTATACGTATTTGAATACTAGATAGTGGATAGATGGTGGTCTCTGATGGTTCGGATCACTTCCATGTCTCAGGAATGGTCAGCTTTTTTTGCCTCTTCTCCCAAGGTCGGACCCGTATTTAGGCATAACACAGCCCTGTGTGGTGCCTTAGCCTCTAACCTCTTAGGCGGCCACGCCAGGCCCGGCTGTGCCATTCCCAGCAGTACCAAACAGTCGGGAGCAGCAGTAAGTCCCCTGGAATCTCTGGCCATTCCTCAAGAACGGACGGCCCACCTCAGCGAACCGCTCCCTCCTGACCGAAACTGCCTACTCATCCCCTATTCTACGCGCGAATCAATCACCACTTCACCCACTGCTCTCCTTTTCCTTCGGTGGAGGTAAGCCCCAGACTTCCCATGGCTCGAGAGAAGCTGGGTGAGGTATTAGCTCACTTCACCATGACCTCTCCGGATCAACAGGTCCAGCCTTGGGGTGAGCTTACTTGTCCATGCACCCTTGTTTGACCCGTCCCAACTGGTCTGCATCTCCTTTATCATCAGCCTTTTAACCACCTCCTACGGCATTCCGCTATGAATCCTCTTTATTTTCTTGGCCCTGAGACGGATTCGGGGCACACAGGTTATAACCTCCACCGCATCCCCGGATACCATGCGGTACATCGACGCTATTCTAGCTGCTGCTCTCTCCGTTGTAGTGCGAACAGACTTCTGATGTTTTTCTTCGTTCTTAATGCGTTGACTCCAGCTGGTGCCGTATACAACGCTATCGAGGTGGCCGCAGAGAGAATCACCCGACTCTTACTTGGATGTAGTCCCCTTTTATTGCCCATCAATCTTCCCAGGCTTTCTATAGTCCACTCTACTTTTCTGGTGACCTTCTGCAGATTCTCACTGAAGAGGCCGGACCTCTCTAGCCAGGCACCGAGGTAATTTACGCACCTCGACGTGCCCACGCTTGTCTCATTAAATACAATGGATATTTCCCTTGTGTTCTGAGTCTGACCAAAGACACCATAGATGTTTTTTGGAGCGCCAGACTCATGCCCCCTTCACGAGCCATCCGTTCACTTTCGCCAAAGCCTCGTTTTCTGTTACCTCCATCTCTTCTTCCGACCGGCCACAACTTGTAGGGCCAAATCATCCGCATATGTGATCATTTGTTTGTCACCTGGATACTCCTATCTCAAGAGCCTTCATATATCAGGTTCCACAACAGGAAACCCATCACCGAGCTCTTGGCACCCCGCCGTACATTTGAAACTCAACTTCGTCCTCCTCCGTCGCAGCCTTCAGCGTTCTGTCGTGCAGATAATTATAGATCACCACCAAGATGTAATCGCTGAACTCCCGCTCTCTTAGTGTTCCCAACACGACCGGCTAGAAAACACTGTTAAATGCGTTCCTGACATCTAAGAGGATCACAAGAGGAATCCTCCTCCGATGCTAGAAAATCGCAGCCCGGTCCCGTGCCCAACCAACAATATGATTTAAAGGAATGGTCAGCCTGTGTCAGTACATGGCTACACTCCTAATTTACATGTCATACATATCATTCCCATCTTATTGGGCCTTAAGGGAGATTGCTTATTGTCCTAGTCGAACAAATTGTAACGTACACATTAGGAAAATAAAAAAATAAAATATACAAAATTATCACGTTCAATGGTAATGTCTTATTGTTATTATTTAAATAAATTATCTTTTTGTTAAATAAAATTTAATTGCAGGCATTTAAGGGTACAAATTAAATGTTTTTAATTAGGAAAAGTTAATAAGTGAGCAGGAAAAGAAAAAACCAAGGTAATTATTATTATTGTGCTACTAATGAAGATCGTAATCACTAATTAAACAGGATAAACAATGGGAATTGTAGACTATTACGTGATATTAGGTAACCATCCAAGTAATAATCTAGGTAAATTTTTATCAGTATATTCCATAACTTTGTCTTATTTTTTTGTGCAATAAGAGAAATTTTTTGCTGCTAAGTTAACGTGCAAATTTTATTTCGTCTCGAAGATCACTTAATCCTAAACACCATACCTCAAAAATCCTACCAATTTGTTTTCAAACCAAAGAGTAATTTACTAAGTACAAATAGTAAATTTAATAATTTTAAACTGATTTTGGCCCATTTACACCTTCTTCCACCCTAGAAATATTATTAAGAAAACCCTCTCTCTCAAATTTTACTCATATCTTCAAACTATCCTTAACTACAAAGAACTGAAATATTGCTATGTTTTAACCACTACTGGAAAGAAAATTTTTGGGACAGAAAACATTTAATATTATCGTATAACTTATAGCCCTCTGTTTTCCCCTGCCTTCTGGCACAATTTAGGAAACATTTTTAAAAGTTATTCATACCAGTAATTTCAAAATGTATTATACCTTCCTGATCTACAAAAAATTATCAGAGCTTTTCATGCAGTTATTATGCCTCATTTCAAATAATAAAATTCATCGAAATATGGCAGTGTATAAAATTTGAATTTTCAAAAAGTTAACGAAAGAAAATAAAAGCACAAGATATGTTATGCAATCTGGACTCTCTCTGAGGCCTTCTTTATTTAATGAAAAACGAACAGATTAAAAAAAAAAAAAAAAAAAAAAAAAAAACAATTAGATTCAACATAAATTAATAATTATCGAAATCTCAAGGTTTTGTCAATGTTTTGTTTTTGCTCCTGTTTTTGTTTGGCTTGAACAATTTTGCGTTTTCAGATAAAACTGATCGGACAAAGGAACTATTTGCTCATGTTACCTATTTATTTATTATCTTATCTCACGATCTTTATCTCTCACAAAAAAAAGTAAAAACAAGCACTGGATTTATTCTGCAACTGTAATCGTTTATTTATTTTTGTAAACCCGTGATAAATAAGCTTTTAAATTTTACAGTTTAGCTTGTTTACATTTATACTTTGAAACTTTATCTATTTTACGTAACAGATTTAATGTAAACTAAAGAATAGAAAAACAAACAACAGATAAAAATATTAACTTTTTCTCCTATTTATTATCATTATTTTGTTTAGTACGATTAAACGGTGAATAAATAAAACATTAATTACAATACAACAAATTTTTTTTTATTAAAATAAAATTATTGTGGGAAATTTCAGATAAAACTAAAAAAAAAAAAAATCAAAACTTTGGGTATGTCCAATTAAAATGAAAATTACTTCGTTATTTTACTTTTATAATTATCTTCCTGTAAATTCTCCAATTATTGAGATAGATCACTTTTAATCGTAATTTCAGAGAAAGATCTGTAATTTTTCAAAAAAAGATATTTGTTAGCTCGTATATTAATGTTTATTATTGAGTTCAGTCAGTTTATTCTATTTTCCCGTTTATTATAGCATATAAAAGATAAAAATATTCCAATTTCAACAAGAAAAAATCTCAGATTTCTGTATTTCTCAATTATATCAACAGAATATAAAAATACCAGCAATAAAGCTATAAAAAGTTTATACGAGTACGTTAGCATCTATGTTACTTTATCTTAAAGAAATTGAAATATAGAGCAGTAAAGAATTGGACAACGAACATTTTTCTTGTATGTATTGTAATTTACAGAGAAATAAAATATCTGAAAACATTTCATGTATATCAGAATTACGAAAACGATTAGGGTTATCTTCTTTTTCTTTTTCCTGTTTAACTTTCGGAAATTACCGTTCAGGTATTACTTCAGAGGATGATATGTATACAATGAGGATGATATGTATGAGTCTAAATAAAGTGTAATCTTGTATAGTCTCAGCTTGACCATTCCTAAGATGTGTGGTTAATTGAAACCCAACCACCAAAGAACACCGATATCTATGATCTAATATTCAAATCCGTATAAAAGTAACTCCCTTACTAGAACTCTGGAACTCTCGACTTCCAAATCAGCTGATTTGGAAAGACGCGTTCACCGCTTGATCAACCCGGCGGGTTGGTTAGACCTACCCTTTTTTTTCCCTTACTCCCTTACGCCGGACCCGCAATTAGGCATAGAACGGCGTAAGGGGGTGTCCTTTCTACTCTAACAGCCCTTCCCACCTACTGACATGGCACGTTGGGCTGCTGGTCGGATCTTTATTTTACATTATGTTAGTGAGCCATTACTATTAGCAACCCATTACAGTACCCCACTTCCTGTGTAGTTGTTTAGCAGTGTTCCTATACGAGGCTATCCAGCTTCCAGTTGTCATTATACAAATCTACCCCAAGGGATCCCCGATCCCTTATCAAAAACGGCCCACCTCGGAAAACCGTCTTCTCCAGATCGAGGCTGCCCTCCCTAACTAAACACACGCACGGTTACACACGATGGAGGTCCCAACCGTCACGGGATTTTATCTTCAATATTCTAGTAGCTAGCTTCTTCAAATTTCCCCAGGTCTGCCTACAGGAAAGCATATAACTCAAAGTCCTCTCTGGAGTAAGCCAGGTCAAACCCAGCTCCTGTCGAACACCGTCCCACCAACAACAGTGGTATATGGTGTGCTCCGGTGTGTTCTGTGATTCGCAGTATGTTGGGCAACCCGTCCCGACCGTACGGCACACAAATAATTCAAACAAATTATATTTTAACAGAAATGGATCCTCGAAATTAACTTCAGCCACACTTCTGTCGTTAGGTATTATTAAAAATCTCTTCACGGTGATCCGTGATTATAACATCCTTCACATAAACTTATTAAATGAACAAGTGAACTCAGCTACTTACGGCCCTCGAATCAAGAAAGATGCACAAAATGATTTGAAAAATAATAATATTTTTGAAAAATCAGTCATGAAAAAATAAAACAATTTCGTTTTTTATAAATTTAAATAATTTTCTAAAATGGTTGTAACTTGAAATTATTTAAGAATTCTTTTTCTCTAATAAGGCCGTATAAATGTTAGAAGAGTTTAAAAACTGATCAGCAAATAGGATTAAACAAACTTACAGCCCAAAATAATTAAAAGTTTTATAAGTTATAAGTTATTCTTACAACTTTATCTTGTTCAAATGCATCCGGAAATTTTTCTTTTGTCTTTTCATTGATTTTACGTATTTTATTTTATACCATATTACTTCAAGATAAGATTAATTTGTATAAAAGTTAAAAATTACCATTTGTTTGATATAATCGAAATATTTATTAAAATAATGTAATTTGGACATAACTTTTAAGAAATCAAAGAAATATCATAATTAATAAATTTGTAATACTGTTTAAAGGAATAATTATAAATCGTTACGTCGGACCAAAAAAAATATATATTTTAAAACTGAAAAAAAAAATAAACTCATGTATTTTACATAAATTAATAAGATTATTCGAGTACTGATATTAGAAAAATAAAAAAAATATCGTAATTTCTTATATTTGAAATACATTTTATTGTACTTATGAAATAAATTATTAAATAAATAAAATATATGAAGTGGAATATTAAAATATTTAAAAAAAATTTATAACTGACGCAAAGTTTTGAGTATGGATGGTTTCCATTTAATAAAAATTTTAAAACCGTCTTTAATTATTTGTCAATAAAACTGGATAATTTTTTTTTTTTAAATTGCCTTCGATAATAAAATTTTTAAACCAAAAATATTGTTTTTGTATTTAAATGTGGCAACAAATATTTCAATTATTATATATGTATTACAGGATGTGTTTAATAGTCATCAGAAAGATTGCTCTAAACTGTGGATTCTGCTCCTATGCGTTCCTAGCAGTGTTTAATTACCGAGTTACATATTTTTTCAGTGATATTTTGTGCCGATTTAAAGAAATTAACTTAGTTTTCAACCAACAACTTGAAACGATTAAGGTCATTTGGATTTGAAGAAAATACCGCATCGTTTGGCTACTCGATTATTCCTTATCTACCAATCAATTCAGGAAAAGTTTGACAAAGATAACTTCTGAGGGAAAACGAAATTTTGTATAATCTCATGATATAAATCGGCTGTTACACTTCTATCGAAGAAATAATGTCCCGTAACTCCTTTTTTTTTTGATCTCAATGCAAACATGAACTCCAAATACATTAAATTCCTTATTCATATTTACTCATACATTTTAATAGATCAATAAATACAAAATTATGACCGGTTTTTTTAGCAATTCAATCTGAATGTTGGTTCATCAGACCATAATCCTGCTTTAAAACGAATTAAAATTTTTCACAAAATTTACCACCCATCTATCAAAACCTGTTTTAAAAAAATACCATGACGTTTTCAGACGATATTATTTAAACTTTAGTTTCCTTAATTTTTTCTAAACCTTTACTAGGTATTACGACCTAACTGAAGCCTTTCAATTTGTTGTTTTAATGCTGAATGCTAATGTCTCAACAACAAGAGTTTTGCTTAATTGCGACTAATTCTAGGACTACCAGAATGGGGAATATATCTAACTCTTCCAGTACCAGTAACTTTTTCATCCAGTAACTACTTCATTCAGTAACTTCTGAAAATCCTCATTGACCACAATAATATCCTTTTTTTCCATCAATACTGAAGCATAAAATTTCATTCTTTTTTTGTGTTCTTGAACGCAAATATTCTTACTAGTTCAACTGATTACTACCAACGACAAAAACTAAAATTTATGTGTTAAAAAATTTAAACTTGTGTGCAGTGGAAACTGACTTTTAAATCATTCCTTAATTCTAGGAATCTCCAACACAGGTTTATCACATATTCTTTGATAAAAAGTAAAGAAAACATCTCAATATAAGAAATAAACTTCAAATAATTAAACATTTTTACTCTAGATACAATAACAAATTACAAAAATAAAAGGTAGTAAGGAAATTATAATTAATGAAAAAGTAGAATTTAAAGGAAACATATACGTAATTAAAATTGTTAAAAAATTGTATAGTTTATACTTTTAAATTCAATCAAACTACCGTATCAAAAATAATATTTTTATTCATTCATAAGCAAATTAAGTTATTAGTGACAGAATGATTTATTTAATTTAAATAGCGGGTGAAAATTTGTTGTATATCTGGATCTAATGTTGTAACACCGAGTTTGTATAACTATATTCGTAGTTTCCTAATGTTCTATTGTTCTAATAATCAATCTTACATCTAGTTCTAATGTTTTATAAATCACATCGTATAAAGTAGTAATGTTCTGAAGAATCTGAGCTCTTCAGAAAATTATTTAAAAGAAGGTAAAAATAGAAGTAGTGAATAGCAATAATTAATTATAATAAATTTTTTTTTTTTTTTGAGTTCATCAATTTTTATCAACTCCTGGAGTCGGACCCACAACCAAGCATAAACACAGCTCCAGGAGGTGCTATCGCCTGAAACTGCCTAGTCGAGAACTGACGTTCCCCCCAGACAGCCGGTAACAAAATAAAGTTAGCTTTCTATAATAGAACGATTTAAAAAATTATAATTTACTAGCATCCCCGTCACATCTTCGCCCATGCTATATGGTTGCTTACGTTTCCCGTCGCAGTCAATATTTTTTATTTTATTTTTATTAAAGTAACCTGTGACAAATGCAGCCAATCGCGTCGCAGGTACAATAACAGTGTCAGTGACTATTTTGATTGAGCCACCGTACACCGTCGAACCCCTAAAAAAAATAAAATTCAAAAAACCCGAAAATGAGTTTTAGGTACTTATCTGAAGAGTATTCGCAAGCCAAAATCTAGTGAATATCTCGTTTAATATTGTGAAAAATGAGGAAAATTTTCAATCATTATTAAAATTTCGTTAACCTTTCATCACCCCTTCAAGGTTGAATTTCAAAAAATCTAGAAAACGGTTTTTAGATATTCACACGGAGATTGCATACACCCAAAATCAAGCTGATATCTTCATTTGTTACAATCAAATAAAAAAAATATTCAGGTTTCAAGAAAAATTAAAATATCCATTTTAACTCTATAAGTTCGAAATTTCAAAAACTTAGAAATTATATTTTATATATTCAAATGAAGATTAAAACACATCAAAAATCAAGTAGCTATCTTCGTTTTTAACAAGAAATTAAAACGGTGGTAAAATCTCATTGTTACTTCATATTAACCGTTTAAACTCAGAATTTCAAAAAATCCTTTCTTAGTATGTGCACTTATACCAAAATAAGAATGTGTTATACAAATCTTCATCAACTTATCCTCAGCAGCTTTTGTTAGGCGTAGATTATGAATCACTCACGACATGTAATTTATATATGTAGATTATAGCAGTAAATTGTTCAACACATCTTTTTCTTTTCAGAAATATGTTTGCAATTTTAGTAAATACGTAAATATAATAAGGAAAATGTTGACAAGAGTACATAAAAAGATTAAAAGAAGAAAATATATTTTTTAAGGAAATGTAGCTCTAAAAATCGTAACAAAGCTACAGAAATGGGAAAATGAAATAGTTTAGAATGTTATTAAAAGACGGAAGCAAAGCGTTGTACACCAAGACGATAAAGAAACATCCGTTTTAAATTATAACTTCAGCTATTTTACTTTTATACATTTATTTATTTTACTAACATCCTTCATGCAAATATTAAGAAAGACATTATTAAAATATAAAATCTTATCAAATAATAATATTTACCCAAGTCACAAAAAGTAAAAAAATTATCCACGATGAATAAATTTAAATTTAAATTCAATATTTGTTTTAATGAATCTGTTAAAGATAGAATTCTTTATATCCAATTTAAATAAATTGTTGGTTTTAGTTCAAAATCAATATATAAAGGAATCTTAATTAATAACTTCATATTATATTTCTTTACAAATTAATAATATTTTTTTACAATCACTAACGTCAAATTTTCAAAGCTAGGACTTTCAATAGAGCTGTAAAAGATTTTAATCGTACATCATAAAATAGTTCCACATCCAAAATTGTAACTTAAAAAAATGTGTATCCCAGTAATTTATTTATATCAAATAGGATTAAATTAATTCCTAATTATAGATTTACATAAATAAATAATTTAACTAAAGACAAATACATTTATATGAAATCTATGAAAGCGGTTTGGCTTTGTAATTTCGAGATCTGTATCAAAAGATGTGCAAAATAATCACATTTTCATCAGTAGACAATACACTGCTGTACCTAGCTTCACCAAACTTTACATTGGTTAAATAGGTACAAATTTGGTGATTGGGATATAAATCAGATATTGATATTATCTGATAGTTTCAATCAAAAGCCTTAAGAATGATCATTAAAGCCCCGTGATAGCCTACATTACCAACAGCAAACGTCGTAAATAAAATTAAAATAATTAGATAAAATTAGATAGTAACTAATTAGATGACTGAATATAAATAAATGGTTAATTAGATATAATTTAATAATATTAAAATATCATTTAATTTAATAAAATATTCAGTTCACAACTAAGTAATAAATAATTATGAAAAATTAATTAAAATAAAAAATATAAAATAATTAACATGAATGAACAAATAATTTATAGAAACAAGAAAGAACATTAAAAAACTATCTAGGGAGGTGTTGGTCAAATTTTAGGAACTGATTCAGGACAACAAAATAAACAAAGATGTTCATATCGAAAACACCTAATGTTCCATCTGTCTTCATTTTTAATTTTTTGTATATTTTGTATTATTTTTTTCAGTAGAAATGTGTATCTTAAGAAGTAATGGAAATATTTAAATGAAAATTAGTGTTAATGTATCCTGTATCTTGTACAAAATAAATAACTCTGAAAATGTTAAAATAGCGGATACTACAATTTTTTAATCATTAATAGCTACATAAATATTATTTTTATCGCATCACGTATTATTGAATTAAATTTTAACATTTTACTGTGAATAAAAAAATGAGATTTGTGAAAAAATATTATTTTCTGATTTGGAGAAATGAGATGTCAGTTTCAATAATATGTTTTTTTTTTTGTTTTCAGAAAAGTAGAAAGATAAAGTAATAGGCACTTCACCACGTAAACCTTTTTATTCATTTTGATGTCCTGAATCAGTTTCTCAAGTTTGAAAAACATCTCCTGAGACAATCTGCATAAGGATAAAAAATATACTAGGTTATAGAAACTTATAGAGTTTATCGAATCGTTAATTAAAATTTTAAATCACCCGTAGCATAATTAATCTATTTAACTCAGATTTGACCGATTAAAATTGTATTACTTGCTATTCCAAAGCCCTTTTCTTAAATCAATAAAATATAATAAAGTTCTTACAAAAATAACACAATGTAATCTCCCACGTTTCTAAAACGGTTCTCATTCGTTTCCGTCCGTCGTCACAGGTGTTATACTGTGCAGATTCACCTATTACTCAGGATAGTAAACTATTCAAAAGAAGTATGTCACATTTAGATCTGGATATACTAATAATAAAATGATTACTATTTTTAATAATTTATTCTCTGACCCTTAGGTTTAAATTTAACTTAGAATTACCCTTTAAAAAATAATTGCACTGACGTTTCTACCTGTTTATTGTTCTTTTAATTTCTTTATTACATTTATCATATAATAATTCAACGCAATTATAGAATTTGAAATTTTTAACTAATTAAATATAAAATATGATATTTATTGTGTCGGTCAACATGTCTAACAACATTAATCATTATAGTGGATTGACAAAAGAGAATATTTTTGGGAACTGAAACGGGGGAATTTCCAATTTTTTGGATTTTTTTAGGTCACGTGACTAAATCCTTCGCTCGATCGGCTACTGACGCGAGAGACCTATTTTCCAACTACTACTTTTCTTTAAAGAAAATATTCATTTCTTTTTTAAAGAAAATTAGAGGTTTTTTAAGTAGTATTAACCAAATCAATTCATATTTAATGCTAATTGTGTAATTAAAAGAAAAGTAATCCATTTTAATTTTTTCTGTTCCTCACGTTTCACCTCACAAAAATACCCTCTTTGCTGAAACTGCTATAATGAATAATACTGTTAGACATGTTAACCGACACAGTAAATATCATATTTTATGTTTGTATTTTATTATGTTTATATTTATATTTTACATTATATTTTATAGTGATTAAGAAAACAAACATTCTTGTACAAAATATTTATTGTAATCGCGTAAATTTTTATACACATAATGCAAGTCTCTCATTATTTTTGTTCGGAGTAATTTTATTGCATCCAAGTTATTTTTAAACTTATATTTTATATCATTTATTTCTTTTTCCAGCCAGTAATTTGATAGATACAAAGAATCCAAGTTATCGAATTCTAATACACATCTAAGTTTTTTCTATAAACTACTTGTTTTATCCCCTTAATAATTAATTCCATTCCTTCTTGCACTTCTTCTAATCGAGAGCATTCTGGGAGTTTAACTTTACCTTTTATTCCATACACAGTAATGTTATTTACATTTTCACATCCTCTTGTATGTACGTTGTCAACTCCTTTCCATATTCTTGTTGATTCTCTTTATAAAATTTTAAATTCCCGATTTTAGCAAACGATTGACCATTAAATGTAATTATTCCGTTGGTTTTAAACTCTGCAAATGGTTCGAATACGAACGTTGTGATTGGTCGACAGGACGTGGCACTTTTTGCGCACATGACTATAAATGCCCGTGCAAAGTGTGGGTAGTTTAAGTTTTATTTATTAGCTTGTACAGTTTAAGAATCAGTTTGAATTTTCTAAATCGGACATACGATTCTTGAGATATATAGAATTATATATTTTACGACCCGTGCGAAGTGTCGGTAATTTTCTAGCTTTTTAAAATTTGGCACATATGATTCGTAGCCGTACTGAGGTGCTATGTCATATAGCACTATTTTTCAGTAAAAAAACTGAATCGATATTCATTTCAATAAATGAACAGGATGATGCAAATCATTTTTTAAATTTCCATAATCCACTAAAAAAAAATCTAAAAAAATAGATTAAACTCTCTCCTCTATCCTTCACATATTAAAATCCTAATATTAAAATGTTTTTATAACAATTAGTTGGCATTTCTGAAAGTAGGAGTCATGGTCGCAGATTTTGCTGATTTTTTACGCTGCGCCGGTACATTCCTTATATCAACGACGTCAGTATTTGGGTAATTTCAACTTGGCTTATGTTATACATTTTAAGCAAATAGTCACATTACATGAAACCCAAGTCACTGCTAAATACGTCAGTCTTTCTAGGAAAAGCGTGGCGTAAATTTGTTTTTCTTTGCCTTCTTAACAGACCCGAGGCTGGTGTTAAATATTCGACAATCAAAGCTGATAAAAATTGTGGATAATATTCAGTCCTACTACTATCAACTCTGAAAACACAGAATGGCTTTAAATAGAAACATCGTTATTCTAAAAGAAATCAATTTTACGTGTACCTGAGTTGCTTTACAAGCATCACAGCCATAAATAAAACTAACAAAAGTTATATAAAGAAATTAAGTGATATATCCGTTTCTTTTCACTAAAATACGTGTATATATTACATACACTATATCCAATTAGGGAAGCTTTAATGTAGTAAATATCTATAAAAATGAAATTCAGTTTTCATGAGGCCGTCGAAATTTCGAATAGTCAAATTACCCATTTAAAGTTAAGGCTGAAAATCGAATTCTACAAAACTTTAAAACTTTATAATATACCCTTTGTAAGTCTATATTAATAGAATAAAAACAAACTTGCGAATACTTGCAAAATTAATAATTAGTTTGGTTAAAAGAGTAAAAAATAATGAAGAAGTTTTATAATGGAGTATAGAGAAAAAGAAGTTCTTTAAAAACTTTTCTTGAAATTTAAAACGTTATCTTAATTGAAGAACATTGATAATTAATTTGATAAGAATAGAAGCGAAGAAAATTGGTCATGCGAAGAAAAAATGTGGTAGCGCATCATCTATCTGTAATACAACTAACTGAATGAAATAACTCGTTAATTTTATATAAATAAGAATAATACAATTTATATAATAATTGTTTATTGATTATTGTAATAAATTATAATTTGTTTATTGTAATAAGAACGATAATAAATTATGACTTTTAACTGACATCCGACACCTTTAGATTATATTATTAAATAAAACGCTACTGTAAGAGATATAAAAATCTCCTATTATCTCGAAATAAATAAGCATATAACCTAAAAGAGTAATTAAAATAAATAAATTAAAATTTTTTTAAAATACGGTTATTTTGTAAACCAAATCCCAGCCAGTATAACAATATTAAATTGAAAATCATTTCAGAATGATTGTTTCAAATTGACATTGATATCTACGTTCAGCAGCTTTCAATCAATTATGAATCTTTTTGTGTTGGAAGATTAACAATTAAATTTCACTTTCTTATAAATCTGACAAAATAATTGAAAATATTACTGGATATAAGTTGAAAATATCGTGCTGATTAAAGTATTGGATTTAAAAAATAAAAAAATCGTGTTTTTTTTACCACAGATCTAAAAAATGTAAATACTTTTAAGAAAGGAAAAAACATAAATATTCTTCGATCCAAAAAATTGCATTTGAAAACTCAATGAATAACAGAAAGCGAGAGAGTGTAAGGGAGTCTGACAGACATTCAGTTAGGTTAAATTCATAAGCTGTAAGGATTCTATATTGTGAATCTGCTTTTAGCTCAGTTTTGAATTTAAAAAAAAAACATCAGGAATTATTTCTACATAACACTTTTTTATTGAAATTGAAGATATTTTTTAATATACAAAAAAAAAGTAAACTTATTGCTTATAACATATATATATATAAAATAACAAATAAAATTAAAACAGACTTCAAAACAAATAACAGCTAAAAAAAAAAACAAAAACTTTAAAACTATTTTTAAATATAGACTTTAAGAAGACATTTTCCTAAAAAAAATAGTAACAACTTGTAATCCTCAATTTAACGACGACTTTAACAAATTATAATTTAAACAAGATTTAAAAAAAATATATATATTTTTTTTTAGTTTTGCGAGATTTTGTTTTTTAAATCGGTTACATATATTTTAGTTTCAGTTATTTTAATTTGTTATTTTCATTTTTATTACAGAATAAAAAGGAAGCGGCTAAAGAATAAATGCCTGGAGAAACACGATAAATCAGATATAATAAAAGAATGCAGAGAAACGAAGTAAAAGACTAGTAAATAACATGAACTAAGACTTCGCAAAGTGCAGGAATATCCATTAAATTTTCAACCTATTTTCTGACCAATTTTATGCAAAAATACTTGAATAACAGAATTCCATGAGAATAATTATTATCTTTTTTGCGTAACAATACAATAAGCAATCATGAAAAAAAATCATAAAATTATATTCAAAGTATCCATTAGTTTCCATTACAAACGCAATGCAATTTAAGCAATTTGTTTAAGCAACCTTGTTAAGCAACGTAATAAAACTTGCAATGAGATCACGAAACAAACGTCCTGTACAAAATAAGAATCATCTAAATCTGTTTGGAAAGTAAAAACTTACATAAAACAATAAAAAAGAAACATATAAATCCATCAAATCGAGTTAAATAATGAAATGAAAATAGTAATAAATTTACCAATTTTATTTGAAGGAAGGAATAATATGATTATATATATACTTTTATTTTTAGACTAGCCTTTGATTTTGAGGAATGTTGATTAATTTTTTTTCGTTGTTATTTCGTAGTCGAAATTCAATTATAAAGAAAGATTCTCCACAGCACCTGCTAAAAATAGAACGTTTTTCATCTCAATTCAAATAAAGCTATAACGTCAGAAGGAAAAAATATTAATGAATAAGTATGAACGTCTGTCTATATAGTGGAAACAAGTATATTTGTTTGAATTTCATGAACTACAAGCCCGATTCGAATCAATTTTAAAATACATTTTTTTAGTTAATTGTACTTTTTAAAGTTTTCTGAAAAACTCTAAAACTTCATTACTTTTAGAGAAGATTCTCAGGGATAAATTTGTCAAGATTTCTTATTTGATTTGTCAAGATTTACGTACTTTGATGAAAAGTGAACCAGAGTTTTCGTATAATGATATCTTGAATTCCCAAATTTTATTATCAAATTTATAAAGGTAGATTGGTTTCATTTAAAAAACCTTCCGAAACTTTTGGGAAGGAAAGGATTGGGCTGTCCTTTCTGGGATTATTAGAGATTAAATACAAATTTACCGTTTTAGATTTTTGTTAGGGAGGTACAATTTTAAAGAAAATTTTTATCTCTTCAAATGAGTTTGAATTATAATATTTATATAAATCAAAATAGATATTTTTCATCGTAGAAAGTTAAGGAAATTGGAATTTTAAATCTTAAATCTATTTTAGGAAATTTCTTCAAAATTTTAAACATGACTCCGACTTTTTTTTAGAAAACGAGAATTACAAAATGTTTATTTTAAACAATTAAAACATGAGAATTTTATCGCAATTTTAATGTTTCTCTTCTGAGAAATATACTTGTATATAAATTCTAGCAATGAAATAAAAGCCAGAAAGCTCACCTAGGAGTATCTGTTACATTTTTCCATTTGGTATTTCTTTCATTAGATTTATTACATATATTTCATTAGTTTTTTAAATGTATAGTTCATAAACGGTTTAGATGATTTTTCATACAATTTTTTTTATGCTTAATGATTCTTTTCCGCAAATGCAAAATAGCTTTTCTTTAGAATTATTCTAAAACTACTCTTAAGCACAAACTTAAAATTCAGCAATTATATTTGGTTACTATCTTCTTTTCACAATAATTAGTGAATGAAATGTCATTCCCAACTATGTTACCACATATATGAATGTTACATGTTTAGAATAATAATTTAATACGATCCACTTATACTTAAATATCTAAGGATATGGTGCCCCATTACCTAATATCTACAAAGCAGTCAGCCAGCTGAGTAACTGCTGGAATAAGGTGTCCCTCCGTCGTACGTGCTAGGATCCTCTTGTGAGGGTGGTTAGCAAGTAAAAATCAGGTCAATCTATTTCGCTTGGAGTGAGAAATCATCCCTAAAGGTTGGCGATTCACATAGTTGGTTAATAGCATTAGAATGCAGAAGGAAACAGGTAATCACTGCATTAAAGATCTAGATAGATATCCTCAGCCGATGCTCATGCCTTTTTCGATGTAAAATCATCCAGAAATTCTGTGTTCCCGTTTTGATCTCCAGAAGTAGATATTGATACTGCTAGTGATCAAACTTTGACAGATTTGACGCTCAATTTTGAGGAGGTATTAATAAAATGAAGATAATGAGGGTGGTAGTCATTGTGATCGATGCTGATTTTAGCACAATTAAAAGTCATATTTTGAGAATTATTTGATACAATGATTTTTTTTTAACTCTTTACCTTTATACAGTCACATAGTTTAGTTAATTTCATGTTTAAAAATTAAATACATATACATTGTGAGTTATACACTCGAATATAAAAAATGAAACTCTTTAGTCATATTGTATTTTAACTAATTAACTCCTTATCTTAGTTGAAAGGGTTAGTTCACATCTTTTATTTTAGTTGATACGTTTGACATACTTAATTAGAACAGGAGGTAATAAGAGTGATGAGGCAAAAAGCTTTGTGAAGACAAAATTCTTGGAAATAATCTGGCGAGATCGCAATGTATTAAACATTATGTACTCACAAGTCGCAGATTACTTAACGTTTTATGCTTCCTCTATTATTAAGAAATCATTGATTAACGTTCTACACCCGATGGAAAGGTAACATCATATGTAAAGATGAAATATATTTAAAGAAACTAAAACAAATAATATTTTAGTGAAACATGAGGAATTCCTCAAAATCAGATTTCCTAATTTTATTCAGGAACACAATTTCCTTTTAAACCAATAAAATCTTCGATTCGCTGTTAATTATTTAAATTCTTTTTAAAATAATCAAATATGTATTCAAAATTCATACTTCTGAAATTTCCAATTACATATCATATAATTCCAAATGATCTACAAGCTTAACGTATAATATCTGCATCATCTGCTCCCCTTTTCATCTTGTATCAATAACTGCTGGTTAATAAATAGTAACTTTTAATCAACGTCTTCAGCCATTTTATCACAACTATGAAATTCTACCTGGCAAACCGCTTTAGAAACCTTAACTAAACACTTTAATTTTGAAGTAAGTTATACCTCTACTACATATTATTTGTTCAATTTTTATCTAGTTTATCGGTTAATAATTGAATTTAAAACTGTTTCTTATTATTAGTAACAATTTCCTTTTATTTTGTTAATCATAATCATGTGTTTTGTTATCGTAATTTAACATTTCATATATACCAAATTAATGGAATTATCCATCTGCATACTTTGAGAACGAATTCTAAACCTTAAAAACCCCATGAACAACCAAATATGGAAAGTCAAGTCATAAATTATCAATTTCATCGACTCCCAAAAAGCGTACTACTCATTAAATCAAGACTACCTCTGGCTACATACTAAAAGAACTGCATCTGGAAAAACACCACAAAAATACCACAAATATAATTAAAGAGACACTCACCAGCACATACTCCAAAGTTAAGTTCATGAGAGAACTATCCGACCCTTTCAAAATTAAAACCGACGTACAGAAGGAAACGGACTCTCCCCATTACTATTCAACTGTGCCCTAGAAAAATTAGTTATAGAATGGAACCAAAATATCCATATTGAAATCCGACCAGAAACAAAAAAACTAATGTATCAAAATCAAACTCGGACCATATGGCCCTACTAGCTGAGACATGGGATGAAGCTAAATAGCAGACTCTAGTACTTGAAAAACAAGCAACGAAAATAAGTATCAAAATCATCTCCGAAAAAACCAAAATAATGACAAACTCACCAAAGAACCTTAAAATTGGAAACCTTAAAAGATTGAAATAGTCCAAGAATTTAAATGTCTCTGAAAATGGATCAGACGGGATGCCTTCGAGAAAAATACATTGGAAACCAGAAAAAATAAACTCAAATTAGCCTTTCAACTCACTAAAAACACATATAACAAAAAACTTTTTATCCTGGAACGGAAAAATAAAACATTACAACACGGTAACAATATCGAAAGCCATGTACGCATCCAAAAACATTATCCATCACTAAATACGGCCCAATCGAAAGAATGGAAATAAAAGAGAGGAAAATCTTAAGAAAACTCCTAGGCCCAAAGAAACAGAAATCCATCAAAAGCATTCTCCTGGTCAAAACCGTCAAAAAAATTCACCAAGGTCAAGAAAACGAGGTTCCAAGCTAAAATCAAACAAATCCAATTCTCCAAATAAGAAAGGAAAGAAAGATCAAAAAGGATTAAACAATACTGGGCTAAAATAGGCACAGAAGTGCCTGATCTGATGTACCCCGAAATCAGGTGATACGCAAAAAAAGAAGTAGAAGAAAATATTAATGCTATATAAAGCAATTAACAAACCATTCATCATTGTACATTACAAAAATAAAGTAGACCATCTTTGTATTTATAAATGAAATTTGACTAGCCTAAAAGAAAAAGAAAATAATATAAGAGTAGAAAACGTAATTTTGATTGAAGGTGTCGGTCTATATTTTTAATAAATGATTTGCTAAATTTTTTAATATTAAAACCTTCGTAGATGAAAAGATACGAAAAATTTTCATTATATTATTATTACTGTTATATATAAAACACAGATTAATTTAAATGATGAAGAATGCAATAAGATTGTCTAATATGAGAAAAAACTTTACATTAAAGTTTTCTAGTTTGTTAAAATAGAAGTTAAAAAAATGTATTAAAAAAATTATTCGTATTTACCTGGTCGTAGTTTGCATGGTCGAGATAATACAGTTCCGACTGAATTTGAAGCTCTGCATCGGTATGTTGTTGAATGAACATCTGGTCTGAACTGAGAGCTGGGAAACGGAGGAATGTACAGACTGCCATTTATTAACACCTCCCTTAACATAAAACAAACAAAAAATTCTTGTAATAATTAAACATAAAATTTTTGAGTAAAAGAAATATATAACAATAATGATTCGACCAAACCAAACACTACATTAAAAAAAATTAATCCTAAATTACCTTCGTTCGTCCTCGTGTATGTTTGAAAAGGGAATTATGTTTATTAATGATAATTTTTTTAGGTGGAACCGTTTATTTTGATTCATTAGATTTAGGGATTTCTAGGATTGGAAAGTAGGTATTTAATAAATTTTGTGATGTTATAAATTCCTTAACTCCCCTCGGAACTTTGTAATTAACACGAAAAAAAATTAAAATTATCAGCCAAAAATTTCACTGTTTTAAAACGTGTTCTAGCTTAAGTGAGATATAAAAAACATAACAGTTCTGTATATTATGGCCTACTATTGTCTCTTTAGCCTTTTTATATCTCTTTTAAACAAAAATTTAGATAAACTTTTATTCATGCTTAATTTTTTTGAAAGAATTTGATTTCTCGGGGACTAGTACCTTAATTTGTCCTGTCAAAGAATTTTAGAATTCCTTGGCTACGTAAGTGTCCTAGATTTCTTTCTCAAAAAAATAACTTTATCAAACTAATTTTTCTAAATCGATTCTAGTTTTAAAAACTATAAATTCCTTAATGATATTAAAAAAGATAAAGATGCCTTTCTGTGAGACCTCCTTCAATCACAAAAACACTGAAAAATTGAGTTTTTTTAAACAATTCGATTTCTCGATTTGCATTCTACTTTAAAGAAAAATTAAAAACTTTTTCAAATAGGTTAAGTAAGCTACTTGATCTCCTAACTTCTTCCCGCTTCTAATTTTCGAAAATTGAAATATTGCAATTACAATAACCGTTTAGTTTTCTAAAAGAGATATTCTTTGAACGTTTAAAAGTCACTTAATAATCAAACGTTTTCGTTTTTCTATCTCCTCCAGTATTAAGTTAAATGTAAAAAGTTAATAACACTGTGGTATTTGAAGATTTTATTAAATATAATTTTCCCGATAGGGAGTTTTAAAATTTGTTATATTGTTGGATAAAATGTTTTTGAAATCCGACCTCCGTTCCTTTACAATAACAGATTGCTAAAAAGAATAATAAACACTATTGAAGAAAATTTAAACTGCATTGCGTAAAAAAAAAATAGTAATTTATTAAATTATAATGTTTAGTTCTATATGGTTAACAATAATGCAATAAATTTAGTTTGGTGTCGTATCATTCCAAAAAGAATCTTATTAATTTTTGTTCTGATATGATAATGTATTTTTCTTTTATTTCTTAAAACTTCACTAGTGTAAAGAACATTTTACTCTGAATCCAACTAGTTTACTGGGTGGCGATGGATGTTAGATTATTGATTATTACTTGTGTTCGAAAGATATAAAATATGTTGAAAAAAATCTTAACAATCTTAGTTTTATTTTAAAAAAAATTCTATTTTATTAATTTTGGTCTTGGTTTATGCCTAATAAGTCAGTGGTTAGATAAAATTATTTTAAACCATACCTCATTATGGAACGGTTGTTTGATGACAAAAGGTCCAACTTGTGATAGAAAAGTAAAAATTAGTAAGCATAGAAAAATTAGCCTATCTTCTCATAGATGCATCTTTTAAAATCACACTAACAGTTTGCTCTTAAAATTGTTATTAGGCAAAATTCACTTTACCTTTGCATTCTAGCTGAGCTGAAATTGTTAGCCTACAAAATATTTTATATCCGATTTTGGAGAGATCATCTAAATAATGTAAATTATTTCGCTAATAACATGGTACTTACATCATAACATCATTTTTGTAATGAAAAGTGATCATTTGATGCAATGAATTTATTTTTAAATCCTTCGAAGTGATAGTATATGTAGTTGAAAAATTCAAAAAAAATTATAACAAAATTTATTTGACATTTTACAAGATTATTCATATATATCAATCTACAAACTTAAGTTGGATCTTTGGTGAAATACTATAGTCTTTACGATTGAGATGCTAATAATTATAAAGTAAATTTAACTTCAGATGAAATGTAAAACAAATTGATGACACTGTTTTTTGGTAGTCAAGGAAATTTAGTCCTTCAATGGCCTCGGATAACTATGAAAAATTGTTGGGAACATGAACCTCAGGATTTGAGAACAATGAAAGTACTGACTTACATTACTTTAACAAAGAATTTTCACGAACTTAGTAGAAAACTTTTTATTTACTGTAAGGATCATCCTTTTCATAATAACAGTTTTTGTTAGTAGAATTTTGTATCTATTAGATCACAAATAATTCTTTTTGTAAAAATATTTACCTCTTTTGCAGTGATTAGTTTATAATAGTAAAGCGAACACCAACGAGTAAAATCAGATGTTAATACTATTTTATATTATTGAAATTTACCAAAATTAGGTGTTATTCATTACCGTCGAAAATGAGTAACTGATAAATCTAACGCTTCATTTACATATTTAATATGAGTTACCAAATCCCAGCAAACGTCATGATAAATAATTAACATTTCTAATAATTTAAAAATTATCCTAAATTTTATCAATTTCTAATGTAAAACTGTATTTTCTTAAATTATAATAAAAGCTTTTCTATAAATAATGCAATGTAATAATAAACTCTATAAAGTAAATTTTTTAGTACTAAATTTAAAAAAAGTAATTAAAAAGAATTAAAGAAGTTTAAAAAAGTGGCATTTATGTGGGTTTCTTAGAACCAGTAAACACATGCTCGTAAACCTTGTTATTAAAGTGAATGCATTAAATTTAATTAAACTCTTCTAACAATGTAATTACTTAACAAAAAAGTGTTTTCTTTCCATCAAAAAAATGACTATAATCAAGTGATAAAATGTTCTCTTTTTAATTACCCTTGTATGTAATTTAGCTACGTAACATACAACTGAAATTAATGAAATTCTACTATACAGTTGAATTTAATTATTTTACACGTAAGCTTTGACGGTTTAAAAAAGAGGTAGATTACAATCATATAAATAAATTACGACAAATTATTGAAAATAAAAATAATATTAATTTATAATAATGAAATATTGAAGCGTGTTCAGTTAAAAAATAAAAAAAAAACGTAGCAGTTTTGCAGCTTCATCGATCATTGTTTAATAAAAATAAAACGAAAGAATAAAATAGTAACAATAATGCTAATATTTCGTATCCAGGAAAGATATCTTGAAGGCTTTCATGAGAAATTATTGTTCAAATATGCCTTTTTTAATGTAGTAAAAAAAAAAAAAAATCAGAAAATGTCAGCGTACGATATGAGCCTCTACTAAGTAATGAATTCCGACAATACCGTTTTGAATAGCGGTTGAAAACAAGGGGACAAAAGAATTCTGATGAAGGAAGCACTTTTATTCAGAACTGGAATGTGTTTTCAACAAAATTAATTGCGGAAAACTAAGAGAAACTTACAAAATAGCCATGCGACATGGAAATTAAATTAAAATTATACTTAGTCACAAAAGAAAAATGTAGGTACGAAGAAAACATTATTATTATTTGTTTATTATGTTTTTAAATTAAGTGTTTAGCCACTTCAATGAATTCTTTTTTTTTAATTTAAAATTTCCATTTACAAGATGATGTTAAATATTTCTGATTACTAAACTGTACAATTCATAACAAATTAATAATTACAAGAAATTTAATTGGTTTTAATTATAAAAAAGTATAAATATGAACAATTTTAAATGTGAATAATGATAATTAACAAATATATGTACAATAACCTTTCTATTAAATTAAATGATATTTATAATATTCATTAGACCTTATGTACAATAAAACAAATTTTTAAAGAGTTACGGTATTATATACCTTATCACTTCAGTTTCTTGTTTAACTAAATTAAGCAATATTATTTAATTTATATTTGAAGTAATAAAATTTATTAATATGATAAAAAAATTATTCCGTAATAAAAATTAAATCAAAACGATGAATAACACAAGATTACGAAATTCAGATTACTTTACAGATTTGGACAATCTGAATTATATTTAGAGTATTAAAAATTGAAAAGTCGTTGACCTAAGTGTGATGAACTGCAAGGAGATTACGCTGAAAAATAAAAATAAATTCTGAAAAATCTTCCTATTCTATTTTAGACCGAGAAATTTCCGAACAGAATGGTTTGGATAGGTTTATTTCAAAGAAATTTTGTTTAAAAATTTACGTGTATAATTAATTTTTAGTGATCTGATTTTCATAAAATAGTGTTCATTATTTAAAGTAAATGATGAGAAGGAAAAAATATAAAAAAACATTAATAAAAATTATCGATAAACTGGTAAAAGAAGAGGATGAGCGAAGCAGATAAAACAACTGGTGAGGGGAGATAGTTGAAACAGAAAGAAAATGAGGAATTGAAGTACAAAGAGAGGAAAAATAAAGATGAGGTGTGAGCGGTAAGGGAGCAGAAGAATTAAGAGTGACAAGAAGAAAAATTAGAAAGAGGGGAGTAGCTGGAGAAGAAAAAGAGGAAATAGGTAGAAAGAGGAGATGTACACAAAAGAAAAGAAGATACATAAGGAGGAGATGGTCGAGGAGGCTAGGAAACAGAAGTATTATAACTGCATTTATTGAAAGACGATCATAGTAAACTTAGTGTGCACAGCTATAAAAGAAAAAGAAAAAAAAATTAAAATAAGAAAGGAAATAATTTTGAGAAAATCGACATTTACTGATGATCTCAAAAATAATGTAAAAGAATAATCATTTAAGCAAAGACCAACTACCAATTACAGAAATAAAAGTACTTGTCGTCAGCTTCAACAAATCCAATATTACCATCACATAGTTGTAATAAAAAATAATAAAATAAGTCAACGTCGTTTTCTAAGTAACTGGCAGTTCCTTTGTCATAAATTGATTTTTTTAATTGAGAAAAATTTTTACAATGCATCTAAAATGTAATAATTTTTATGAAGCGAAATTTATCTACTTCGAAAAGATTCCAAATCTTTTCCAATATGATGATTAGTGAGATAACGAAGATAGAATTTTTTTAAATCTAAATATATTCTTTCAAATGATTAATATTTTTCTTGCAAGTATGTTTGGACATCCAAATTATAAATAAGAAAATAAATTTTTTTAAATAATTAGAAATTATATTAATTTAAGACTGCCACACTCTTGAAACCAATAAAATTAAAAAAAAAAAAAACAACAGTTACTTTTTTTAATTTATTGCTGTAATGAAAACATACTTCAGTTAAAATTCATGTACAGATTTATCGCTATGAAACAATTCAATAATAAATTGAAAATAAAATATAAAAAATATTATGAACTATGTAAGAAGGCAAGACGAATGCTGAAGTAAATGCTAAAATAAGATGATTTATTTGCACCAAATGAAAAATTTTTTTATTTCTACAACAAAGTAATGAAAGATAAAGACATGAAAGACATGAAAAGCACAAACAAGGAGCCTTTTATGAAGAAAAAAAATTCTTCTATCAATTGTAGACTCTAAATTTATTATTACTAAGCAACTATCGATAACTACTGATGTCATGTTGTTTAAGATAAAATATAAATTTCATTTCCATCGTTTATTAATTAAAGAAACATAAGTCCCGATAGTGTTTTTTTATTTTCTAACCTCCGAGACTACCGTTAGGTATTAGTTCAGAGAATGAAATGAACGATTTGTAGAGTGTGAAAATGCCATGACTGATCTGGATTCAAATCCGGGACCTCCGGATGAAAGGCGGAGATGCTATCACTCGAACCATGGAGACCGGCTGTGTTGTTTTTTCTTTTCCGTAGGGGGAGAAAAAAGCTCTGGCAGCCGTCTCCAGGCCGGCTCTGACGAGAGTGCGGGACTCTCACCCGCTAAAAACACTCCCCCACTAGCCACGCAGGGGCCAGAACTAGTCCCTATGGCATGTACTCAGCCCCCACGTAATCTCCTGGACCCTCTTCTATCTGATTCGAAACGACCCCGTGGCGTCCTCTGGGAGCGATTGACGGACGGTGACTTCGGGGAGACCTCGCCACGCAAGGCTAGCCCCACGATCATTCGTCTTCGGACTCCATGCCTCGGTTCATCCGTTGATCCATATTCTGTCGAACTCTCTCCTCATGCGCTTTTCCACGTATCACGGTGGAGAACACCGTCATTATTTTATACCACTTATCCTTGCTGATAAGCAAGGACAAATGGGATAAAGTAGTTATTATATTGCTCGCGTCCACTATACCTTGCTCCAACAGTCCGACTCTCAAATCTCGCCATCTTGGGCAGGAGAACACCACATGTTCCGCGGCGATCTGTTCCCCGCAATCACGACATTGGTTGGTGATGGTCCTACCCATCCGTTGTAAATAATGATGAAAACACCGTGGCCAGACAGGGAGAGATATCCGGAGAGCACCACATCGGTGGCATATGCTGACGATTTGGCCCTGGTGTTAGTAGGAAAACTGAAAATGAAGAGAGGACTGCAAGCGAGGAAGCGGCCAGGGTAGAACGGAGATGACTGTCCACCAATGGTCTTCGCCTCGCGGAGGAGAAGGTTAAGGTGGTGTTGATGTCCGGACGGCGGAGGCTGAGTCCCATCAGTTTCTGTGTTGGCGACATTATCAACTCCCAGTATAGCCACAAAATACCTGGGAGTGTGGCTGGACAAGAATCGAAAATTCCGTATACATATGGAAGAGGCAGCCTGAAAGGGCGAGAAGGTGGTTCAGGCATTGACTAGAATCACGACTAACAAAGGGGGCTCAAGGACAATGAAGAGGAGACTGCCGGTGAGTGTACTGTCGTCAATGGTTTTATACGGAATGCATTTGGCAGGAAGCTCTTTCGACAGCTCAAAATGTTGGTCGAATAATGAGGCTGCAACGTAGACAAAATCTCCAGAAAATCGCTGGATACAGGATCATAAGTACAGAGGCGGCATACAGTGATGGCGGGGGTTCCTCCGGTGAATTTGCAAGCTACGATGAGGATCCTCATTGTGAATGGTACAGACGGGTGTTCAGCAGTAGATAAGCTGTACACGGAGTGGAACAGAAGGTGGCAAACGACAATGAAAGGTAGATGGACATTCGAGCTCATTGGAGATGTCAAAAGTTGGATAGAGAGGAGCGATAGAGACATGAACTTCGAGTTCAGTATTGTGTTAGTGTCCATTTTGTTCACCTTATTTATTTTTGACTTAGGGAAATTGAAAAAAGTACAGTAACAGAATTTTGGTGGCTATATTGTCATTATTTATCAACACGAAGAAATAGGAACTGCATCTTACCATTTAAATCTTATAATAGACTCGCAGAAAAATGGCGTTTAAAAACAAATAAAATAAAAGTTGAAGTATACTTTAGGTCACAATAAATAACCCAAAAAAAATTTATAACAAAAAAATTCCTTACACAGACAGCTTAGTTACATTTAGATACACATACAAACTGAAAAAAAATCATCCAAAAAGTGGAAAACAATTCAACACAATACTTGAACAAACTTTTTAGAACATTGGTGAAAATATCACTTATAAATCTATAATAACATAAATATTAAAAATTTCATTGTCAATAGTAAAATCAATTCGAACATAGAAATCAAGTCGTGCGAAACTTACAGCAATTAAAACATTGAACTTTTTCAGAGTTTCTAGTCAAAAACTATTCAGCAGGATGATAAAATTGTTATTATAATGTTGGTAGAATTTTAACTTTCCATTGAAAGGTTACATTAGATAATTCCGATTAAACATGCATTTTATTAACAATAAAAATTACCTTTCAATATAACTAAGCAGAGATTTTTGGTTTCTAAACGGTATTTATTTAAAAAGGAAAAAGATTTCCCCCAACACAAAAAAAAAAAAAAAAAAAACAGATGGTTACTATTTTATTTGAATTCTGTAGGTGATTAATTCTTGAAATCGTAATTTTAGTATAGTAGCTACACTTATTGTTCGTAAGTAGAACAAATCGTTAGTATGAAATTAAAAAATATTCTTATGAGTTCTGCGCAAAAAGATAAGACTTTTCGTCTGTCTCTTGTATAATATTTTTTGTTTAATTATTTTATAAAATTTTTTGCGTAAGAAATTTGCATAACATAAATTAAATGAGAAAAGTAAATGAGCTGTATTATTTTTTTTTTTTTTTATTTAATATTAATTATACTTTCTGTTTATAAGTAAATCAAATTATTATGATCGTAATTTGATTAAATAATTAAAAATAACGAATAGACCCTATACACAAACCTCAAGTTTAAACTCATTCACCACTGTGACTACATAAGCGCGTATGAAATATATACTAATACAAAGTCAGCATAACCTCAAATTGAAGTTATGTTGTCTGTTGTCAACCTTAAATTAAGCGTAACTAAAGAACGACTTAACCAATCTTCAACAAAAGTCTCACAAGCACAACTTCAGATACACTACTACATCATACCTATATGTCAATGAAATTGATCTTATAGTTTTGGAAATTTTCGAGCCACAAAACTTTATACATAAATGGTACTTTTGTAATGGAATTCATTTTCATCCTCCACTCCTACTATGTGAAAAAAATACCTTTAATTGAGGTTATGTTGTTTGTGGTCAATTTTAAATAGAGCGTAAATCAAGAAGGACTCAAATTTTTACATGCACTTCAGATACACTACTACAGTGTACTAAATTTCAGTGAAAATGATCAGATAGTTTTGGAGATTTTCGAGCCTCAAATTTTAAACACAGACCAGCAAATATATATAAGGAAGTTAGATTTAAGTGAATGGAATTTTCGTACTCCTCATACTTCAACACGTAAAGAAAATTCAATTTCACACCCAATACCATCGTGCAATGAAAGTAATATCGTACTTTTCTTCAAAAAGTCGGTAAAAAATTTATTAGGTATGGAAAGCATTGTCATCACTTTCTGAAAAAAATTTAGAGAAATAACTACAAAAAAAAATTAATCTTTTTTTAAAATTTTCAACGTTCTGGTGTTTCAGGTAGTTTATTATATTTGTTCTTCGTACAAAAATAAATAATATAGGCTTAGTTTACAAATCCTAGATTAGTTATTAAAAGTTCAGCTAAAAGATATTATTTATCTTCTTAATTTAACAACCAACGTATTGCCCAATTACATAGTTTTAAATAGTATTTGGATAAATTCCAACATGAAATCTCTTTATCAAATAAATAAGAACTTATTTTCTACGACTTAACATCACTACCTTTAGTTTTAGTTACCGTTATAACGTTTAGTTAGGTCATTATTATTTTTAAATATTGGATTGAAGTTTAACAAATATGTTAAAATTACGTATTTATTTTAAGTACCATAATTTTAAGGATTGTAAGTGACCTCATATGAGTACTAAATCATTAGCAAAAATGACGTAGCCATTTTAAGTAAAGCAAATTCCTCACGCAAGTTGCTTTAATTAAAAGAGATCTTAAAAGAGATCTTTTCGCTCTGTTCACTCAAGGGGTTAGCAGCAGAATCATTGGTATTCTCAGAGAAAACAACCCTTAACTGATTCTTCTTGTACCTCATACGTCTTAGAAGTGTTGCAGTCATAAGAAAGACCGAAGCAGATACTATTATACACATTTTGGGTTGCGAAAAAATGCTTTATACATGGTATACAATAGTATGTACTGTTTTCCGACGGCAACGTCAGGATATTGTAAAGAAAACATTCAATTTCTTTCAGACTATAAAAGTTAATGAGAAATTTTTAAGGTACCGGAATGAACATTATGTATGTTAAGCTTTCCACTAAGATAAATGATTTGACTTGTTTTAAACACAATGCGATCAAGAAAACTGTCACCTTCATGATGTAACATTTCGATTGCGTAAGTGGCAATCAAGCGCAGTTGGTAGGATTCAAAGCTAATAACAATTGAAAACGGTATGAAAGCATATATAAGCGTTTCTTTAAAATATTCATCATCACCGGCCCTACTATCTCACGGCTGGCCTTCTTATCAGATTTTTTAGGATTACGAAGGAAAGACTCTTTCCTAACACGTTCACCATTTTCTTTAGATAGCCCTGATTGTCCCGTTCTCTTCTCTTTACATAGATATTTGGTCGTATCAGACCGATTATGCCATCCACGAATGTTATTGTCACTTGGAGAAAAAAATGAAACTTTTTACCGAATGCATGTTGTACTGTAACTACAGATCTACATAATTTCTATTTTTTAATTTATACATTATCTACATAATGTATATTTGGTAATCTGTAAAAAACGCTAGGCTTTCTGTTCAGGAATCTCCATCATTGCTAGTGTCACTGTCAGGTGGAAAAACAGAAATTTAATCTATGATGATAGGGGCAACTAAAACTGTTTTTGCTTTTGGATTCTATTAAATCAATATTGTAAACCTCATCTAATAAATATTACAACTAACTAAAATCCTGATATTCTTTTTCATACAGACTCTGTATATATATATATATATATATAACAAACTTATGATCATGTGCATCAAATGTGCTTGTAAGAATTACACCATAATCAACATACATGGCCCCTTGAATCAGACCAATAAAAACAATAGAGAGAATACAGAAATATTTTAGGATATACTGGAGAAGACTATGGAGAAAATACCGCAACATGATAGTAAAATCTTATTAGGGGATTTCATTGCACAATTATGTAAAGAGAAAAAGTACAGGAAAACCACAGAAAATTCCTCAGGATACAAATTGATCAACAAAAATGGCTAACGACTAGTCGACTTTGTCAACAAAACAATTTAAAAATAATATCTTCACACTCTCACAAAGACCCCAAAAAGACCAAGACCTGGCGATCTCCTGTAACTGAACTGAGGGGAATTTCAACTGGATCATGTGGCAATATCCCATCCAAACTACCGAGAGTTCACAATGTAAAATTAAGAAGAGAGGGTTGTATAAACTTTGACCACATCTTGACAAGAATTAAAATCCGATTCACACCAAAAAGTTGCATCAGAAGAACGACAATAACCTCTAAGTTTAAAACGAGTAGACTAAAAACACCCAAAATCTGGGGAGAGTGGAGAAAAGAACGAGTAGATACAGGGGAAAAGTTTCGTACGAAAATAGTATAAAAAGTAAAAGAACTCATTCCATTAAAGAAGAAGGAACACCTATGGTGGAATGAGAAGTGTGAAAATGCAATCCTTACCAGTAAACTCGCCTTTCAGAAATATAGTATCAATAAAACAGAAAGTAACGTAGAACATTTCCAAATGAAAAGAAAACCAACAGCTGAAATTATCAGAAACACTAAAAGACTAAATTGAAAACGCAAATTGGAAAGCACAGAGGTTAACTTCAGAAACTACGTCAGGGACTTTTACAGGACATTCCGAACAAAATAACAGAATATCACCACAAATCTATATTTCCGTAAGAAATACGGCCGACTAGCACTCAACAACAAAGAAAACTGTGAAGAACTGGCAAGATACATCGAAGAATGATTAAATTTCATTGAAACAACTGAAAGATTCCCAGCACAAATTCCTCAGAAAAGAAATCCGGATTCCTCATCACCTACGGTACACGAAATCAACAGGCACATCACAAAAGTGAAAAAAAAACAAAAAAAACAGGGGGTCTGGAGAAGACAGAATTATTGGAGAATTGTTAAAAGAGATTGGACCAAACACACTGTCAGGATTAAATCAAATTCTTAGGAACATCTGGGAAACAGAGGAATTACTAGAAGACTGGAAATGCGCTCTGATCCACCCGTTGCACAAAAAGAGAGACTGAACTGATGCGATCAATTGCAGAGGATTTCTATTCTGCATGTTACTTTCAAAATCTTCTGTATGAAGCTCTTAGAAAGAACACAAATTCAAGTGAAACAGAAAATAGATGAATACCAAGCAGGTTTTCCCCCTACCAGATCCTGTGCTGAGCAAATCTTCAATCTAAAAACCATATTAACTTATCAAACTAAAAGGAACAGAGATAAAATTTGTACTTTTTCGATTTAAAAAAAATATATGACTCGGTAGACCGGAAATCCCTAATAAATATCTTCGAAGAACGAAGGTTAGACAGTAAAATCCCACACCTTATGAAAGAGATATTAACTAACATCAAATCTTAAATGGAATTCTTGGGAGAAGATCCCAGACCTTTTCTGATAAAACCTGGCGTCCGTCAAGGGGACGGACTATTCCCGTTACTGTTTAACATAATGCTGGATAAGTTAAACAAGCATGGTAAAAATAACTATTAAAACAAAACCCGTGGAAACCACTGAAAATGGAACGTGCAGGAAGGCAATTAAACATTGCGTACTTAGCATTTACAGACGATTTTGCAATACTTACAGATAACTTTGTAACGGCGACTAGACAGATCGAATTACTGAAAGAAGTAGCAGAAAAAGAAGGGCTCCAAATTTCCTTTGAGAAAACAGAATTTATATCAAACAGAAAACAAACCCCGTCAAAAAATACCATGAAATATGGACAAATACATAGAGTGCATGAGTTTAAATACTTAGGACAAATCATGCAAGTCACAGGAATAGAGAAAGAAGCTGAGGAGTACAGATTACAAAAACTAGAGAGCATTCTGGGCAACTGGAAACATTTATAATAAAAAATACACGCTCAAACAAAGAAGGATCAGACACTATAATACGGTGATTAAACGCGAAGTCTTATATGCTTGTGAAACACTGGTAATGAACAGGAAAGGGCACTAGAGAACCTTCAAAACCTTGGTCCGAAAATGTTGCAGAAAGGTTTCAGACTATGATCAAGTAAAGAAACCGGAGAACTTTCTAACATAGTAAAGGATATGAGGAAGAGAAGACTGAAACTTTACGCAAAGAAACTTCTATCAACACGCCTGACCAGAAGAATCCTAGAATACCCAGAATCAATCAAGAACATCCTGTGGAACACAGAAGTCCAAAAAGACCTACAGAAAGCTGGAATCACAACAAACGATATAAATGACAGAAAAATCTACAAACATAAAATATACAAGCGAGAAGTGAACCAGGAGGAAAAGAAAAAGAGGACTAGAAGAAAGTGGACAGAAGAAAGGAAACAGGAGCATAATCAAAAATTGAAACTCCGCTAGACAACCAAGAAGGAAGAAGAAAACGGAAGAAAAACAAGCTCATACTAAGTACAATTGCCTCGTGTAGTCCTGTCAGGGCTCAGACACGTCAAATAATAATAATAATAATACACACATACACACACACACACACACACACACATATATATATATATATATATATATATATATATATATATATACAGCGAGAGAGAGAGAGAGAGAGAGTGATTGAGTGAGTGCGAGGGGGGAATGAGAGAGAGAGTATATTGTAATGATGTTGTCAGTTACGAGAATTTTTTTATTATTATAAAATACATTTACAAAAATCAAAGTTTTGTGGAACAGTATAATATTATGTATTAAGAAATACAATAAAAAATTTCATAAAAATAAGTTTTTTTCAGATAAATTAAATTATTATTTATTCCTTTCAATTAAACTTGGGGAAAAGTAATATTAAAGTTTATTTCAAAGTTGAGATATATGTCTTGTAAAAACTTATAAATTTTAACGAGTGGTTAAAGAGAAGATAGCAAGTTCTAGTGATCCTACACGGGTAGGACAAATCCCTAAGGAGATTAAGATATTTCCCAGAGGATATATATGAGGTGCACCTTCATTTCTTAACTTTATAGCAAAATGTAGAATTTCTAGTTGCTATGCAATAACCACAGTACAATAACGACATTTATTGCTTTCGTAATTTAAGGATGATGAAAATAGATATTACTTAACAACGAATGAAATTCAGTTCTGTTAGTAGGTTAATATAAAACAAATTATGTAGAATAATTTCCAGTAAATAATCTTTATGTGAAATAATTACAAAATTATTATATCTAAATAATATTTTTGTACAATGAGTAGGCAAAATTCCAATTTTAATTACAGGTTGAGCTGTACCCGGTGGTATTTTTATTTACACTTTTAGTAATAAAAGAAATAGGTAATTAACAATAATAAGATTTTAAGCTGAAAGGAAATAATAATTTGTCATACTTAATACTAAGAAATATTTTTAATAAATTCTGTTATACTTAGATTTCCCTTGATCAAATGACTGTAGTTTTTTTTACATTTTCTTTTTTTTTAATTTTTGATGTAAAATGTAAAACTTTTAATGGATAAAAAATTTTAATTTTAAATTTACAAAAATTTAAAATATTTCAAGTGATTAAATTAAAATAAATTAAAATCAATGGGGATTTTCCTCTATATATTTGTATTAAAATATGGTATATATTTCAATAATTGTTAAGAGTATAATATTGCTTGTTTGAATCATTGTTTTGTTTTAATTCCAAGTCCTGAAAAAGTCATATTTGACTAATACGTACATAAATAAAAGTTTAAATTACATTTTTTATTAAATCCAAAACAAAAATTTGCATGACAATGATTATAAAAAAAATAAAAATAATTGTGGGGTGCTTAGGTGAAGCACCCTTTTATTATGCCTTTTATTAGGTGAAGCAACCTTTTTTTATGTCAAAGTACTTTAATATTAGTACATAGAATAGTATTATAGTACTATAACAGTAGCACATTTAAGGGTACTATAATAGTACTGTGTCAAAGTGAATTTTGTCAATTTATATTAAAATTACTTTTAATTGTAGGGACTTGAACTTCTGAGATATTATGGAACTATCAATAATACTCTTCTCAGATTATATTTTTTTAGGAGGTATCATTTTGATTGAAGAATCATAAACGTTTGTGGATACTGGACATGCAATTAATTATTAAATTGAATATTTTAATGAAGTATAATTATTAAATAGCAGATTAATTCTTATAATTGATATTACTCTTATTTAAGTAACTAGAGTAAAAAAAAAAACGATGCATTGTGTAAATACCAAATAATTATTCGATTTTTTTTGATTTTTTTATTTATACCCAACTTAAATAACTGATGTACGTATTTATACAAATAAAATATCTCTCACTACTTAGAGGTGCTCTTTGTTCTTATTTTTAAATAACATAAAACAAGAATAAAAAAATAATAATAAAAAGCAAACCAATTTTAAGATATAAGTCTGCATCAATTTAAAATTTAAGGAATAACTTTAAGTGTACGATTTCAAGAAAACTTTATCCCTGAAAATCGAAATGTATTCTGTCATTATCAAGTATAAGATTTAATTAGTATAGTGTTATTATAATTTCTGCTTAAAACGTCATATAACCGGAGGTAATCCCATTTACATAAATGATACGTCAGTCATTAATATAAATAGCATGTTGGAGACAGATCCTATGATGCATTAATAATGAAGGTGTGAAGAAGATGAAGAATGAAATGACATTAATCATAAGAATGAGATATAATTCATGACTCAATTCAGTAACATGACAACATTTCAACGTAGAGAGAGAGAGAGAGAGAGCTGTGTTTTTCTTAAATTTAAATTCACCGAATTCAGAAAAAAATGTCACCACATATTTGGCGCATTTTAGATACACAACAAAGATAAAAAACTTTTTTTGAATAAAAATATTTTAACATTTTATACTACAATAAGAGATATAAAATAGATCTATTAAAGGTAATAATAACTAACAATAAAAAATAATTTTTTATACAATACAGGATAGGGTTGTTAGCACCCTTAGTTACAGGAAGCATTTACTGAAAGATCCTATGGTCCCTGTGCCGTTTGTGGGATAAAATCAATTAATTCACTCTACACGTAATTAGCGGATGTCAGCCAAAGTCAGATAAAAGACACTAATCACCTAATGATATTTAAAGCTTCTATCCGTACTTCCCGTATACATTTGTATTTGAGCTTAATAACACTAGGTACCGTATTAATTATGACGGTAAAGTACTCACAGGTAAGTCAGTGAAACAAAACCGATCTAATATTTGTAATGACATACAAGCAGGAAAAAATCACGTGGCTTACAGCTATCTCTATCACCGGCAAACAAACTTGAGGTAACATTATAAAAAGGTGGCGAAGTTCATAAATTTGGATCAATTGAAGATCTGCAATCAGAAAGTGGTATGAGATGTTCCTGCTCAGCTGAGTGCAACGGTTGTGATTCCGCACTCCTTGTATAAATCAGTAAAGTCCTAGATATTCCAGTTAAAATTTATTGCTACCAATAAGAAGGTTTTCCTCTTGGAAAATATGATAGATTAGCACTTGTGGATTAGTAAGAAGGTCATAACATCTGATCCTGGTGGCTCATCATTTGACAATATGGACAGAAAATATAAAATCCAAGCGTAATATTCAACTTTTTTTGCACACAGATAATTAACTGGTGTCTTCATAATACCGTATCATTATAGATACAATAGAATAATTTTAACCCAGATGGCCGGCTGAAGAGCTAAAAAATGGTGATAAGCCATCGTCAATAATAATATGTTATAAATAAATCAGTATCAACAAAGGTTACGATCAAAACATCAGATAAACTTGTTTAATATATTTCCGCCAGTAAAATTTCTATCGATTGTAAAAAGTAAACGCGAGTGTCACGTCAAATTTTTATTTTGTTTTGAAAGCAATACAGTTCAATAGCAGGAAAGAACCTATAAAAATAACATCCACCTACAATACCGTAATACTGCTACGTGAATAAAAGTACCGAGTAATACGACCATCACGTATGCTTATAAAAGTCCTGAAAGCATCACCAGAGACAAAACCCATTAGATATTTTTATAAAGAAAAGAAAATAAATTTCAAATGAAAATCGGATTTATACGTCAAATAAATTCTTTTTTAATCAGCATTTTTTATTTTTTTTTAATGAATGTGCCTTGGTTTATTCTAAATTATGACTTAATTTGTAATTTCTTAAAAAAATTAAAAATTAAAAATTAATAGAGTTATTAACTTTCATCTTAATAACTTATAATAATAATAATTATTTTACATTTGACGATTTTACCAATCGTTTTGATATTTTCTATTATTGTTTTTATTTTTATTCGTGTAGATATGTGAGAGAAACTTGACTGGTGATAAAAAGGATACAGATTTAAAAGCACTATACATATACTTTAAACCAAACAAAAATTATAAAAACAGAAGCGCAAATTGATTGATAACTGATCGCAAGTATGAGTAAGATAAATCAATGGATAAAGGAAACACGTAAAATTAAATATAAAAGATGTATCGCGAAGTTTTCGCAAGACTTTCATAATCTCTTCTACTCGTGAAAATAATGGAAAAAATTCATATAAACGTATGTCCCTAAATGAAACATTTACGAGTTACGAGTAGTGAAAAATTTCGTTCGGATATCAGCTACCCCGGTGAAATGAGGTCGTACTGAAATTTTTAGGAGGTTAATTAAGGGGATAAAATTAGTGATGTTTTATGGTATTTGATCTGATAAATTGAATAAAATAGGTCCCCCCCATAAAAAACTTTATTTCATTATTTTTAACGTACAATAAATTTGTTAAATGAGTAATAAACGTTAAAATTTTAAATAAAACTTACGGAAATATTAATTCTGAACAAAACAGTGTAAGATAAGTTGAATAAAACAAAGAAAAGTTAGAAAAATTCTAATTTTATTTAGAAACAGTACATTACTACATTTGTCAGAAAAGTACTTTTTTCATGCTAATCAAAACCAAATTCTTTTTTGGTGATCTGAAAAATTTTTGAAGACAAAATTTAAAAAAACGTGTAAATTACGCAACAATTGTGAAATAAAAATAAATAAATAGAAATTACTTAGATAATAATTTTTTTTATTAATGACAAAGTACAATATATTATTTAAAAAATTATTATTTCATATTTGGTAATAAAATAACAGCAGCTGATGAAGAATGTACAGGACTGTATAGGTCTTTAAATCATTCTGGAAGGTAAATTAAGTATATCGGGCACTGGGGACTGTGCTGCCGTTAGGGAAGGTTTTCTGTCAATTTTAGTTTGAACGTGATCGGTTTGCCATTGAACTAATGCCGTACTTATTTTCAACAGAGGAATGCGCTCATATGGTATTAATTTTGTGTGTGTGTGTATGTGTGTGCACGCGCGCGCGTGCGTAATGCTATGGTAATGCAATGGCGCAATGGTAATGCTATAATTGCTCCAGTAAAATATGAAATACGTTTTCCGATTCGCAGGATTCCAGATCCCAAAACAATTAGCCTGACTTTTCGCAATCTTCGGGAAACAAGTTAACTACCTGTATTGGTACCAGCTACGAACGATTTATAGCAATACGATAGGCATCAGTATACGAGGTATTTCTAAGAAGATCCGAATTTCGCATTCAATGGTGTGAGGTCACTTAAACAAAACAAGTTTTACCCTTATCATAAACAGTCAGTTCAACATCTACACCCAGAAGATCGTCCGTTTCGCTTGGAGTTCTGAAATTACTGGAATATAAATCGACTACTCTGCAAGTGTATGTTTTATTTACTGACGAGGTAAATTGAACAAGAAATGGCGTCAACCACTTATGCAAAGAGCAGACATGGGGAGAAGTGTATCCTCATGGAAAGGTAGAAGGCAATTTTCAACACCGTTTTAGCGTCAATGTATGGTGCAGTCTTCTTCACAATTAGCTGTTTTGATCATTCATATTACCTAGCTACTTAAATTCTGAGGTCAACTTGTACTTTCTTCAAGAAAAATTACCGCATCTGCTTGAAAATGTTCCTCAGCGTTGAGACGGAAAGTATACTTCCAGCATTATTCGTGCACGAATCGCGTGCAATGGCGCATGATAATTTTTGAACATTTTATTACAAATTGGTACGTATAGCGTACTTTGGTCTACTGTACTGTTTCTAAATAAAATTTTAATTTTTCTAACTTTTGTTTGTTTTATTCAAAATATCTTATAGCAGTTAGTTCAGAATTAAGTTCTCTACAAGTTTTGTTTATTATTTTTATGTGTTTATTAGCTACTTAACAAAGTTATTGTACGTCAAACATATAAAACTGCTCCAGATACGGATCTGGGATATATGAAAGTTGATGCGTACTTAGCTTTCGTTGCCGTAAGTTCCAATGGAATTTCCTGTCCACAACTTACTCAATCTTCAGATTAGTGAAATCTCTATTGTACTTCCAAACCACTGAATTGCAATAATTGCCTAACAATGATTTGGTAAAGATAGATATGTGGTGTTCACTTTCTGAATAGAATGACGTGCCCACAAAAACAGCTCAAGTTTAGATTTTATTTTCTGTACATGATTTGAAAACAATTGAATTAGAAAAGGATATTTTCATATCACCTAATACTTAAATCGAATTTTGGAAGATTCTGATTCAAAATACCCGAATTTAAATTTAAAAAAGAAATGGAAAGATGTAAGTAAAAAAAGTAATGATTAAAACTCACACCACGTCTTGGTCTCGCATTAAAAAAACGTTTTCCTGCATTAGATTCCAGCATCGTGCTGTTATTCATCGTGAAATCATTATTAAATTAGTTTTGTAAAGGTTGCATAAGCTATTTAAATTATCCTTGCTTCATATTTTGTATTTTCTTTATGCCATTCCCTGAGATTTTTAATATTTTATGGTACGATAATTTTATTTTATTAAAATATTTCATGTTGTTATATAATAAAATTTATATGAAAAGCTTGGAATTATTCAACATCACTATTCCTCGAATTAAAATTGTTTTTCTTATACCTTCGTATTAAGAAAATTAACATTTTCTTTGAAAACGTTCCCTTCGACATTGTGAAGAATAAGTAACAGAAAATTATTAAGAAATAATTTTACATAATCTTTCATAATCAATTACAAAATTTATATATAGTTGTAATAGAATATAATTAAAGAAGCGTACGTATAGTTTTTCATATTTATCTGTTACTAAACTGCACTTGATATGTTTAGGATTAATCTAAATATTTCTTGGCTTCTAGGAAAGGATCTTTATGTAGATTATCCTTAAACTTCTATAAGATTAGTTGGTATTCACTATCAGAATATAATGTATTCATAATTCTTTCAGCTAAAGATTATTATTAGAAATCCAAGATTTATGTTTTATTAAGGATACAAAGTTGTTTTATTAAGGATTCTTCTTGCTAGAAGAATCAGAAGGGTAGGAATATACAAAATACTTTTCAGATTACACCTAACAGAACTAGATACTAAATATGTAATCTAATGTATTTAGAAACAATATCATATTACCAAGTCACACGAATTAAATAATACTACACAGCATTTCAATTATTAAACAAATAATTATTATAATTAGATCTCTAAAGCAATAAATATAAATACTCAAAATAGTATTATATTTTTTTAAATATAATACTATTTTATATTACCTTTTTTCAATACATTATGAAAACATAATGTTATACATAATAAAATAATCTAATACGAATTGCTAATACAAAAGTATATAGCATAACATGTGTTAATAAAAAAAAAGAAAAAACTGTTAAACAATAAAAATCTCGTATTAAACAGGAGATATAAAATTTCGAAGTTCAAACACAAATTTTTTTGCTAAGAGTGATACGATTTCTAAATTCAAACAATTTTATTTGGCATCAAAATCATCTTTTTGATAATTTTTTATGCGTAACATTCACTTAGATGTTACTTATCTTCACTTGTCTATCGAAATAAGCTTCGACTTTTAGAAGTTTCTTTTAATTCTTTTTTTACTTTATATATACTTATATATTCAGAATGTATCACGACGTTCTTCTGGGACTTTCATAACCTATTCCACTCGTAAAAATAATGGAAAAAAGTTCATATGAACATATATCCTAAAATACATCTTTTGCGAGCGAATGACTTTGGTCGGATTTTAGAGATACGCCAGTGAAATGAGATCGTACTGAAATTGTTAGGAAGTTAATTACGGTGCAAAATTAGCGCATTCTTATGGTTTTTGACCTGAAAAATGAAATAAAATAGATCTGTCGTAATTTGAGCATTGTGTCTTAGGATGATTCCTAACAATAGCATTTTCCTCCTATAGTAGTTATTCATAACTACTATATTTGAATAATAATTATGAATAAATCAACAATTGGAGGCAAACCGAACTATCATCTCCAACCACTAGAAGTAAAGTCTTTCTTGGTTAATGATGGCGTACTAGACGTGTTTCATGAAATTTTAACTTCGTTTAAAATGAAAATTAGAAAGATATTTTTGAATGACTTTAGATTTGTGAATTTTTCATAATCACCTTCATTTTCTGGTCGCACAAATCTATTTTATAGCTATTTAATTGTTATGTATGTAGTTAATGATTATTTTCGCAATAAATTAATATCAAATTTAAAGTTATTATTTCATTTATATTTATGAATTAATATATTAATTAATATTATGTTAATTTTATTATTAGATTTGACTAGGTATATTCTGTATTTTCATTTTATATTTAATTTAGACTAGGTAGGTTGTTTTATTCAACTTCCCAAACTACCGATAGAATAGTGCAGCAGCTCATTTAGATTTTTTCATTTACTGTTCTGCTGCAATTCTTAAACTTGTTTAAGTCTTCCCCTCTTCCCTGTTTGAAGATCAGGTATCTTCATGGAGACTGCAGATAGCTGTAAGGGATGAAAGGAGACAATCATAAAAAAAAATATATTATTATTATTTACTTGGTGTAAATTTAGGACAGAACTGTTTAAATTATTCTTTCGATTAAATAAATATTCACATCTAAAAGACAGGGTGTCATTTAGTAGTTTCAGGTGATGCACATAAAAAAGATATGAGAACTGCAGAACGGTTTTATAATATAAAAAGCTAACACATTTTTCTATGAAGTATTTAATATAAAAGAACTCAGCCCTCTTTTAGATTTAATAATAATCATAATGAAAAAAGATTACAGTATTTAATTTATTTATTTTTTAAGAGAATTTTTAAATGAATGAAAAGTATTTTTCCATGAATAATTAAAACATTAAAAAATTATTATTTTTTTTGGTATAAAAATTTCATTTACATTCATAGAGAAACAAAATGATAAAGCCTTTACATACAACCAACCGTTTTATCTGAAGAATAAATCTTATGGAATTACCCTAAAGATAGAAATTTTAATTAAAATTATGACATACCCATTCTCTTATCGTACCTGTGATAACTTCAGTAAACGTTTAAAAGCTGCATTACAGTTGGATTGATTTAGATTTATAAAAAAACAAAAAATAATAAATAAATACAAATAAAAGAGCTTTAAAATATAAGGGACACAGATATTGTTTCTCATTGTACTTTAATGATCCAGGCTATTATTATTTTTTTTTTATTATTTTATATATATATATATATATATATATATAGTACATATTATTAAAAACTAATGCAGATTAGTTTTTCTATTTGTCATAAAACGTTATTATATTGAGGGACCTTATGAGCTTTGTAAATATGTCCTTTTTAGTATAAGGTAAGTTTCTAAGTTTATATAACGTAGCAACTTAGCAACGAACGTATCGTTGCTACTTAGCAACGTTATAATCGTTATATATACTTATATATAACGATTCTTTGTATAATTAATGGTTTCTAAAAACGATCAAAGTCACACTTAAGGTGTGTCTTTTAACTATTGATTTGTTCATAATCATTAAAAATTAGTTTATCAATGTTGTATCCTTAAAAGGAACTGAAGTTTTTTTTAATGAAAAAATTTTTTAACGAAATGTTTTCTTTCAGTTATTTTTTTATACTCTAATGACAACACCCCGTTTTATTCGTATGATGGTTACAATCTACCAGCAACTATTTAGAGCGGTAAATATGTAAAAAAATACTCAGTGAAAACACCTCAACCCGGTAAATATTTAATATTAAAAGATGGGGGCATCGACTAATTTGGTCATTAGCTCCTTTCCAGTTCAATAAGAAAAAGAAATTCTGTCATATTTCACATGAAACTGAGCACTTTTAATTCCTACTTCATTACAAACTCAAACAAATACAGAAATACAATCACTAAAAATCTTGATTTTTGATTGGTATCATCTTCCCTTTCAGATATCGTTGAAGTTCTGCGGCTGACATAAGGTGATAACAACTTAGGCAGAGCGGTTAAAATGGATGTTATTGAATCTAAACTTGATGCAATCTCCAGTGGTATATTTTCGGCGGCTGAAGTACTCAATTCAATCTCCAATGGTAAATTTTTACTGAAGTACTCGCCCTCTCCTTAGATATCCTCTGAACGTTTGGAGGTTCCATAGGTGCGAGAAACATAGCGTCTATATCTGGTCCCTTCTCAGTTGTTACTTGCATCTGCATCGCACTAATCGCAGACTTTATCTGCACCCTTGCACACCGCCTTATGACTGATCGATGGGGTGATGTTTTTGGCTTTACCCTCTGATATGTTTACGTGCACCCTCTGGCAGGTAGAGTTGTTCAAGTTGTTGTATTAAATTTGATCCCTTCTGTAGCAAGCTGCCGGGGTACACATCCGCTCCACTTCAGGGCTACTAACCTTGGAGGTCCGATCCGGTACTCCGGTGGAACCGGCATATGTCCTGGCAGAGAGCGGATGCGCAAACTATGCACTGAATCCAGACGCCTATTCACCGAAGCGTTTAGGGCTCCCATGTACCGACATACATAGGCACCTATGCTACATGCTTGCCATCGCAGGGGGCATGTGGACAACAGAAGGGTCTCCGTTACACCTGCAATAACATCGAACCTGGCCGCCACATCGCCAACTCTAAAAGTGATATAAATACATTTTCACATCATTTACAATGTACATGATCTGCAGGTGACCGGGAAAATCCAATCCGACATAGTGACCTGAAGGTGATAGACAGGTAAAAAATGATCACATTTCCGAGGAAAACATCGGGAGATCCGTTCCATTGTACGTATGTACAACTGTTAACGCTCTGAGCGTGGAACATAGATGGTGTGTTCCGGACGTGTGGATTACCTACATAAAGGTAAAATTATGTTAGTAGTGCTTAAAGCACTATTTTGATTTACATTACTTCATAAAGAAATATTCGTTGATATAAGATTTTCTTTAAGAAATTACAGGAAATAATTAAGTTTAGTTTGTATATACGCACGCTAGTTTACGTATATATTTTGGCATCTACTTGGACTAATGAAAATCCAAGGATTAATGAAAATTTAAGGATTGGATAGATGAAAAATTATTAAAATTGTTATTAAAAGTTTACAAAGAATGATAGTATTTAAAATCTGAAGTCCCAAGTTTCAAAAGATTGGGATTACAGGAGAATCATTGAAGGAGAATCATATCTTCATGTAATAAATTGCCATCACCATCATCTTGTGTTCTGCCTTGTCGCAGGTCACTTACACCATCGCTGTCTCCATCTACTCCCATCACAAATCTTCTCCTTCGTCTCGTAGTTTCTAATCTTGACCTCATCTATTAAATTCATTCTTTTCTTCCTCGATTCCTTTTTCCTTCTACTGTCCCTTCCAATGCTGTTATCAAAATTCCACTTCTTCTAATCACCTGTCCTAACAGGTTTCCTTTCCTTTGTATACTTACCGCAATAGTGCTTTTTCACATTTAATCCTGTTGTTCCTTATTACCTCATCTTCACTTTATCCGGCATCTTATTTTCTCCATCATCAATATCCATATATCAAAAACTTCAATCCAGTCCCTCCTCTTCTTTCTCATCAAATTTACTTCACTTCCATACAGTAAGGTACTCCATTCATATTATTTGGCTACCCTCTTCCTTAATTCTATATCCAGTCTTTTATTATGAAATGATAAAAAATAAGTATAATTTTTTAATATTATTGTTTTCATTACATTCTGGCTCATGCAGTTTAGTGATAACTCTATTGTGTAATAAAATACATATTCAATAAATAAATACATATATATATATATATATATATATACATTTTTATTTTTACAAGTAGGGATACTGTTTTGTTAATTTCAAATACTGAGTTTCTAGAAGTGTTTGTTCATTAAATCAGTTGAATAAACTAATAACACAGCTGTAGTAAAAAATGAGTTGCAAAAATTGTAACTTATTTTATTCAGTTATTTTGAACTTGAAAAAAAATGATTATCACATCCTTATTTATTTATTTTAATATAACAATAAATACTTAGAAATAATAGTTAAATGTAAAATCTAGTTTAATTTTGCAAAAAAAAAATGTATTAAAATAACATTTAGCATTACTATTTAAATTCATGACAACTACATCTTTTTTAGACAGATTTATACACAGGTTTAGAGCACAATATAGTCTATTACGGATAGAAAATAGACCATCAATTTGTTGATAGAAAAATAAAATTACTCTTTATTTTCCCTAAATACGAGTATAAAACTAGATGTAAATTAAAGCTGAATATTACTGTGTATTATTGGAATTTTTCAGTGTGAATAGCAAGGTATTTCTCGTAACAGCATTATACTAAAGTAATATTATGACGCAGTACAAAAAATGGAAAAAGGGAGAAAAAATAATAGCGTTCATAAAAATTTAAATAATACAGTAAAGGTGGCGCCTACTAACCTCGAAAGTCTAACTAGTTTGCAGTATTTACCACACTATCTACTTAACTTTTATATATACGCGTATATATATATATATATATATATATATAAATTTTATCCAATTCAAATCTTCTAAAATAAATCGTTAATTATCAAAAATATAATTACCATTTTTTAATGACCGTAATTCATTATGAATAAATACGCTAAAATTTATTAATTCGTCAGACTTAAATAAATAAAACTTTCTTACATATTAAACAAGATAGATTATATAATACCTATCTACTATCAAAATGTCATTTAAAATTTATTCCAAATAAAATTTTTATATAATAGTATTAATTAAAGGAAATTATAAAATGTATTTTTTCAATGTCTTTTCAAATAAACGAAATAAATTTCTATAAAGATCATTATTAAAAGTTAATGTTTAATTAAAATTAAATTTAAAACTTGTTTAATTTCAAAATATTTTTAAAATTTAATATTTTCTAAAATCTTTAGTCTTATATTTTTTATTCTATTTTAAATTTAAAACAATATATTATTAAATTAATTTATTCATAAAATTTCATACCGTGCAAAATTTTCATTCATATTCGCAAGCAGATCTTTTGAATTTGATGATAAGTTAATCAATCAACAAAAAAAAACTAATTATGGAATAATTTTCAGCTTTTTTTCTCAATTTATTATTAAATCACAAATTACACGACACTTAAGGTACTTTATCTCGTAGTAGGGAGAAAAGAAATCAACTACGGAATTTAGCTCGAATGTTTTGAAGGAACTGGTCACTACAGTGACAGTTTCATCAGAATAATTGTTTTTACTCTCCCGTCCACCGATCCTGGATTCCAGGAATAGGTCGTTCGAACAGAGACGTTGTCAACTAAAACCGACCCGTTCTCTGTCTTCTCTCCGTTCGGCGCTGCCGTTCTCATTCACTTAATTTCCACCTCTGGTGCCTGCTGTTCTCTTTTCATTTCAACTTAATTATTTTATATGAAATGTTATTTAATTAAATCTCTTTCATTTAACTCTTGCTCAAAAAAGATAAAAATTATACAAATGGAACTCACACTCACCAAAATAATATAAAATAATTTTTTTAAATAACAATACAATCACATTATTTCCATTTATCGTTATGAAATTCTTTGACCTCTTTGTTATTTTAAAAAAGTCACAGTTTCAGAAAAAATATACAATATTCAAAAAATTATTAATGAGCCTATTACATTATTAATTACAATATTTTCTAAACACGATTTTTATTATTATTTATAATTTTATTTACCACGTAAAAATTGTATCAGATTTAATTATTAAAGAGCACTATAAAAAGTTTGAAGTTGCGTCATAGGATTATGAATTATTATTATTATTTCAAAATTTAAGGAATCAGTTTAGCATTAATAATTTACTTTCTAATACAGCAACAACAGAAATTTTCTCAATACAAGCCCTGATATCTTGATCTTTTTTTATTCAAAAGAGATCCAACAACTACCAAAAATCCTTTTGCAGGGAACAGATGTTTCCGTAGCACACAACTTAATCTATACACTAGCTAAGATAGATGTGGATATTGGTTTGCCTTTCCCTCACCAAACAACAAGGTCTTTTTTTCTAAATGCTCTTCTTCCAAAAACCTCTGAATTTTAAAAATCGCTTTCGATTTTGAGGTTCCTTTTATCTTTCAGAAGAAATCCAGAAATCATTAAAGAAATGCTACATTTTTTGACATCTTCATTTTTCATGAGCATTTCAGGAGTATTCTCAGGACTCCTTTTCAATTTACAGCCAACTCGGCTTTAATTATGGTACAGTTTTCACTAATCGCAACTAATTTCTCTTTTCCAGCTGTTTCAGGTTGATTTTAAAGTCTACATCTTGAATCTTGGTTCAGAGAATGTACTTAAAGATAGGATGAGATTGATTTCATTACTTCCCAATCGTGAGTTCAGGCTACAAATAAGTAATTATTTACTTTCATACCTGGCTGTGATATTGGCATAGGCTGCCAATTTATGTAAATATCTTGTAAAACGTTCGCAAGTATTATTACAACGATTCATTAAGTATTCTTCCCCGTTCGATGTTTTGGTAGCTCACTCAAAACCCAAAAGCCGGAAACAGAATTATAATAAAAATACTGCACTCCTTAAATGATAATAGTTCGTTTATTTTAACACCTGATTTTTTATTTAAGTAAATTATTTACTTATACTAAACTGAGAAGGTTGTGTGTTGTTGAAGATGAGGATGAGGTGGATTTTAGAAAAAAGACTTGAATTTGACTTTGGATGGACTTTCCCCCATTGCCACTTCAAATCTGATATTTATATTTTAAGTGACACCGTTTTCATACTTTTCAGGATTCTTATCAATCGTGGAAAAAAATTGCCAAATTTGAATTTTTCTACTTTTGGACACCATGATTTGTTAACGTAGCAACATATCAAAGAAAAAATCATCGTTGTATATAAATTAATTTCTAGCCAAGTTCTGTAAACACTGTCCGGTGGTGTATGGATTTTCTCTTTTACATCGATGCAAACACTAACTGATAAAGAGGCTTCTTTAGAATCCCATGTTTAGTTACTTTTCTGAATTGCGCGCTTTATATCTAGAGTTCCGTTTATGGGATGTAATTATGTTGCCTAAATTTTACCTAATTTATATTTACTAGCTTTCAACCATTTCCCAAAAGAGTCTATTATTTAAATAACCAAATAATATGCTTAACACCATTATAAACTATACTATAGCACAAAAACTAGTTAAACGGGAATATTTTTTGGAACTCAAAAATTCTACTTGATTGGCTACGCATAAACTTAGCGTTGCTACAGCTATTTTTCATTTTACAATTTCTGTAATATGCATGCTTGTTAGATAACTTATTAGTTAATTTTAGACGTTGTTTCTTTTGAAATTCATTAACCTTTCTATTTATTGAACAATATTTTTTTTAATTCAATAACTTTAATATCAGACTGAGTGTTACGAATTAATTTTAAAATGGGAGGAGGTCCAGTCTGACTAAAATATTGTAATTAATTCTATTCATTCAAAAGCTTGTTTTTCAAGAAATATAGAACTTAAATTTTCTAAAGCACAAATTTAAATAGCTTCATAGTAGGATCGAAAGTTATTTTCTGAATTCTAACTCCACTTATTACAATTTTAAAATTGAATTTCTCATTAGGTGTGAAAGGATTCTGATATTATTTCATTCTTAAAGAAATAACCTCACCCATTTGAAATTTCCCTTTAGTGAAAAAATCTGGAAAACTATTGAATTAAAATTATTACTTAAAAAAAAAAAAAAATCTCGTAAAATACCTAGGGAACAGTTAAAACACAAAGTTCATTAAGCTGAAGGATTTTGTAAGCAAATATTTCTTAAGATTTGTGAAGTATTTGTATCACTTTTGAGAGTAAAAATATAGGGTAAAGCACATCTAGGGGGAGTAAAAAATTTTCAAAACCATACAAATAGGTTCAGGTAGCAAAATTTTGAGTACTGCGCTAAGTAAATTTTTTTTTTTTTATGTACAGATTAAATTAACTCAATAACTTTTGTTTATTAACCAAATAAATAATACCCAAAGAGTATCGAATTTTATAATATTGTAACTAAAACATGCGTAATAAAGTTTAAATTGTTTTTTCTGATTAACTTTTATTTATCTTGGAATGCTACTATTAGGTGTCCGAAATTGATTACCTCTGTGTAAAAATGTTTTTTTTTGCATAAAAATTGATCAAGGAAAAGCGAAAAATATCAGAAAATCTTCCCAATTAAATATGGTTTAGATCGGTTTAGGCATCTTTTAAAGATTGTACTCTCAACATTTTTATCAAGATCCATAATATCCATATGCAAATTCACTCACTACGGGAGCTGGAAGCTTAAATATAATTTTTTTTTTGTCTTCAGTCATTTGACTGGTTTGATGCAGCTCTCCAAGATTCCTTATCTAGTGCTAGTCGTTTCATTTCACTATACCCTCTACATCCTACATCTCTAACAATTTGTTTTACATATTCCAAACGTGGCCTGCCTACACAATTTTTTCCTTCTACCTTTCCTTCCAATATTAAAGCGACTATTCCAGGATGCCTTAGTATATAAAATATATACTAAGGTAGTATACTATAATATATACTAATTTATAGTATATAAAGTATAAATTAAATTAATTAATTTATAATTTATGTATTATATTCATTTTACGAAACAAATTATCGTAATATAAAACTAACCTTTCGGTAAAATAACGATGGATTCTGATGATCAAAAATGTCGAATAATATTCTGTCTTGGTTCAGACCGAATAATTTAACCTAACCTCGGTTAGGTTAAATTATTTTGAATATTTTTTTTATTCGCTGGTTCATTCAAATAAACAAAAGCCTTAATTTCGTTTTTAATATAAATTATTTTTATTAAGATCTTTAAACTTGTAATTAAAATATATATATATATATATATATATATAACATTATTGTATTAATTAGTTATAATTCTTAATAATGAGTCTTTGAAAGATGGAACAAGATTGACTAACAATAGAGCTTTAAACAAATTAATTTAATAAGATTAACGAAGAAAGTGAGAATTTATAGTGTGAAAAAAAGTGAAAGATTTTTATTTTTACCAAAAAAAAAAAAGAGGAAATGAAAGTTGAGATAAATAATCGATTTCATGAAGAAAACAATCACATAAATAAAAAAATATATTATTATTACATATTTTTCATATATATTGATATATGTGCAATACATCGATATGTAATAATATAACAAGGATACACCGGAGCACCACGAGACATGCACTAACGATTCGGGATTTTCCGCTAGTGATCGGTACATTCCGGTGCTAAGCTAAGGGAGACACACGGACACACACAAATGCGGTTTAGTAGGGTAGGATTACAATTAAATTTCATCATAATTTATCCATCCCCCCCCAAAAAAAAAACGAAATCTTAGGTAACTTTTTATTGATTGTACATTTTTCAGTGTAATTTCTTTTAGCTTTTTTATTTATCATAATAAATGAAGAAAAATCAAAAAGAACTTCTTGGAAGGTGATTTTAGAGGTGGGTAGCAGAAAAAATAAAAAATTCATATATTTTTTAAACTTTTTCCACTGTTTATTCAAACATATAATGGTAATTTTGCAGTGAAATTCCATCATAAATTACCCCTCATCACCAAAAAATATCTTGAGTAACTTTTTTCTTGTATAATTATTTTTCCGCTATATACAAATAAATAACCAGTGCCAGGAAAGTATTACAACTTTATTGTCACATTTTTTTTCTAAGCGTCCAATGATGATTGTGTAACAGACAAAATCGAAAGGGCTATCTAGTTTTAAAATTTAAGTAATTTTTTTTTTCTGAATAGGTCTTGAGTGTAATCTAGTTCCATTGTTTACCTCTTATTTTATATTTTTTTTATATAATTTAGTTTTTTATTGAACAAAGAATTTAAAGTTAATTTTACTACAATTAGTTCTTTTTATACAATAAATAAATCACCATTTTCGGTAATACGGTATAATTTTAAAAATATGGGAGTAGCATAATTGTACATTCAGCCAATTGTGATTGGTTTTCGTCATGAATTAAAATGTAACACGATAATTAATTTTACAGGCAATTTATTTTGAATATAAATCGTTTGTTTTACCCTCATATGATCAAACATCTTTCAATGTAATATTTAATATTTTTAATTGGCATCAAGTTTCAACATGTAGCAACAGCGCTATTTAATACTGAAACCTGAACCAGAATGAAAAGTTACAGAAATTAAAAATTATATAAATCTATATAAATTTTATTTTCGAAGATATGCTTATTAAAAAGTAAAAAAAAAACTTTATTTAATAAAATAAAGCTCAGTTTTTAATAAAAAACTGAGCTTCAAACAATTATTCTTAATCATTACGAATTATTTTTACAGATTAACTAACATATAGCGAAGTTATCGGATGGCAGTTATGCGTGTACGGGACTACCAAAAGTAGTGTCTTACTTCATCGGAGAAGGATCCATTTTATTTCATTAATTCAACCCATCTCTTGAATCATTGCAAATATAAATACTGAAACTTGTATTGCAATAGAACACTGTATAATTTTGGGTTTTCCGAAAAGGTTTATCCCAAAAAAAGAAAGTTATACATTTCGGCTTTAGTAAACCATTATTTACGCTTGTAAACGTTTTGAATTTTATATTTACCCTTGAAAACTCTGTTTTTTGTGTTTTTTGGTTTTTTTTTAAAAATGGATTTTTAATTTTAAAAACGAGGTAATAAATATTTGTTTTGATGACTCTGGGGCATGAATATGTTTTGATTAATAATTATTGAATTTAAAAACTGATTAAACCCACGAACCTATAGACATTAGCTCTCTGAAAACGATGTTATAATCGTCAATTATTTTTATTTTTTCTGAAAACAAACATTGCAAAAAAAATTTTTCTTTCTCGCACTGACAGTATCTAATCCTGAACTGCCTCTTAAAAAGACCTACTTCAAAAGAATATTCAATTAGTATTTCAACAAATATTATACAATACACTTAGGTTAGTAATTAAGTTGTGGTTTACACTGATGCTTTTAAGCAGGGATTTAAATGTAATGTTGTTTTTTTAATCGGTCAGGAAATATATGTCCAATCTACCTCATGAAATTTCAATCTGCCGCTAAACAATTTACCGTACACATTACGATGCAAATTCAAGCACTGTCGGATTCAGAAGTATTTTTATTATACATTTATTTCTGCAATACACATATATTCTACGATAATTACACGTCTAAGTTTCAGCTAGGTTCCTAGCCAATAAGAAATATCAAACAATTAATAAAAGAAAACTTTATTTGCCCGATATATTCAACCATTTCCACGAAGAGTGTGGTAATTTTTTATAAGCATATTTTTTGAAATATTGATTTAAAATAGTGTGACAACTTTAGTGCCAGGCCGATGTGAAATATTAAACATATTGTAATACAGTGGACTTCATCAGGACAAAGTAATCAGTTTATAACACATCTTTTATTGTCTGCGTTAGCAGCATAACAGGTTAACGCATAGGTTTCTCGTATCATTTAAGATGGTCAAATATTTCCCGTCAATAATATATTTCTCCAATATGAAATGCTATGTTATAGTTCATCAAAACTTCTTGATTTTGTACATTATAAGGCATTACAACATTAAATTAAAATAGTATACAGAATTGTGAATAACTAAATAATGTCAATGTTGAAAACTTTTAAATCTGTGAATCCTATACACTCACCTTAACTGTTTTCCCTGTGTTTGTGTGTATCTGTGTGAACACAAAAACAAAAAAGGTGATTACTACACTTACTGTCACGAACTGATTAAAATTACCTATTTGAAATGATCACTCGCTTCGCGGAGTTGGTTGAGAATATCTGCCAAGAAAATTGCTTATGTTATTCATTACTTGGTATTCCAAAGTGGCTAGGTATCTAGCTGAATACTACATATAGTCAAGGAGGTATCTATTTCGGGTTGGACGTTTTCTACATGATCAATAAAATTTTTGCTTTAATGCCTCGGGAATATCATTAAAAATGATTTTTTCGTTATGCGCCAGTTGAAAAAGACGTGCTTAAACTTTTATTAAACAAAATGTAAAAAATTGGCAAAAATATCCATTTTCCCCCCTTTCAGCAGATAACTCGATAACTGTTAAATTTAGATAAAAGATGTAGAAAAAAAAATATTTTTATTAAACTTTACACACAATAACTTCGGTTGAAAATCTAAAAATACGTTATTATGGATGTAAGAATAGCAATAACTGCAAAAAATGAAAAAAAGAAATAAGCTTTTTTGGGAATTTATTTCGAGTACTTATATTATTAATAGAGCCTTCAGATATTGTCTCAAAGGATCTTTTAATATGGAAAGCAACACGCCAAATTTCAACAAAATTGATCTGACAATTTTTGCACAATATTTTTGCAATCCAGAATTTAAAAAAAAAAATTCTTTTTTTTCCAAATTATGTAGAGCCTTAATAAAGTCTCTATATACTTGTAAATTTAATCACATATTAAAGAATACTCAAACTTTCAAATGAATTTTCAAAAATTTAAATCAGTTAATTAGGATAGCCTAGGGAATTTTTTGAATTCCCTAGGCTAGGGAATTCAAAAAATTCCCTAGGCTAAACAAATATCATACAATTTGACAAGTTTAATGAACAAAATTATTAAATCGATGTGTTGTAGGCTAAAAAGTTCAAATATCATACAGGCAAACGCGAATTATTGCTAAATACCGGTCTATTAATTTATCAATAATAATTTATTCTAAACGTTTCACAAATTTTAATCAGTTATATCTCGGAGACAGTTAACGAATCGAAACTTTGTTGTTTTTTTAAAGAAGTATCTTTCAGAGTGTTTAAGTTGTGCTTTGTAAAATTCATTTTGATAAAAATTACTGAAGATATTCAATTTGTTTAAAAGAAAAAAATTGCAAATATCTTTGAAAAATTTCTTAGGCGCTCATAATGAACAGACGTAAATTTTTCAAAATGCATTTGAAAGTTAGAGTGCTCTTTTATATACGATTAAATTTCAAGTATCGATAGGCTTTATTTCAGGCGTTACACAATTTGGATAAATCGCTTTTTATTTTAAAATTTGTATTACCAAATTATTGTGCAACACTCAGACCGATTTTATTGAAATTTGGTGGGTTGCTTTATCATATCAAAAAGTTTTTTGAAGCAAAATTTGAAGGTCCAATGTAAAATATAAGTACTCGAAAGAAATTCCCAAAAATCTTCTTTTTTTCCTTTTTTTTTGACAGTTATTGCTATTTTTTGCATCAATAGTAACGTATTTTTCGATTATCAACCGATAATATTGTTTGTACAGTTTAATAAAAAAACGTTTCTCTCTATATTTTCTCTAAAATGAATAGTTATGAAGTTATCTAGGAAAATAGGAGAAAAGAATGGATAATTTTGCTTTTTTTTTTTCATTTTGTTTAATAAAATTTTAAGCCCATCTTTTTTAACTGGCGCATAAAAAAATAATAATTTCTGATGATATTTCCGAGGCATTAAAGCAAATTTTAACTAGCTACCATATAATAGAAAAAGTCCAAATACGACCACTTTAAAACAGATACCGCCTGGAGTAATTCATGTTATTGCTTATTGACTTAAGTTAATTTTATTATTGTTTCTATAGTTTTTATTAATTGAATTTTTCGTAGGAAATCTTTTGACACTAATTTAGATTTTTTCATTTTCGTTTTCTTTATATCTCTTAGGGTTATTTTATTTTCATCTTTATGAACCGTTACTTGCAATATTGTTTTTGAGTACTATTTGAATTTTTAGTACGAATTTTATTTGAATTTAGTTATTTTTTATGTAGATTGAAATGAGTAAATGTTTTCTTTGGGATAATCGGCTGATAATAGATAATTTGACATTACCTTTTTACTCACCCATTTAAATATATCTATATATATATATATATATATATATATGTATATACCAAGTATAATTAGTTATTTCTATAACGTTACCAATGAGTTACAGATTCAATTAATATTAGCACATACAGAATCTTATTCGAAATTTATTGTTCAATGAACAAATTTTATAAGGACATGAATGGTTAGTACTTCCAAATCAAAGAACAAACTATTAGTCCTTTGGCGAAAGCTTACCGACCAAAATGAGGTTGCACAGTCAAAGGAAGAGAGCGTAATTTCCGTTTAGTTAAAAGCAGCAAAACGTTACGTTTTATAGAAGTATAGAAGTAACTACATACAATATGAGACACTAGTGAATTCTAAACTGTGTGGTTTCATTTCAGTGTACTTGGGAAATGCCATTGGCAAATAAAAAGACTAAGCGGAACGATCGCATGAATAAACTGAATTGAATTTAAAAATAACTGTTTATTTTAATAAAACCGTAACGTTTATAACATAAGTCATAATTAGATACAATTCAATGAAACTAGGAAATTGTAACGTGAGTTTGCAGTGTATTTGCGAAATTAATTATTAGTGCATTTAATTAAATCCCTTGTTTGTTCAGTTTCCTTGTTACATGACTAAAAGGTAATGAATGGCTTTGAAGTTCAAAGTAATTAAAAATAAAACTAACAAAAAATTTATTACGTTATAATTTATAATAAGTAATAATTTTTTTTAAGTATTGTTAATTAGATGACTACAACACTAAATTTCATTATTCAAAATAAAATTCCTGGTACTTGATGTTGAATTATTTACTATATATTTTTTTTTAATTAGTTTCAGAAGTATAATTAAAAATTTTTGTTCTTTAAGATTAATTTTAAAATAGATTTATTTTGAATTAATTATTATTCCATAGTTGTTTCTACCATATTTCTTTGTTTTTTTTTTTTTTTTGCTTTTTTCTAGTTAATTTTTATATAGATATATTCCAAGAAATATAGGAGCTTTTTCAATAAACATAATATACAGCTTTATATTACTTTCTTTAAAATAAAAGAAATGAAAAAAATTCTATTAAAAAAAGGAAATTTTTATGCATAGAATTAATGTAGTGAACACTATGTAAACAATATTTCCTTTCGTTATTATAAAATTTAAATGTGACCATTAATATAACTTGTTTTTTAAACTTAATATTATTTTATCTTGATCAATATTGTCATCATTAACATTTTACTTGGTACATTTTTATCAGGTTATCTTATCTCTGAAATGAAAATAAAATTATAGTGCAATTTTAGCGTTGAACTGAAAATTAAAACCGTTTCCTTAATCGATATGTGTAATATGTTCTATACATAAAAAAAAAGAAAAATTTATATAATATTAATAATAATAATATTGCCCTTTTCTAAAACTGAATTTTTGTAATGAAGTATTAAATATTTTCCTGATTTAATCCAATTTTACTCATTTCTAACATTTTTGTACGGGCATTTAGTGCCTTAATCGTAAATATATCTTGTCTCATTAAAAATTAGGGGCCCATGATGATCAAGTCAATCATCAAGAATAACAAGCTCCCATTCCAGGCTTATAATGTATAGTGAGGAGCGAAGTGGTTTACTGTTAAATTATTCACTAAACATATATAATATTGCACATCAGATTCCCAAACCACCAAATTTCAGTGATATTTAGCCTATAACGCCAAATAATTATTCTTTAAAAAATGGACTAACAGAAATGAAAAACTCTGAATAATGCTTTTAGTATGCAACTGTTGCAAGAAAGAACTGAGACTGAGATAATATAAAGCAACAAATTAATGTACCCTTTAAAGTCAACAAAATGTAATATAAACATTCCTATCAGTAGAAATTAAAAAAATACAAAACAAAAAAAACAAAAAAATTACAAAAATATATTTGATTACATATAAAAAATTATTTTTTAAAAAAGCTTTTATTTAACTAATATTAATAAAAAAAGGAAACAAATTAGAAAAACCCTCTAAAAAGTAAAAAATAAGAATTAAATCAAATTGAGAATTTTAAACAAAAAAATATAATATATTTACAAATATAAAAATGCACTGAAAATTAAAAAAATAAATTATATAAATATCTAATAAATAACCATTAAATAAAAAATAAATAAATGAAATAATTATTAAATTTTAAAATTAAAAGTAATGTAAATATTTAGTTAAATAAAAGCGTGGCGCAGTTTTTATAATTTATTTAAAACAACATATTTATTTTTATAACAATTAATCTTCATTTTCAATAACGAGTGTTACGAGAGTAAGTTTTGGAAAGATTGATACAAAATTGTATAGCACGTATTTAATGATACCAGAAGAAATACACCGGGCTCCACTTTATTGGTGTAGTTTTTTTGTAAACGGACGGAGAGAGGCATAAAAAAATGAGAAAATTAAACATTCTTTCTTTGTTACGATTAATCATCAATTAGCTTATGGATATGTTTAAAATAAAACAATTTTTCATTATGATAAGTATGAGCGCTCGTTCATAAATTAAAATTTCATAAGATTTATTGATTCAACTTCAGTTGCAGTAAATTAGCTTTCTCAGCAATTATTGTTTTAGAGCAGACTACATCATTTATATATGAATTGGAAACCATTATTTCTCCAATGTTATTTTTAATATCTAAAAATTATTAATATGTTTTATACGGAAGGATTAAAAAACATTTAAAAAATATTTCAACCTTTACATGTTATTTTATCAAAGAGTATAGGAATATTCTGACACTATCATGAATTTAAATTTCCAATTCAACATAAATATGGATGTTGTATTTATCTCTGAAACTAATACATTTTTATCTGTGATCGAAATTCAAAATCACGAGTACTAAATTACTCGAATGGATCATTTTGACAATACTATTATGAAAGAACAGTGACAACACTTTAATTAATTCTTTTACGCAACATATTTTCTCTCTCAATGTTTGAAGTGTATGACTGTGAATATTAATGTACGCCAGGATTACCACATCCATTTTCAAAATAATATAAATATATTTGAATTAGAAATATTTTCCTCAATTGAATCAAAAATATCCATAACTAGGTGAATCGGCAATGTAATACACACACACACACACACACACACACACACACACACACACACACATATATATATATATATATATATATATGTGTGTGTGTGTGTGTGTGTGTGTGTGTGTGTGTGTGTGTGTGTGTATGTATGTATGTATGTATATATATACACATGAAGCGTTTCTTGTCAAGATCACATTTTCTCTTATTTCCACCAAAAGGAGAAAATAAAATTTTTGGATTCTCTGCTTTTTCAAACGAGCCTCCATGTTAACATCTCATCTAGTCGTACTGCAGTTTTACACGTAATTATAGTTAAACGTTATTGGGGAAAAAAGTGTTTTAGTAATAAATCGTAAATCTCTTGTAGTATCAATCGAAGTCAAATGTAAGAGAAAATATTATCGATATTTAACAAATATTTATTTTATCAAATTTCCACTATAAAAAATTTTATAAGGTTATTTTTTTGCGAATAAAATTTGTTTTGAAAATCTACTATAAAGTTTTAACTTGTAAACCTAATCGAAAAATATTTGAATTTTACCCATTTTATTTCCTGAATTTAAAATTTTAATGAGTTCAAACTGATTCATTTATTTTATAAAACTTTGTTCAAATTACTCTAATTTATTTTAAATACGGATGTTTACAATTTTATTTCTAGTGAAAGAGAAAAAAATATACTTTTCTTTCCCTCTATTTAAAAATTTATATCTGAGTTGACATTTAAAAAAAAAGAAGTTTGATTTTTTGGAACTTATACTTCAAAAGCCAGGCAGGCTTTTGAAGTATAGGCAGGAAAAATTGAAATATAACAGTTTAATAGTTTAAACTTCACTAAAAGTTTGTTAAGTCCTTTAAACGTTTAAGGTTAAAAATTTTATCTTGTATTTTCTTGACTTTTACTGTAAGGTACAACATATTATTTCTATTCCAAATTGTCAAATTTTCTAAGACAAATTTCTAACAATGAGAACAAATTTTACACTTTTTATAGTTAAGTAATATATAATTAGTAATAATACGTAAAGTAATTTTATTTAGTCCTAAGATATTTCGATTATTTTAAGTATTTGCAGATGCCTTTTTTATTAGAGCCATTCACCAATTCAAGTTTAAAATTGAATTTAATTTTTAGGAATGAGTTATCTGGTTAATCAGTAATAAAATCTTAAAGAAAAGAAACGCTTCAAAGAATTAGGATTTTAAACGGAAGATTTTTTTATACGTAAATTACTTGCCTGGAGATATTTTTTAAACATTGTTTTAAAACTGTCATTTATTTGTCGTATTAATTGATTATATCCGATTTTTACAACTAATGAGACATAAACTTTTATCATTCTGGTATTAAAACTACTACCGCACAAAATGTTGAGACAATAAGTGGAAAATTTAGAATAAAATAAGTAATACATATTCTTGTATTCCAGAAAGTCTTGAAAAATCACAAATAATAATAATAATCATCAGCCTCTTTATGTAGTTCTCATTTTGTTTATTTTTATCAAGTTATAGGCCTTTTTTATTTTGAGTTTATTGAGAACAGTAATGTCCTTCGTCATCCAGAGGTCTTGGATTCGAATCTCGGTCAGGTATGGAATTTTTGATATGCTACAAATTTCCATTCGGGCTAAATGATTACAGTCGATGGCCGCACATCTCATTAAAAAAAAAAAAACTGTTCATAAACCTATCTATTTGGATAATAATAAAAATAGAATAAAAAATATAAAATAATTAAAATATTTTAAGAATACAAAATCGATTTAAGGAAAAAATAAAAATATTAATACGTTTTGTAATTCATTAAATTTAGAATTTTTAATCCGGCGCAAAATTTATGATAGTATGTTACTTTTACTTTTTTTCATTTGGCAAACACTTCAAAAAGTATGCATTTAAACAAGAACTGAAAAAGTTTATTTATTTCTATTTTCCCAGCAAAAACTACTGATAAATTATTGATGAAAATTTGTATAAAAGTACTTCTTACGGTGTAAGTACACACTAATAAAGAAGTTTTTGAAAATCCAAGTTTAAAGGGTTAAAAGGCGACCGTGCTTATCTAATGGTTAACTCGTCATCGCAAATTAGTTGTTTAAGAGCTGATTTTTGAAGTCGAAGGTTCTGAAGTTTAAATCTGAGTAAGAGTTAGTTGATTTTACACGGACTTGAATACTAGACAATGGATAGATATTCACTGTATTTTTGTGGTTGGGGTTCAATTAACCACACGCCTCAGGAATGGTTGGCTAGATTCTGTACAAGACTACACTTCATTTCTATATCATAAATATCATCCTCATCTTATTAGGTTGTGACGAGATTTGTTTATTGATCACTAGTTGAACAGGTTACAACAAACAAATTTTGTAAAAAAGGATTAAAACGAATTTTTGAATTCTTTTGAAACCGAACTTTTTTAATTTCTCGGTAACAAATCACGATATCAAATTGATTTTTGACAAGTGTAATCTACATGTGAAAAACCAAAAAATATACTATAAATTTTTGAAATTCCGAGTTTAAAGGATTAAATAGATATATGCTTTTTTTTTTTGAAATCCGACTATTCTTTTTTTAATTTCTTGATAACAAAGAAAGCTATCAACTTGATTTTTGGTTTATGTAATCTTCATGTGAATATCTAAAAATAATTTCTAGGTTTTTTAAATTTGACCTTGAAAGGGGAGAAGAAAGGTGAAAAATTATTAACAATGATCGCCAATTTTTTCCACTTCCAATTCTACTAAAGAAGATATTTAGTAGATTTGAGCTTGCAAACTTCTTCAGATAAATATCTAAAAATCGTTTTCGTGTTTTTCTTTAATTCGACTTTTTAAGGAGGGACGGTGTACGGCGCGAGGGCTCAACCAACACAGCTACTGCCACTGTTCCGGTATGTCCGACGCGACTGGTCTGCCTCCAAATTTGACTGCGACAAGAAATGGAAATAACAACATAATGCGACAGGTATGCTAGTTTAATATATAAATGTTGACTAAAATTACCTTCCTAAATAGATTACGTTTAAACTTAGAAGATTCTTTGGAGAATGGTTTCAACGAAACAAATAATATAACAAGATATTAGATTAATCTTAAGCAAATTTTTTTCTTATCTGTAATCCAGACACGATTTTTTGGTAAATATACAATTTTTTTAATATTCAAACAAAAATAAATGTAATTTTTGTTTTTAATGTGTACGTTAAAAAATAATTACCTTTTCATTTCCGGCACTTCCTTATTTTTAAAATAGGTTAGTAACTAAAATAAAAAAAATGTATTATCATAAAGCAGTAAAAGTTTATCTTTTCTTAAATTATTTTGCAAGTATTTATATTTCTAACGAAGCACAAGTAAAACCACTTAAAGGAAGCTTATTAATTACACAACTTTATATCGACTTTACCACCCTTTTTCGTAGAAGTTATTTCATTTACGTACAGAATTCTCTTGGCAAATTTACAACCCTCTTCAGTCATTAAGTTCACAGCATGAGGAAAACAAAATTACCTTCAAGATTTATAAACTCAAAAGTGCACAAACTTAGTTCAAAATAATGACAGGTTTAATTAAATTAACTTTCAATAACAGCCTTTCATTTCATTCCGTTTCATTCCTCTACAGAATGAACCCGTTTATTACGTTTTTAGTTTAATTTAAACTGTGAAAAATAATAAGGAATTTTCTGTTATAAATTAAATTAGGTAGTAGTAATACTTTTTATAAAATTTAAACAAGGTTAATTTTTAAATGAGATCTATCAATAAGAAATTATTTCAGCTTCTGATACACAAGAAAATCATTTTTTAATATTAATTTAATAAGCGGAAAATTTTTATTAATCTGAATGAGCCGTAGTCTAAATAAATATGAAAAACCAAAAAGGTTAAGCAAAAATACTTCTGGGGAAAAGTGGTAGTGTCTGAGTTTCATCCGAATGTTTTATGTGTCAATATCGTATAATTATAGAATTTTTCATACGCTAAAGGTTTCATATTTAATATTTTCTCTAGAAACTTTTGTGGTGAATTATAAAATATTACCAAAAATAAAAACACTAACGCCAACACATTGAGAACTGCACAGGTATTTTTTATGACAATCTAAATAATATAAAGAATAAACGATTTTTTATATTGTCGAATGTATACGATTTCCTTTTTTTTAAGTGATTTAACAGTTTCGATATAATTCTCGAATTCTTGATGATCTAAACAAATCTGATCTGAATGGCTTTATATAATTATAACCTGGATTGTTTAGGCAAGTTTTAAATAACGTGGAACGCAAATAAATACATCAAAACAATAAAGAAAAGATTCTATATTTTACAGCTCATCAGTATAAATTATAAAAATTTCATCGGTACCTTACTTTCACAAAACATTTTTTTGTGAACTTTAATTTTAATAAACAATAGGTTTATAAAATATTTGGAATTATGTTATTATGTTAAAGTAAAACAGAATACACCAAAATATTATCCCACTTTTTATGTTCAACGTCCTCATTTAGCATGAGAAATTTCCAGCATAAAAAAAATTTGTAAACATCGTATTTAAGTTTCTTTATATAGAGGAGGTTTAAGAAATTACATTAGTTTTAAAAAACTATTATTCCAGTTTCGGATTACACTTAATGGAACAATTCAGATCAAACGTGAAAAACTGTAGACGACGCTATAGTAAATGTTACACTTTAAAGAAGAAATAAAAATTTCAGGAAATAATTTTTTTGGCACAGTAATTTGGGAGTAAATAAAAAAATACCATCAAGTTTGGTTTCCTCATATATGGATGTTAAATTATTACAGAAACATTTTTAAAAATATAACTGAAGTTTTTCTTATTTATTCCCGATTGAAAAATTACGATAATTATAAATTGTCTCAGTGAAATTTTACAATGAATATTCGGAAATATCATAATTAAATTTCTAAAATTAGATTACGTTAATAGTTACAAAGTTATTTAGTTATTTTAAAGATTAAAATAAAGTAATCTTTTGATGTGTGTAAAATGATAACTTGGTTTGTAAGTTTATTACCGAAGTTGTAAGTTCAAGTTACTGTGTACGTTTTTAGGATTGAATTGGTTTGAACTTACAGACTTAAACAGCGTATAATTTTCTCTATTCCTCAAAAATAATTTTCCTTTTTTGCCTTTTGACTAACTGGTTTGATCCACTTCTCCCACAATTCCTTTTTTCTGTGCTAATCTTTTTACTTCACCATAATTACTTTACGTTACGTTCTAAGTATCTATTGTATAAAATCTTGACAAAGAATTATTAAAATTCTTTGTCTCTCTATCTACAGTTTTTTACCCTCAACAAATCCCCCTATCTCCAAATTAACTAAGCCTGGGTATCTTACTACACTGCCTAACAATTTAATTTGCCTCTGAAAGACACAGACACAAACTTCTTTTTCCTGCTAGTCTAAAGATGAATAGAAGAAAAGAGATAACTTAGTAAAAAACCATATAAATTATTTTTTAATATGAAAATTATGATACAACATCATTCTGAAAAACAACGTATTGTAATGATTTTAGTTCAGAATTAAAATTACTACAGAATATATTTTGTATATTGTAAAATATTTTGAATCTGGCGTATAATTACATCATTAAATATTAATTTATTAAATTTAAAATAAATTTATAAATTAACAAAATAATTTTCATTATTGCACGAAAACTCTGGTCTAGCCTCGCAGAACCTACAAATGGCGCTAGATCGTGTCTGCGTGTGGCAGAAAAAGTGGAGGATTAAGGTTAATCAAGGTAAGTCGAGGCACGTCACATTTGTCATGCGGAGGGGTGACTGTCCCGGTGTGTACTTCGATGGTGTTTTGATCCCGCAAACAGTGACTGTGTGGTATCTGGTACTTCACCTGGATCGGCGTTTGACCTGGAAGTGTCACCTGAGGATGAAGAGGAAACAGCTAAACGCAAGGTACAGGGAACTTCATTGGCTGCTACGGAGGAACTCAGGCCTCACGTTATCCAGCAAGATCTTAATTTATAAGGCTATCCTGCGCCCAATCTGGACGTACGGTGTAGAATTGTGGGGAACGGCTAGTACTAGTAATGTGGAAATTATACAACGATTTCAGAACAAAGTAGCGAGGGTAATTGCCGAATCATCGTGGTTCACGCGGAATGATGAGATTCACGATTATCTGGAGTTCCCAGCGGTTCTTGAAATTGCACAACAGCGCAATGTCAAATACCTGCAGAGGCTTGAGAATCATGTGAACCACTCTGCAATTAATCTACTCGATAACAGCAGAGACGTCCGACGGTTGAAACGTGCCCATGTACTCGACTTAGGTTCTGCGTAACAGTTTGTAATCTAACACCGTCAAGTTTAGTGGTGTCGTATCTAATTTCTTGTTACTTCTCTACCTTTTTCTTTTTATTTGTTATTAATGTTTGTTTTATGGACTATGTGGTGCTGAAATTACTGGTTTATGATTTATGACTGTGCTTGAAATTTCATATTGGACTTTAAGTTTATTTGCAACTATTTATTGTGTATTATTTATTTTGGGGGTTCCTTAAGGACCTCCTTATCACGTGCTTTTGTCAGGAAACTTACTTATTGCTTCGCAGGAGAGCCGATTGTAATTAGAATTGTTATTGAGAAAAAAAAAATTATTGAATGAAAAACTATAATTAAAAACGAACTTTAACGTTACCGTTTTGTGAAAAAAGTAAGTTCTTTAACGGATCTATGTAGTAAATTAAAGCTGAAAGCATGAAAAAAGTCATAAGGGCCAGCAAAAACACTGAAGTAGAATTGATAACTCATTTCAAAAACTATTCAAAGGTGTTACAGTGTGTAATAAAACAACTTAAAATGTTCTTTCAAACTTTACATAAAGAAGGATAAAATTCTATAGGGTTTCACGTAATAGTGCTTCAGAATAGAACCGAGGTCAAGATCAATTAGAGTGGTTTGTTATTATATCTCTCGTTTCATAAAAACTGAAAATCTGTTTAATGTTATATAGGGTACAATTACAATACTATTGATTAAAATTTCATTCGAAATATAAAAGGAAATTCTTTGTCATCAATACACTTAACTTTTTTCCTTCTTTTATGCAACCCAAATATATATGTTTAAAGAAAAAGAAAAATCAAATAAGAATCGGAGTTAAACTAACTTTTTTGTTTTTTTTTTCATGTTTATTATATCTAACTACAGATAGAATTAATTTTTTTCAGAATTAAAAAATGACATCAACGGATACTAATTTTCGTCTGTTTACCACTTACTAAAAAAAAAATTATTAAAGTTCTTCAAATTAACACTGGTTATTGTGTAAACGTCATATAGAAAGGGTTTCGTTATAAGTAAAATAAAACTTTTACAAAATAGTTATTTTCAGAAAGAAAAAAACTTTTTTTAATAAAATTAAAAATCTTCAAAAAAATACTAAAGAAATAAAAATTAAAAAGAATAAAAATAAAACTTTCAAAAAGGTAGAATAATTAATTCTACAATGTCAAACGATGTCATATGCAATCCTGTTTCGTACAAGTTACTTTTTGAATTTAGTCAAGAATAATAGAGCTCTAATTTGACATATCCTTTAGTTTTTATTAAAAACAAATAATAAAAGTTTAACATTTCATTACAATAACATGTAAACATAAATTTAGAAACGAATAGTCGCTATTGTTAAGTAAAAGTTTGAAATATATAACTCATCTTTTTGTTTTTAGGAACTAAACGGAGGGGGCATACTTGTCAAATTTCAGTAAAATGTTTTTAAATAGATCTTATAGTTAGTAATAGTTGTTGCATTTATCGAATAATTTATTAATATTAAACAATTATTGGCAAGTTACTTGTGACGTATTCAACAATATATGAAATGGAAAGCGTAAAGCTGCAGGTAACTTAAAAATATTGTATAAGGCGTTATTTTGAATTACGTGAGCTTACAGCTAACATGTGCCAACATAACGATGATGATTTCGTTCATTTATTGAATAATTTACGTGTTGGCGAAATTAATATTCAACATTACGAAATGTTTGTCGATAGAACACGTGTTTCGCTAATTAACGGATTCACTGTGAGTGAACCATTTAGAATCATACTTTTTACTATAAAACATGTTGACGACTACAACCGTAAAATACCGTACGTATTAGATGGGACTCAAAAAGTCTGCAATATTTATGCCCTTGACAAATTCAGGAAAGCTGCCACTTAAGACCAGAAACCTACACTAGAAGCAATCTGTAATGATCCTATTAACACTGAAGAACTCCTCACTGCAACAGAGTTAGCTATCGGTTCTCGCGTAATGCTTCTAACTAACCTTACGGTAAATGAAGGTCTTGTCAACAGGAGTATTGGCATTATACGAGGTTTTCCATGGGAAGCACTGCGTAAAGATCGACTTGAAGAAATATAACTTCCATAAAAAGTAAGTGTTAACGGAATTTGACGATACAACTAATGGCCAAAGTTTTAAAGAAGGAAACGAGTTTATAGTAATTTCTTCGACTAGCTTAAAGTATCAAGGAAATAAAGGATATGAAAACACTGAACACAACATGCTATCTTTGATTTTGAGTTGGGCAATAACAGTACACAAACCACAAGGTATAAATCTGTTATATATATATTAGGCACAAAATTAGGCCTATGTTATTTTAATCATAATTATATAAAATGTAATTAATATTTTATATAATCTTCAATAAAATTATTATTGATGATATAAAAAATATATTTTATATACATTTATTTATAACAATTTATTTTATAACGATTTAATAATTCTATTTTGTTTAACAATAAACATGTTGATGTAGGTCTAATTTTTGGCATCAGATGCTGTAATATTTGCTATTTAAACTTTTTATTAAAATTATAAGATATTAATCAACCGCTGATAAATTACGACATTTATGACTCATAACCGCTAAGGGAACATGACAAATAATTCTGCGTAAAACCCAAGTCTATAGCTCTAGTACATACCGAAAAAATCGTGAACAAAGACTACAAAGTTGAAACACACTACTCCCTTTTTTGTGCTTCGCTACTGTCGGATAATAAACTTTGTAAGATAAAAAGTGAAAAAATCCAAATTCAAGTTATTGAACAATCATATTTTAATAAATCTTATTTAATAATTATTTTTACGATAGAAATACGTTTACAATAACAAATATATTTTAAAAATAGATCAAATTTAAGTATTTAAGACAAATAATAATGGAAAAAATCTAAAAACCACCATTTAAAAAATATCAGACCCAATATATATATATATATATATATATATATATATATATATATACTCGTATATATTTACATTCACTTAATTTATATGTAATTAATATATAATCTATCCACGTATATATCGGATGGCATATATATGAGTGGTACTAAAGTATGAAAACGGTACATTTTTCAAAATTGAGGAGTACTAGGATTTGAATACTAAATCGTGGATACGGGTATTCTTTGGTGGTTGGCTTTAAATTAACCATACATCACAGGAACGTTCGACCTGAGGCTTGTAAACACTACATTCATACATATCATTCTCATTCTTCCTCGTAGTAATACCTAACGGTCGTTCCAGAGGCTAAACAGGAAAAAAAAGAAAGAAGTGCGGATCTACATAGTTACAAAATTACTATTTTGTGATGTATTTGAAATTTGTTTAAGCCTCTTGAATCCGTCACTTTATTAACTGCAAAGATAGCAATTAATACCTTTGACATACTTAAGTATCGTGCAGTGCAACTTCAATTTTCATAACGCCGATCTTCTTAACTTTAAGCAACTGTGAAGACGGTAGAAATTTAACGGTTTAGATGAACAAGCCTACAGCAGTCTTTCTATCCTCCTTCACCAGTCCTCCAGCAGCTTCCGCGATTTCTCGCTCCCCGCATTATTTCGTAAGAGCTAACTACCGTTTAGATAATACTTCAGAGGATATATGAGGATGATATGTATGAGTGTAAATGAAGTGTAGTCTTATACATTCTCAGTTCGACCATTCTTGAGATGTGTGGTTAATTGAAACCCAACCACCAAAGAACACCGGTATAGGCATGGCATTTTCACACACGCTACAAATCATTCATCTCATCCTCTGAAGTAATGCTTAACTGTGGACTCGGAGGTTTAAAAAAAAAAAAGTTCACAGTTCATTAATTCAATTCGTTAAAGGTTTCCGCTTCAATCGGAAAATCTCCACTACTACATTATAAATATAAATATATACATTTGTGAGATGAAATATGTCTAAAAACCTTCTCAATTATGTCAAGAAACTTGGATAAAAATTTGGTTTTAATTGATCGAGTAGGTTTATTGTTTATACCGAACAAACAAAAACCCTTTTCCTGTTTATATAATAGTATATCTATATATATAGTCAAACTAAAGATACGTAATAAAAAAAACTCATGTAAAATAATTTAACAGTATTTGAATAAAGACGTGTTAAAGCAATCATGTAATATTGATTAAATTAAAAAAAAAGAAGATATTATGATTTAGATATACATGAAAATTGCACCAAGGTTAATTCAAAACTGTAAATTAAATCTGCAACATAATGCATATTTTATTGTCAAATTATTAAACAATAAAAAATATAATTTTACTTATAATCATAAAATTTTTCTGACATAAATTTTTCTTAAACAGCGCATGTACATTTTAATCTACACATTAAATACATTCCAAAGAAATCTTATTTAAAAAAATCTGTCGGCAAGTGTACCCGATTTAGAAAAGAGGCTTAACAATAATTTTTTTTTTTTAAATAATTTACATTTAAAATAAACCAAAATTTCTTTACCCTTTCAATGAATACTCTTTACTACGATACTGGTCACTAATAACACACTAAGAGGCACATTCGAATTCGGAGAAAAATCAACCTCAAAATATGCCAGAGCAGGTTCTATACGAGAAAACCCATTTTTAAATATAACGTACGAGGTGTGATCAAAAAATACGGTGAATGAATTTTTATAGCGGCAACTGCCGACGCTACATCCATATGCAGTAATTTGTCCAATAGCGTGATCAACTGAGACAGGCAGGGACAAGTTGTAACACGTTCGAGCTTGCCAGTCAGCTGCCAGAGTCGCTAGAGTGAGGTTGTGTTTATCGTGTCTGTCACGCAACATGGATTTTGAACAACGCATAAACATTAAGTTTTGTTTTAAGTGGCAAAAGAGTGCCAAAGAAGCTCACGAAATGTTAGCATCGGTGTACGGCGATAGTGTGGTAACTTTGAAGACTGTGTACAAGTGGTATGACCGATTTAAAAACGGAAATTAGTATGTTGAAGACGAGCAGCGTACGGGACGTCCAGTAACCTCAAAAACAGTTGAAAATGTGCAAAAAGTGGAAACAATGGTTCGTTCAAACAGGTGAAAGACTATTCGAGAGCTATCGGAAGACCTTAACATCTCGTACGGATCCGTTCAAAGCATTTTAACTTTTAACGACATACGAAGAAAGCGACCAGAAAAATGGACCAATGGCTTCCTTCTTCATCACGACAACGCGTCGTGTCACACCTCGCTCTCATTCGCGAGTTTTTGGCCGAAAAAAGAAGTGTTCCTGTCTGTCCACATCCGCCATACTCACCGGATTTAGCACCATGCGACTTTTGGCTCTTCACAGAAATTAAAACTGTGCTTAAAGGAAAACGTTTTGACACCATTGCTGACATTGAGAGGGCCACGACCGAGCAGCTGAAAGCCCTTCCGAAAGACGCCTTCCAGAAATGCCTCCAGTCATGGAGTCAACGTTGGGATAAGTGCATTGCTAGCCAAGGACAGTACTTTGAAGGAGATTAAATCGAATTCTATGTAACCTTATTACTTTTTTTAATAACAAATTATTCACCGTATTTTTTGATCATACCTCGTACATTATAAATGTAAGTTAGATATACGAACACTTGAAAATTGTTAAAAAAAATATATATATATTTTTAATAAAGTAAATATATATTTGCTAAATATATATTTAACAAAGTAGGATTGCGTTGTTTAAATTCATATTAACGGCTCGTTCTTAGGATTTAACGGTTCGTTCTTAGGAATGGTGGAATGGTAGCTTAACGTGGGCTTGTATATTATCAATTTAAAAATAGTAAAATCGCAACAATGTTAATAATTTTTTTTTCAAGAAATTTATCTTCCTAGTTGAACAAAAACGCCAAATCCGTGGGTGGGGGTGGGGGGGTTGAATAGTTTAACTAAACAGTGTATTTTTTTAATTTGGGAACATTTTGAGAAAAGTCTTATTCAAAAGTATTTTTCTTTAAAAAGAAATATGTATTTAAAAAAAAACTAAGTAAAATTTTAAGTCCAGCCAAATTACATCGAAACGTCCTTTTAAAAATCTCTTACTCAAATTTTAATAACATCAATGGTCACAGATAGATATCATTATGAATAATTTGAAATATTTGTTCTTGATTATTCTTGAGTTTTTTTAATCAATAGGTTCCAAAAACACACAGATAGACAGTAGCATACATATTTTTTTCTGCATTTATCGACGTTTCATGATTCCTCCATAAAAGTGAAAATTAATTTTTATCATTATTGCCCTATATATTTAATAGCGTGACTACAAAATTAATTATAATATTATTTAATATGGTGAATAATAAAAAAAAGAATATTAACATAACAGCTACAGTTTCGTTGAAAAAAAGAAATTATAAAAATAAAAATATTAAATTATCAGATTTTAAATCATCGAAATTATTGGTTTAATACCTTGTACCATTAAATAATTCATAAAAATTAAGTTGTAAAATATTCCAAGATGTCAGTTATGTAAAGTATTTCATTAAACGGTAAAATATCTTTAAAACTCAAAAAATGTAATTTTGAATAAAATAGTAATACCCATAAAAAAGATATTTAATCATACCAGCTTAATAATGTGAATTTCATCTTGCATTTCTTTATATATTTTTACGCATATTTATTTAAAAAGTGTAATTAAATTTTCCTTAAAGAAATTTATAAATGTAAGTTAGATATACGAACACTTGAAAATTGTTAAAAAAAATATATATATATTTAATAAAGCAGGTCAAAATATTAAAAAGAAATAATTTATAAGGGCATTCGTTTCCGGTTCAGTAAATTAAGAAACATAAAAGCGACATCATTAAGGGAAGTCATTACAACGTAGCTGAAGTAACGAAGGAAAAGCTTTGAAAGGTTGAATTAATGCCGAGTGCAGTTGAGTTAAAACCGACCGGATCGTTTTGAAAAGGAGATATATCCTAGTTTGATTCATTCAATAAATAAGGAAGAGGGAAGTGCGGGTTTGATTGATGACTGAAGTGCGGCGACCGGGGAAAGAGAAGAGAAGTCTCCTACAAAATTGACCACAAGTCGGTAAGGGATAAGGATGGGTCGATGAGAGATAACGGAAAACTTAAGATACAACTCCTCACAAAGTTTCCACCACCAGCCAGGAAACTGAAACGATAACATCCATCAATAATACCTCAAGATCTATAGACGCTGACAATAAAAGAAGGTACTATTGTTATACTAAAGTCATCTTACTTTAACATGTTACTTTGAAACGAACGCAAGAGGGAAAACTAATGTTTCTTATCAACAAATACGAAACTTAAGTACTCTATCTCAATCACAAGGATAAAGTATATATAATGTTACTATTTAAAAAAACCTATGTTATGTAGTTATTTTTAATATGATCAGTTCAATTTGAAACAAAAATAAATTTACAAAATTATTGCGATTAAAATTAAATTGTTTTAAAAATGTAAAATCTTCAGCTTTCACTGGAGATATTTTGATTATGTATTTATGTTTTCAGTTCAATTTGTCTGAAATTCTTTTTTGAAATTATAATAAATCGCAACTATAATATAACAAAAAATTTTTCTCTTAAAACTACAGAATTAATAATTACAAACTATTGTACCGTATTACAATATAGTTATTTTTTTTCAGCATCCTACTATCGATATTCAAAAATTTATTTCCGTTTACATGCTTTTTTATACCATTTTTTTTTAAATTTGTTAAAATAAACGTTTTAACTTACCAACGCCTAAATTTAATATTTATTTTTCTTACTTTAATTCAATTTAATTTTCCTTAATTTTAAGTAAAGACCTAAAACTTATATCTACGTATGTATAATTAAATTTTCATCGACATGTTAATGTAATAGAAACGTACATTTTTATTTATAACTTCCTTTCGATAATTCAATAAATTATTTATTTATCGAGCCATCACAGCCTCCATAAAGAACCTAAGTTAGTTAACAAAAAATGTTAAATTATTCCATTTAGCTCTGATTATAACTTTACTTATTTTTTAAGTTTTAATCAAAAACGTTTTCTAGTAGCTTCCCCTCTTATCTTATAAAATATTAAAACAAAAAAAAAAAAAAAATTTTTGGTAAAAAATATTTTGTTTAAAATTCCAAGAAGACACTCAGAGTTATGATTTATTTTACATTATCCATAATTATTTTTAATGAAGTAACCAACGTAATAAAAAAAACTTTAAAACTGAATTATAAAGAACGGATCTTTTTCTTATGAATGACGGAAGATAGCACTCGTGGCAAGAACACGTGAGTTGGAATTGAGAAGTAAGTCAAAAGTCAATCTAACCTTTAAATCATCATTAGTTGTACGTTTATTGTGTTTACGTTTAGAGTTTACCATCAGTGAATGAGCATGTTCATTTTTGCGCGAAGTAATTCAAAGATATTTTAGGATTATTACAAAAGCGTGTTTACACTGTAATTGAGAGAAAAAATAAGGGGGAAGTGTTTTATTCAAGTCGTAGGGAAAAAAATTCCACGATCCTATTGCCATAAAATTAAATACACTGAGGATGACAGACAACTCATAAAGGCATACATCTCATTTACCACTGAAAAAAAATACTACTCGTGGTACAAATCTTAATAATAATATTTGAGTCCGGATCTTAATACATAGAGAATGCATCGCGCTTTTATGAAAACCTACCCTGAATCTAACATTAACTAGCGATTTTATCACAGCGTTTTTAGAAAATCATTTCCAAAACTTTCTTTCCATTGTCCTTGGTCCGACACTTTGTTCAACGTCTGATCTAATGAAAAATAAAATAAATATTAAAGTGAGTCTAGAAAAGTGCAACTTAATACAGAAAAAGAGTTACATCTCAGGTAAGCTGAGAAAGCAATGCAACATTTTCATAGTAACAATGATTCTTCACGCATGCTCTCAAGTTCTTCATGCACCATTAAAATGGACATGGAGCAGATGTTAGTTACTTCCACGTTCACACACCAATATGTTTTATTCTTGTCAGTTATTCAACTTTAATCTTTATATTCACCTCGGGGATACTAGCAAAAGTATCATGTGTTTATAGCATGAGAGCATTGCTGGTCGCAGAGAGAATGCAGTCGTCTCTTGTCTTCTAAATGCGAATACATCTAACTACAAAAATAACACTGACTGTGTAATGTGACAACTGCGCCGGTCAAAACAAAAACCGAATATTCTGGTGGTTTTGATCTACGCAGTTGTAAAACCCTTTTTTGATGATATCGATTTCAAATTTTTAACATCGGGACATTTATATATGTCATGCGACCGAGATTTAGGCATTACTGAAAAGAGAAAAAAGTTTCTAAACCCATGCATGAGTCCCAAAGAAATAGCTCAAATCATTAAAGAGGCAAAGGATATGCAACCATTCAACGTTGCAATGATGAAAGAAGATTTCTATGATTTTTCCTTGTTATGCGGTAACTTTTTAATCAGCTCTGCTTCTTGGGATAGTATTTCGAGGGATTGTCTGTCTATCATAAAAATAAGTACATTGTTCGATGAAACAGAATCACAGAGAGAGGACAACATTTTGAAAAAGGGCAAATCCATCAAAGGCATCTCTGAAATTCACTTTCTCCTAGACTTCGAAGAAAATCTATCATTACCGATCCTAAAAAAAGTCTACTTTTCAATGTTGGAATTCATGCATCCAAAATATCATGAATTTTATCGTAACCTTTTTACATAATACTTTTCCGTTATAAAATGTAATTTCATTTAAACTCTTTTTTGTAATTAATAATTTTCATATTTTTTTACAATTAATGATTTTTTTCATGTAATTTTCTTTACAAAAAAATCATACAGTGAAATTTGTAAAATGAAATACAAGCTTTAAACATATTTTGTGAAATTAATGTGGATGTCCTTTGACTATTTTGCAAATCAAACTTTTTTTTTAGCAGCGTCAAAACTATTTCTTTTTCCCCTGTAAAACTGAGATTAGGACTTACTACCTTACCCATGTCAGCTCCTCAATTCAAAAACAATTCGTGAAAATTTTAAGGAATTGTAAAAAAAATGAAAGCTTACCATTTTATTAAACACACAAATGATATTTGAACGAAGAAAATTATAAAAGAAATTTCTTCTTGGATTATTTAATTCTAAATAAAAAATTTTCAATAATAACAGATTAATTTCTTTCGATTCATAATTTTATCCAGTTACGAAGAAATTAATGAAAATAATCAAAATAAAGATTTTCAGGTTAAAGTTTACTATACCTTATTTCGAAATTGATTAATAATTTTTCCTTCGGGAGAAATAAACATTTATATTACCTCTTAGGTAAACATTTAATGACATTCAAAATTACATTGTTTGTAGTAACATCCATTACGAACAAAGAGACGTCTGAAACACTGAAATAGTAGTAGAAGATTAGGAAAATACAAAATGCTCGGTAGGAGGCAGGAGATGTAATATTGTCAATCGTGCGCCGGAGTACGCTGGAAGAAGAGTCAACTGACTTCCTCATAAACGACGAGTGTTGTAGAGTTGCCTCCCCAGGGCGGCGTTCAATTTCCGCTTCATTACAAGCTAGTCTCCCGCTCGGTAGCGTCTAAGGCTTAAGCAGAGGACCCTGCTTTAGTCTCGTTATTTATTGGAGTGGCATCGTGTTCGAGGATATTAACAGCACGAGTGGTGGTCTGCCCGGCTATACGACAACCACTGCCATACATAAATTACAACAGCCGCCGCCTGACTCTACGCTACTGCAGCTTTAACGAACCGGTGACCGGGCCAGTTCTTTCAATATTTCAGACACATTTAATTTAATGGAAAAAATATACAGCTATACTTTTCACAAAATTCATTGTAATTAAAAATATACACCAGTATTCTTTTACTTATTTATATTTGTACACCCTTACGAATGAAACTATCATCACTAATTAGTTTTTGAAGTATAATGAGCAATAAACCAACTTTAATGCAATTTCTTACTTCATAAAATGTCATTTCAATTAGATTTTTTTTTTATTAAGGTTGTTTTTATAAGATAAAATACGGTTAAACGTTAATTTAGATTTTATAACATTAGGTTTTACTTAATATTTATAATATAGATTACTAACATAATAACTACATAAGTTATATTCCATTTATAATTAATTAAAAAAAAAATAAAAAGTTAAAGATAATTCTATATTTGTATATTATGTTTGTATATTATACAAACCATTAATTTTAATTTTGTAATAAAAATAAGTGATTTAAATAATGTAAAAAAATGCATACTATAGTCAAACAACATCGGTTAATTATGTACAAGAACCCATTACATCTGTTAAAAAAGTTCTTTATAAATTCATCTATTTATAAAATAGAAAAAAATAACTTTTATTTATTTAAAATGAATGATCTCATAAAAAACTGCATTCTATTATCAATCGTTTGAAAATACTTTCATTGTTTCTTGATAGATTTTTAATCAGCACCAATCTATTATAAACATAGATAGCTCTTGCATTCTTAATTACGTGCGTCCCAAATATATTTAATGTTTTATTCTTTCTTTAATGTGCTTACTCTCCGCATATTCATCTAGATCCTGTTCTCCTAAATATAAAAACATTAAAATATAGCAACATGTCCTTTTGATAAGATTTTTCTTGAACTTCACTCTTCCTATAAAACCCTCTCTATTTCGTGCAGTTCAACTCAAATAAACTATAATTTTCACTTCTTACAATACATATCTTTTCTTTTTCACTTTTTTACTTTGCATGTTTTATCGCCATAAAAGTCCTACACTTCATGTAAACTAGTGAATATTTTAAGAATTTATTTCAAATTCGTAATTTATATTTGAGATAAGCAAATTTTTTTTATAAAAAGTTGTCTAGATTTTACCAGTCATTTTTTTCCATCTAAAAGATGTAAAAAACGGTTAAAAAATTAAATAAGAAGTTTTGATTTAATATTTGGTAATATCAACAGATTTCAGATGTAAAAAAGGATTGTTTTCAGTCCTTTGTAATTATACTAGCAAACTAACAAACAATGGAAATTAATTTCTCTGATAATTTGACTGCCCAATATTCTCCTGTTTATTGTATTCATTTCCTTATAATCATTTATTAAAGTTTTTTATTACCGAATTTAATTACTTTCCAAGAAATAAATTTCTTTTTACTTTTCCAGCTGAAGCTCTTTTCCTTTGCAGTAGCATAGCTATAAAGGGAAACTATAGTGATGGGCCAAAAACTTGGGACTTTATAATATCCGTTACGTCCAATAAACCCAAAAAATCTTTATAGAAATTTCCGGAAGGTATGTGTACGTACGAGTGTTGTCCGTATTTTGAATCATATCTTCGGACAGATACAACGTATGTTCTTCAAAAAAGGGTAGAAAAGTTTTATGAATGGAATACTAATGGTATTAAATGTTGGAAAAATTTAAAAAGAACGACTAGTTTTCACCATTTTGAATTTTTGACTTTTTGTACAGTAGTTTTATCAATGTCTACTGACCTACTTGATGTAACGTCATTTGATCAAGCAGTCTAGTCAAATTTTTTATTGAATATTGCTTGCTATTCTATTACAAGTATTGCTGGATTAAATGATTTATATTTAAAAATATTATGGCGTATTTGCAATATAATTTTTGCCAAGGCCAAAGCTGGGAAAGTTGAAACCATTTTGCGGATTTTTTATCTCATTTATAATTTTTGATAAAACAACATCATATAGATCTGAATTTTTTTGTCCGTTGGCCAAAAATTTTAGTTTTGCATTCTCCCGTTTATTACAATTCATTGTTAAGTCTTGCTAATGAACCTCAATATTTTCCTTTTATATATTTTATTACTTTTAGTGTAATGAGTATAAGCTGCAAAATTTTCGTCGTAATTTTAGGTAGATTTCATAAGAAAGCTACCTATTTTAATGGATACCATGATGCAACTTCCGGAAAATGTCCACATATCTTCGCGTTTCACATCCCCCAGACCCCAAAACCATTATCAGCTTAAAAGTTTATTTATATATATATTTCACTTTCTTGTGGACTCGATACTGCCGTAATTTTACGCCAATCACTTTCAAATTGATACGTAAAATATAATGACCCAAAATCTCAATCGAGTTCGTTAATGGGCAAAATCGGACATGGGGGTGAAAATAATGGGGTTTTAAAAAAAAATATCGCTATAACTTTCTTATTAAGTAAAATATCGAATTCGTTTAAAGTTACTACTGTTCTATGGATAAGGGTCTAAAAGTTACTCAAGTAAAGTTTTTTTGATACTACCAACCATTAGCCTAGGGGATGGAAAAAATGGGGTTTCTAAAACAAAAAAAATCATACCTCCTTTAATAGGCACAGTATCGAATCGGTTTAAAGGGATCGTTAGTCCTCTAAACATTACCTAAAACGTTTGTCTGAAACAATTTTTGATACGACCAACGCTTACGGCAAGGAATGACCAAAATATTGCTAGAATTGTAAGAAGATGGGGCTTGTCGTATGCTAAACATGTGAAACTTTTTTCACGTGCAACCATTGTCGTAAATTAAGTTTTTCTTAACTTTAAGGTGAAAATCTTTTTTATCCCCTACTTAGCACCGGTGAAATCTACCTCCGCCTTTTGGCGTGCCGAAAGGGATTTTTTATATTAAAATATAATTACTAATTTCTTGGAAAACCTTAAATATCATTTAATATTGAAACAATTTTTTTTCTCAATTTCTATTTTAAAACTACTCTCGTTAGAGAGATTTATATTTGTTGTTTTTTGGTCATTCATGATTATTTTTAGATAACATTTCCGTAATTCAATTTTATCAAAAACTTTGATTATAGTTTGTAAAAATTTTGATTACTTCAAACATTAGAAATACAACCGATGTAAAAATCTGATTAAAAAAAATTAAAGAAAGCAAAAACGAGATATAAAAAAATTAATGGACAGTATAATTATAAAAAAAAAACAATATTTGAAATATTCATTAGCCAAGTATAATTTATTACAACCTAATATTAAATCAAATTCATGTCGTAATTCTAAACTTATAAGCAATGAAATGAAACCTCTGCAGTTCTACTATACACGATTTCATAAATATAAAAAAATTATGTAAAGAATATTGTTCATTCAAAATATCCACAAATGAAAGCAATTTAAAAAATAATTTATGAAAAATGAACGTTTTACTTCAAATTAATCCTTTAACTTTTATGGGTTATTTAATTCAATGAAAGATGAATTTACGATTACCATATCGTTTGCATAAGAATTATTAAATTTACAAAATAATGGAAAAAATAAATTTAAAAACAGTAAAAAAAAACATTGATCTTTTAGCTTAAATCAGCAATAACATTAGTATCAAATAATAATAACATCGACTGTAATAATGCAAATGTGTGTCGATTTATTTTGTATTTAACAGTCAGAATAATATTACATAATATTGAAGTGCAAGTGAAATTTCCCACTGGGAAAATTTCACTCGCTCATTTAACTGACTACAATAACATATTTCATTGGAATGCTACGTAAAATAAATAACGAATATGAGCGCATAATAAATCAATACAAGAGGCAACTATTGTTGTAACCAATATTTTTATTTTTGTTGAAAAAATTTGTTCAAATAAATATTAATATTTTATGATGATAAAAATAAAATATATAACTATCTATACAAGCAACTGGCTTAAATGCAAATTATAATAATAATGTAGATGTGACTGTATAATTTTATATTTATATTATTATTTGGAATTAATGTAAATTTATGTATTGTTATTTATATAACCAAATAATAAATTCAAAATGTTTATTCCATTTATTTGTATACAATAAAGATTATTTAAAAAATGAATTGAAAAAGTGTAGGACTTATTTATATTTATATATATATATATATATATATATATATATATATATATATATATAAGAACGTACAATAGAAAAAGCCGGGAATAAATTGAAAAAAATTCCCGGCTGCGCTGGTGAAAATCAAAATTAAATAAGCTTGGTTTTAGAATTAGGAGCTCCCCATCGACGAATATGTATTAAAATATTTTAGTAACTATTCTTTCAACAAAATACGATTGGAGCATTAAAGATTTAAAATTATGAAAAAGATTTATTTCATTTTGGGGGCACCCTTACTTAAGGGGAATCATTCGGTTAAAATTAAGTTTTAAGAAATAGTTCCGAAGTAGTAACAATAAATTCAGAAAAATTTTTTTTTTTTTTTTTGGTCTTCAGTCATTTGACTGGTTTGATGCAGCTCTCCAAGATTCCTTATCTAGTGCTAGACGTTTCATTTCAGTATACCCTCTGCATCCTACATCGCTAACAATTTGTTTTACATATTCCAAACGTGGCCTGGCTACACAATTTTTCCCTTCTACCTGTCCTTCCAATATTAAAGCGACTATTCAAGGATGCCTTAGTATGTGGCCTATAAGTCTGTCTCTTCTTTTAACTATATTTTTCCAAATGCTTCTTTCTTCATCTATTTGCCGCAATACCTCTTCATTTGTCACTTTATCCACCCATCTGATTTTCAACATTCTCCTATAGCACCACATTTCAAAAGCTTCTAATCTTTTCTTCTCAGATACTCCGATTGTTCAAGTTTCACTTCCATATAAAGCGACACTCCAAACATACACTTTCAAAAATCTTTTCCTGACATTTAAATTAATTTTTGATGTAAACAAATTATATTTCTTACAGAAGGCTCGTTTCGCTTGTGCTATTCGGCATTTTATATCGCTCCTGCTTCGTCCATCTTTAGTAATTCTACTTCCCAAATAACAAAATTCTTCTACCTCCATGATCTTTCCTCCTCCTCAGAAAAATAATTTTTTTATATTTGAAAAAAAAAATACAGGCGTAATTCTAAATAAATAAATGTAATTTTCTAGGAGAGGGGTGAATAGTTTTGGTTTTTTTCATGAAATAATAGAGTAGAAGTTTTTAAAAAATTAAGATTTTTACAATCAAACAATATTAAAAAAAAAAACAATTTTTTTATTTCCACAGACCATTGGATTGTGATGGGCAAAAAGTAGTTTCAATGTCTACTAATTTAGAAAATTAGGTGCAAAAACTCCCATTAACTTCTTTTCTGATCCAAGATGTAGCTAAAAAAAGATTTACCTAACATATAGATTTTTTAGAAGAATTGGAATAAAAGATTTTTTTCGCCGATTATTCACAATTTATTTACATGTTTTTTTGTCGTTAACTTTTTTTAATGTATTTCTAAGGCAAAAAATGTCATAAGTGACCGATTATTTTATTCTGCTTAACCAGTCTTATACTTTTATAGCCATAGTTGCCATAGCAGCACACGTAGCTATACCCGGGAAACTAAAAATCCTACAAAAATGTTAAATATTTATTTCATATCATTATTACCGTATAAATCATTAAAAATATTTTCAAATTTTCTTTTTTAAAAATTAACATAACATTTGAATTACAGGTTAGGCTCTTTTTAAAAACCTTTTAGCATGATTACCATTTTTAGGTCGGACATTCTGAATTAAATATTTTTAATTACTCTTTTACTTTAATAGATTCACTATAAGTTACTTCAGAAACCATCATAATTTCTCTAACTTCTTAAAATTAAAAAATATTCAATATTATTTTGGTTTAAGATTCAAAAAAAATATTTAAAACTGACTAAACACCGTAATTTTCTTGTTAAAAAGGTTTTTGCACAATTTTATTCATTCAGATGACAATAAGATTTCGGTAAACAAATGGTATACTTGTTAAATTATTCCCCCCATTTTTCTTCTTAACAATTGATTATTTAACTAATTTAGTAAGAATAAATAAATAATGTATTTAACTTGCACATTAAGATAAAATATAAGAATTATATAAAATACTTTTTTTGTTGTTGTAAATTATGGTATTCTGGTGTTAATTAAGAAAGAAATTAATATGTTTAATTATTTATTATTATTTGCAATGTGTACGTTACAATCTATTCAAATAGTGAACTATCAGCAACTCTCCGTGGCTCAATGAAATGAGGATGATATGTATGACATGTAATTGTATACAGACTTAGGCCGACCATTCCTGAGAAGTATGGTTTGTTGAACCCCAACCACCAAAGTACACTGGTATCCACTGTGTAGAATTAAAATCCAAATAAAATTAGCCAATCTTTACTAGCTTTTGAATCAGACATAACCTTCGACTTCGAAAATCAGCTGTTAAACAAATGGTTTACAACAACGAGTTTTACTACTAAACCAGCCCCGTGAGTTTATTAATAATATAACAACTTTGTTAATCGTAATAAAATAACTAATTGTTTAATAAAATTTAAATTATAAATTATTCCACCGATCTCGCTTTTAACGTGTGCACGTGACACTTACATTCAAAAAGCATATACGGCATAATATTATGTATAAACCTTTAAACAAATTTTATATAGATTAAGAAAAAAAATATCCCATTAATAAATTCATCTAATTTTTTCTTTATTAAAATTTGTTTAAATATTTTTATTAAGTATGGATAACATATGTGAAGATTTTCAACACGTAATTTATATGCATTAAAAAATCATTAACCTAGAAAATATTGTCGGTAAAGATTGCTGTTTATTGTTAAAAAATTCCTTTATATGAAAAATTGGTCCTGCAATTCTGTGAGGGCGAATTTCGCTCGCGCTATTATCTTGAGAACGGTGGCCGCTAGACGCAAGGGCCTAGGACCTATCGTTCCGGGTGATCGCAAAGTACCTTTCTGGGTTAAGCCAGATGCGCTCTTTTTTTTATTTAATGAAAGATATGTCTGAGAAATCCCGTTTCTTACGTAAAATATAAATAAAATAACATCAGCTGTCAATAATTAGCTATACAACTATAAAAAATTTTAAATCCATAACACCTGCTTCCGCTGAAAGTAATGATGACTGATTGACGCAGAACATCATTATAAATTTACAGCTGTTGGATCATAAATACCAACAATTATTTTGGAGTTTGAAACGTAAATAATTTTACGATCAATGATATAACACACATATCGCTGAAAGTAATGATGATCTACATCGTCATCATAAATTTAAAATTAATCATGCTGTTTGCAGTTAAAACATATGTTGTACTATGGTTTTTTTCAATAAATCAAGTGTTTCAACATGTGAATACACATTGATCATTGAAAGTAGCAGTTCTTTAATGTATTCGAATAAACCCGTGAAAAGAGACGTGGTGGTTCAATAGCCATTTTCTTTGTTGTAATTTTGGGGGCATATCAAACCCGTGTTTTACTATGTATTTTGCAGTAAATCCAATTTTCAGCGTGAAAATTTAACTACATACAGGGGATAATCGTGGAAATCATACGTTCAAATGTGCGTCAAATTGGTTCTAGGGGTCAAAGGTTAAAGTGGCTATTGAATGTAAACATTATATGCTACTTGAATATATATTAATTCGAGACGTTTGCGATCCTATACAAGTTTTCACTTCGGCCATGCGGTCTTAAGCACTCAAAATTTTTTATTATTAAAATATTCATGTTCGAATCTCAGTGAATAATACTACTTCCACTCAGTATAAATTTCTAAACTTTATTCACATTAGTAGAACAGTAGTGGAAGAGAATTTAGTTGTAAAAATTCCACCAGATCTCTTCTGCATATACCCAAAAATTGGACTTAAAAAGAAAAAAAATCAGGCAATAATTGTCCTACGTATTTTCTCTGCTAAAACACGTGTATATATATATACATATATATGAGTAAATACAGTGGTTTTTATATGAACTCTGTGGTTTAAAAAAAAAAAAAAAAATTTATAATGATAAATAAATTATTGGAGACCGTTCTTTTTTTATAACTTATGATGTGGTTCTTTTGTTGTAGATTGAGAAACGGTATCTAGTTGTAAACACATAATAAATCATAAAAAATTCCTCTTAAATCCCATAAAAAGTTTTTAAAAAATTGGGAAAATGGAAAAAAGTAAAACAACAAATACACTGTCAGATAACGATGTCTTGTTATTATTTAATCAATCCTTTTAAAAGATTTTCTTTGATTAAAAATACGATTCTATTTCTCTATTTCAGAGTAATCAGATGCTTATACTGTTGTGTGTTTGTGTGTATATTTTTTCAATCAATTTTGTTTTTCAACTGTACTGTAAATAAATCCTGCAGTAAAAATTTAAAGCTTAGAATCGAAATAAAGCTTATAATATACATAATCGTGCTCTAAGAGACCTAATGACTGGGAAGGAATGCATTAAATTTTCAATTCCTCGTTCCAATTTCCTAGTAAATTCCAAACTTCCCTCTATCAATCTCTAAAGGCAAATTATTGATCTAATATCATTCAACTTTATAAACTTTGACAGTTTAATGTTCCATCAAGAAATTAATAGAACTCTCATCACATGTGTCTATCGAGAATTAATTTTATACGTAAAATACAGTGAATCCTCCAATGTGTTTTCATACAAACACTCTTAAAACGTATGATGTATTTTCGATTAATTTAAACCGTGAGTCTAGTATGACCAGTTTACTTAATATTTTATATAATATACTTAACTACGTTAACTAAGTTAGTTGTATTTAAAAAGGAAATTTATTTATTTTTTTAATTTCATATGGTTTTTTTTTAAAGGAATTTATGCATCCATTTATTTTTATTTATTTTACTTTATTTTAGTTTTATTTATTCTTTAAATCGTGTAGGAACTACCCACAAAAATACTGATGATTGAAGCATCATTAACGTATTCATTTCAAATATAAAAGATGATTCTAATCAGTAACCGTGAAAACATTTCTCGTCTAGGTGGGTATATGTAGTAGTATTTAATTCAACAATTTAGCAGTGTTTTATCCTTGTACTGATAAGAAAAAAAAGAATAGATTTTAATCGTGGAATTTAAGTATCTAATTTTACCAGATGTACAATAAAGAATATCAGATATTTAATATCTTATAATATCTCTTGGATGAGATATAAGTTTCAGTGTAGATTTAAGAATAGAACCAAAGAGTAAAGAAAACACCTTTACTTCTGCGCATAGACATAATTAGATTCTCTATCATTCCACTTGACAGTACCACTAGCAAATGACTTCAGAATACAGTCTTCTGTGATTAGCAGTTTGCCAAACGTGAATTTTTAGTTACACTTCAACGTGCAAAGTACAAAGTTGAATTGTGATTCTCAAATGAAAATTAGTCGATGACATAATCGGTTTGAAACGATCAGACGTTTGTGTTAAAGGAAGAGTACTAGATGACCGTAGATATCTAAAGAAAATTCTGAACATGTCAGAGAGTTTTCCTGTGTAGTTTTAAAAATCCTGTTAGGAAGGCCGGCCGCGATCCAGCGATGCCGGTGATGACAATGTGTAATTTTTTAAGGAATCGCTTATTATTAGTCCAAACGTTTACAACTGTTACAGCCCCCTTTGAGTCTCACCAACTACGCAATCCGTACCGAAATGTTGCTTAACAATCAAAATGTTGCAGCATGAAGATCACGACTTTCTTGATCGTATTGTATTTAGTTATCGACTGTGTTTTATAAGGGACTCACCAAATTGAAATATTTTCTGTGTGATATTCCAATAAAATGTTTACGGGCTATTCTTTTTCACTGAAAAAAGCGTAATAGGAGTTCCGTATTCTGATAGGGTACGTACATTCCTGTTCTCTCAGCTGCAAGATGGAATGGAAAATTTTATTTGGCTACAAGTTGTTGTGCCTCCTCTTCGGCATAAAACTGAATGTGATCGGCTGCATAACTTTTTCCCCGGCTGCTGGATTGGTTACCATGGACCGGATGACAGATTTTTTAAAAATGTTTTCGAAAGTCTCCCAATCTGATCCCTTTTAATCTTTCCTTTGGTATTTTATAAAGGATTTTGTATATACGCCTCCACTATTTACTAATCTATCCGATTTGAGCCATAATTAAAGCGGCTGTATCTTCCATTAAACCAGACAAGCTGGTTAAAGTATGAGACAAATTCTCTTATCGGTTGAATGCTTGCCGCAAACGAAAGGTGCTCATATTTAGTAAGACTGTATGGAAAAAAAAAACTGGATGACTTTTAGGAAAACTGTATGAATAACTTTTTAATTTTATCTGTGAATCATTACTCTAATTCAAAGTTAAGATATATTAAGTTACTTTAAAACAGTAATATTTTTTTTTATATATCCCTTAATATAACTGAAATTAACTATAATTATAAATAAAACCGTTGCGTTTGGCTTTTCAAGTAGTAGAAACACTGCTAAATACTGTTATTATTTTTATTATTAATAATAGTAATAGTATATCTACTATTTACAGTTTGACATTTTTTGATGTTCTATTACAAAATAAATTATTCTCGTAATCAAATTTATTCGTGAAAAACCAACATAAATTTTTTTAGGTTCGAAATGTCTTTATCAAACCCTCCTAACCTTAATATTATTATTAACTGCATATTACATTTACGTATATTCCCAACTGAAATATGAAATATAATATTATACATATCTGAGGTACTTAAGGTAGAAAAAGTTTTCATAACAAAAATTAAATAAGCTGTTAGATAATTGCTTGAATCCCACGTTATGAATTATCGATCACTAACTTAAAAAAAAAATTAGTTTTCATAATTACTGCAAATGTCCAAATTAGCAAAATGCAAATTAAGACCACAGTAGGTTATCTTAAAATATAGCACTAATCCTTACTATACAACAGGAACAAAATTATTTTATAATTTCATGCAACAAAGCATCATACATTATTTTCCTAGCAAAAACTTTTTATATTTCTGTAGCTTTTGTTAATAATTTTATTTGAAAGATCTTTCCGGTATATAACTTTTAATTAATAGTGTTACAATTTTTTAATGTTTTTTAATTTTACAATTTTATTAAATATATCTTAGGATGAGTTAGAAAAATTCCTGAATATTATGCGCTCTAGTTTAACGTATTACACAACTAGCATTCCCCATCACGTCTTTGCTGCACTGGAAAATTTTGCCGAAAATTTCCAGCAAAGAAAAAAATGTTGCCTACCATCAACTTACCACATGACCTAAGGTCTCTGAGAGTACGCTCAATCAATTCAACATGAGCTCGATGAATCATGGTACATTCCATAAAATAAGTTTTACATCTTGTAAAATTTTAGCAAGGGGACAGTTTTTACGTATAGAGCAAACTGATTCTTTTCGACACGATACATTAAAGGCATTTTAAAGTTGAATGAGCAGACTTATCACCTCGAGATACGTCGCAGGGATGCACCACGAAGCTACACTGAGAGCCAAACTACCTTCAATCAGACGTATGCGAGATGCATTCTAAATCAAAAAGGTTTCCCCAATGCCTCCAGGACGATCTACAAGAATATTTTTTGTCACTATGGATATTGTGATGATGGAATCATATGCATGGCGCCGATCTGGTACGAATTTAGAAAAGGTAATATATATTTACTCTTGAATCTCATACATATTAAAAGAATTTCGGAACTTTATATCATAGAGGATTTCATTATCTTGTTCATCACGAACGATGTTGGTAAACTGAAATCACGTAAATACGTTTCACCACGACTAACAACAACCTTGTCTTCAATTTCAATAAAACCTGACTGAAAATATCTCTATTGAAAAATATCTTTAGAGCGCCTCGCCATAAGAAAGGAGCATGAGAATTTAGCGGCTCGCCACCTAGTGCCCCATATGAGAAGTGCAACGCCGTAATGGATTATTTACACATTTTAATGAATAATTTTTCATCTTTATTTAGTCTATGGCACTCCGGATTACATAATGAAGCTACAGTTAAAATTTGGTAGCGATTAGTTAAGTGGTTCTTGAAATTTTTCTGCTACATGAACAAACGTTTTTGTTTATGTAATAGATATATATATATACTTCAGTCAATGACGTAAAAATTACTTTATAAAAACTTTGCAATATCTATACACATTTTCTTAAGTATTAATTTATTAATATCGATTTCAACTGACCTTTTTTTTATCTATTTTTACTATTTTATATTCTGCTCTTATCAAAATTTTCCTTACATTCGATATCGTTAATAATTTTGACAAATGCAAGGGCAAGTTTGTGTTTTATCCATTGACAAATTTACTTAAAACAGGTATTTCAATGAAACAAATTTTTTTAAATGTAATTTTATTACATAAAATATGATATCAAAATGTAATTTGCGTTAATTTTTAAATTATTAATATAATATCGCAAGACAGGTCAGTCGGTCACTATTGACGACCTAACAATGCGGCCGGCTTACGGCTCCACTCAGGTGGTTGCACTAGCAGTATCCCCATTCCTGGCGGATAAATAACTGTCTGATGGACGAGTTCGTATTAGGTGGGTGGCCTGTCGAATGGTGCGGCGTACATCCGACGACCTTTACCTCAGAAATCTGGAAACCGAAATATTTCGCGATCACAATACTTCGTTCTTTACTCTTTCTTTCTTTAATTTTTTACTTTTTTTTCTTTAAATATATTGATTTATTAATAATATATTATTATATTAATAAGATATTATTAACCTCTCATTGTATAATAAGTTTTTTAACAGCAAATAATAATTCAATAATAAAAAAATATTATAAAAGTATTTCAGAAGTTATTAATGAAATAAAAGTTTATGTAATGTTTATTTTTTTTTAAAAAATGTGTATATGTAATTTAACAAACATATATGGAGGTCATGTGGTATCCACATCAAATTTTTTTAAAAAAGTTTTTGAGTTCGATTTATATGTTGTAAATTATTAGGAAAAATTGTATTTTATTAAGCAAAATCCTACCTTTTGAGGATAAAATTACGTCTTATTTTTTAAAACGATTTTATTTACATAATCTGTAGTAATAAAAGTTGTAAGAATGTGTTACCACTACAAAAAGGAAAAAAGTTAATCCAAAAGAAATAGCCAAGAGGGATAAATCCAAAAACCAGAGTTTATCCCCATAAATATTATTTTTATTTATTTACTTTTCCTTTTTTTTTTTAAGAGTCTTGATTTTTTTTAAAGCTTTATAGTATAAAATAGTATAAAAGGAGCAATTAACATTAATAATAATCATACTAAGAGTTGTATTAGAAGTATATATTGATCATCCTGAAGTTGCTATTTGCATGTAAAGTTTGTTAACAACAATTTCTCTCAGCAATTTTTAAAATTAAAATCTTAGTAAAAAAACTGACAGAAAAACGTAAATGATAAAGCGTATCCGGACTTATTTTTATAAAAATATTTTTCTTATACTGACGCGAAAATCAAGCTGACAAAATATAAGGAAAAACACTATAAAATAAATACTTTTATTACGGGGTCGCATCGGGGAAAATACACTTTAATTTTTACTTTTTATTAATCATATTTTATAAAATGGCGATTTATATAAAACATATTATATGTATTTACCTTAGTAATGGTATATGTGTAACATCTCTATCATTAGCATCAATCCAGCGAATATCAGGAGGTGGATTTCCGCGAGCAGTGCAAGTAAGCATAGCCCCAGTTGAATTTGAAACATCCACTGTCGGTGGTGGTTCTTGGAGTAATACTGGTCCTTGACCAAACCCAATACCTATAACAGAAATACCTATACTTGAAAATGTATTAAATGGCAATGCAAATAAATATATTTTTTATTATTAAAATTCAAACACATTTATCATTAATTCATTTATTTCAACCATAAAATTAGATTTAAAATTATCTCTCACAGCAGAAAAAACTGCCAGGAGCTAGAAAGATTTTATGGTACATGCTTGGACCTAAGTTATAAAATGTTATTTCATTTTTTTCTGCTAAGAAAAAAGAAAGTATGAGGTGTTTGAAGATGTAAGATAACAAAAAACTTTAGAGGAAGAAAAATAAACTACACAATACCCAATGGACAACGTGTACCGTTGAAAACTAAGGTCAGTTTTCCTTGATTAAACGTAATTATTTAAAAAGAAATAATAATATTTTTAACCTGGAATTGAAAACAAATCTGTTTAATAAAGACAAAAATTTATTATTTTAGAGTAATAGAGAAATATTTTTAATTAAAAACTTTTCAAAAAAAATGTTACTTTTAAATTTCTTTAAGTTTTCAATAAATAAATCATCATTAACAATTTTACTTAACTACGACAAAAGTTGAGCAATGTGTTTGAGTGATATGTTTGTTACTTAGTATGTGACCTGCTAAATGTAAAACAGTTTTAAATTTTACACAAATTGTATGAAATGGCAAATAAAATATTTTTTATCAATCGATCGATGAATCTAGGTATATTTTATGATGTTAAATGAAAAAATTCAAGATGATAAACACATTTTTTTCACCACTAGAGAAAGAAACAATAATTATTTTTAAATAATTTGTCAAATAAAATGGTTCACAAAAAATATTACGAAAATATATAATTATATAAAAAGCTTTGATAACAATATAATACATGAAAAGTATAAGTTTTAACAGAGATGCATCTACATCACCGAAATCTGGAATGGTGACTTCCTTTAATCCAGAAAGTTATGAACACAAATTCTGGTGAGGTTTTATATTTTTATAAGCACAAAATTAATTTTTCTTGTTGCAGTACATGAAAATTGTACACATAAATTTTCGTAAACGAAACTGTTTGGTTTTCTGAATATGAAATCCTTATGTTATAGATTAGGATTTACATTAAACATGCTGACATATCAGGATATGAATTAGTGGAGGTTGAAGGAGTACTGAAATCTTCATTTCTTAATCTTAAACGTTATTCTGTGTAATATTAAAAATAAATAATTAGTAAGATAATTACAATGATTTCCAATTAAATTTAAAATACATTAAAACCTTTAATATTATTTATAAATTAATTGGGCATAGTTTGTAGTTGGCAGTATGAATAAACAAAATTTAAAAATATTTTTTATATAATCTAAAAATAATAATAACAATCATTACAATAAATATTTATATAATTAAGATACTGCAAAAAAGACATAGATATACACAAAAAAAAAATGTTTTAAAAACTGGACTTATATTAGTAGAAAAAAGTAAGGATCATTTCTGTTAAACCCCTGCAGTTTATTTCCCAAATTTCACGATTAATTTAACCTAATGTCAACGTAATTTAAACTTGCCTACATAAAGCTTCATTACGCAAGAAGCCAGAATGTCATAATGTCTGCGTAATTTGTTCGAATATGCTGTTCCCATGGTAACGCTTCCACCAAAAAAATTCATATAAGTTCAGCTTGTTGTCTGCTAACAATCACTAATCCTTTACATGAGCCAAAAGTCAAGAAATCATTAAATTTTTAATGAAAATTTAGAGTTAAATTTGAAAATAGGATACCACCTTACCTTACCTTACCTTACCGATTATTACATTTAATAAATAACAAATATAATAGAGACCTAACATAATGGATATTGTTTATAATTTGTTAACTAGTTTATATTATTACAGCCAGTAAGAAAAATTCAGGATTATTTTGAAATTAGGAAAAAGCAGGGTAAAGAGTTTTTAACGATACCCAAAAGTAACTTACTGAAAATTTCATATGTAACCTGACAATCATAAATGGAAATGAAGTAACGGAGCTTTTATTTTATATAAAAATTTTTCACTTAGTTTCTACGCTTTTTTTCTTATCATAAATATGTTTCAAAGGTTTTTTTCTTAATACAAACATTTGTTAACTGTTAATTAAATAAAAGAACTTTAAAAATAGTAATTAATATTCATGATGTATTTACAGCCATTTCTATTGCCAAAATTTCTGCCATCAAAATCATAGAATAATTCTTTATTTACTTTCATGTCAATTTTTTGTGATAATTTTAAGTAAAATGGATACAATGGATAATAATTAATTAAAATATATTTCCAAAGCTAAATCTTTCTTTTTATTCATTTTAACGTCATTCGTATTTTTATCGTTAATTTTAGTCAAATATCACTATAATTGTCATGAATACTTTTTTCTCATTTGACAAGTTTTAAAAAGCAGTAGATTCTATTTCAGCACATTAAAATTCTATACATAAATTCTCGTAAACGAAACTGATTCAATGGTTTTCTTAAACCATTAAGATTTACATCAATTATCCTGACATATCAGGATATGAATTAGTGGAGAATGCAGGGAGTTAAGATATTAATTTCTTAATTTTTAACATTACTCTGTGAATTGTTAAGAGTAAGTAATCAGTAAGATAATTATAATGATTTATTCCACTTAAATTTACAGATAAAATTATAATATATTAAAACCTTTAAATTAAAAAACTTAAAATACACTCGAAAAAAATTTGGTTATATTAATCGTTATATTTTCAAATTCCTTTACGAACAGAAGTAAAAAATCTTACTATATTCTATTTACGTAGTACTGGGTAAAAAAAGTTGTAAACAAATCAAATACTTTATTTCAATAGAGACATTCCCCTAAGCTAAAAGGATACAAGATATCTGAAGCAAAATCCTTCTTTATAAAATATAGCTGATTTTATTTCTCTTAGTTGTCACCGAAAGCACCAGCTTAGAATGAAGAGCCGGCGGGTTTTATTTATTTCTTCATCTTTTTTATGATAATATGTCGTTGACAAGGAAGTACTGTCAAGCTTTGCATTATATTATTGAAACGTTGCATTGTCAAAAAATTTTTTACCGCATTTTTCATTAATACAAAAATATTTTCACAAATTTCTATAAAAATAAAACAATCATCTCTAAAATCTAGAATAGACTCTACTTTTACAATAGAATTACAATAAAGGTTGAAATTATAACAATTATTTTTGAACGGCTTTGTTTTCAGCTTATTTTACCGTATCTGAGTAAAATAAATAATAAAATACCAATGAAACACTTCTTTAAATGAATTTAAAAAATAAAAAACTGTATTGTATTGGTCTTTTTTTCAGTGCAATGGAAATTGCAGGTGGTCTTTCTACTTCGAAATTTGGGCTTAACAAATTTTTTGTATGTAAAATTCTTTGAAGTTCATACATGGGCATATATATTTTTTAAATAGAGTATTGCTTATTACGTTACTAAAAAAGATTTCAAATTTTCATTCTTGTCTCATTTTTTAAAATTAAAATCCCTATGATTAGTAGGATGGTTATAGAGAATACAAATTTAAAAAAAATTAAGACTACACTAAAAAGGTTACAATAAAAGAAATAAATACTTCATTAATTTCATTAAAAATTATAGACCTAGGGGATATTTTTTATACGCGTATAAAAAATACAAATAAAATAGTTCTCTAGAATAAGGAAAATTAAACTAACAAAATAGTTTATAAAATTTATTGTAATTTGTAAACAAATACATATATATCAACGATATATTTTACCGATAAATCTAATCAGTACATAAAAAAGGATTTCTATAACGTTTACGAATTTTTTAATATAACCGATCTTCTCATTACTTGTGGAGATAAATGTAATACACACTTATGAATAAGTAGGAAAATTTTGAACATGATCGATTAACTTACCACAACTGTTTTATTACTATCTTAACTGCAATAAATAATTAATTTAATTGGTCAAAATTTGAAAAAAACTGTCATAATTTTCAAGATTTATATAATTACCGGGAATTATCGTATTTTATTACTGATGCTAATGGATGAACTCGAGAAAGTGTATTACATAAAGCAAAAAAGACCGTATAAACATATTTTTCGGAAATTTGTTTTCAAGTTTCTTTTTGTGAAATATTTCATCTTGATCATTGTTTCAAGGGTAAAATAATATCATGAAAAAATTCTTGAGCTTCAATAAAACTACATAGCTTGATTATTTTTCATAGTTTTGGCTTGACGAATTAAATAAAACAATTTACAGAACAGTATACCCAGCAGTTTTTAAGAAAACTGTTATAAAGCATAATAATGTAAGATGCCAGAAAACAACGTAAAACTTATAAACAATAATAATTGAAACAGAGTGTATAGAAAAACAAATAAATATAATTTAACAATTCGACTTATATTCAAAATAAAGAAGATTAAATCGTGGCAGATAAACGTTACAATTTTAAAAAGAACGAAAATCTTCGTATTATTCTAAATTAAATAATAACTAAAATAAAAAAGCTATAATTAACTAAGAGATTTCCTATTTCAGAGTTGCCAATAACAACTAATCAGGAACACTTTTTTCTGTAGAAGAAAAATTTATAATCGGTTTCTCCTGTCGAACCCGTAAGTAAACCGTATGTTAAAAATGTTTTACGTGAGAGAGGGCCATCTAATGATGGCCCCCCACGAAAATAAACAGTAAAAGATTATAATAACAGAAACATCCATATTAATAAACATACTTACAGCAACAAGTAAGATCGAGTAAACAGTCATGTCAAAGCACTATAATCACTCGGATTTATAACTTGTCCAATCTGTGGACCTCATGGACCAACACGTTCAGTTCGCACGCGATGTCTTTTGTTAAATAGAAGATAAACACAGGTAAATAAACGAAGGAATGGTAACTGCGTTAAAGAGTAGTAAATAAACAGTAATAGCATTAAAATAACAAAAAGAATCTTAAAACAATAATAAAATCGTTAAAAAATAGTAACAAGAAATAGTACGAAAAAACACCAGAAGATTAAGTATCACTACGGTTCAGCATGTGAACCCTTTTCAATTGTCTAATGTCATCACCGTTGACTAACAGATTCAAAGCAAGGGGATTTACATGTCTGTCTACTCTAACCAAATACTAATATTTAGAACTGAAAAGGACAATCTCATCCCGAACATTCCAAGTATTCATGTATTTAAGAATTACTGACGAATTTTTAAAATCGTGAACAGTTTTATGTTTTTAAATTACCAATTAAAAAATTATTTGTCTATTAAACTAATAAGGTGTTGATTGACAACTGTTTCTAAGAAATAGACATACTGAAGAATAAATACTTCATTTTACACAACTGCCTCTTACATCAAGCACTCAAATTTGATCACATCGTTTGAATATTTCACGTAAAACGTTTAATGAAAATTAGAGGAATAAAAAATGTAGCCATTCAATATACCGCGTGTACAATACATATTACTTCCAGATCTTATTAAATGGACAAAATTTTATTGACGATTAATTAGAAAATTGGAACAAAATCCTGATTTACTTAACTCATATTCTGGTAACTGATGAATTGTTCTTCAACATAAATATATTTTTCAATTTTCGAAACAACCATACTCGGGCAGAAGAAAACGTATCAGACAATTCTAACGCATTTCCAACATACATTTTCATTTAATGTGTTGTGAGATCCTCTTGGCAACAATTTCACCATCCTTTCTGTTACCAGCAAGGCTTTTAAAAGTACAATAATTAGGTTTCTAGCAAACCAATCTGACTAAATTCTCTTGGAAAGTAATCCAGTTTCAAATAGGTTGGGGATATGGTTTATGTATGATAAATATTAGGTATTATTAATAAATAAATGGTAACCCATGGTTACCAAACAGAACAATAGAATAACCAAAACATAAAATGAGGCTTACTTTCTACAAGCTCGGGTTAAATAGTATGTTTATTCTACACATACTGACTCAAAAGAAGAAAAACAATTAACAACAGCCTTGTTGATCTAAGGCGTGATCGAAAAGCAGTGATATGTCGTTTTCAATTTTGCACACAAAAAACTGTAGACCAAACCGAACTTCAATTACTTTATTTAATTAAGTGGATTACTTTAATTATATTTACGCTAGTACTTTTTATCATTATCAAGATTTTAGGCAATAGATCATTTTTGGATAAAGTTGCTATTGTCATTTTTTATTCTATTTTATATTTTTAGAGATCAATAGTAAAATTTTTAACATTATAAAAACAATGTTTTTTTTAAATAAAATTCTAATGTTTTCATTCTTATGAAAATAGAATTTATGTTACTTGTGAATCTTTTTTACTGATTTTATTTAAATTAATTCATCTAAAATCAAATTCTTTACAAAAACTGTAAGACAGTTTTGTTGTGTTTTATTAGTATTACAGTAAAATTAATTTAAAATAAACATAAAAGCATTTATTGTATTCCAAATTTTTGAGGCTTTACAAATAATTTCTTCAGCAACTTCAAGAATTTTAATTAAATTATTTAGATAAAAATTACCAGATTTTTTCTTAATCGGATCCCAAAAATTTCATTATGGCTTCATTTTTACCATGGAAACAAAAAACAAGCCACATATTACTAACAGTAAATCGAAAACAAAGTGTTTTCGGAAATGTCCGGATGGGAATCAAACAACTAGACATAAAATCAAACAGATTTTAAGTACCGAATCAGCTCTAGAAGTATTTCGGTACAATCATCAATCGCCTTTGTATTAATTTTTGATTTTATTTTTTTTTTTATCAAAAAACTAATTCATTATCTCTACTTATAGCTTTTTTTTCTTAAGTCAGGTTTGGGTGAAAGTTAATTTAATTGGATAATTTTTTTTATGTTTGACTGTTGGTGACCTACAAATGTCTTGTGGGCTTTATTAAATTGGTCCTTTAAGCAGCTATGTTTGTGTTGAATGTATACTTGTAGCAAGCTTGTTACATTTCTGAAACACCAAACACAGGTTATACTGTTAATTATAAACTAACAATAGAATAGTAGCCGGAAGACAATTTTAAGGATGTTAATATTAAATTATAACTGGTCAGGCCCTACCGCGAATGGCTAGAAGTGTCTATCTTTCGTCAGAAAACTTAAGTGCCACGATTCAAGATTCTAAATTTTGGATTTAACATAATTTCAGTATGCTTATTCTTATTGAAACGAATTTATTATTTTCGTTTTAAATTAATATTTAATCAAATCTTTTATAAAAATTGTATTTTTAAAACAAGTGTTTTAAGTATATCTGCAGTAAAGTTTTATTTTTATATTTATTCAGTTCTCGCAAAAGTGAATTGCTAATTTTTTACAAGTTGTTGATAGCAAAATGTATTTATTATTCTTAATTGTTGTTAAAGTTGGAATTGGATAATCTTTTTTTTTATTACTCAACGCTTGAAACGTTACTTTCATGAAAAAAATGCAATTTATTTTTTACAGAATCGGATCTTCATCAAATTTCTTAAATTGCCAATCATTCATTCTTATAATTCATTCATTCTTTATTCATATTTTATTAGCAGTGTAATTATTATATTAATATAATTATTATTAAAAACATTATGTAAATATAACAAAAAAGATTTTTTCTTCTCAGGATTAATTTTACTGAAAAAAATCGACGTAAAATTACAAAACTTCTTCCCAAATCTTTTGGGTTGAAGCGGGTGAGGTTTATTTAGAATTGTATTCCTTTCTTAACCCTAGCTTAGTAAACAAAATATGGTAGGAAATTTTAATGCGTTAAAAATGCCAGCATTAAGAGGGATTATTTTGGAGGGAACCAAAATAGACATGGAGACGTTACGCTGATTTTGGTAATGGGAGAATAAAGGGGCAGAAATTATTTAGTTTTTAAAACGACCAAAAATAACAAGATAAGGACTTTGTTAACTTTGAAAAGAACATTCATTTTAAACTATTTTATTATAAATGAAATACAGTACACATTGCTCTTATGGCTGATCGTAATATAAAAATACATATTTATAAAAAGCAGTCTTATAAATGAATTATTTGTATTCCATATTGTAGGTAAAATGACTATCCGAACTTTGGTTGTTTTTATAATTCGTATTTTTTTATTACAATATAATATAATATAATAAAACATCGTGTTAAATATTAAAAAATATTTCAATTTCTTTGTTAATACATATTTAAATTATATAATAACCAGCTTATATTTTAAAATTACTTTAGGAAATTGAAATATCTTAAATTGAAAAGTCAAGGATTTCACTCAAAGGAAACGTTCAGAGCTCTCTGGTAGCTTAACTAACCCGGTCGTTGCTTTCCTTGTTAGACGCTATGTCTGAGACATACTGTTAGCACTCTCTAGTAAATTCTCTACCACCGTATTTTCTTTTCGTTTTTATCGCGCTGTCTTTTTCTATTCATCATTCTTTTTCTCTTTCTCTCTCTCTCTTTTTTACTTCTTACTACCGCTTCTGTTCAAAGTTTATTTATCTCCGTTCATACTTGTTATCGGATCAATAAGAGGAAAGAATAAAGTTTATTTTTACTTAAAAAAAAGAAAGAAAATTAATATATAATTGAAAAATTGGAGCAGTTAGAACGATTTTTAAATAAACAGAACATAAATAAATACATTATTTTAGTAGTAAGATTATGTTAAATTTTGTTATTTGTTTTTTACTTCCTCGTACGAAATAAAGGAAGTACTGTGATCGCGAAAAATTTTGGTTTTCAGATTTCAACGGAAATATCCATTTTTACCATCCCTGAATCCATTTTGACTAGATTTGGCGTGACTTCTATACGTACGTAGGTACGTATATATGTATGTATGTATGTGCGTAGGTATCTTACATAATTCAAAAGCTATTAATCGTAGGATGTTAAAAGTTTGGATTTAGCATTGCTGTAACATCTAGCTGTGCACCTCCCGTTTTGATTGATCCAAATTAATTAACTTCAAATTTTAATTGATCCAAATTTTAATTAATTAAATATTTGGATCTTAAAGGGAAGGCACATCGGTTCGAATCAGACTTCTCTCTTGATTTTTTACTTTTTTTTTATTTATATTTTATAACTTTATTTTTTTAAATTTAAATATATTGATTTAATAATTAACGTGTTAATAATTAATATTCATTGAATAATTAAACAATTATTCAATGATTATAAAAATAAAATTACAAAAAAAAAATATTAATGAAATAAAATTTTTTGTACTTTTCAAAATTTGTAAATGTAATTTAACATGGATTTAATATGTGTATACGTAATAGATTTGGTGAAACATCTGATTATTTAATATAAATTGAAAATTATAACTTAGAATCGTATTATTTTTGGATTTTCTTAGCAAATTCTTATAAAAATTGTATATTTATTTTTTTTAAATCATTTTATCTAAATATTTGACAGAAAAATAAAATACACTTTTGAATTGTATTCAATTTAAAGTGATTGTTGAGATTTTTTTCTCGCTTGTGGATAACATGCACAAGATTTCTAGCGTGAATTACAGTTTTCTGGCGTGTCGTATAAATAAAATTTAATTATAATTAAATTATTCCGTTTAGTGAACTCATGTATACTGTTTACAAATATTAATTTTGACCTTAGGTGTAGAATAATCAGTTTTTATTACTGGATTATTTGGTAAACAATTTATTTAAAGAGTAATCAAGGGACTTACTCTAACCTAATATTTCAGGTAACATTGTTGAATTAATAATTATATAAATATTTGATCTTAATAAAAACTAATACTTTAGTAGTGTGTCTGTCCACTTTCGTAAAAAAACTGGAGAATAGTATCTCACTTTCAAATGAAATAAGTTTAAATGAAGTGCAGGAAAAATGTATATATGTAATTTAATAGACGTACAAGGAAGTCATGTGATGTCCACATCAGATTTTTAATAACAAAAATTATTAAGAACATCCAAATAATTTTTAGATGATTTAGAAGTAATAGTATATTTAGTATATCTTACAGTATAAAAAAGTATAAAAACACTTATTCAATCCCGCATTCAGTAGAGATACCTGCATACTTCTATTAGGGTTCAGGTTGCTTCTACAGGGAACAACAGGTGCTTCTACAGAGTAGAAGCACATACTTCTACTATTGCTCTGCTGTAAATTAATTTTTACTGCAACTCCTCGACCATCTTTTTAAAAATAAAATCGCAGTTAAATGGTGTATATACCTATAAATGATTAATTCCTTGAAAATAAAGTACGACAATATTAAATAATTCTGTTCGCTTTTAATACACAACGTTCAACATTTCGTACCTTTTCAATAAATGTAACCAACTACCGATATTAAAATGCATTTTTTATTGCGAAGAGTTTCAATATCTTTAATCTAATGAAATTACAACCGCAAATGATAACATTTTTAATTAAAAGCAAGATGTAAAATAAAACAAACTAATCTAAATAAATAAGAGTAAAATAAAAATGTTATAAAATTGGAATTATCAAAAAAAAAAGAATAGAAATAATAAATTAGGAACTCAAGCTGATGGATATATTTCTGTATTTTGCAAAAAGCAATGAATTTATAATTTTTTTTTTTTTTTGTTTATGATTTAATCATTTAATAAATAATTTTAAAAATTCTACACATTGTACAATAGTAAGAAATGAGCTTACACTTTCAGTGAAACATTATTGTTGCCTATTAATCAACAAAATTCTTCAATTTTATTCAATTGTTTTGTTTTTATTTTTGCATTATTATTTTATTTATAGTGTACCTTTTTTTTTTATCTACAGACTTTTTTTAAATAAAAATATTTCCTGTAAAGTAATGTAAAATATTATTCACTCCAAAATTTCCGTTTATAGCATTTGATCACCACTATCAAATAAACATAACTTAGGCAAATAATTTTATAATTACCGAGTATTTCTGTTCCTAGATTAAAGTTTTATCACGATAATTTAATTAATATTTTGAATAGCATTATGTCAGACCTCTTCTATTTGGATTATTCGTTCTTACATATTCAATAAACCACGTTTCCATGCTTTATCAAATTTTAAATAAATCTACATTTAACAATATTCCTAGTCAGAAATTTTCTTGGTATTATTCCGTATTTTATTTAACATATTCCATGTCACAACCTTATGACAGTTCAGTTGTTGACTCTCATTTGTTGTAGCAACTCTCAAAAAAAAATTAATTCATTAATAAATAAAAAATGTAGGTCTTTAATGCAAACTTGAAAATTATATTTTTTTGTAAAAGTTATCGTTTATTAAAAATGTATCAAATGTTTACTGATTAAACCGCTAATATTTTTCTAATAGTATTGTGGGTCACTATGGTAGAAATTTGAGGCTAAGCGTAATTAACAAAAAAAAAACCTTAAAGAAAAAAAAAATGTTATAATATTTCAAACGTATGTAAGCGATTAGATATTATTCAAATTATAGAATCTATCAATGTATTCATAAACGCATGCGTTTTCAAAATACGTAGATAGGTAGGTAGGAGAAATAACTCAAAAAATATACTGGAAGAAATATTATAATATATACGTATAAAATTAAAAGATATTTTGTTTATATACATTGTAAAACGTAAATTCGGTTATCCTTTAATGGTTAGTAAAGAACAATTTAATACGTAAAAAATATGTAGATAATCTTTATAATTAGATATTTTAACTTATAAATTTGTTCTAAAATTTTACATCCACTTTACATAAGAAAAAATATAATGAATTAATAAGGTTATAGTGAATTAACTAATTTATGTTAGTAAATTTATATACTTTTAAAAGCATTTTTTAAAAATGTATGAATTAATCAATTTATTGTAACTGTATATCGTAGTAAAATAATAATACTATAAATTGAGAGCACCTGCTATTTATCTTTCATGTTTTAATTTAAGAGATGAATACCTCAAAAAAATAAAAAAAAAATCTCGATCCTAAAAAATAGCCCATTTTTATTGACTTAGAAATTAAAAAGTTTGTAGAAGGTGATGTCAAATCTTTGTATACAGTTTACAGTAAAATTACTTGGTTTTTACATTGGTTTTTCACTATTATACTGTTCGTGGTTTGGAGACTATGATTCTGGAATTGTATTTCTAATTTCCTTACAGTAGAAACTTCACTTTCTTTACATTATGGTAAAATATAAATATATTTTTATTTTATTTACTAATTTTTGTATTCTCACAAAAACCTAAAAAAACTGAACGAAAACTACACTGTTTCTATCTGGCTCAAATAGTTATATTAAACACAAAAAAGTGGTTGTGATACACTTACAGAAACTTATTGGAATAAATTAGAATTTAAGAATAGTAATTGTTAGTGTTCACATTATAGTCAAAAAGACTGAACACTATGTTAGTCGTATAAGTGTAATAGAAAATTTCTTTTGTCATTTTAAAAGTTGAAAATAAAATAAATAAATGGTAAAAATAATTTTATTACAAATCCCAAGAGAAAAGGTAGATAACGATTTTTATCGGGTTGAAAAATTCCACCAGACAAGATCATGTAAGTCGTATGAAGAAGAATAGGAAGATAAGTATAAATTTTCATCAGAAAAGCTCAGTACAGAGCTCTTGCATTAGGAAGTTTGCCGGTGTCAACGAGTGCCGCTCATCATTAATTTGCATTTTACTCGTAAATCACATCGGTAGGGGCTGTGCGCCTTGGAGATTGTTCCACGGTCCTGTAATCCGCGCCGACTCACCTCCTTGCACCTGGGAAATCTCATATTCTCTACCTTACTTTCTCATTTTCTTTCTATCTCAGTCGTTTTCATCTACTTTCCCCTTTCCCCACTATCATATAAACGGAGATCTAAAATTAATCTACCTCGAAGGAAAACAGTCTTACTTCGCTAAATGTTAGCTACACTTTAAGTTAGTTTGACACAACTTTGAAAGTAATGGTACCGTCAAGTCTAACTAAATAAAGACAAAAATTACTTATAAAACACTTTATAATAATACTCTAGATATTTTTAATTTACATATTATTTTCGTTTTATAACAGTATTTTAGTTAAAAGAAGAAAATTATTCAATTTTATTGAGTTGAATATTAAAAAAAAAAATTATAATAAGCAAGAATATTAATTTAAATGTAAAAAAAATTTAAATGCAACTAGGGTTACTCAAATTTAATTGAGAAAAATAATTTGACTAACTTAAAAATGTTGGTACTGTATGATTTCCCCGGCTATAAATAATATAAATTAAAAGAGTTAAGCCAAAAAAGTTTAAGAGCCAAAATAAATGTCAGGATTTAAAGGTATATAATATTTTGCAAAGTTTCACGTACATTGATAAATTATATAGTTTTAGTTAATTAAACAGTTTTAGCGGTGAAAAGTTCAAAGACTGTTTCCTGTACCTACCGCTTGAAAGCGCTAGTAGAAAATATGGCGATTCTCCAACAGAAAGCGTTCTGTGTTTTGCAGTTTCAAAAGTGTGAATCTGTAATTACCATTCAACAAGCGTTTTGTTGGAAGATCTATTGTGATCCCCCGAGTGAAAATAACATTCGATATCGTATAAACAATTTGAAACCAATGACTGGCGGTATTTGTAAACGGAAGTCTTCGTTTTCATGTTTTTGTTGTTCTCTTTGTTATTCGTTTTTTCGTTTGTTGTTTCGTTTAGTTATTTTACGTTCTTGTGTTTTTTTTTGTTTTCGTTATTTGTATTAGTGCCGTACTGGTAACTTTTCTTTACGGGCTAATTAGTGACCTGTATTCGTTTGGTAGGTCTGTAATTTGTCGTTTTGAAGTTATTTGCCGTTTCGTGGTTTAATTTACTTTTTTTTTATATTAAACTATATTTTAATACTTTGGCCTAGGGTAACTAAGGCTTGTTGATTAGTTACCCATCTGGTTAGTTCTCAGCTGTTTCAAGCAGGAAAATTTTGAGAAATAGATTCCCTCTGTCAGTGTTGTTCTATTTATGTTTCGATCTTAAATTTTATTTTATTTTACTTTTAATTTCTTTATACTAAAAGACTTCTCTTTTTTGTGTTTTCCGGGTATTCTTATTAATCGGACACTTGGTTTACTGAATTAATTTGAATCATTGACTGATTTAAATTAATTAACCGATTTTATTTTTTTATATTTTGTTTATTTTTTTTTTTTTACTGCGGCTGAAGATCATCCCGGGGATTCCCCCCCCCCCTTCAGCTGGTGAGTTTTTCACTCCGGTTGTGGGGAGGACATCTGGTATGGGAAGGCCCTCCCAGGTTATTGTCCATGAGATTGAGTTAGAGAGTTGTAAGAGTGACAGTGTTGTGGAAATGGTGGTCGATGATATCAGGCATGCGGAGCGGCTACTGAGTAAACCTCGAGAAAGGAATAAGGAAGAGGCATCGTTACGGCGGCAGCAGAGAGCTGTGGGTGTGCCGGTTTCAATCATTGGTGGCGATGTTAATGCCAAGTCGCTTGAGGGGGTTGTTGAGCCTCCTGCAGCGGACTCTTGTGCTGTTGTAGGCGTTGAAGCGAAATTTTTGTAGCTGACCAGGAAACAACGACTTTTTTTTTCTCCCCCGGATACGGAGGAGAAAATGCAATCAAGGTAGGGCAGTGCCTCATGGAAGGAGGGCTCGGATCTGGATCGAAAGTATACATTCCCGATGGAAGAGGGAGAGCTCAAGGAGGAGCGGGTGACGAGTTGTATGACTTTTGATCCTCGCCAACGGAAGCGGTGTTTAATAATATGGCTATTCTTCTCCGTTATTCTAGGCAGCTTAGTTCTCTAGTTAGCCAACATGTAGATAACAATGCAGAGATTAGGGAATGTTCCCATAATATGTATGGTATTGTTGCTCGGATGGTAGAACTGTTCGGAGACGTGCTGGAGGATACATCTGAGGAGCCAAAGAGGGCACGGTCGATTCAGTTGGACCTAGTGGATAAAGCTAAGCAAATTTATTTCATTGCTTCTAATGTGGCCACTCAAAAGACGGATGGAGGTACTGCTGGGATCGATGTGCGGAAGGCACTGGAGAGTGGGGTAGTTGACAGAGAATTGCTCCGGCTGATCCTTCAGAGGTGGCCCAAGGAAGTATTTACGTCCACTCTGGTACTGAAAAATCCGATGCTTTGGTCGGGCCGTTCAAGTTGTTGCTGGCAATACCCGTGCGCTGGATTTGGCTGGTGGGTCAGAGGACGTAGGCAGACTAAATTATTCGGTGCTAGTGGACTCATCGGAGCAACGTTTGGTCAATCGCTTGATGGAATCAACTCGGTTGGTGTTGGGTGAGAATGCCTGTTTTTATGGGCCTCACGGGAGGGTGGGGCTTCTTTTGTATCGAGTGACTGAGTATGTGGCTCGGAGGCGCTCTTGTAAGCTCAGGGCGCACACAGATATGTCATTACTGGGTACTACGGTGGGTAGACTCTCGATGAATAAACCGGCAGGACCCCCAACCGCGACAGTGGTGGTGAAGGCAGCAGGCCGTACATATGTGAATCTCCTTCACACTGTAAAGAACTCCGTGTCGCCGGGTGAAGCAGGTCTACTCTCGGCGTGCGTAATCAGAGTTAGGGATGCTGGCGATCTTGCTGAGCAGCTACGCCGGCAAATTTTGGGCATGGTGAAGGTCACGACAGTTACGGCCGCTAGGGCCGTTCGTCGAGTTCACTTGCTCATAAAGGACATAAACACACTTACCTCTGAGGTGGATTTAGTGCTTGATATCAGCCATACGGTTGGAGACTCGGTGGCGATAGACGTCCTCTCCCTGCGGCCCTCATTTGGGGATACAAAAGTGGCAACGGTGGCGGTTCCGTCTCTGCTCGCGGATAAATTGCCGAAGGACAGCCGTATCCGCATTGGGTGGGTGTTTTGTCGAGTTTCAAGGAGGACTGCTGAGAAGCGTTGCTATAAATTTTGGGTGACTGGGCACCGGGTCGGGTCATGCGATGGTCACGATAGGCGAGAACATTGTTCAACTGTGGGATTGTGGGGCATCTACGTAAGGATCGCCCGACTGAGACCAAATGTTCCCTTTGTAATTCTCGGAGGGACGCGGCTGCAGGACAAAGACCAAATAATGAGGTGCTTTTCCGGTGTTTTGGAGAAAACCTGGATTGGGATAGCCCTGTCCAGGAGGGATGGACTACTTAAGTGTCCTGCTGCCAGCGATGGGACAGGAACTCCCTTAGTATTCCGATCGAACTTCAATGAGGGGGCAAAGTAAGACCGTTGTTCCGATAGGAGATCCTTTTGGGGTTCCTCATTTGAGGAGTGGCATCAAGACCGTAGTCGTGGTAGGGGGATCTCTACGAGGTTGTTTGAGAAATATTTTAACCACACTAAGATAAAAAAATAAAAAACATTCAATTTTAAGAGGTGTGGTTGATTTTTTGAAAACTTTTTTTGGATTATTTATATATTCATTGAAGGTAACAAATTTGCTTTAATAAAGCTTTCTCTAAAATACCTCTGAAGAAAATTTAAATTTGTTTTTTCGCAATATCCCCCACCTCCTTTACCGAATTTTGTAAAAAATATTATTACGATCAATGCCCTACATATAGAAATATTTGATCCGAATTTGAAGAAAATCTGTTAATCCTGAGATATAAGGGCAAAAGAAGTTCAATACATGTACGTACATAAGTTCTAACATATCTACACCCATTTGTTTCTTTTTGGTTTAGATGAACTAGTTGGACCCTAAAAAGTAAAGATTTACAAAAACGCCGATACCCCATTTTTGGCATGATCACCATACTTTCCTGAATATTGCTATTTTCTTGCTATTTTTCTTGAATATTGCTATTCTATTTATATTCGCCAGTAAAGTAAAAAGAAGATTAAATAACCGCGTTTGATAAATATATGTACTTGTATAATCTTTAGTTTAATGATTCAAAGACATTAAAAATCTATAAGAGTAATGATAAACGTACCCTATTATGTAACAAAGCACAAGCTATATAATTGACTTCAAAATTCCTCAGTTATTTAATTCATTACATAATTTTTCAAAGTGGAACAATTTGGCACTGAAAACTTTACATCTCTGCATTATGTTCATAAAACGTCTCTATATATACATCTACCACAACCTCCATAAATAACATAGTCGTTTATTATTTGTTCATCCAATAAAATTATAATGAATTTTTTAGCGTATGAAAAATGCAATGGCAAACAGGGTAATAGTAATTATGAGAAAACCGACACAGCATAACGGTTATTAATTAACCATACGACGAATAAAAAATATATCTTTCGTAATAATATCACAAATCATCATACGTATACAAATTTCCTTAATAAATTTACCATATTTCACCAATTCATTACATATCTCCAATATGTCACGTAATTCGGCAGTAATAATTTATGTATTTGTTGAGTTACGCGTAATAAAAAAAAATTAAATATATTATTAAAACATTAAAGTTCAATAGACTAGGTTGAATATAACAATGAGAAAAATTATTATTCAGCTACTTGATATGCACAAAAGATATTGATGATGTTATTTGTAGGATTAAACGTCAATTGTATCCTGATTAGTTTGATTTGCTGATAAAAAACATACAATCGAGTCTACGCAGAAAGAAATCAGAAACCACTTCATTCCCCAAATCTTGTAATTCTGAACTATTATACCTAACATTTTTTGGAGTGAATATGCCACTCTCGTGATTAACTTATGTCTTATGATATTATCTACAATCAATTTTTTTTATGGTTTTTAAACCATGTATATATACAGATTATAAAAATATATATATGAGTTGATCTAATATATTTTTTACATTCTATAACTGATCATTTTTTTTTTTAAAGTTATATTAGTGGATTAAAAAAAGATTGCTTAGTAATTACAAAATTAGCATTTTATAATAACATTCTTCTGTAATTACTTAAAACAGTGTAACTTAATTTAAAATCTTATTAAATTGTTATTAAATCGTATTTATTACGTAGATGAAACATATATTATTAATGTACATTTTGAAGATTCCCGCGAAATATATTAAGAAATAATTTTCAAATTATAAAATGAGTATTTGCTTATTAGCGTATAAAGTTAACAAGATTATTATTTCATGCGTAAATTATAAACGTACCTCCCTTATTTCCCTGTTATCATGGTTAAGTTATACTGCTGGCAGCTTAAGGCTACATACGATGGGAAATAATAATATATAAAACATTACAGACTTTCTCAAAGAGGGATATTCAAATTATTTTTATTATTATTAATCGTTGTTGGTAATTTATATTACCTATTATTATTATTGAAGTCAAAGGCAACAAATCATGTTCAATAATTGAAAATTGAAGCCACTTTCTGAAAGAAAGTGGTTTCAATTAAGGTTCTTTCTACTTAAATTGTAAAATATAAAAGTTTTTGTATTAAACTTTCCTTAAGGAAAATTAATTCTTAAATATTTCATTTCTATTACAATATAAATTAGATATATCACGAAAAATCTAAATGAAAAAAAATTACTAGCAACTTTGGTTGCTTAGTAACAGAATTTAGATTTTTAATTATAAAAGAAGTTCAAATGGCGGTAGCGAATAGCGAGATATTGTTAAATTATATCAGTACAGGAAATACAGAAATAAATTTATAAACATCCTTTATGATACTAAAACATAAAATATAATTTTACCGTAGGTAAGGTATAGAAAATTTGAATTGCATGGGCTGAGACATGAATTATGACTTCAGAGAGGATGTGATTCATAAACTTAATAGAAGTTCTATTTAGTAGTGAAATTCGGCAGTGTTCATAATAGAAGTTAATAGTAGAGTTAACGGTCTTGAGAGAATTTATTCAGAAATATGCCGCATAACAACATAATTCTTATTAAGGACATCAAAGGGATACACAATTAAAATTTTCAGAGTCACGGTTCACTAATCATGATTACATTTTGTAGCCATAAAACACTGAGTTTACTTCTCTCCTACCTGTTACTAAATCTTTACTACCACTGCTGAATAAACAGCCATTGAAATATATTTTCATTATATTTTTTGTTGAGGAAATGGGTATTTTTTGACGCTCATTCTTTTTGTTTGCTTTATAATATTTATAAAACAAGTTATTGTAAAATATTTGATTAATGTAACATGTATTGTGAGTTTTAACTAATATTTATTCATTCATACAAAAAAGAAAAAAGTAATTTCAATAGAATATATTGATATAATTACATCAAAATTAAATATCTCTTTTTATTTGATGATTAATTCATCGTATAAGGTCAAAGCTTGTTGTGCTTAGGAATATGAAATGGACATTTTTTAGCGTATGAAAAATATTATGCCTGATCGATATTCGAACCCGGGATACTCAGGTGAAAGGCCTTTTATTATTATTAAAATTCTATTATGCTACTACACTCCCGAAGAGATCGGCAGAGTGGTACTAAGAATTTAACGTAATTTAACGCTTTTTCAGTCAAAAAATTAATAGTGTCATAATAATTACAAAAAAAATTATAGGATAAAGGATCAGCAAGGACTTATAATTTTGAAGGAATAAATCATGATCAGAAGAAGACACAGTCTAATAAGATTGCAAGAGGTATGATGATAATCTTTATTTGCTACAAAAAAAAGGAATGTTAATCTAAACTTCTGTTTTATATTTATTAATGTATTTAGTTAATGCGATCGATTTTATTTGATTCTGTGGATAGAGAAACTGGGCAGTTAACTGAAGCATTCACATTGGGCTACTTAATTTTCTATAGCTATTGATACAAGTATAATATTTATATTTAGAATCTGCTCAGTTAAAAAAAAAAAAAAAAAATTAATTGCGTACATAAAAAAATTGTTTAATTTTTATTGATCTTAGTACTTCGTTCAATTTAGTTCAATATTTTTTCGTGGTGTAAAAACTTAGTAGCATTGGTATTAGAGGAATTCATCTAATTTATTAAAATAACTTAAACTGTATAGTTGGTTTAGTACCTTACCAACCGTGAAAAAATTAGTTGAAATTGCATTTTTTGATAAGAATACACATGTAAAGTTTTATAGTAACTTAATCTAGAACTCCACATTCTAGATTTTTAAAAATCTACAACGCGGAGTTCCTCAAGTAAGTGTTCTTGGTTCGTTGCTTTTCATATTGTTTATTAATGACCTACATCAAAATCTTGATTTATTCAAAATCTTTGACATTCATTGTAACCCTCTCCGCAAATTACAAAAATGTATTTATATCTGAAGGTAATTATTTAAAAGAAATAGAAAATCCTAGTATAGTAATTAAAAAATTATGATTTTAATAAATTTTAACCATCAAACTTTAAATATATAACTCCTTTGCGTTTCGATTCTGAGATACAAGTAACATTGCTGATCTAATGTGTAAAATTCCTTTTAATGATAGCGATGATATTCCAGAAGCAAAATTTCTAGGTGTTTTATTGGATGAGAAGTTCACTTGGAATGATCAAATTGATTTGGTTAATAACAGTCAAATTGAACTGTTTTCTTTTGAAAGCTTTTAATTAAACGATAAGCTTGTAATCATTATTAAATATCTATTATATTTATGTACATTCCCATCTGAAGTATAATGTCAACTCTTGGCACCTGTAAAAGTGGATCTACACATCGATATTTAAGAAATTAAAAAAGTTAAATTTTTCTTTGTTATATTTATGTTTTTTAATAAAAAAAAGACAAAAATCAAATAATAATATCCACCTCTACCACACCAGAAAACAGAATTTTATTTTTATAATTCAGAAAAATACTTAGGATTACGCAAAAAGGTTCTCTAAACATGCTTCCATTGGCATTTTTAATAAATTAGCAAACCAGTTGGAATATTTTTTCAACAGCTTTATTTAAAATATAATTAAAAGATTTAAAGTATTTATAGTACCAAAGAATTTTTAAGTAACACTAAAAAAAATCTTGATTTTTTCCGTTCAACAGTATGAATAAATATGAGCTCAAAAGAATTTTCAATAGCGCCTTATGAATTATGGATTATTTTGAATTACTTTTTTATATTTAATTCATTTATCTTAACAATATTTCACATGTTTACGTTTAATTAGTAGAAAATTATTTATAATCACATTCATTTTTCACATTATAATATATTTTTTATTTTTATAATTTATTTTAGAGCAACGTGATTTATATAATTTATTATTTTATACCATTCTGAATCAAATACTTATTAACACCAGTGAAATACCAATTGCCTCTGAATATTCATTGCACAAGTACTTTTGTTAACGAGATTCAACGGCATTGTCTACGACTTAGTTGATAAGACGTACCAGCGCCGAACTTAAACTAGGTTCATAAATTATTTCTAGATCCTATAATTGCAAACAATATTTTAAAAACATATATATATTTATCCTATGACTGTACTTTGAAATATAATAAAATCATTATTGCTAATTACCAAGAGAATAGAAAAAATTACTTTTTTAAATTATTGTAGTTTAAAATCGATAATATGAAGAAACATATATTTTGATTGAAAGTAGGCCTATAAGTTCTTACTAGTTTAATACAACAATATACCTGATGGTTGACAGTGACATATATCAATCAAAAGAAATCGGTAAAGCCATTACATGTAATAAAAAAAATCCCATACCAGTTCTACAAAAAAAACAAAAAAACATTTACTTATTATATTCTCCACAAACAACCGAATATTCTGTTCATAGCTTTCCAGACCTACCGAAATGCTGTTGTTTATTCACCTCTACAAGTGATACTTTCACTCTGTTTAACAGAAAACATAATTTTTTTTAGAGAAAGAAAATCTGATTAAAAAATAAGTCCATTTTACAAAGATTAAAAAAAACACTAAAACTGAGGGAATAAAACGACAAATAATTTTTCCTTCCTGTTGTGAAACTATGAGTATGAATTTTATGTACTATTTAAATTTAATAAGTAAATTATGTTACATACTTCAATATTATCATATATTCACAGCATTCAGTCGTTACAAAAACAAGTGAATTTTTAGAACATTGTAAAATGTAATCCAATGCTCTATTGAAGCAGTAGAATAATTAACAGAGATTACCGGGCAAAGGATGAATAGGTAACATTATATTTAGGTACTAAATAACCCCATATTTAGGTATTTGTTTCTTAGAAAACAAATACTGCTTTTTCAATAACTACCGTAATATTTATATTAGGCTATTCCTTATTACCTTCTGTTGGTAGAGATATGTAAGACACCTTCAATAGTATTATACACATATATAAAATTTTTTTTTGTACTATTTCGATAAAAACTTTTTTTGCACGAAATTTTATTTTACTTGTAATGTAATGAAAAAAAATTTAACAAAAGTAAGTAATAAACTTGATAAAATTTATATACTTATAGAATTTTTTTCCGGTGTTTTCTTCTCACTAAAGCTCCTTAATCCTTCAATTTATCATAAATATTGTGTTTCTGCTGATTTATCTTCGTAGTTTTTCTACCTCTCTTTTTGGATCCTTCTGTTACAATACTTATCAACATTTGAGTTTTTTTTGTTTTTTTTTAAATTAAGATATTGTCCATTCTAACTCTCTTCATTCACTGATTATTTCAATTGATATTTAAAATTACGTATATTATATTTGGTTAAGCAAATACGATTATATCATGGTTAAGCAAAGATTTAGAAATCAACTCGTGGACTGCAAAACTTACCCTGGAGCAGACATTGATAGCGACCATAATTTGGTGATAATGAAATGTAGATTGGGGTTTAAAAACCTGAAGAAAAGGTGTCAGATGAATCAGTGGAATTTAGAGAAGCTTGAGGAAGAGGAGGTAAAGAAGATTTTTGAGGAGGACATCGCTAGAGGTCTGAGTAAAAAAGATAAGATAGAAAATGTAGAAGAAGAATGGGAGAATGTTAAAAAGGAAATTCTTAAATCAGCAGAAGCGAACTTAGGCGGAATAAAGAGAACTGGTAGAAAACCTTGGGTTTCAGACGATATATTGCAGCTGATGGATGAACGTAGAAAATATAAGAATGCTAGTGATGAAGAAAGTAAAAGGAACTATCGGCAATTAAGAAATGCTATAAACAGGAAGTGCAAACTGGCGAAAGAAGAGTGGATTAAAGAAAAGTGTTCAGAAGTGGAAAGAGAAATGAACATTGGTAAAATAGACGGAGCATACAGGAAAGTTAAGGAAAATTTTGGGGTACATAAATTAAAATCTAATAATGTGTTAAACAAAGATGGTACACCTATATATAATACGAAAGGTAAAGTCGATAGATGGGTGGAATATATTGAAGAGTTATACGGAGGAAATGAATTAGAAAATGGTTTTATAGAGGAAGAAGAGGAAGTTGAGGAGGATGAAATGGGAGAAACAATACTGAGATCTGAATTTAAGAGAGCATTAAAAGATTTAAATGGCAGAAAGGCTCCTGGAATAGACGGAATAACTGTAGAATTACTGTGCAGTGCAGGGGAGGAGGCGATTGATAGATTATACAAACTGGTGTGTAATATTTATGAAAAAGGGGAATTTCCGTCAGACTTCAAAAAAAGTGTTATAGTAATGATACCAAAGAAATTAGGGGCAGATAAATGTGAAGAATACAGAACAATTAGTTTAACTAGTCATGCATCAAAAATCTTAACTAGAATTCTATACAGAAGAATTGAGAGGAGAGTGGAGGAAGTGTTAGGAGAAGACCAATTTGGTTTCAGGAAAAGTATAGGGACAAGGGAAGCAATTTTAGGCCTCAGATTAATAGTAGAAGGAAGATTAAAGAAAAACAAACCAACATACTTGGCGTTTATAGACCTAGAAAAGGCATTCGATAACGTAGACTGGAATAAAATGTTCAGCATTTTAAAAAAATTAGGGTTCAAATACAGAGATAGAAGAACAATTGCTAACATGTACAGGAACCAAACAGCAACAGTAGCAATTGAAGAACATAAGAAAGAAGCCATAATAAGAAAGGGAGTCCGACAAGGATGTTCTCTATCTCCGTTACTTTTTAATCTTTACATGGAACTAGCAGTTAATGATGTTAAAGAACAATTTAGATTCGGAGTAACAGTACAAGGTGAAAAGATAAAGATGCTACGATTTGCTGATGATATAGTAATTCTAGCCGAGAATAAAAAGGATTTAGAAGAAACAATGAACGGCATAGATGAAGTCCTACGCAAGAACTATCGCATGAAAATAAACAAGAACAAAACAAAAGTAATGAAATGTAGTATAAATAACAAAGATGGACCACTGAATGTGGAAATAGGAGGAGAAAAGATTATGGAGGTAGAAGAATTTTGTTATTTGGGAAGTAGAATTACTAAAGATGGACGAAGCAGGAGCGATATAAAATGCCGAATAGCACAAGCTAAACGAGCCTTCAGTAAGAAATATAAGTTGTTTACATCAAAAATTAATTTAAATGTCAGGAAAAGATTTTTGAAAGTGTATGTTTGGAGTGTCGCTTTATATGGAAGTGAAACTTGGACAATCGGAGTATCTGAGAAGAAAAGGTTAGAAGCTTTTGAAATGTGGTGCTATAGGAGAATGTTAAAAATCAGATGGGTGGATAAAGTGACAAATGAGGAGGTATTGCGGCAAATAGATGAAGAAAGAAGCATTTGGAAAAATATAGTTAAAAGAAGAGACAGACTTATAGGCCACATACTAAGGCATCCTGGAATAGTCGCTTTAATTTTGGAAGGACAGGTAGAAGGGAAAAATTGTGTAGGCAGGCCACGTTTGGAATATATAAAACAAATTGTTAGGGATGTAGGATGTAGAGGGTATACTGAAATGAAACGACTAGCACTAGATAGGGAATCTTGGAGAGCTGCATCAAACCAGTCAAATGACTGAAGACAAAAAAAAAAAAATATTATATTTGTCATTAGTTTCCCCCTTAGAAGATAATTAAATGTTTTTTATTGTTATTTGAGTCTTCGTAACTAAAGCAAACCTTTTTCTTTCTCATTTTTAGCTTCCGGTAATTAGCTTTTAGATGCTACTTCAGAGGAAGAATGAGGATGACATGTATGAGTGCAAATGAAGTGTAGTCTTGTACAGTCTCAAGTTCGACCATTCCTGAGATGTATGGTTAGTTGAAACCTAACCACCAAAGAACACCGGTTTGCACGATCTAGTATTCAAATCCGTGCAAAAATAACTGACTTTATAAGGACTTGAAAGCTGGAACTCTCGATTTTCCAATCAGCTGATATGGGAAGCCGCGTTCACCACTAGACCAACCCGGTGGGTTATTCTAAAGCAAACCTGTAATTTATAAAAATGTAATTCTTTCTCTTTTAATTACAATGTTTGCATTTAAAATGTATTCAGCATGCTACTTAACTGTACAAGCAAAATCTAAATTTTAGGCGATAATATAAAATAGTCTACATGTGTGTTTTTTATTGCATGTTTAGTTAACTAAAAACATGTTTATAAATAAAATATGTGTGTAAAGATTTATAAATATTAAAATGAAATAAAACGGATATAGGAATAAATATGGGCATTTTATCTTAAAGAAATTAGTAACATATATACACACACACACACACACACACACATATATATATATATATATATATATATATATATACACACAGAGAGAGAGAGAGAGAGAGAGAGAGAGATAGATTGAGAGAGAGAGAGAATGAGAGAGTGACGGGGGAGAGAGAGAGTGAGAGTGAGAGAGTTAGAGAGTGGGAGAGAAATTCAAATGGAAAGGGAAATAATTTAGGACAGATCCTAGAGCTTGTTTTTAATCTTCACAAATTCATAATATTTTTATCTTGTGTTTTGTTTTGCTTTTCATAATATAAGTACATTTTTTTTACAGACTTTATTACATCAGTTTTCTCAGAATTAATTCTCTTCAATATTTTTGATAATAAAATTTACTCATTTATTAGTTATTTAACAAAGTTAATATAATTCAAATCCACCAAGTTTATGCCTTATATAACATCTAAAACTTTCAGCATGATATTATTGAAATCCGGGCGAAATTTTCGCTAGCCATAAATCGATAATAAAACGTTTTTGGACATATTTTTGTGGGAATATTTTTCCTTATTTCAAGCTCTAGAATTAGTTTCCAAATTATTTCCCTTTCCTCCTGAATCACTGTGTATATTAACAGTCCTTTGATTATTTTTATTAAAGGAGTATTAATAACTTTTACCAGTTTTACCTAACATTTCTTTCCGTTACATCACTTTTTAATAATGGAATACGACACAAGAGAACTGATTGAATTTATAATAAATTACATACGTATATAATCACCAGCTATCTTTACTTCAGTTTAGTTCAATTTAGATCATATCTCGTTATTATTAAAATTCAGTAAAAAATATCAGTTACTAAGAATAAAGGACACTTGATTAATAAAAGAACACTTGATATCCAGTCCCGTTCCATTAAATCTATTACGTTCACCTACGGCAAATTTAATTATCTCTCTACTGTATAGAACATTCTTCTTATAAAATTTAATAAAATCATATGTTAACAATAACAATAAAAAGATCTGTATTTTTAAATGTAAAAACATATTTATTTAACTGTAATAGAAATTCCTCTTAAAAATATTCCACCCTACATGATATAAGTATGATAAAATTCTTTACAATGATGTAGAAATATAAATAAAATAAAATATTCAACATTGACATAGGTTTATTTAAAATGAATATTATACATATATGTAAATTATTTTAAAATTACAATTTATTTATTCATGAATATTTTTTTTTAAAACGAAACATATATTTAAAACAAATATAATTTATTTACCTGTTCCATCCGTATGGTTTGGGAAAGATAATGCATTTGGGATGTCACAAACATTCAAAACTCTTACACTGCTTTTCATGAAATGCATATTTATATATTTAGATGTGTATCTGTTTGGATATACAACGAATCTTCTTAATCACTTATTATCAATAAGTGTATGGAAAATTAAAAAGAAGAAAATGGTGGACAATTAATTTATCCAGTAAAAAAAAAAAACACACCAACAAAAATGTTAATGTTAAGTTGGCTAAATAATAAACACGTTTAAAAAATGTAATAGCTAAATAAATATATATACACGTGAATATTAACTTAAATGTAATTTATATAAGTTCTCCTCTTGATTGGGTAGAATTAATTATAACAAGACACATCTTACTTAAAAATATTATCTTTATTAATCTCTTGGGTTACCAACTATACAAACTTATACATTAAATACACTACGTTTCACTTAGAATTCTCTAAGCTTTCTCACGTGACAATACACATTCATACACACATCATAAAAAATTCTCCTACTACTCCTACATACAGTCAGAGTATATAAAAGAATTTTATTCTGATGGACAAACTACTGTCTGATGTCCGAGTTCAGATTGGATGGGAGGCCTATCGAGCGGTGCGGCGTACATCCGACACCTTTGCTTCAGATGTTGGAATCCAGGCCACAGTGCCAAGTTATGTTCTGCCGCAGACAGAAGCAACCACTGTTTTACATGCGGTAAGGTTGGCTATTTACGTAAGGACTGCAAGCAGGTCACATGGTCATGCGCCCGGGGGTCGGGGATGTAAGATGGCTTCATCGGCATCTTAACCTGGGTCTTCATAGGAATATCATGGTACCTCTGAGGGTCAGCCCCATCCGGGAGGGGGTGGGAGGCCTCGGTCTCCCGCTTACGGTGATCGGGTGGGGACTCACTTGCAGTACCGTTGGGGGGAAAGGGAAAGTAAGACCTAGTTCCGGTGCGGCATTCCACTCGGGAGTTCCCTATTATCCCCATTAGAGGCATGGCATACAGATTGTCCCATTGGGGGGATCTTTTGGGGTTCCCTCCTTAGAGGCATGGCGCCTAGAAGACTGAGTCCCGGCTATCTGACAGTGACTTTTTTCTCGAAGAGGTAGTTAGAGGCTATGGAACCCCTGGGAGTCAAGTTTATGTTTAGTTGCGGATCCCGCTCCGGAGGACCGGGAAAAAAGGAGGAAAAAATAAAAAAAATTTTTGTATAGTTGAGTGGTTAACCCAAGAGGTTAATGAAGATAATGTTTTTAAGTAAAATATGTCTTGTCATTATATACATATATATACACGTATATATAATCTTTCCTGAAGTGAAAGATCAAAAAATTGTTACTCGTCTATAAAAATAAAAAAATTAAATTATATTTTTTTCCGAACTAAAAAAAGTCTATAGTATTAGATCATTGTTTATGACTACACTACACAATATCTAATATTATTATCCAAGCAATGTCGTATGAAATTTTTCACTTCTTTTTGTGTTTTTTCATACGCGCGTGCACACACACACACACACACACACACACACACACATTATTTTCATAAAATATGGCCAAACCTGTATGCACACAAATGGCGTCAATCAAACTTACTGAACTGGTTCAGGACATTAAAATAAATGAGAATATTCATGTAAAAAAATGTCCAATGTTCTTTCTATCTTACTTCAAATTCCCTTCTTCCGCCATTTTTTTATTTTCAATAAAGCTTATATTTTTAGAATTGATTGCATCATTTTAATGCAATTTTTTACACGCACGCAACAACTTCTACGAAATAAAGTTTAAAAATTTTACTTTTGAAAATTCCAAAATTGTATTCTTCATTTATATGTTGTGCAACATTTGATTTAATACCCCCCTTTTTGATGCAATCGACTGAACCGAAAGTATCCAAAAAAAAATTGGATTTTGAACTTTTTCTTAATTGCAGTAATAAGCCCTCTTTGAGAGCTTTTCAACGATATATCATATTTTCATTATAACTTATTTTCATTGATTCCAGAGTTGAAGCCAAATGAAATTTTAATTTATGAAATATTTGTATCTAAGAAGGGGAAGGCACATCGGTTCGAATCAGACTTGATCTTTTTTTTTAACTTTTTTTTATTTAAATATATTGATTTATTAATAAATAATAACCTCTAATTGTAAAAAAAATTACGATAAAAAATAATTCAATAATAATAAAAAAAAATATGAAAAAATATCATAAGTTATTACATATGTGTATTTACATATACACATTTAAAAAAAAATATTTATATGTAATTTAATAGCCATACAAGGAAGTTATGTGGTGGCCACATCAGACTTTTATTGTTCGTGTTAATATTTGTTATTTTTATAAAATATTTAATGATATTATTTTGTGATAATGAAAAATTTATTTTGTTTAATTCCCAGTTAAAATCTGCCATATTGTGTTATTTTTAATAAATGTTTTTTGATTTGTTTTAATGAACTTCAAAATTCTTATATTTTTATTTAATTTCTGTAAAGTATATTTATACCATTTTAGTTATAATAAAATTCTCTTAAAGTTCTGTTATAACATTTTGTATGTATTACATATTTAACAAAGTTAATTTACGCCAAACATAAAATAGCGTGTTTTCGTTCCCAATATTTTTTTTCTTTTCCCCGATATTTCTGAAAAAAATATTAAAAACACGTTTCTGTGACTTTCATTAAAAAGTATTTTCTAGTCAGATTTGGTATAAAACCACTAAAATATCCCTATAATTTGGATTCCAAGAATTATAATCAGGCTTAATTTCATCGAAGGCGCAGAAATCAGGGCGAAATATTTCGCCATAACACTCACTAACGAAGCGTTTTCGTACCTATATTTATATGAACTTTCTTCTCAATTTGTACTAGTACAATATTTCCTGAAAGTTTATTACATTCTTCGTGAATCACTCTGTATTTATCAATAGTTGAATATATATTTATTATTACTATAAATGATTATGAAAATATTTTTAAAACTATATTAATTCAAATAGAAAATATTACAAAATCAATCCTTATGAACAAAAGTTGAGATAAGAGTATTATATAAAATTAATAATCTCATCATTTGAATATTTCTAGAAAAGAATATAAATTTGAAATTGTAACGAAAAAATGATAACTAAAAACACATTATACCGTGAAATTACAGACATAATTTGAATATTTATTTCCCATTATTTAAAATGTTTGAAAAAAGATATCAAACTTACTCTTGTATAATAAATAAATAACATACAAATTAAAAAAACAAAAAATAACCTTTAAAATGTAATGTAATGTTACTAAAGCTCTTCCTTTAGTTATCACTCGAATGGAAGAACTCCACCAAGGTTTTCTCGTTCACACGAAATTGCACGGTTTCCTTCTTTTCCTTTGATAATAAAAATTGTTTATCCACTCGTTCTTTAATTTTCAAGAACCAAATAATATATTTCTTCTTTGCTGAAAAGAAGTATCATCAAGCTGATTAAACAACCAGATATTTTATTATAACAATTTTTAAATCAATCAAGAACTATTTATATTGAATTTTCGGGTAATATCATTATTATTAACATACAAATCTTGTAATGGATTTTAATATTAATTCCAAATAAAATTTATCTAATGCTTTGTAGTTTACAACGAACAGAGAGATCTATCAATGTCACGACTTGTATAATATTAGACGAAGTGAGACAAAATGCAAATTACATAGCCAGACTCGACAAATATCCCTATTATTTGACTCTAAATCTACTACATAATAGTAATGAATTAAAAAACTGAAGCGTCATCGTATTTTAGATCTGTGTGAAAGACCTGACATTTCATTACTTGGTATAATTGGAAAAAAAGCTATTTTATTATTGATTTTACTTTTGTTTATGAGAAATGTAACGACATGTTTTCTTCAATTTAGGTTCATAGTGAAGAGAAGAAGAAGGGCATTAAAAGCTTCTTTACTAATTTACTAATTGGATCTTTATCAATTCTTTACTAACCTAACTAATTTTATCTAATCTTTACTGATTTACATCTTACTAATTTAAATTATTTTATTTTATGCGTTCTGTTAGAAAAATACCCTTGCGTATTGTAAATATATTTGCAAAGTAATTAATAGTATTTTGTAATCTGTTGTACAAAGCTCGAAGTTTAATTAATAATATTCATTTAGTAATAAAAATTACTCAGAAGTTTTTTTATTACACTTTTAAATTAACATTTTGATTTATCTGGTTCGATGTACTTGTTATCTTTTAAAATGCAAAAGATTTGAAGTAAACTAGTTTAAAAATCATAATCTAATTTTAAAATCTGTTGTTTTATTATTTGATGAGTTTTAATACATAATTTGTATTGTAATAGAGAATATAAATTTATGTTAGAATAATTTTTTTTTAAATTAGATAATTAAACACTATCGTTAACTAAATAATGAAGTAACGTTATTCATTAGCCGAAATAATCTACTAAATAAACAGATCCAGAAACATCAATTTTTTTTCCTTACGATTGTTTTTTACCAGTTTTTACTCACGTTTTATTTAACTCAATTAATTACTTTTTTCGAGCGAACATTTTTCAGTATTCTTTATTAGCCCAATTCACAAATAATTATTATATTTAACCCATACATGTGTATCTAATTTTTAGTAAACACCATCCACATCTGAGAAGTAGGACTACGTTAAAATATATTTAATTATAAATAATATAATTAAATTTAATAAAATATTTTTATTTAATTGGTATTTTATTATGATACATAATTTTTTCCTTCCTTGTACGAAGTAAAGAAAGTATTGTGATCGCGAAAAATCTCGGTTTTCAGATTTAAACGGAAATATCCATTTTGACCATCTCTGAATCCATTTTGAATAGTTTCAGCGTGACGTCTGTACGTACGTATGTATGTACACCATACATCGTATGTGTCGTATATACATCATATACATCTGCATACATACGATGCAGATGTATTTTCAGACGTACGTATGTATCTCACATAACTCAAAAACGATTAGCCGTAGTATATTGAAATTTTGGATTTAGGACTGTTGTAACATCTAGTTGTGCACCTCCTCTTTTAATTGCAATTGATTGAACCGAAAGTGTCCAAAGAAGCCCAAAATCCAAAACAATCTGAATTTTGGACTTTTCTTAACTGCAGTAATAAGCTCTCACTGAGTGTTTTTCAGCGATATATCATAAATGGTACTTATTTTCATTGGTTCTAGAGTTATAGCCAAATGAAAGTTTAACTAATGAAAATTTATATCTTGTAAGTGGAAGATACATCGGTTCAAATCAGACTTTTATCTCCTTTTTTATATTAACTTTTTCTTGTAATTTAAATATATTGATTTATTAATAATTATTGACCTCTGATTGTAAAAAAACTTTGGCAATAAATAATAATTCAATAATAACAACAGAACAAAATATATGGAAAAATATCAGAAGTTATTAATGAAATAAAATTTTATGTATTTTCATTATAAAAAAAAATATATATATGTAAGTTAATAGGCCTACAAGTTAAGTCATGTGGTATCCACATCAGATTTGGTGAAACATCTGATTATTCGTTTCTGTTTTCAATTTGTTGCTGTTACATCATAATAATTTTAAAAAAACATAATATTAGATAAATGTACGACTTACATTTATTTCAAGAATAATAAAGGGAGTTTTACTCTATCCTAATATTTCAGGTAGGCTTGTTGAATTAATAATTGTATAAATATTTGATGTTAATAAAAGATAATATTTTAGCAATTGTGTTACTGTCCACTTTATTAAAGAATTGGAGAATCGTATCTCACTTTCAAATAAAATAAGTTTAAATTAAGTTCAGCAAAAAATATGTATATGTAATTTAATAGGCATACAAGGAAGTCATGTAGTATCCACATCAGATTATTTTTTACTAACCCTTCAAAATAAGTTTATTTTATACATAAACGAAATACGTTTATACTTAAGTTGCATAGAGGTACAAGTCTGTTAAATTATTTTTTAGCTATATTTATTTTTGAACAATAATATATTACTCCATTTTTAAAGTAATCGACACCGTTTTCATGACAGTCTGTCTTCACCCCGTAAAATTCATATTTCTTAAGAAATATAATTTTTTTTAGTGTTTTTTTTATTATTTATTTTAAAAAAAAGGACGTATGAATGTTTTTTTTTCATTTAGTTTTAAAAATAAATCTTGATGTTCAAAGTTTGCAAATTAAAAGTTTAATGTGTGTGATAGATTTGTTGAACCTTCTCAATAATTTAATCTATTAAACTTAATAATTGCCAAAATTATAAAATTTAAAAATTTATTATTTAATACATTTAGCATCTAATGATGATAAGCTACATTAGGTGCAATTTACTATATACCGATTTAAAAAAAACTTCTTTTTTTTGTAACTCTGTAATATCTCTAAAATCCGTCTCGAGAACATTAAGAAGCTTTGTTGGAATATTCTTTGAATGAGAAGATACTATAGTACTTTTAATTTTCATTAGTTAGGATTTTTTAATTTTTCAAATAAGTGTTTAGGAAATTAATAATATATGTTTAACTATTGTCAGTAAAGTTTGTCGCGTCTAGAATTTTATGATTTTTCTAGTCTTTTCTCTTTAGAATTTAATAGTGAATTGTTTAATTTTACTATTAGCTGTGTGAATGTTTGTAACGGTACATTACAGTATTGAATGTGTATTAGAGAGAATAAGTAATAATTCGAACCTAAAATTTCTGAAGTATCTCAGTGTTATTTTGAATTAATGTACCTTAAATGTGTAGGGTTGTACATTCAGATGTCTTTAAGAATAATTTTGTCTACTAGTAATCTCTTACTTAATGGTATATTTTTTTTCTAATTTCATCGATATATGCGTCTTATTTTGTATCACGGTTCTAAGTATAAGTTAAGATATTACGCTAAGGCAATTGTGAAATGTGTTTATTATTTACAAATTTATAGGGCATATTTCTTTAAAAGGATATCTAGTTATTCTTCCATTTAATTTCATTCGCCAATTTATCAACCTATATTGTATCACGTGTAAATATTATCGTAGGTATTATGATCCAACATAGAGATATTTTGGTAGTGCTTCAATCGCTATGCCATTAGCAAAAGTTGATATTTTGCTATTAGAATTTCAGATGTGATTATAGAACAAAAAAACGGTCCTAAAAAATTGCTTTGTACACTCTATTAAACATTTTTTTTGGCGATTACTCATATTTGAATATCAGCATAATGCAGTGATATTTAGGATTAAATTTAAATGGAAATCTTGTTTAATTTCGAAAAGGAAACTTCCTCCTCAAATGCTGAACTAATTAATTCCCAAGAACGTATAATAAACTTACTGGCCTATATGGAGAACTCGTCAGGTAGTTACTTGGATAATGAACAATATCTATTAAAACTAGTTTCTATAAAGGGAAATATTCCAATATCAAATTAAAATTAACATTTTAGTTGCGATACAGTTTTAAATGAAAACTGGGTTTATTCATGTATTTCAGATTCATTTTTAAGAATACATTCTAATAGAGAAGGCAAAACCATTTCAGATAAATTTCAAAAAGATCTTTAGCTTTTCCACAAATTTTATGTTTTTTTTTTTTTTAAACTGGACTAAGTTGTTGTAATGGCTTCTTTTTTTATTCTAGCTCTTCGATAAAGAATAGTTACTAGCAGTTGACGCCAACTTGAAAAAAAGAAAAAAAAAACAAAAAAAAATTTGTTAATCAATTTTTATTTTTTTTATTTTGAATATATTATTTTTTCTTAGTTTTTTAAGTTAAGTTTTATATGTATATAAATATGTATATATATATATATATATATATATATATATATAATACAGCTATGAAAGTAGGTTATAATATTATAATCTTCACAGAAATAAAAATGTATTTTATACTATTCAAACAACTGAAAAGGTTAAAATTATTTATTTTTACCACAAAAATAAACTTTTAGTTGGATTATAAAATATAAGTTTGAAATAAGTTATTTCAAAGTTTTAATTTAATTTGGCTTGTGAAATAAGTTATACAACGGTTTCAGGTGTATTATGTGAAGTTTTTTAGAATAAGGAAAAGTTTTAATGTTATGTAATGTAATATCTACATTCCGTTTTGATATGCGTACGAGGTTAATTAAAGGAAAATTACCAGTTTTGTTTAGACAAATATAAGTTATTTTAAACTTTTCAGTTAAAATGTACTTTAGCCTTTCTGGCTTCTAAATGTATTATATAACAATAACCATAATTAAAAAAATAAATAAATATATAATAGTAGTTGCAGCAAAACAATTCCTTCTGTATTAATTTAAATTTATACTAAAAATTTAATTAATAATATAATCTAGTCAAAATTAATTTACGTAAAATATTATGGGAAAGAATATATATTTTTAACTTTAAGATTTAAGTAGCCTGTCCTACAGAGAATGAAGTTGTAGTTAAAATTGTATAGTATAATACTTCTTTTTTCGTTAAACATTGAATTTTAATAGTACTTGTAAATAAATTACGCTAATAAGCATTTACGAGCCTCGGGTCATAACTGGTAGCAATATTAAATTCTTTATGATGTATTTAAAAAAAATAATCTTTCTATAACAAAACACAGAATAAATACTAGTTAATAGTAATAGATATAACAAATGTATTAATTTTATGAAAAATATGATCTAAATTTAAATAAAATGTGAATTTTTTTCAATGAATAAAATGAAATCTAAATGAATTGTTTCTTGTTTCTCTTTGCTTTTATTTCATTAACGGAAAATTAGTAAATTAAATAAGTTATTTAATTTTAATAAGAAAATAGTAAATAGTACAAATAATGAATAAATCCACAATATGTAATATAATAAACAAGTAAAATTTTCCATGTAAATCTAGAAGACTTTGTATCACAAAAATGTAGAAACAGTTATTTAAATTATCCTATCTAATAAAAAATAGATTGCAACCATGTGGATACCTCATCATCACCAGAGGTACCTCTGGACCGGATGTTTAAGAATTAATAATATTTAAATCCACCGAATTTTACATTATTCCCATTAAAATAAATGTTTTTTTTTTTATCAGATATACTTCAGGTTTTTTATCCATTTTGCAAACAAAAGAAGATTCTGCATTCTAATATTATTTTTTATACTATGTTCAAGTTCTACCTACTTTTGACTTCATACTAATTTCAAAGATTTTTTTTGTAACGGAAGCTTGTCTGATAGTACTGAAGTATGTTTTTTACACATAATTGGATTCAAAAGAAAAAATATGAGATTTAAAGGTAATTTTTAAGTCAGAATTGTTTATTATTATTTTTTAATGTTACCTGGGGTAAGATATAGATGTATGTATATTGACCGATTTCATTGTACTCAAAGAATTTTCTTAAGAAACTATCCTGAAAAAATTGAATTATGGCTATGAATGTAAAAGAAACAGTTTCCAATAACGCTTCTTTTTAAATGAATTGCTAAGTATCAGGTAAAAAACAAATAAATAACAAATATTTCCGTAATCCAAAAAGCCAAACAGCCATAGAAGTAATCTTTTACGGTCTTCTCCTAAGTTATACAGAGTGTTTGTTTTAAAACGCAACCGAAAAAAAAGCAGCCCAGTTTTAAGAATATGTGCTGCATGTAATGCAATTACATATAAACATTACAATTATTTGTGTAAAAACAATATTGAGATCGATTGTTTTTATAACAAATGTTGAAAGTGTCCACCTCTTTTTCATATTCTGTGCAAATACTTCTAATTACTCGTAATTCTTGAATTACGTTGGCTTCAGTTCTTCTACAATAGTTTATTATTTTTGAATATACAACTTTTTAGATATCTCCAGAGAAAAAAATCAGCAAGAGAAAGATCAGGTGACCTAGCTGGCTATAACCCAATCGATATTACTCTTTCACCGAAGAAATTTCTCAAAGAATCCATTACTTTTGCCGTGTGACATGAGGCTCCATCTCGTTGAATCCACAAATTTCTAAATATGCAATAAATTTCATTACAATTTTTGGTAGAAGTCTGTATTAAGAGTGTTTTCAAAGAATACGGGGTCAATTATTCTTCGCCTGGAAATTGCAGATCACACATCAATTTTCTGTGGATGTAGAGGTCGTGATTGAATGATTTAAGGATTGTTAAGCTCCAGTAGCGATCATTTCGACTATTAGTGTAACCATCCAAATGAAACCAAGCCTCATCTGTAAAAAATGTATTATTCAACACCTTAATACTCTCCCGACCAATCTGATTAAACCATTGACAGTAGTGGAGCCTAGCAGCAAAATCAACGGATGTAGTTCATATGATATATGAATTCGGTATGGCTTTAAGTTAAGTGGCCAAGTAGCTTTAAATGCACTATATCCAGAGATATTCCTTTTTGTTTGTGCAAGTTTTCGTAATGATTTGTTAGATGAGTTTAAAAAGCTTATTCTATCATTTTCCAATGCTTCATCATTAAGTACTAAACTTTTCCGGCTATGTCTCTGATTCCAAACAGATCCAGTCAGCTATATTTCTTTATCAAAAGATGAATTGAAGATTTATTTACATTTTTACCTGGGAACTGCAATTTGAAATCTTCTTGGAACAAAATAAAAGATTTAAAATCATGATTTAAAAAATTGTATTTAAAAAGATTAAATCATTTTTACAATAAAGATCCTTTCTTTCGTGTTCAAAACTGTTCAGAAAAAAGAAATAGAAATTTATCTCAGCTGATTATAAAACAACAATAGGAGTGCTCTTCATTCAAAATTATTGTATTAACTTTTCTAAAAAGTATTTTACTTGGGTTGCGTTTTAAAACAAACACCCAGTACGCATTTCTTTCACTTAAATACTGATACCCGTCCTCCCACACCTTGGTATGGGGGACCCTCAAGGTGTGAGAGGACGGGTCGCGTGGGGTAAGCATCAGATGTTCGAAATATACACCTGGTGCTTCATAGGTAAGGGAAGAGAAGAGTAGCTTTGCAATTGAGGGATGGGCTGGTTGTCCAGAAGAGGAAGTCGGCGTGTCCTGATGATGCTAGGGAGACCCCGGTGGTATGCCCTTAGACAGAGAGAGCAGGCTGCTGCCACGACACCCTGAGGTGAACGAGTGATGCTTGATTGCCAGACTAGTTGCCTTAGGGGTGTTTAAACAGAAAAAAACTGATTTCAAGTCTTTTGAGTTTCATTCAAACGAATTTTTTTCATTCATAAGAGTAGCACTTCTTGTATATCTAGCCATATTTTAAATAATTATAAAACTCATAAAAAATAAAAGTAAAGAATATTTACTAATTCAATTTTTAAAAAACTCATTGAATCGTTTTAAAATTAACACTTTTAAGTCTTTTGGAAATTATGATTTTTTTTTTTAAATCGTCGCCAAGTAAGTTTTGGTAGCTGGTTTTTAATCTTTCCCATATATCAAACAATGTAAACCGAAGGATTAAGTATTTGTTTAAAGTCTACCATTCATTATTCTATTTCTGTATAAGATGGATTTTTTCAAAAAATTAAATTCTCGCAATTATTATCAACACATAAAATATTATAATTTCTTCTTATTCACAATTTTTTTTTGTATTAAAAAACTATTTTTATTTTTTATTCCTGAAATATACATTAACATTATAAACAATTTTACAACATTATTTAGTTTTAATCGCATTTACTTCAAGAAAATGAATAAAATAATGAGCAACTATGATTTATATAGTACATTGGTAAATATATACATATATATATTTTTTTTAATGATACTGCTGTAACATTTATTTTAAAATAAGCAAAAAATTATATAAAATTATTTAAATTATAATAAATCTTCATTTAATGCAGTTTTTATAAACTGAACTCAATCGGTTTTCTTGTTGATGAAAGAAATCTAAATGACTGAATTAAAAATACTTGGAAAGTTTATGATGATAAACGTAGATGGGGTTGGCTCGTAATTACTTGTTGTAGACTTTTTATGTAGGGTATATACCCCCATTCCCTTTACTCACTTCCTGAGATGGGGTTTAATTTTCTATTTAATGAAAAGCCTTCCGCTTTTAAAAGCTATTCTGTGAAGTTCTTACGATAAACAATATACATATTTTTTAAAATTCAGTCAAGCATTAAATTATAATTAAATTCCTTTAACGTTATAAAATTATTTAAATATATAATTTTTCTTATAATTATAATGTTATTTAACTACTACCACCATTTTGTATTTTAATTAATCATTATATATATTTTTTTTTAGTTTTTGCATCTATACCTTTAAAAAATTATATTTTTACAGATTTTATTTTTTAATAAAATTGTATATATATATATATATATTGAAAAATACTATATCTATGTGCTTGGCTACAATGTATTACATAGAAGTAATTTTTAATCTTTTACCAAGCAATTGCTATTGATTTTATATCCTGGAAAACCACAGATATCTAGTGTAGATTTCTTGAATTCTGACCCATAGGGAGTAGAATCTCTTGTTCATACAGTTAGTGCATCTATGTAAAACATCCGTGAGTAGCAGGATTATTAACCAATAAGAATTGAACAATAACACCGACGTATATTGATTGCCGGAGAAATATCGAGAAGGAATTTAAGCTAATTTGCGCTCATCCGGTCAGGCCTTGAACTAATAATCTCTCGTAAAAAAAGGCAATAACTAACCACAAAAATTCCTGATTCAGAACAGTTTAAATTTCGAACAAAGGAATATCTGGAAAGGATTACTTATTTATGGCATTAGGTAGATTTTTCAAGGTATTTCTTTAATTAAAATCCGCCCTATATATTAAAATGATAAGAAAAATGCTGAAAACACGAAAACTGCTATAACTCGAGACCTAATTGATCTACTGAGACGTATAGCAAAGCCACAGGAGTATAGGGATAAGGGAGGATTTATTAGTATTATTAAAAACAAATTACAAATTTTTGCCCCATCGTTTCATGTAACTGATATGCGATAATTCTGTTTCCAGAATATACCAAAAAATTGGACCGCTGATCATAAAGTTTCGATTACAAATTTACCCAAAACATACTTCTATTTGCTTCAGAAAATACAGTATTTGAAGATACTATTATTTATAAAAAAAATATAAAATACAACTGAATAGTTCTTGTATATTGATTCAATTATTTAACTTAAATCTATAATCCCAAAGTTAAACCAGATGGCGTAGCGCTGACTACGTATGAAGATAACTACTTGTAAATATGAAATCTATAGCAATAACATAACTTATCTTTAAGAATCTTATAGAAGAGGCCGATGATTATTAAATTTCATTTATGATGTATAACAAGAGAATATCTTTTATTCTCTTGTAGTTAAATAACCCGAGCTAGTCAACCAGCATTTGCGAATCATTTTTGCTATCATACACACGTAGCAAAAATCTCAAGAACCGCTGACCAAATTGCTACCAAATTTTAACAGTAGCTTCAATATGTATTCCGGATTGTCAGCTATATTAAAATAGAAAAATTTGTTATTAAAATGTGTAAATAATCCCTAACGGTGTTGCCCATCTTCGGACTGCTAGGTGGCGAGCTGCTAAATTTTCATGCTCCTTTCTTATGGTGAGCCACCTTCAAAATATTTTTCAATAAAAATATTATCAAAAAGGTCTTATTTAAATAGAAAACAATAAGATGTAGTGAGTGATTTATAATCAACGCCGAGCAAAAATTACTGAAGATAAATTTATGAAAATTTGTATACACGTTTTTCTCAGTGAGGGCTTTTTGAAATTCCGAGTTTAATAGGATAAAATAACAGTTAAATTTACTTTTTTTTTTTTTTTTTTTTAATTTATATTAAGATATCAGCTTGATTTTTTAGTTCATGTATTTTTCACGTGCATATCTAAAAACCAATCTCTAAATTTACTGAAATTTCGAGTTTAAAGGGTTAAAATGTGATTTTTCTTTGAAACGTGAATTTTTTTTAATTATCGATAACAAATGAAATATCAACCTGATTTTTGGCGAGTGTAATTTTCATGTGAATAAATAAATGTCTAGATTTTTTTTTAATTCGACCTTGAAACGAGGTAAAGAAAGGTAAACAAGTGTTGAACAATGATTATAAATTTTAACAATTCCAACTATACTAAACGAGATATTCAATAGATTTGGGCTTACAAATAAATATCTCTTCAGATAAATATCTAAAAAAGATTTTTAATTTCTATTATTTTAAGGAGTGCGACAGTATTATGCACTGCGGCTCAACCAACACAGCCACTGTCGTCTTTACTGTATATGCGACTAGCTGCACCTGCCTCCGGTAACTTGACTAAAAAAACATAAAATTAAATAATTTACCACGACGGCAAACGCAACTAACCATACAGCGCAGGTGAAGCTGCAACGGGGAGCTAGTATTTTATAAAAGTGATTGAATAAAATAATCTAGTAAGAATTTTTTTAACTTGTTTTCGTAGTTTGGACGATATATGTGAAATTTACAGTTTAAAGATTTCTTTACGCTATTTCAGAAATGTAACAATTACTCATCAAAAATTACAAAAAAAGAATGGCTGCAGTGATATCTAATAACAATAAATTTTCATTAATATATCTTTCATCTTCTTGAAGTAAATTATATTTTATGTACTACAATACAGGCAATTGTGAACTTAGGGATTAATTTTATCTTCTTGATTCAGCAGTTAAGTTATCTATGACATTTAAGATTACAAATAAATAAAATAACACGGTTGGCCACTGTCTACAAATGAGATCAACAATTGTTGAACGAATGAGATCTTAAAACTTAAAAATACATCTTTCATATTACTGATCTCTAAATTAATAGGTAAAAATCGATTAATTTAGAGATCTCCATAACCATTGGAATGAAAAAGAGCCATTAATTATAAAATAAATACAATTATTATTCATTTATGAAAAGGTTAATTTTAAGCAATAAGATAGAGTTCGAGAAGTTAAATATATTTGAGCCAACAAAAACTGCAATCTCTCTTTATCAGCGAGTACTACAAGTATTTTCTCGGTAGGGCTGAACTACAATTAAGTATACATTTTTCACGCCGTAGTCTTAATGACTGAAAAGAAAAGAGGATAGATTATCCCAGGAACATCGTGGATCCTCAAGGGTAATCGTTATCAAATACTTTAAATTTAAGACTGCATCCTATCAGCAAAAAGTTATAAGTTTGTTCTGCTCATTTTTTACTTAATTTTTCATAATGTATTAAGTAATTTTATTTATTAAATCTCTTATGCGTTTTTCGCATCTTGACGTAATACGGAAGCCACTTGAAAAAGTTACATAATGACCCATAAAAGTACAAAAACATCTTTTGCCAACTTTTCTAATCAAAGTGGTAAATGATATGGTTTTACATTGAATCTAATAATAATATATCATATCAGCACACCATGTTTACCGACATCCAGACTGAACTCACACTTGCAAGATAAGATAGTGATAACCTTTTCACCTTCACCATGATGACAGACTTTAGAACAAATTACTCTAAGTGAAAACTGCTTTAAATTATGACTTGGTTTTATTATAAACACTAAAATTCTGTTACATGATATACTGTAAGAACAAATAAATTTTTTTTTTTTTTTTTGTGTTTTTAACGTTAATCATATTTTATATAAAAAGCTAATTTGTATTTAACCACTTCAATTAATCCTTCGATTTTTAAAATACGAAAATTTTTAAATTACTAATTTATAATATTTTTTTTTTTTTATTAATAAAAAAGGATAAATAATTAATTACAAAAATTTTCTGTAATAATATTAAATTAAGTAAATAAGCTCTAAAAGCTATTTTTTAGCTAATGTACACAAATTACTGTAGGATTAAAGTTGTAAATGGCAGGAAAAAAAAGAGTGAGGCTGTGTTAAATCCTGCGATAAAAATTTATTGACGTTATTAACTACGCTTTAAATTTTGATCAGGTTATAAATCTCACATTTATGAAGAAAATATGTCTATAAAAAGTGATTCTGAATAGAAATATTCAGTTCAGTCTTTTACTTTCAAATTATTTTTTATTATGAATATCATTAAATATTTCATTTTTAATTTTATGAAGAGAAAAATTACGTGTAACTTAATAATAATGATTGTTATCCATTGTAGAATATTTTCCTCCGAATAGTATGGAGAGAAATCTCTTAATAATATTCTGAGTAGAGGGTACAAGAAAAAAAATATTTATTTTTTCAAAGGTTTTATCAATACCACCTGTTTCCATTTTGTCCAGTTCCCACACTGGAGAAATTCACAGCTGAATTTATATCTTGCTTTATCATAATTCTGTTCAGAATTTTACTTATGTTGTACAGACCACTGTAATTTAACAATATTATGTTTCTTGCATTTATTTTAAATGCATTTGTTATTTTAATAATGGGATTAATATTCTTACACTCATAATAGATTTAGTGAATTACCTTAATAATGATATAATCCTCTTAGAAATAGGATTCCTATTCCTCCTACCTATGCCTATTACGAATATATTTTATTATCAATTAGGAAATAAACATATCGTCAGATTTTTTCATACATAAACAATTATAACGGATTATAAGGTTAGGTTGACACACAAATGTATTCTAAAAAGAGAATAATTATTATCAAAAATAAAAAGAATTTTATACAAGGATTATTGGGAATAGTCACAAATTATAGTTCCTCTATGGATTCTTCAGTGAGCATTACAAGGTTTATTTTGTATTCCTCTTATTCCCACCAAAATAAAGTTGATATTCAGCTTTGCAAACGGTATCTGAACCCTTTTCTTTCTTTCTTTTTCCTGTTTAGCCTCCGGTAACTACCGTTTAGATAATTCTTCAGAGGATGAATGAGGATGATATGTATCAGTGTAAATGAAGTGTAGTCTTGTACATTCTCAGTTCGACCATTCCTGAGATGTGTGGTTAATTGAAACCCAACCACCAAAGAACACCGGTATCTGAACCCTGTTCACCACAAAGCAGTGTACGAAATACCATTCCATTTAAACAAAGAGACTTTGATAGGAACATCGAAACTTCAGTTGATTTATTTGCATTGCATTTATGTACGGAAAAAAATCATGTAAAATTATAAATTAATAAACTACCCTTTTCTAGAAACACAGTAAATTATGTACACGTTGTCACTCATTATGTAATATATCGATTAATTAATTTTCTTATAATTATCCGAATTAATAAAATTTAGGTGACTCTTTATTAAATTGATTTTTTTTCTATAGTTTTAAAGAGTTTTCATTTAATCTTTGGTACATAGAGATTAATTATGTAGAGGGTATGTGGAGCTGTTGCCCAAACTTAATGGACCGATAAATTTTGTGCCTGTTCTCGCTTCCTTCACTAATCTAATTAAAAGTAATACGTAATAATTTCCGTAATTATTACGTTAAAACAGGCAAAAATTGTCAGCCTGCATCATTTTTATCATCTACTTTAAAAATTTCAACCAGTTTCAGATTTTTATCAACAATTTCGAACAAATGAGGTATTACTTTATTCACAATAAAAAATTTAACATTTTATTAAATAAAACTAACATTACCGGAGCTGTTAGAAAATTAAAATGACAAAAATTTTAGAATTCTGTAAGGTAAAATTTTCAAACTTATTTTTTTTGTAGTAGAAGATAAAAGAATATTAAGTTGTTAAGTACATGTACATCAAATTTCATTAAAATAGACAATCCATTCTTAAGACATATTTTTATTAAAAAATTAAAAAAAATAAAAAAAAAATTGGTGGAAATTAAGCAAGTTAGGGTAACTGACCACATATTTTCATTTATTTTGTCCGAAATCAGTCCCTTGTTTAGGCAATAACTTTCGGGATACCTTGCATTAATTACTTCCTTTTTATTTTATTTTTTTATAATTTACGTATCACTGATGCCATCTTTTATGATATATTCATCGTTGAATAGCTTGATTATAAAAAAAATTAGTCATATATATATATATATATATATATATATCATATATCACTCCAATTCTTAATTAATAATGGTTGTAGCCTCTTTCGTGCTTAATTTTAGTTTTATCCATACATTTATTGCAACAAAAAACAATAGTTTTGAAAAAACAAAAATGGTTACTTATCTAATTATTTTTTATTTTATTGAAAACAACATGAACAAAAATAAAACTACTATCTGCAACATAATTTGTCTAAGAGTGGATTGATCAGAAATATTCTTAATTTATTTTTATTTTATATAATTTTAAAGATGTTGAACAAAATTCTCAAAGCTGAAACAAATTATTAGGCTTACTATGTTCCCCATGTAGAATTTTTCTCAAGAGTGGGATACTGATTATCTTCTCGTATATTCTGATTGATTATTCTAAAAGGAATTTAAAATGAGATAAGCCACAGATTTTGTATTTCCCTCGTTGTGAGAGTCTTATTAAAATTGATGACGAGTAAAAAATATTCGTAACAAACACGTTTATACATATTAAAAATCTACAATAATCAGACTGTCGTAATGAAAGATAAAAGCTGAACATAATTGAACAATGTGAATAACAAAGGGAGTTTTATTTTAAACTGAAGCGTTGCACGTAAAATGGCTTTCTCTGTAGATAGGAGGAGATTTAACGAATGCAGATCAGAGCGAACGTTTGAGGGTGAGAAATGATAGCTCGGTCAACATTTTGCATGTTGATTGGAGCTGCGTAACCGCCATTAGAATCGATTCATCCGACCTATAGGTCATCTAGTTATTTTTGAACCTATCACGCTTAGAAATCAAAACCTTTCACAAATCAAATCCCTTTTTATCGATATAATCCAATTAAATGCAATAAAAAATAAAAAAATAGAGAAACAACAAGTTTTATGTTCTGATAGATATAGGATAGTGTGCTGTGAGAAGAGATAACTTGAGTGTGCTCACGATTTAATTAAAACAGAAACATAGGCAGTATTAATGTACCCTATGAAATAGTGAAACCCGTTAAAGCTTAGCTGTTGTCGTTTACAACTGGCATTATGTAATCCTCTACTCTACCTCTAATTTAGAAGCTACATTACAAGGCTCGTGAATATTGGGAAATACAATATCGTGTATGGCCAAGCTTGTTAGTTAACTATACCTACAAATGCAGAACATTTAAGTTCTATAATCGTCCAGCAGCTTGAATATATAAACTCGTATACCAAATGAATTCTACATTAATTTACTGATTTACTAATAAAGAGTCTTAAGTAAAATAAATATATACTAGCGCAATCGGAGCAGGAAGACCCGCGCGAACAAAATCCCGACACAATTTTTGAACCTAGTATATGTTTAAAATATCGTTTTTAATAAATAAATATATATTTCTAAATAAATACATAAAAATAAATACGATCCTAAATAATAAGAAAATTGCGCGTATAAAAGAAAAACATATCGACTAATCAACCATGAGAATTACCATAATACAACTCGAAACTGACATACGTATATTATTGATAGCTCATGCCAATTCTTGTATTTCCTATATCAAAAGATTTTCATCAAAACTTTTCAACGTAAGCGTTATTATATATATATATTATTAGTACCATATTTTTTATCTTTTATTAGAAAATTAAAAACTGAACAGCATTAAACAGTGAAAATCCTTTTTAATAGAAAAAAGTTCCTTATTAAAATATAAATGAAAGATTTTGATTGTCATAAAAAAATTGTTTGATTTCATATTATTAAGGAATATTTGAAACTGAAATACAAAATAATAAAATATGAATCGAAATTCATACTTACATATATAATTTGTATGTAATTTTAATTTTTATTTATATATAATTGCGTACATTTTTTATACAAAATTTTCTACATTTAATGATGCGTGTACAACATATTTTTCCCAACACAAATAACTACCATCGCAATTTTAATGCAACATTTCTACATGATAAAAGTGTATATTTATCTGATATATTATGCATGCAATTTAGACCGATGCTCTAAGATAAATATTATTTTCTAAATTAACTGACAATGAGTTCTGAAAATGGAGTACATCCAAAACAAGGCAACAACATATGATTTAATTCTGATCAAGCTAAGAAAGGTAAGATAATTGTTGCACTCAATACAAAAATTATGATCCTCTTAAAAAAATATAAAACTTACAAAAATACTAAATAAAGAACTTACAAAATTACATAAAAAATATACATAATAAAAAATATACATATTAATAATTATTATTTAGTTTTATTATTATTGTTATAATGTTATTATTACAATTAATCTTTCAGTTCAATGAAAACAAATTTAAAAGTAAAATTAAGGAGGCAATATATTCATAAGTCTCATTTTTGTATGACAAAAAAAGTACATAGGTTTCTAATTAGTCTAATTTCTGATTTTTATTGTACGGGTACTATTATCATACAAGGTCCTCGGATCGTTTTGCTGAACCAAAAAAATAAAATAAATAAAACTAATGTTATTATAATTATAATAATATTATTTTTACTGGGGTGTTTTGAAATATGTGAATTTAAAGAAATCTATATATTTATGCTTATGTGCAATAAAAATAACAAATGTTGAAAATGAAAAATATAATTTCTTAATACAGAAAAAAGGAACATAAGTTATATTCCCACACCAAAACATGAATCTAGCAGATTGGCCTAATAAAATCAAACTAAGAAGCAAAAAGTAAATAAATAAAATCAACTTTTTACATTTAATGTGTTACTTGCCAGTCAACACCTTTTGATATTTTAAACGGTTCCTAATGATATTAAATAGATTAGCCTAGTTTTCTCATTTAAAATGTTATAAACATAACAACCACCAACTTCCCAAACTAATAACTTAATATTTCTCAATATATTTTCTCAACTCAAATAGTGCTGCTAAATGCTAATTCTTCTCAAAAGGAAGTTTCCAATATAAAAATTATTTCGATTTAACTCTGTATCCAATTTCAAATTTATGGCCATTTATTTTTTCTTTGCTATAAACTAATTTAAAAATATACATAAAATTTCTAAAATGTTTTGCAGTTTCTTACTAAAAAGATTTAATATTTTAATAATTAATGAAAATGTAATTCATTTGCCTGATGAGAGGTAAAATTTAACTTTTTACATATACAGAATAATTAAGCGTAACTACTTGGAAAACTAGAAACCTTTTCAAAAAAAAAAAATTTGAAAATGTTTTATCCCATCTAGCGTTTCATACCCCCAAACTTGTGTTTCAGATAGCCCCCACCAAATTACATGAGACGTCGAACATTCACTTTCTATGAGATAATAGGGTAAAAAAAGCGATTTTTCTAAAAACTATTTACAGCTGGCTTAGGTAATGAAGAGTTTTCATTATAACAATTAGAATATAAAAACTGGGAAGAAACAAAGAACTTAAAAATAAAATGTGTAACTATGTATTCTATATTATTGCTGTAACCTATTTTAAATGATATTCTAAATATATTTAAATTTATATGGTATTATGGAAAATATGAATGAATCATTTATATTAAATAAACTAAAATGTCTTTGCTGTATATGGACATGTTTTAAAATTCCTTTTTTAGAGTTTATCGTACATATTTTTTATTGAATTTTTTTGTCCCTCAGCTTAAGTAAATAAGAAACAATTGATTTGAAAAAGCTTACTTATCAAAAGCAAGATAGCACGAAAGACACGATAGGTTATCAGGCTTTAAACATATATTTATTCATTGAAAATTATTTTTTTTAAACTCCATTAATGTATTTTGTCCATATAATATATAAATTAATATATCTATTCGAATATATAAAATCAAGTATATACAGTACGCACCAAAAACTCTAAACCGGATTTAAACCTTTCAGAAAAAAATTATCAGATAATTTTTAAAGAAGATAAGCAAAAAAAGGTCATATTATGAAGTATCAAGCTATGCGTTGAAAACCAACCCAGTAATGCTAAAAACAACTTTACTTGAATATACATATTTCAAGTACAGTTTTATAAAAATAAATAATATATATTTATATAATTTTTTTCATCTATTTTTTGTATCGTATTTTTTTGTACAACAAAAAATTAATTTCAATATCAACGAAAGCCAACCAAATTATAGATGGATGTTTATTAAACATTAATAAAATTAGCATTTTACAAATATTACAAGAAAATTATCACCCGATTGACAAAATTTTATAAAAGAAACCCAAATTTGTTTCTAATTCCAGAAAAAGGTGTACCATAAATCTGTCAAATTGAGATTGTAAGTACATACTTATTCAAGAACTATTAATATATTCTTAAGAATTAAGTGCACAAATTTAAAGTTTATATATTTACTCAAAGAAATTTTCTGTAGATAATCGACAAATATAACTATTATATCGTACTTACTGTCTTAAATACTAAAAAAAAATTAATTTCTTACTGTCTGAAATATTTTTTTTTTCTTCTGATGGGTTAAAAAAATTAGAAGCCTACTGCTAAAAAGACAAGGAGCTGTTTTAATATCCTTTTAAAAGTTGTAACTATGTATCAAATTAAAAACTGTGAGGAAATAAAAAAAAAAATGACTTCAAATTTCATTCACAATGGCTTTTGCCATATTTTAGTGGATATTAAAATATGAACTATATTTTTCTTAAATGCCTGTTAAGGAAAACGAATTTGTTTTCTGCCATATCCTCGTTAACGAGTTTTGAAAAACATTGATATGATCAATGCCCCATATAGAGAGATATTGAGCCAAATCTGATGAAAATCAGTTTGGTGAATCCTGAGATATAAGGCAAAAAACAACATGACACACATACGTTCATATGAATGCGCATGCATACATGTCTTTTGTTTTTTTAGATGAACTAGTTGGACCCTAAAACGTAAAAATTTGCAAAAACCCGATACGCCATTTCAAACATGATTACTATAATTCTCCCTTTAATATAGCTATTCGCTCAAGCTATATTTGCTCAGAATTAAAAATTTATATATACATATACAGTATATGTAAATATTAGAATAAATTACTGGAAGGCATAAACTTTATAACTGTAAAATATCATTTAAGATATATGCAGACAACAAATATCTGTCGGATACCAAACAAATATTTGGTATTTTAATATTTGCCATCAGGAGTGATGAAACAAAAATAAATTAAAAACTCATTTTAACAGAAAAATAATAACCAAGAATTAGGCACAAACACTTTTTCTAAATTTGTCACTCTACTTTTATTTATATTGGAAAGCATATCTAAATTAGTGGAAATTTGCTATTGGGATGATCATTGTAATGCTGGTATGAACCATTCAAATCGTAAAATTTTCTTTATTAATATGTTTATTTCTGGAAATACAGCCCATTCAATTAAAGGCAAGTATTGGTAAGATGTTATATTATTTAGAATGTTATACTTTCCGAAGGTTTCCCCCGCAGGAGCTAATTTTAAGGTATCCCCCTCAACATCTTGATAATTCGTTCTTTGCATTTATAATTAGTTTCACACTAAAAAGATTCCCAAACAATTGTTTGATAAAATACAAACATTTTAATGGGATTAAAAATAAACTGATATTATTATATGCGGTTCTTAATAATATATTTATTACAAAGCAACCACTTTGCGTTTATGGATATTCACATCCATAAAGATTAGTCGTTTTCAAAGTGTTAATAAATTAATTAAGAACATTATGACTTAAAACAATTTTAAAAACGTAACATTCTTTCTTTAGCATTTTCAGTGTTACGTGCGATTATCAATATATTTTTTTTGCGAGAACTAAACAATGTATTTCTCCTTTTTAAATTAAATATTATTAAACTGAAATTTCTCCCACATATACTGACGTAGATTCAATTATTAAACTAAACAAACAATCACTATTTAATACCAAACAATTCAAAGGTTTCTTTAATATAACTGAATAATAAATATTGCTTTCCTTAATAATCATGTTTTACGTTTAAGAAGATAATATACGTCGTATTTATAAAATTCATATATGTATTTTAAGTTAATGTTTACTTTTGTCTTTGCTTAATACGATTGTGGAACCTATATAATATATTCAAAATGAACACTAAGATATACGAAACAAAACCTATGAGAGGAAATTTTGTAACGTTAACATTTCACATAAGATTGTATGTATAAAGTTTAATATAACATCTGAAATTATTTAAGCGGTACCAGCAGTAAGGCTTCAGGCATTTCTCTAGTTGATGTCAGATGGTGGAAAATAACTTGATCTGGGATGCACTGTAGATTGAGTTAAGTACCGCCTTGACAGCTGGTATTAAAACAAACTTTCTATTAAAAGCTACCACAACTTATTTTCGTACCGAGAATAATTATATTATTAATTAGAAAAAAATGTTATAGTAAATAAAAATTCAGTCGTAATAAATTTTCCTTTATATGTTTTCAAAAGACGTATATGATCATCCTGAATCCGTAGGGGAAGACACCTACCATGTGACAGTTGCGGTCGCCACGCCAACTACTCCGTACCTAGCATAATTTCCACACAAATTTTAATCTCACCGTAAAAATTTCAATTTATTTCTGGAAGTTTTGAGCGACCGTTTAATGATTAGTCATCTCCATAAGGTTATCTATTCTGAGGCAGGTTCTTTGCTTGATGTCCATCTAAATACTTTTCAAATTACTAGTATACTTCTGAATTCTTATTATCTGGCATTTCCTTTTACATCAGCAACAATATGTACTCTTCTTTGATCACTCTAGAGAATTTTCCAACTGATCCTTTTAGCAATGTTAATTAATCCTTATCTTATCATGGTTCTGTCAATTAGTTTTCCTATTGTGAATTAATTATTTATTTTAGTTACCTCTCATCGTTACTTCCTCTTTTCTGTCCATTTACTCTACTTCAATTTCCTATATGCTAGCATTTAAAATTTCTACAGCCATTCTTTTTTCCCTTCCTCTTATTTCCATGTTTCAAATTCATAAAAAATATGCTCAATTTTAACATTTCACAAATCGTTTCCTTAAATCTAGCTCCATCTTATTACATATTATTTCTTTCTATTAAAAGCTTTCTTAGCCAATTTTAATCTTATTTACATTTACGTTTTTATTTGCAACCCTATTTAACTCAATTAAGAACCTATTCTGTTTTACTTGAAGGCTTCTTCCTTCTTTTTTCCGGAATCAGATTGGCTTAGTTTCCCTACCATCAATACTTATACTTTCCAAATATTAATTTTTATAGTTTTGAAGTCATATCTTGAATACCTTCATCCCATTATTATAATAGCTCCTATTTATGATTCATCTTCTAAAAATTCATTAAATTTTCGAGCCTCAAGTTATATTTTTAATATAACCTAATTGTGGTTTGCTTTTCACTTAATAATTTATTATTTACGTGAGAGTTTATTGTGGTAAAATTATTTTGGTGATTTATAATGCATGGTGTAGTTTTCGTTTTTGTTATTTGCATGTTTGAGCGAATGTGCTTCCGGTCAGCTCAATGTAATATTTAGTGTAGCTACTGTAGTTAAATTTCTATACTGTCCTGGATTGGGATGTGTGCGTACGCGCACTGGTGAGTGCGCACGTGGGGGTGTATATGTTTAATTTAGTTTACTGTTGAATCATGTGTATTTTGTCTGAATTTTAATAACAAGTAATCTTCATTTTAAAAATTGTTAATTCTTTTCTTTGATGAATACCTGGAAATAAAACTATGAGTAGATAAAACGATTTTATTTCTGAATATAAAGCACCGTGATGAACTAGTCTGCTTTCAATCAATCGCTAAATTAAAAATACTTTTAATTACTCGTTTTAAAACGCTAGGAAGATTTTTAAACCAATCAGAAAAATACTCTTATTAGACAATTAGGAAGAGAATAATTGTAATCGAATTTATACAAAATCATTTTCATACCCGTTCTTGTTATTTTATGTACTTTTAGTTCATTTATACGGATGCATTGATAGATTAGATAAATTAAAAGAGTATTTCTAGCTGATTAAAAAATTTAATTCAGCTAATAAAAACGAGGATAAATATCGAACCCGTTAAATGAAAATAATGATAATATTATTTTCTACATTTGAAACACTAATTCGTACGCTATTAAATTACTTTTTTATCTTTTATCATTAATAAAATTAAAGAAAATTTACGAATAAAATTATTAGTAAAATAAAAATGATCAATTTTCTTTTTTCTTTGGGTTATTAATAACTGCAGTAACATTAAACCACAGAAAATTTTTATTCCTTTAAATTATTAAACTATCCTTAAGCAGCATTTCTTACTTCCTTAAAACAAAAAGATAATTTCAATTATAATTTAAGTTGAACTTTTTTAAATGGAATTATCCCTAAATAAATAATTAATTTCTTTTATCCCACATAATCTTTATTATTTACATTAATTTGTTTTTAAAACAATAATTTTTGTAATTAAACTTGACAATTCTTACAAATAATAATTTAATAATCGTATAAATATAAAATCCTTTTGGCTACCCTGCAATTAAAACATTAAATATAAAAAACTATTACTTTATAAATAAAATACTAAAACTCCAGTTTTCTTTAAAAAAAAAAAAAAAATTAAATAAATAGAATTATAAAAATAATTAATCATCCATTTATTTATTCACTGTAAATTATCACTTTTACGCTTTATTAAAAGGAAACCAAAATCCTTTTCGTCGATCTTCAACATAAAATTAAAGATTTGTAAACTTTAGAAATTAAGATTTTTAATACACATTTTTAATAATCTACTTTGCGACTTTTTTAAATTTTTATTTTAATTTTGACTGCCTAAAGAAAATTTATTGTAAGACAAAATGTTCTTATTTATTTTTTTTTATTTTTAATGAATATAGTAATTCCTAATCAATAAAATATATTTGGCGCCTGATAATTATTCCTGACACAATTAATGCTATAAACTGACTTTTTTATCCTCCTCTATGCTTGTTTATAATTCTTCTCAATCACATACAATCTTACTCTAGATTATGTTTCATTCAAATCTTCCATTTAAATGTTTTTTTTTTGTTTTTTTTTGACGTGACAACGTCTTATAAATCGATGAACGCCGGCAGGACGCACGAAAAATTGTCCCGTTCCACCTGAGCCGAGCCGAGCCGAGCAGAATCGTCGTGCAATACAATATACTATCATGTCAAGCAGGTTTTGGCGGGCTTTTCAAAAACAGCAATTTCATGGATTTGAATTATGATTTCAATTTCATCGTTTTAAATTGACACTTTATCAACATTGATTTGATTAAAGTTTATTTCTATAACAAATTATTCATAATTATTTTTGAACAAATCATTCAATTTAAACTTCAAAAATTATTAATATTAATTATTATTATTATTAAATGAAATGAAAAATGGAATATTAACGTGTTTCATTAGCTATTTAATCAATCACTTCGATTCAATTTGTTTGTTTAAACAAGTAATTTTTTAAAACATCCAAATCATTTTAATTAATTGGTATTTTCATCCACCCCAACCCCAGTTTTTCTACCTATAAAAGAATATTTAATTAATTTAGTTAATTTTTGACGTGACGTCTTATAAATCGATGAACGCCGGCAGCAGGCACGAAAAAGCATGACTCATTGTCCCGTTCCGCCTGAGCCGAGCATACGAGCGAGAGCGCGGCACGAGCAAGAGAGAGGCACGATCGACCTAAGCGTACGGTTTGTGTTTATTTAAACAAATTATTTAAGTTAAACTTGCAAAAACTATAAATAATATTTAAAAATTGAATATTAATGTTTTTTAACCATAATTTCGATTTACTTAACACGAGTTTTAAAAATATTTAGAAGTTTTAATGACAAGTTGAACCACCTAACCGTCGTGCAATGGAATATACTATCATGTCAAGCAAGTTTTGGCGGGCTTTTCAAAAACAGCAATTTCATGAATTTGATTTATGATTTCAATTTCATTGTTTTAAATTGACTCTTTATCAACATTGATTTAATTAAAGTTTATTTTTATAAAAAATTGTTCATAATTATTTTTGAACAAATCATTCGATTTAAACTTGCAAAAATTATTACTATTAATTATTATTATTGTTATTATTATTAAATTAAATGAAAAATGGAATATTATCGTGTTTCATTAGCTAATTAAACAATCACTTCGATTCAATTTGTTTGTTTAAACAAGTAATTTTTTAAAACATTCAAATCATGGATGAATTTAATTAATTGGTATTTTCATCTAGCCCAACGCCCGTTTCTCAAAAAAAAAAGTGTTTACTTCATAAGGATAACAAGTTTTTTTTTTGCGACAATACAATAAAGGTCTACGAATGTCGCGACATTGTCGGTCTTTGCAATACGTTGTCACGCACAAATCTCGTGCAAAACATAGTTTCACACAAACCAATGTTGTTTTTTTTAATTTTTAATTTGGTTTTATATATATAAATTTTGTCTGACTTCTTTAGAGGAGGTTGTTCAGCCGTATATGTTATTTATTTACATTTATATATTTTGCTTATGTTTCATTTTCTTCTTTTTTACAGCTATATATTTAGTTGGACTAAGTACGATGATGTTAATATATTCATTTAATAGCATTTTTTTTTGTGTTTAACCTTCGGGTCTACCGTTAGGTATTGCTTCAGAGGATGAGATGAATGATTTGTAGCGTGGATGAAAATGCTATGCCTGGCCGGGATTCGAACCCGGGACCTCCGTATGAAAGGCCGAGACACTACCACTTCTAATTAACCGTGCTAATTTAATAGCATGGTATTGTTCACCTCTCACGTTCATAACTACACATGTTCATCTCATCTCATTAATTAAAATACACGACACAACAATGACAATATATGAAGTATAATATAATTAAATATCTAAAAAGTTAAACAAGAAACATTAAACAATCATTTTAAGAAGTGAATCAGTGCGTTTTATTTAACATAAAGTTTATATTAACTATATACTGGGCGTGACCGCGGACGCTATTTGACTCGCACATTTCTGAACAGAGGCTACTGTGACCGGGGCGGGAAATTTCTCGTGGCTTTCCACAACAAGTAGTTGTCTCTTTTCAAAAAGTTAAGAATACCAAGGCAATTTTTAAATGTCCCATCTTTGAAAGATCTTAGCACCTGTTTTAATCTATTTAAGGATGTCCTCCCCTCCAATGTCCTGTAACACTACCACCTCCTCCAGAGCCGTTTCTTGGATGTAATAAGATCCATAACATCCGTAGATAGACCCTTCCTCCTCGAAACTCATGCCCGACCCCAGAATTGAGCGCCAAGCCGCCTCCTGTCAGAGAATAATTTACCGGTGATTATATGGCGAGAAGAACTCCTACAAGCTGAGAGGCCCAAGTCTTTTAGGAACTTTACTGAGATTACTTAATAACCTGCAGAAATTCTACGTGCATAAGGCGGCTGTACATATTTGATCTGAGTGGTTGTTTGAGATTTGGGGTGAATTAACTATCTTAGGTTGTTATGCATTGTAAAAATATTTAGATTTATTTTACTATTAACATTTACGGGTTCAGTTTTCTTTATATTTCATTGTTTCTTCGTTTGGATTGTTTTTGGTGATTCTTTGTGTGACTGACATGACTACTTCTTGGTGTTGTCTTTGTGAGGCGCAATTAATTAACGGCCTAGATATTTTAATTCCTTATTTTTTTACCGTTTAGAAGAAAATTTAATTAAAGATTACTACCAGACGGTGACTTGACCTGCAAACAAACTGTTTGGTTCATTATTTTTAAATACGTTACACGTTATTATAGAAATCATGTTATTAATGCGCTTTGAAACAGCTGTAATATAATATCATCTGAAATATTTCCTGGACATTTCATGTTGAAATTTTATTAAATTTTAAATTAATAATTAAAAAGAAAAGTAATAATGATCTGCCGTTAAAAAAGTATCCCTTTAGTCAAGCCGGAAGGCGGAGGTAGATTTCGCCGGTGCTAAGTAGGGCATAAAAAATATTTACTCCTTAATGTTAAAAAAAACTTCAAATTTACTCAAACTGACAATGGTTGCATGTGAAAAAAGTTTCACATGTTTAGCATACAACAAGCCCCATCTTAAAATTCCAGCAGCATATTGGTCATCCCTTGCTGTAAGGCTTGGTTATATCAAAAGATTTTCTCAGACAAAAGTTTTAGATAATGTTTAGAGGGCTAACGACCACTTTAAGCTGATTCGATACTTTGCTTATTAAGAGAGGTATGACTAGCTTTCTTATAAAATCTACCTAATAGAAAAGATACCGATATTATTATTATTATTATAATTACTAGTACTACTATTGCCCTTAATTTCATAGTAATTATTAAGATATTATGTTGTTTCATCTTTTTATTAAAAATGATAATTAAAAAAGTTTCAAGATGACTCTATAAAAGAGTAAAAAGTTGGAAAATAATTACCGAATATTCAATCATAATTTTAGGTACGAAATTTACCTGACGTTTTCAAGAACGTAATTTAAAATTTGATTTCAAATTAAAATATATTTTGCTTTTAGAACAAAAATTAAATCTTAAAAAAATTTGTGAAGTTTATCATCAACACCTATGAAAAAGACTCTTTCCTCCACCGTAAGGTCTTAATTAAACAAAAAATAATTAAATAAATGATGATATTGCAAATCAAAGTGTTTCTTGTAAGCTGAAATTGTAAAATATTAAAAAGTATATATAATCTTCTAAAAAGAAATCTTCCCAAAAATCATAAAACATTATGAATTTCAAAAATTTAAGAATTTATGAAAATTTATCATATCAGATAAATGAGGCATCCAGAAGACACCCAACGAGGCAGAGCCGACCACGACCGCAGAGAGCGGCAGTCCCTCATGAGAATGAATAACATTAACAACCTGTGGAAATCGACCACCCTACCTACAACCGTGTACGGCCTCTGGACCAAAAGGTTCTCAAGGTTGAATTCATCAAGGATCCTTATGGCTTCACCAGTGAAGCCATGAGGATCCTGAAAATACGATAAATAAAGATAAATTTAGATATGATAAATTTTCCTACTCTGGTAACAAAAAATATTTTTAAAAAACTGAATTCGAGAATACTGGTTGACAGATTAGGAGAAGAAAATTTGAGAGAACTATTTGTTTTTAAGGGAGTCCATAAAAAATCAAGAAGAACTACATTTAAAAATTCTTGATTTCTTTATATAGATTAAACTTGAATTTATACGCCAGGTATTTACTGATTTAGTAAATTAGAAAATATGGTAAAAAACAGGAAAAAACATCTCATGCATGTATCATATTTGTAATTCAATGAGTACAAAGAAAATAGTATTTTTCTGTTCAGACGCCTGCCCTTAATATTTGGTAAGTTGTTATATTTTTTAATCTTTTTTTATATATTTACATATATAAATTTCTGTACATACGAGTATGCCGTATATATTTTTCGTTTTTATTATTTTCAATAAATATTCGATTTACATATTTTAATCCTTCTGTTCGAATTTAGGTATTTTTTTTATTTTTACTGTTATTATTATTTTAGTATAAGAGCGTTAATTTTGTAATGATTGATTTTCATTTAACAGTTAAACATTGTTAAAGTATTTTCTTTAACTGAACACGTATTTAAGGTAAATTATCTATTATAATATTAGATTTGGTCTGTTGTAAAAAATTTAATTGAAGTAAATAAAGAAATAAATATCCGTCTTTGAATGGTTAATAGTAACAGTTACTAAGCAGATAAAAAATGATTTACAGGAAAATAATTTTTAAAATTCTGTCGATGAATTGAAGCCGAGTTAAGTTAAAAAACTTATTAAAATTATACGTTTTATGAGACGTTTTTTTCTTGATTTATTTTTTGATTATTACATACAATTTTCAGTAATATTTCTTGTAATCAGTAAAGTATATAATAGTCAAATTTTATTTATTATAACTACCTACAATGCACAGAAGCCTCTCAATATTCTATAACTCCCGTCATCCAATTTTTAAAAAGTTTATTATATTATTCTTCCTAGTAATCAAGTCACCATTATAATTTAAACCTTTCCTGGAGTATAAAGTAAAATAAAGAGTAAAATAAATTCACACACACACACACACACAATACGTGTTAATGTAGAATTTTCTAACCGAGATTTATGAAATTTATCATCACAAACACCAAAAATTCAAAAAGAACAACAATCTGGAAAGATAATTTTTTGAAAAAATATCATTATCCTCTGTTTTATATTACATCTTTAGCATAGTTTAAAGATCCCTATCATCAATTATGGTCAAAAATAGCTTTTAAACTAAATATATCTTTTAAAATTCCCATTGAAAAATATCATATAGCCACATTCCTTACATATCTATTGGTTCATCGTATTATTTTTAGTACTAAAATCGATATATTCTGTTAAAATTTATTCAACCATATCTATTTCATCTCTTTATATTAGTAACGATTTAATATATATATATATATATATATATATATATATATATATATATATATGTGTGTGTGTGTGTGTGTGTAACATTGTCGTTGAACCACTCTGCAAATAACTTACAAGCCATTGGTTTCAAGTGAATTCAATAAATTGAGTGAGTCTGCACAAAGGAAAATAAGAGAGACAAAAGATTGAGAATAATAGTTGGAGGTAGGCACGAAAACAGAGATTTGACAGAAGAAACGGATAAAAGGATGTTAGAAGTGGTGGATGAATATGAAAAAAAGGGGAAATTCGGATAGAAGTATATTTTATTTACCGCTATATAATTTGCATAATTTTTTACTGTATAATTCTAATTCAGTAATATACGAATAAAATATGATACGTTTGTTAGAATTTTGTTTTTATACTTAAATTTTCTTAACTTTAATATCATCAAAGAAATTTTTCATTTCTTTAATAAATCTTTATATAAAACAAAGAAACTTTCATACAAAGTTTGAAATCATATTTGTTTAAAAATATAAAACTTTTTCAAAGGAAATAAAAAAAGTAGTCGTATTACGAGTACAGTAATAACGATAGTCAACTTTTTTCGTCATTTGCAAAGAATTTATAATTTAAACCTTTTTCCTGGGATAGAGTTCAAATTATTACCACTTACAGCTTATGTTGCTGTGTGTAGCAAACACAGTTTGAGAAGACTAGCTGATGTTATTTATTAAGTCACGTTCAACTGATCTTTATGACAACTAACGTAAATCCGAGTATATAGGTAACAATCAGAAGCTAGAAATATTTATATAAATATAAGTTTTAAGAGTGTGTGTAATTAAAAAAGAATTCTTACCTGTTAAAATATATACTTTTTTATGATAGATTTTGTTTTTTTACCCTAAAAACGGAGAAGTTAAATTTAAATAATTTCCTTACGCCTCCAAATTAATAAAAATGTTTTTCTTCACCCCAAACCGATACCAAATTTCATTATTTAGATTAAGAAAAAATAACTTGTTTATGTATAAAAAAGACTCATCAAAAGGTCCACGAGAGGGAGCTGACGGAGATATATAAGTATTTTTAGCATCTGTATGACGCAATGACTGATGTGGATACTAAATCACAGGGGACACAGACCGAACACTCCAGGGCAGAAGAATTGTCGGATATTCTTGAATCCGAACTGACTGACGAACAATTAATCGATAGATTCCCTGGTCACTGGTCCACACGGGCCATGAATAGAGTGACTTCCGTTGAACCTCAATCTGATAGCTCTGACAGATGTAATTTTGTAGACTTGAACAAGCAAATGAGACCTAGTACTGCTAGCGGCAAATATGCTAACGCTAAACCGGGGGCAATGAACATAGACAATACCACCATTCTAGACGAAGATAGTCTTTCAACTAATTGGACTAGATATACGGTCCTTTACGACTCATCAGCAGGAGACCGCGCTACAGCCGCCACCCTCCTTAGTGTGTTGAAACGAGTCCTGGTGAAAACCAGGGCTCCGGTCTTCGTGCTTCCACCGGGACCCGCGGGTAAAACGATAAGGAAACTGATCATATATCTGACCAGAAAAGAGAAGGAGCTTCCGAAGATGGTCCTTCCCAGATTGAGGGACTCGGTTCGGGCTCGCTCAAGATCGACTTCAACCAGGAGGGTCACACCACCGATAACTGATAGCAAGACTATCGTTATTAAGGCTGAGGGAAAGACTTATGCCAACCTGTTGAGAACAATGAAAAAAAAGTCACCCAGGAAGAGGCAGTTGAACAGTAGAATCCACCGGCTCTGCCGTCCCGAACTGGGGACCCACTCCGGGAGCCGGGACTCGGTCTTTATGCCAATGCCTCTAACGGGGACACTCCGAAAGCTTCCTAAGTTGAACCATCTCAAGGTTACGGGACCATTTATTAGTTAGTTATACTTTGTTAATTATGATAATATATTTGCAACTTACTATAATCTTGATTACGTGTTGTTTACTTTCTGGACTCTACGATTATTTTTGTGATGATAATTATTACGATGATTACTTTATTATCATTTAATTATTTTGTGTATTGATTACTTATGATCTTTACAACTATTCTGTTTTCAAATCACACTATTACGATTATTTATGTATTTTTTATTATAAATTAATTTGTTTTGGTTTTGAGGATTATCATTGCATGCTCCTCTCTCAGGTAATATTTGACATGATATTTACTTATGGTATCTATAAGGCCAACTGATTATTAATAAAGAATTACAAAAAAAAAAGATTAAATAATTATTAACACACAACGGCAAACAAAAGCCAGTACACTTATAAAATATTTTGTATTCAATGTTTTTACTTTCTCAGCTATAATTTTATTCCTACTGCAACAGTATAGCTATGTAAGGGGAGAGTAAATTGACTGGCGAACATTTTTGCAATTATCGAGTTTCAAAACTCCCTTAATCCAAAAAAAAAAGTGTTAAAAATCTCTGGAAGATGTTTGTAAATACGATCGTACGTGTACTGACTTGTATTTTCATTAACATCTCCCGCTAGTTGAACATAAATTCTAAGCAGCTCAAAACATTTCTATATATAGAGCATTGATGTTAAATTTTGGACTAAATACAAAAAATGGGAGCTAAGGAATAGATTTCACCAATTTTTTTTCTTTTTGTATAATGGTCGTGAAAAATTGAGATTTATTACATGAAAGTACTTATGAATTCCAAAGTTTTAAATCAATCGGATTTTTGGTGCGAGGATATTAACTTTGTTTTTAAACAATTTTTCACTTATCTCGAAAAACCGTCGACTGAAATAATTTCAACTACGCACAAATATTTGGCTATATATGTTCTAGCTTTGGTTTGATTTTCGATCCCATCGGACAAAGAGTTATCATAGTACTCATATTTTTTTTTGTAATAAATTACTCGTATAATTTTTAACCTATTGAATAACATTTTGCTGAACCGGGTCAAACATTTAAGTAAATAAATTACTCCAGTAAATTCAATTTCAAGCCCAAAAAATCAAACGAGCTGAAAGGTATCTATAATTAAAATATCAATTTTTTATTAACTTTAATTTTCAAAACCGAAATTCGAACTGTATCTAAGGTGATAGGGAAACTTAAAAAAGGAATCCCATGGACAAGTAATCTTATCTATAATTACTTTATATTATTAATAACAATAACTTACAGTGATAAGCTACTGTGGCTTGGACAGAGTTAAATTTATTTCTTTTGTTTGCGTTATCGCTTGATAAGAGACCTATAAATATAATATTAAGCTTTTTTATTATATTAAGACTGTGCGTGTAAGACTATACACAAGTAAGTATGCTTGTGTATAGTAGTGAGTAAACTATTTACATTTAACTGCATTTGTGTATGTGTTATTAACATGCAGTGTGTTAGTATATAAATATTTAATTTATAAGTTACTGGAATAGAAGTCAAGTTTAATCTTGTTATATATAGACCTAGTTTTATTGAAATTGCTTCTAGTAAGTGACCCCCTGACCCCCGTATTGGACCCCCTCCGATTATAGTGAGTGGGGTATCAAGTTAATTGGGATTGAGTTGAGAGTTAGATTTTTTAACATTTTATAATTTTATCTGCTCTTGCTGAATTGTGAGATGGCTGACAAATGTTTTAAACCTAAAAAAACACTGGCTCGTTCCCCTGTTAGAATGGAAGTATCGCAGCAGGAACAGTCTGTGAGCCAATTGGAGAGCGTGTCTCCGCAGACTACACCTAGTGTACGGACAGTCCTACTTCCACAAAGAGACAAGAGAAGGGAGGCCCCTGGCGATAAGCCTCAAAAACGTAAACTCGAGGAGATTGAAGCTAGCACAGATAGTGATTCTATCGAGGGCACAGACTTTGATCAGTTGATGAAAGAAGTTGGAAATTTAGTGAAATTAGTGCATGGAAGCACTAATACTAAGAAAGAAATTAAAGAATGCGCTTTTAAGATTCTTGAATTAGCTAAAGACTTAGGAACCTCAGTGAGGGCTCTTTATGAGCTCTCACATTCGAAGCAATGTAATGAAATTCCGACTCAGACTGAATTGCCACACCAAAGTCAAGTAGTGGACATTATGGCGGATATAACAACGGACGATGATCTGATACGCCTCCTACATAGGAAATGGCCTATTGATTTATTGCAGCGTCTTGTACAACTAGAGGAATATCCACAGGAGGGTGACACGTGTCATTTTCATGACATTGTGGAAAATAAAAGCGTTCAAGAATCTAGGAGGTACCAAGCGAAACCAGGTGAAATAAAGCAAGATATCTCTACTATAATGTGTAGTGATGCTTCTACGATTCAATTTACGCGATATACAATATTTTATGACTCATCGGAGCATGAGGAGCCATTACTCAAGACGATATTAGCTGCCTTGAAAAGAGTTGTAAGTAGTTCTGCAGTGCCGACTTTCGTTCTTCCTGGAGGCAAATTCGGGACAAGCTTACGCAAGATTATATTGTACTTGCTTCGTCAACAGGAGGAAAACATTAAGATTTATGTCCGACCAGGAGAAGGACGTCAAGAAGTAAAACAGGTCTTAAGAACTACACCCGCGGTAACTGATAGCAGTACTGTTATTGTTAAAGCGCAGGGAAGATCCTACGCGGATTTATTACGGACTGTCAAGTCTTCGGTGTCACAAGAAGAAGTGGGTGATATTTTGTCACTAAAGAAAGGTGTAAATGATGATTTATACATTCGGGTCCAAGGTTCAAAGAAAGCTGCCGAGCTGAAAACGTTATTGAAAACCAAGGCGGCTGATCTTAAAATTGATCTCAGGTCACGTAAAAGCAGGCGGACGGTGGTACATGTTAAGGGCATAGCCATGGATACAACAGAAGAAGAAATAACCACTGCGTTATCGCGAGTACTCGGTGAGGACGAAGATTTTAAATTATCGTCAATATGACAAGCTTACGGTGAAACTAAAAACGTCACCGTAATCACGAACTTCCGGGCCGCAAAAAAATTAACGGAAAGACGGGTTCGCATCGGCTGGGTTCATTGTGGAGCGTACATAAGAGAACCGGAAGAAAGATGTTTTAGATGTTGGTCTTTCGGCCACGTCTCTGCGACCTGCAAGGGTGTGGACCGTTCGCAACTGTGCTACGGGTGTGGAAAAGCGGGTCATCACAGAGCACAATGTAAAGACCTGACAACGTGCATGCTATGTGGTAAGGAGGGCCAAAGGACCGGTCGGTGTTCTGTTGCAAAATAAGATTTCTGCAAATCAATTGCAATAGGAGCCGACAGTCATTGGCTTTATCGTGGGACACCGCTTTGACGGAGCGCTCAGACATCATTTTTGTGTCGGAACCTCCTTATGATCTCACTTCTGGAACGGGATGGCTAGTGGATGCGACAACGACAGCAGCTATTGGTTTTCCGGTTTCTGGGATCCCTATAATTAGCAGTGGCAGCAGTGACGGTTTTATATGGGCCGACCTCGGTGAAATCGTAGTATTTTCTTGCTACAATTCTCCAAATGCGGGAATAGATAATTTTGTAGTATTCCTAGAAAATCTTGCAGAAGAGGTTATGAGGCATAGAGGTCGTAAAGTCTTAATCGCTGGAGACTTTAACGCCAAAAGTCCCGAATTTGCGGGAACTGTAAACAGTCTAAGAGGGCGTCACCTGAGTGAGTATGTTAATACACTAGGGCTGACTTGTATAAACGGTGAAGATATGACGTTCCGTAGACGAATGTCGTGTTCGGCAATAGATTTAGCCTTTACAAGGAGTACTGATATTAACGACTTCTTTGATTGGAGGATTATTAATAAAGAGAGTTTATCGGACCATCTATTTATAGCATTTGAGTCCCGATCCGGGGAAATTCGTGTAATGTCGGGAAGGCTGATCGTCTCCAAAAAAGGATGCTTACGGTTTAGGGACAGAATAATCCTAAGACTTGCTGGCGATATGTCCCCCGAAGACTTTGTGGAACAAATTCAAGAGGAATGCGGAAAAGCGGGGGTCTTAGTTTATCCCCGGAGGCAGCAACATGCTTACTGGTGGTCGCCTGATTTGGAACAACTACGGAAGGCAGCATGGAAAGCAAGAAGAGCCTACCAAAGATCGGGTAGGCAGAATGCTAGATTAAGGGATGCTGCGCGTGAGGTATACGTGGAAGCAAGGAATGCATATAATGCATCAATTAAAAGGGCTAAAGCCAGTTGCTGGAAGCGACTGTGTCAAGATATAGATGCTGATCCATGGGGCAGGGGTTTTAAAATTGTTACCAAAAGTTAGGGAAGAGATTACCTGCCTTAACAGACGATAAGATCCATCGTGTTGTTAAGGAATTATTTCCTCAGCAAGTGTTCGGGAAGAGATTGTGGATAATAGCTTTGAACTTCTTGACGCTAGTGAGCTATTAATGGCGGTGAAAAGACTGAAGCTACATAAGGGACTCGGGCCAGATGGCATTCCAGCCGAGATAATCAGAATATTAGCAGAGAGGATGCCTGCAGAGCTTCTTAATATCATGAATAAGATCCTGAGAGATGGTTGTATTCCAATACAATGGAAAGAGTCCAGGTTGGCCCTTATCAAGAAACCGGGGACCGATGACTTACAAGTAGCATATAGACCTATATGCATGATTAATAACATCTGCAAACTCCTAGAGAGATTGTTGGAATTGCGGCTGAAAAATGCGATTGAAGAACATGGTGGCCTTTCTAACGCACAATTTGGTTTCCGTAAGGGGCGTTCTACGGTGGGTGCTGTTAAGACATCAATCAGCGATCCTACAAGCGTTGAGAGATAAGGATATTCCTGGATACCTAAGAAGAATTATCCAGAATTACCTGCAGGATAGGTTTGTTGTTTGTCACCAGGGTAGATCCTGCTTCCGCTTCAAAGTGACGTGTGGAGTGCCTCAAGGCTCTGTCTTGGGGACACTCCTTTGGAATCTGGTCTATGACGGAATTCTCAGGCTGAGTTATCCTCTGGGTGTTTTCCCAGTGGCTTTTGCTGACGACCTGGCCTTGGTTGTTACTGGAAAAACTGAAGTAGAGGTATCGGAGAAGGCAAACGCAGCGATACGAATGGCAGAAGTCTGGATGTCTACTAAAGGCTTAAAACATTCGCATGGTAAAACAAAATACGTAGTCATGACAGGTCGTAGGAGAATATCTGACATCCTAATTCGAGTAGGGGGTAATCTTGTCCAGCAACAGACTTCAGCCAAATATTTAGGGATCTGGCTTGACAAGAGGAGGAGTTTTACGGCACACGTGAATGAAATACGAAAACGAGCTGAATGCACGGTCAAAAATCTTAGCAGATTACTCGGTAATATGACAGGATCCAGAACTGCGAAGCGTAAGATTTACGCTCACGTAGTTAATTCCATCTTACTTTACGGTATACAAGTCTGGGAAAGAGCTCTGCGTGCCGACAAGAACAGAAGAGCCCTTGAAGGAATTCAACGGCGCATGGGCTTAAGAGTGATATGCGCATATTCTTCAGTCTCCACCGAGGCAGTACTCGTAATTGCAGGAGTTCCTCCGCTTAAACAACTGGCGGAGATGCGAGTGAGTATAGCATGTGGACAACCTTCTAAAGAAACATATGAAGAGATGCTGCGTAATTGGCAACATCGTTGGGATGTAGCCAACACGGGACGATGGACACATCGTTTGATACCTTTGATCCGACCATGGATAGAAAGGAAGTTCGGGGACATAAATTACTGGATAACGCAATTTTTTACAGGGCATGGGTCGTTCAGGTCCTATTTATGTGCGAGACTAAGGGTAGATAACAACAACTGTCCTTATTGTGGGGCTTATGATTCCCCTGAACATGTAGTATTTGAATGTAACCGTTGGACTGAAAGCAGGCAATCCTGTGTAAGACGTATAGGGCCATTATCTACGGAGAATGTGGTGGATAAAATGCTACTTAACGAGGATAACTTTAATGTGATCTCGTCGTTTATAACCGCAGTTATAAAGAAGAAAGATGAGGAAGCTCGTCAAGAAGAAACCGCTCGCTGATGACGGCTTGTCGTAGGTGGAATTTCCACCTACGAAATAAAAGAGCTAACCGGTGAACTGACCTGCCGCGTGCCGGACATACAGCCGGCGGGCGGGGAGGCGAGCTAGAGTAAAGGACACTCCTCTGGCGCGAGTCAAACTTGATTGTAGATCCGTTCCAGAGGAGTAGGTGGAATATATAAAAAAAACAAAAAAAAAAAAAACAAAAAACAATACGATATACAGAAATCATCCGCAAGATTATTATTATGGATAAGAAAAAAGGAAGTGTTAGTGAAAGAAATTAAAAGATAAAATTTTACATCCAGAACTTTATTGATGCAATTTTTAAAATTTATCATATAAGCTGGAAGCTTGTGCGTCGTAATATTTAATGTAGAATAGAAAAATTTCATACCTGATCAGGAATGATAAAAGGTGAAACACTGACACTCCGCCTTGGAGGTTTGTGGACTAGTATTTTAAAAATAGTATTAAACATTTATATTCTTTTAACCAGTACAAATAAATATAATAATATAAATCTTAATATTTTTCAGAATATAATAAATCTACTACAATAATTTTTAAAACAATTAGTGGTTATTAAGAATTATATTCAGTTGCTTTTTCATAAGCAATTTATAATAAGGTATCAGTAGTAATTTAAAACTCACTCTATTATTGTCAAATTGTGTGTTATCGTCTATGTGTATTATTGTCTCTATTTCTCTAAATTGTGTGTTATCGTATTTTACATCTTTACTATATGCCTAGATGTTTTATTGAAAAGTATAAAACTATTGCCTTTATTTTTATCAGTATTTAATTTATTCATTCGTATTACTTTTATTTTTGTTATTAATATTAATATTATAAATAAGTAAAATAAGGAAAATTAAATAAATAATTCATTGGAAAATACATGTAAATGATTGTCTGTACTCAAAAAACGTTTACTGAATAATAAAATAAGAAAAATTAAATTAACAAATAAATGGAAAATTCTTAAAAACATTTCTGTGTTTAGTCAGTATATCCTAACTAGGTAGACTTAGGGCGCATCCTGGCCTTCGTGGCGTGTGAACGGTAGCGTTTCGCCTTTCACCCGGAGGTCCCGGGTTGGAATCCCGGTCAGGCACAGTATTTTCTCACGTTACTACAAAATTACCATTTCATCTCATTCTCTGAAGCAATACTTAACGCAGCAGTCCTGGACGCTAGAAATAAAAAATATCAAGCGCATCATCAAAGAAATTAACGGTACTGTTCTTTTGCTCAGTACAGTTATACCTTATTAATCAGATAAGCTACTGTTCCGCTTTGCCCCTTTGCCGAATTCAAGGTTTTTATGTTCATTTCCAGAGTAGTTTTACGTTATGACGATCTCGAAACGATTTTATTTAAAGGAAGTATTGTGCATATAAGAATGGAATTTCTTGCTCATAAAGTGATTTTTAGAATATTAAAACATAAAACCTATCCAAAAAATGTATTTTCTATTTCCAATTCACCCGTTTATTAGAAAAAACATCCTTATGTACAATGTGGAATCTTAATTCCATTTCTCCAAAACCATTGCATTTATAAAAACATCAAGAAATACTTTTTATCAATAAAATTTTTTTTCCTTTTTTTGGGTTATGTAAAATTATTAAAAATTTAATAATAGTTGGAGATTGGAATGCAAGCATTAGAAAAGGCAAGGAAGGAAATATAGTGGGTGAATACGGGCTGGACAAAATAAATGAAACAGGGGACCGACTTATAGAGTTTTGCACGAAGTATAATTTAGTAATTGCCAACACCCAGTTTAAAAATCATAACAGAAGAATATACACATGCAAAAAGCCAGGCGATACTGCAAAGTATCAGATAAATTATATCATGGTTAAGCAAAGATTTAGAAATCAACTCGTTGACTGCAAAACTTACTCTGGAGCAGATATTGATAGCAACCATAATTTACTGATAATGAAATGTAGATTGGGGTTTAAAAAACTGAAGAAAAGGTGTCAGATGAATTGGTGGAATTTAGAGAAGCTTGATGAAGAAGAGGTAAAGAAGATTTTTGAGGAGGACATCGCAAGAGGTCTGAGTAAAAAAGATAAGGTAGAAAATGTAGAAGAAGATTGGGAGAATGTTGAAAAGGAAATTCTTTTAAATCAGCAGAAGCGAACTTAGGCGGAACAAAGACAACTGGAAGAAAACCTTGGATTTCAGACAATGTATTGCAGCTGATGGATGAACGTAGAAAATATAAGAATGTAGTGATGAAGCAAATAAAAAGGAACTATAGAGAATTAAGAAATACTATAAACAGGAAGTGCAAAACTAGCGAAATAATAGTGGATTAAAGTAAAGTATTCAGAAGGGGAAGAGAAATGAACATTGGTAAAATAGACGGAGCATACAGGAAAGTTAAAGAAAATTTTGGGATATATAAATTAAAATCTAATAATGTATTAAACAAAGATGGTACACCGATTTATAATTCAAAAGGCAAAGTCGATAGGTGGATGGAACATATTGAAGAGTTATACGGAGGAAATGAACTAGGAAATGCTGTTATAGAGGAAGAAGAGGAAGTCAAAGAGGATGAAAAGAGGGAAACAATACTGAGATCTGAAATTAGTAGAGCATTTAAAGTTTTAAATGGCAGAAAGGCTCCTGGAATAGACGGAATACCTGTAGAATTACTGCGCAGGGCTGGTGAGGAAGCGATTGATATATTATACAAACTAGTGTGTATTATTTATGAAAAAGGGGAAGTTCCGTCAGACTTCAAAAAAAGTGTTATAGTCATAATACCAAAGAAAGCAGGAGCAGATAAATGTGAAGAATACAGAAAAATTAGCTTAACATTCATCAAAAATCTTAACTAGAATTCTGTACAGAAGAATTGAGAAGAGAGTGAAAGAAGAGTTAGGAGAAGACCAATTTGGTTTCAGAAAATGTATAGGGACAAGGGAAGCAATTTTAGGCCTCAGAATAATAGTAGAAGGAAGATTAAAGAAAAACAAACCAACATACTTGACAATTATAGACCTAGAAAAGGCATTCAATAACGTAGACTGGAATAAAATGGTCAGCATTAAAGGAAAATTATGGTTCAAGTACAGAGATAGAAGAACGATTGCTTACATGTACAGGAACCAATCAGCAACAGTATTAATTGAAGAACATAAGAATGAAGCCGTAATAAGAAAGGGAGTCTGACAAGGATGTTCCATACCCCTGTTATCTTTTTAATCTTTACATAGAACTAGTAGTTAATGATGTTAAAGAATAATTTAGATCCGGAGTAACAGTACAAGGTGAAAAGATAATGATTCTACGATTTGCTGATGATATAGTAATTCTAGCCGAGAGTAAAAAGGATTTAGAAGAAACAATAAACGGCATGGATGAAGTCCTACGCAAGAACTACTGCATGAAAATAAACAAGAAGAAAACAAAAGTAATGAAATGTAGTAGAAATAATGAAGACCATTGAATGTGAAAATAGGAAGAGAAAAGATCATGGAGGTTGAAGAATATTGTTATTTGGGAAGTAGAATTACTAAAGATGGACAAAGCAGGAGCGATATGAAATGCCGAATAGCACAGGCGAAACGAGCCTTCAGTCAGAAATATAATTTGTTTACATCAAAAATTAATTTAAATGTCAGAAAAATATTTTTGAAAGTATATGTTTGGATCATCGCTTTATATGGAAGTGAAACTTGGACGAATGGAGTACCTAAGAATAAAAGATTAGAAACTTTTGAAATGTGATGCTGTAGGAGAATGTTAAAAATCAGATGGGTGGATAAAGTGACAAATGAAGAGGTGTTGCGGGAAAACGATGAAGAAAGAAGCATTTGGAAAAATATAGTTAAAAGAAGAGACAGATTTATAGGCTACATATTAAGGCATCCTGGAATAGTTGCTTTAATATTAGAGGGTCAGGTAGAAGGAAAACATTGTGCAGGCAGGCAACGTTTGGAATGTGTAAAACAAATTGTTAGGGATGTAGGATGTAGGGGTTATACCGAAATGAAACGACTGGGACTAGATAGGGAATCTTGGAGAGCTGCATCAAACCAGTCAAATTATTGAAGAGAAAAAAAACAATTATTAAATATTTATTTTATTTTTAGATATATTCGCAACACATCTTGCAAAATCATACAAATAACAATTATATTAAGAGATCCTACAAAAAATACTACCTACAATAAAAAAAAAATTACTAATACTGAATTTTGTGAGATATAACGTTTAATGATCGGACTGCTGACTTACTTTAGCTTTCTGTTCGAATAAGCGTTAAAATATATTTTTTTAAAAATCTGAATGAAAAAGAATAATCTACAATGAGCAAAAGAGCTATATTAAAAACTGAAAAATCTGAAAGCTTACAGTATTATAGTATTTAACTATTACTGTCGAAAAGGAAATTAATTTTTTTTAAATAATAAAAAACAACTTATTTATTTATGCTTGAAATATTTTTTTTTTTTTTTTAAATAGTATAATAAAATCTCTTGAGTAAGTAATTTAAAACAGATTGCTATAATGCGTTATGATTACATGTGTTATTCTAGCGTGTATTTTTTTTTATTTATTGAACTTTTTGTATTTTTCTATTAAATTTATATTTTAAAAATAATGTTGATCAGTTAAAAAATACTATTTCATCTTAGAGTGATCAACGCCGGCGTAAAGTGACACCTGTTTAAAAACTATTCCAACGTCAAAATCTGTTTAACGGTATCTTTAAAGCCAGTTTTTGTTAAATGAAAACAGATTTGAATATCAGTATTCTAAACTGATTAAAATTCCATTTAAAAGCATTATCAAGAATAACGCAGGTTGACTTCATTTGCAATCATTCGTCAAGAGTAAACCCGCAATTATACCAGTTAACTTGAAATCTTTTTTTTTACGTTACTGTGAGTGACAGAATGTATATAATGATTTTTTTAGAACGTTAAAAGTTTAACAGTATATCATATGTTCTCTCGTTTTCGTTTATAGATTTTTCATTTATTTAAAAAATGTGTTTCCACTTATGAATTTTTCAACAGCAGAACCTACACGTATACTATTGGGTGATGTAAAATCGCCTGTACACAGTTATTGATTCATTTCAATGTTATAAAAGTTTGATTTGGTACAGAATAAAATATGTAAATAAATGTTACCTAATGAAAAAACATTTTTGTTCTAAAAAAAATATCATGTAATTTTTAAATTAAAAAAAAAAATATTTCAATAGCATTTTTATTGTAATAAATTCTGGGTAATATTAAAGATGAATGTGTCTAAAAAATAAATATTTACTTATTTACCCCCATTTTATTTAAATAAAAGAAAAAACTAGCAAAATTATCAATGTTATCTATCTATTTATATTCTTTTTCTTTGTATGTACAATGTAGCGATTTCGATGATGAAGAACAACACATTTTTTGGAAGAAATCCCTCTCTTTATAGTGTAGTAAGTATCTTGGTAATTTAAATAAAATCTATAAAACTATTTTATAAAACAAAAAAAAAATTAAAAAGGACATTAAAAAATATTTATAAATTTTTGTTAATTATTTGTGTACAGATTTTGTGCAGACTGAATAGTATTGTACAGTTGTAAAATAGGAAAATCAGTATATTAACGCGTTTTTTTTTTTTTTAAATTATATGCATAGTTTAAAAACGAATATTTTTTAGTCATAAGTGCAAATGGTAAAGGGGCTTATAATAAACGTAAAAAAAAAAATACGTGAGCGGAAGTGGTAGATGGATAATTTGGCGGGGTTTGAGTTAAAAAAAATTTCCAATACAAAAACTGTAAATCATGCAAAAATCTACAACTTTTTCAGAGGTCACTTTTAACATAACCTAAAAATTTCGGAGAAAAATACGAAAAATCTTCTTTTTTCCTTTTTTCATTTCCGCAAAAATAATTTAATTTTGACGAAACTTAGTGAAAGTATACCTACCTACCTATGTCTTAAATAACCACAATTTTTTTTTGTCGTCAAATTTCGCCGGAAATCGCAATAATGCCATTTTTCACCGCTTTTCATCCCCCCACCCATCACCAAGTCCGCGAATTTATCTTTTTGACGTATATCATAAGCCTGTTTACCATTTCCACTTATAAAAGTCCAGGTAATAATTTTTTCCCCATCTAAATGACTTATTTCGATCGGTCTATTAATTTTGTTAGGATCGGACACAGCGTAAAGCAAAAGATCATAACCGTTCATAAAGTTATTGAATTATATAAAACATTATTCTACTGTTAAACCTTTGTGGTATGAGAACCATGATGACCGTATCTCTACATCACTTCTCATTTTCACCAACTGTAACAAAAATAAAATATCAAAATGACCCGAACTCAAAAGTCATCATCCAAAAATTAATAAAATTAGGGCCATCCTGTGTGCAAATATCAAGAAAAACGATAACTGACGAAAAACAAAACAAATTAGGCTTACTGTATTTTGTATCTGAATGAATTTACACAAATGCATTATTAAGTATGTAACTTTCAGTCTTTCTGTTCAGCCTCCGAAACCAACGTAAGGTATTACTTCAGAGGATGATATGTATAAATATAAATGAAATGCAGTCTTGTACAGTCTCAGGTCGACCATTCTTGAGATCTGTGGTTAATTGAAACCCAACCACCAAAGAACTACCTGACTCATGCAGGTATTAGGGTAAGTTATCAGTGTTGGGGGTCACATATGTTGATGCCACGTCTGGAAACTGGATGGTGGTCAAGACGGGCGGACAGACCGTGAAGAGGAGGACGTACTTGTACTGGAAAAAAAAAATTACGAATCGTGGTGACGATTAGGGACAGGCAGGCAGCCATCTCGCCTAGGACAGCCGGGCTCACTAGCACGCAAGAGCTGGAGGGTCGGGCTGCCTCTGATGAGATGGCATGATGGACCCTGAAGGTATGTGTGGGCGCGGGAAGGGAAAGGGCACGCGGAACGTAAATTATCTCATGTATGTAAGAGGTATTAAATTACGCGATAAACTTTACCTATTCTTTGAGTAAAATTTTGAATTATGGAAATATCGAAGCCTCCTCGACCAGTTATGAATAAAATTAAACAAGATTCCCCAGCTACAGAAATAATTGAGCCAAATTTCATCCAATTCAGTCCATCCAGTCTGGAGATATCAAGCAAAACAAAGTATATACGTACTTAAATACATCCTTTCGGAATTTTTCAATGGTATCTACAACTATATACTAGGTAAAAGAGAAGAAACTATACAGAATAATAAAGCGTAAAGTACTTTCGTAATTTTGTATAATAGAATAAAATTACAAACAAAAAAGATGGCTGTTGTTTGATTTGAAATCGCACGCCTACATCAAAAACTCAAAAATAAATAAAAGTAAAAATTATGTTGATCCTTTCTTAGGTCGGTTTTGAAACGGTATTTTTTTTATAATCTCATTATCAACATAAAAAATTAAATGAAATAATTAAATTTTACTGGAAAAAACCTTAAAAGATTTTCACTATTTCAGAAACTTTTTTGAAAAATATTTCCTAATATACAGAAAATGAATTAAATTTTTAAAATGATACTGTTAAGAAACAGATTGGAATGTTAAATAAGTATAATCAGTTCATGGTCGAAGAGTGTTCGAAGGTGGTAGTAGTAGAATATAGTGTTATTAGATTGCAGGGAATGAAGGTGCAGGTAAAGACACGAAGGACTGTCAATGGAAATACCAAATCTACTAGCCTGTAGAGTGTAAAATAAATAAAACATAAATGTAATAAACTCAGAATAACTCATTTATTCAAACTATTCGAAAATATAAAGTAGAGTTTTACACACACGCGCTCGTGCGAGTATATTTATGCTGAATTAACTACAAAATATTCAAATTAAATTTACAATGTTCGACAACATGAATTCTATAACAACAAAATAAATGGAACAACCTGTAAAATTATCATGAATTCCCCAGAAGTTTTTGCATATGTAACATTTCATTTGATGCACTCTGTTTGAATATTTGTTAGCTAATTTACCCTGAAGTTGTTTACATTATACATCTGTTATTTCATGTACTGTGCCGATATTCTTGTTTCACGAGTGCATGCAATTGCGATAAAAATACATTTCATTCTTCTTATTAATATTAAAATAATTTATATTCTGATACAATAAACATTAACGTTTAACATTAAATATGAACGAGTAAACCATCGTGTGATAACAGTAATAAAAGGTAATTAAATTTAGTTTACGGGTGAACATTGAAACTGTTTTTTTTTTTTTAATTTTATATGTAAAAATGTTTTTATTACTTATATTTAAAAATATATCATCGTAATGATATGCACTTTCAAATGCACCTAGTGTGTAACACAATTTATTTTTTTCACCAGTTATTTATTATATATGAATGTAATTGCTTTTTACTTAAGTGTCGATTATTGAGAGTAAAATTAAGTTAAATTTTTACAATAACTAAACCACATAATGCACCAATAAAAAAAAATTGACCAGCAGGAAAGTGAACAGAGCGAGTCAGTTACAGCATTATTCTAAACTCAGCGCCTATAAAAAAATGTTGAAACTTTTCGCAAAAATAAAATGCATTTACAATACTAGCGATTAATTAATATATAATATAAATTAAGAACTATTTATAGTTTTAGATTTCAGAATTTTAAATTTGAAAAAAATTTCAGACATTTTTAGATTTAGAATTAATGATTGAATCCTAAACTAGTGTTCAATTTTGTGTTCTCACGGTTTGCCAGAAAAGTTAAAGGTTAAACAGTTTTGCAAATTGAAGTCCATCAACAAAATATAATTATTTTATTTTATCACGTACTGCTTTTGTTCGTTATCTTCATTAAGTACTTTCACGGATTTTTGTTTCAAAAAAAAAAAAAACAATTAAAAACATTAAACTGTGCACCTGTTAAACTGTGCAACTGCGCAGGAAACTGTTTAACATTCTGGAAAAGTAACATTCTGCTGCTACAGTACAATCTGTTGGAAGATAATGAAACTGTTGCTCTGTTGCCGTATCTGAATGTATTTTTAAAATAAAAATATTTCAGTATTTAAATTTAATCCAAATCCAATCAATAGGTTTAAATTTTACCTGTTAGTCACTGAACGAACAGTTCGATATTGAATTCAATATGTATGCGTGTAACGTTATTTTTTTCGGATTCTGATTAAGCATGTTTAGATAATTACAAAAATACACGAATGGCCGCGATTAGCTGTCGGGTTCACCTCAAAATGCCCTCCAAAATTAAAATTTTGTAATAACCACTATGCAATAACTGTTTAAGCTATCAAGTTCCTTCACACGCAGTGATATAAGGTTTACTACAATGCATAAAATATATAATAATGGATATATATATATATATATATATATATATATATATATATATAAAATAAATATCAATTTTTAAAACAATTAAGACACAAAAATGGCGAAACCTAATTTTTTAATAATTAAAAAAAAAATTACCATAAAACTGCCCACACGAGTTAAATTATATTAATTTAGCGTATGTATCGTAAGTAGAAGTTAGAGACAATAAAAGTTTTACTACACTTTTCATTGATAACTTATCTTAAAATACAATTATTTTTAACATTCGTAATTTTTTCAAGTGTTAGGGACTTAAATCTTGTTGGCTGGTATATGTTTGTTTCTAACATCAATAAGTTTTCAGTTAGTTGAAAATGTGTAAATCTGGTGAATGTAAATACATTATTAATTACTATACTTTTTTCTTGTATGTATTCGTGTAAGCATTTATTTCTATTCTTTTAAAATTTGTTTGCGATTACGATTTCTTTTTATTGTTCCCCTTTGTTTACCCCCACTCTGGAGCCGGATCCGCAACTAAGTTTGTACACAGCCCCAGGGGGTGCCATCGCCTAAAACTACCTCGACAGGAACTAAGGTTTTTCCCAGGTAGCCGTGATTCGGTTTTTAATCATTCACCATGCCACTAATGAGGGGACTCAGGGGTCCCCCAACCGAGACTCCGGTCTTGACGCCACACCTCTAATGAGGAACCCAGAGGGATCCCTCACCGGGACTACGGTGTTATTTTACCCCCCCCCCCCCCCCCCGGCGTGAAGTTCCAAAAGGAGTTCCCGTCCAATCATTGAAAGTACGACTCCTGAGCGTTCCACCCCTCCTGGGCGAGGCTGTCCCAGCCTTAAGTCATTCCCAAAAGCAAAGGCGGACGGGTCTCATCTCTTGCTGCTGGTAATATAGCCACGGCGCCGAAGTGAATACCCTCACCCGTATTTTTGACTCTTATGTGAAGGTCCTTTCCCTGACCCCTGCGTGCGGAAAGGATGTCCACTTCAACAGGTGACACAGTATCCTTAACTGTGCGGAGAAGGTCGGCATACGACCGACCCGCCGCCTTAACAGCCACCGTCGCAGTTGGGCTTTCTCCCCGGAGCCGACTCCCATCAGCACCCATGATGACTTGTCCATATAAACCTGGAGCTTACTCGAACAACTCCGTGTCAAATATTCGGCCACCCGGTGAAGTTGTGATTATGATTTAAATATTTTTATAATTACATTTCAACCTATAAACACCTGTTTTATGAATTATTATTATTAATATTATTATTATTATTATTATTTCAGCTTTAAAAGTATTTTCAAGATAAGTAAAAAAAAAAAAATGTAACACCCTAGTAAAAACCTGTAATTATTTAATTTTTAATTTTAAAATAAATTATATGTTGAAATTAGAATGATTCAAAGCGACATCAAACATTATCTCTTCTTTTTTAATATTTTAATTTTTTTTTTTAGTTAAAATTTACATTTATTAATTTTTTTATTTATGTCTTTATTTACTTATGCCATTTATATAATAACCATTTTCAGTTGATTAAAAATTTATTAAATTGTATTCTTCATTTAATTCAAAATTACTTTTTGTTAGGAACTCTTTTAATTATACTATGACAAGTTAGATTTTTTTTTTTTGTTATGGGTATATTACGTTTTTTAATTGTTTTACTGGACCAATATTGGTTTTCGATAAATACCAGACTTTAATTAATGTTTTATTTACGTGTTTACATTGATATCTAATGGTATTTTTCAGAGATAAAAATGATTTCTTTCCATTTCTGATGTGGGATAAATGTTTTCAAAATCAGTTTTATGGAAATTATTTCATATTTTAAAAAGTACATCGCATTCTAAATTGATTCGTTTGTTGTGTGTTACATAATGTCAGTAACTTAACCTGGATATTTTAATACATTACCAACCAAGGATTTTGTCTATTTAAAAGGTAATGCTACATATTTCTCTCCTCGGCTATTTGTCTTAAGAAGATGTCTTAAGGCATCTTCGTTTTGAATTTTCACTTTTAAACGTCAAATTTTACTACTTATGACTATTATAATTATTAACCATCCCAACAATATTTTTAACAGTTTATTTTTAAATTGTAGATACACATTTCATAATAGGAGACTTTTTTTTCATAGAGACTGTACTTTTCTTTCTGCTCGGGCGACTGGAGTCACTCCCAAACAGACAATCCTTTTTTGACAAAACTATTTAGTTAACGTGATCAAGATTAACTTTCAGATGTTAATAAAATTGTGAAGAATTTTTATAAGGAAAAAATCTATCACAAAATTCATATTATTTCCGTTACTAGTATTCAATTTACATTCAAATTATTACTTTAACATTAACTATCATCATCATAACTACTTAAAGCGTAATTAAAACATTTATAGTAAAATAACAGAAAAATAAAAATAAACAAATTCTAAACGGTCTTGGCTTAACGGACTTTTCAAACAGTAATACAAATTAGCGTTTCCTAACTGACTTTTCCAACGGGCTTTAAAAACACTATTTTTTTAAAATTCTTCATATAGTAAAACTTACTAAAAAAATTTTTTTGCTCTACAATTATAATTACAATCGGCTCTCCTGCGGAGCCATAAGTAAGTTTCCTGACAAAAGCACGTGATAAGAAGGTCCTTCAGGAACCCCCAAAATAAATAATACACAATAAACAGTTGTAATCAAATTTAATGTCAAATATGACATTTCAAGCTCAGTAATAAATCACAAACCAATAATTTCAGCATCATATAGTCCACAAAACAAACATTAATAACAAATAAAAAAGAAAGAGAAGTAACAAGAAATTAGATACGACTCCACTAAACTTGACTGTGTCCAAACTGTTACTCAGTCCCTAAGTCGAGTACATGGACTAGTTTCAACCGTCGGACGTCTCTTCTGTTATGGAGTAGTATAATTGCAAAGTGGTTTACAAGCCTCTGCAGGTATTTGACATTGCGCTTGCGCTGTCGTGCAATCTCACGAACCGATGGGAGCTCCAAATAATCCTGAATCTCATCAATCCACGTGAACCACAGAGCTTCGGCAATTACCCTTACTAATTTGTTCTGAAATCGTTGTATAATTTCCACATTACTAGTACTAGCCGTTCCCCACAATTCCAACCGTACGTCCAGATTGGGCGCAGAATAGTCTGGAAGATTAAGATTTTGTTTGATAACGTGAGGCCTTAGTTCCTCCGTAGCAGCCAATGAAGTTCCTTGTACCTTGTGTTTAGCTGTTTCCTTTTCGTCCTCAAGTGACATTTCCAGGTCAAACGCCGATCCAGGTAAAGTCTCAGATACCGCACAGTCTCCGTTGAATCTAGTCTTGAATCTTTAGTCTCCACAAACTAAAAAATTTGAATCCTTTTTTTCTTCTTAAGAAATTACGAGGGTTTTTTTTTCAAGGTCCGATCGGTCACGAAATTAAAACCACAGTGAAAATAATACATTTTTTATTTGTAACAAGTAGTTACATAGTTACGCTATTTCTCTACATAGTCGCCACTCCGATTTAGACATTTGTCGTAGCGTGGTACTTCCTTTCCAATACCCTCGTCATAGAACGGAGCCGCCTGTGTTTTCAGCCATGTTTCTACGCTGCCTGCAGCTCGATGTCTGTGCCAAAATGTTGTCCTCCTAGCCAGCGTTTCATGTGAGCAAAGAGGTGAAATTTGGATGGAGCCAAGTCCAGGCTGTATGGTGGGTGATCAAACACTTCCCAACGAAAACGCTGCAGGAGCTTCTTTGTTACAGCTGCAGAGCATTGTCATGGAGAAAGACAATGCCTGATGACAACATTCCTCTCCGCTTATTCTGAATTGCCCTTCGTAGACGTTGAATGCAGTATGAGGCTGCAGTGATGGTCGTGTCACGTTCCATGAATTCCACCAAGAGAACTCCATTCCGGTCCAAGAACACAGTAGCCATACACTTTCTGTTGGAGAAGGTTCGCTTGAACTTCTTTGGTTTACTGAGAGAATGAGAATGCATCCACTGTTTGGATTATTCTTTTGTTTCTTCAGTTTCGAAATGGACCCATGTCTTGTCCCGTGTCACAATTTTCTTCAAAAAATCTTCTCCTTCATAGTGGTAGCTCTGGAGAAACGTTAGGGAGGCGTCCAGTCTCATTGTTTTGTGATGGTCGGACAGCATATTGGGAACCCATCTCGCACACAGTTTGCGGTACTGAAGTCTCTCACTCACAATGGTGTAGAAAGCTGACCTTGAAATTTCAGGAAAGAATCCCTCAATACAGAAATTGTGAACAGACGATTTTCTCGAATTGCCTCATCCACTCGCTCAACGAGATCATCGGTTGATACTCGCTTCCTTCCCTGACCGCCAGCATCATGAACATCTGCTCGTCCTGCTTTAAAGTTCCTGCACCATTGTCGCACTTTGCTGTCACTCACTGAAGTTTCACCGTACAGATTACTTATTCGTCTATGAATTTCAGCTGCATTACACCCCTCAGCCGGAAGAAATCGAATTACCGCACGCACTTCACATTTGGCGGGAGATGCTATTGTTGTATACATGTTTACGTGCTAGCTGCGTGTTCAGAACTAAACGAAGTGACGCGGCGTGATTGAAGGCCATACTGGAGACTCTGTGCAACACATATGCGCAAAGGTTCATCTAATTTTTGCGCGGGTTTTTATTTCGCGATCGATCGGACCTTGAAAAAACCCTCCTATAATTTATTTAAAATATAATTTAAGTAACGTCTTTATATTCACATTTTACTATTCACATTTTAATACCAATTGCTGTACGCAATTGGTATGTATGGATGTATTTTTTATTTCCCTTTTTATATTTCAAGCATAATTTTATGTTATGAAACATAGTAATTAATACATACATATGTATCTTAGTGAATCAAAACGAATTTCACGAGTTTTATTTAAATAACTATTTTAAAAATACGATTATTTTAGAAATTGTCCCTTCAAATATAATAATATTATGCACTAGTCATATATAGCATTAGATTTATTGACGAATATTTTAATTTCAAGGAAATATATAAGTAAAATACGCTACACTTAATGTTGGTATGTATCGCAACGTAAACGCCCTTTGAAATAGGGGTTACGTACGTGGTAAGCTGAATGCAATAGAGTATGACCATTGGTGGTTTCAGAATTAACAGATGCATTTACTGGATGGTAATAGTAGGGTTGGAAAACCCAGCTTCAACAGGGCTGGCATGAATGTAATCCGACAATTCAAACCGCAGCCTATGTACTTTGTACTTGACTATTTCACTGTGTTCGGCCATCCACATTATTAACATTAGATCCTTTCTCTACGTTTTCATTAACTGAACTGAAATGTGTTACAGTTAAATGGTAATAACAAAATTTAAATTAGTAAAATGAATAATCCAAAACGTAAATAGAACATATCACGTACAGAAACATCAACTTACGCTAATTTAACTTTTCTACAATTTTCATTATAATAAAATTAATTTACTATAATTATTATTTTAACACTAAATGACAACTAACAAATGAATATTGTATGGAAGTGATCCAAAATCATTATTTTAGGTAATACACTAAAATCCTTATGTAATTTAATTAATTCGTTTGTTGACGACGATAATTAAAGTATTAAGGGATATTTGAACAATGGATTATATATACTGAATGAAATATTACATCCTATCCTACTACATTGTATATTCTGTCTGAAAACCTGGTTATTTTATAGAAGAAAGGCTGTATTAATACATAATTTACAATCACAAAGTGTATCACGAAATTCTTCCGGAATTTTCATAACCTATTTTACTCGTGAAAATAATATAAAAAAAATCATATAAATATATGTCCTAAAATGCTTAGTTTGCGAGTTATGGCTAGTGAAAAATTTTGCAGAATTTCAGGTACCCCAGTTAAATGAGGTCGTACTGAATTTTTAGTACCTAAATTAAGGAGCAAAATTAGTGATTTATTATGGGTTTTGACATAAAAATTTATTGAAATAAGTCCAAGAACCGTATCTGCAGTACTTTTTTGAGAAATTTGTCGTGATTAGGGTAAAAAAAAAACCTGTTTTTTATATTTACAATATTTTTGTTACATAGGTAACCAGCACATAAAAATTTTAAACAAAACTTATACAGAAATTAATTTACAACAAAACGGTGTAAGATAAGTTGAGTTTAGAAACCAAAAGTCCGTTTTGTAAAAGAAAGAAACATTTACAAGCAGCTGCGGCAATACTTTTTGAAAAAAGTGCAAGTAGACCTCAGCATTTAAGCGGTCGTGTTATTTGAACGGTCAACAGCTTATTGTGAAGAAGGCCGCATCATACACCGACGCTAAATCTGTGCAGAAAACTATCTTCCATCGTTTCATGAGGATTTAAGCTGATACGAACACTGGGAAGTATCCTGTTTCCCGCACTAATTGCACTAATAAGTCGCACTAATTGTTTTGTTGTCTGAAATCCTGCACTTAGAAAAACGTATTTCATAGTCTACTGCAACAGCTGTAGTATCACCATTACACACCCAGAATGTCTCGCATATCAGCGTATTCCTTTATTGTAAATAAGTACAGCACTACTTCAATAGCAAACCGATCATGTTCACTACTAAAATTCACAAAAAAACTTTCGCTAACGACAGTACAGTTCACAGTACCCGACATACCTAATGTAGCTTACAAAATTATTTATACAGTATTGTATTGCTTATCAGCTGTTGTTATTTTATTGCGAACTTTGAAACAATAATTTTCCACAGAATAAAAAAAATAATTAAATATTTTATACTCACCTTACCAGCAACAAAGATGTGTTTTCTCGAGATCTTTCGGTTTATTTCACAAACCATCATCAGGAGATAAAAATATATGTCAAAATTAAAATAATTAGTCATGACCGTGTAATTATTTTAATTTTTTATTTATTATATTTTTATCTCCTGATGATGGTTTGAAAAAACCGAAAGATCTCGAGAAAATACATCTTTTTTGCTGGTAAGGTGAATACCAAATATTTAATTAATTTTTATTCTATTAAAAGATTATCAGTTTAATAAATTTAATTATTTTTCATAAAATTTATTTTATTTCTGTCAATAAAGAAATTATCAAAGTAATTTTTGTTTATTTTTATTTTACATGGGTTCAGATGTCTGAATCCTTCCCGATAAAAACCGGATTGAGACAAGGTGATGTGGCGACTTCCCTCACTGCTATTCAATATTACACTGGACTACATAATTAAAATTTTGCAAAAGTAAAATCCCATTAAAACAAAACAGGAGCAGGTAAAAATTCAAAAAAAAACTAATCTATTAGGATTTTCTGATGATTTAGCCTTACTAAATGTGGAAGAGGTTAAAAAACAAATCACCACCCGAGAAAAAATTTTCCAAAGGATTGGTTTGAAAATTTCTTATGAAAAGACAGAAATAATGGCAATGGATTCCCTTTGTATAAGTAAAATCAAAGTTAGCGATAACGAAATAATAATATATGAAAAATTATATACTTAGGTGAAATTATTCACTGCAGATTGAAGGAAGAACATACAATAAAATGTAAAATTCACCATTATAACACAGTAGTTCTTCCGGTGACGTTTATGCTTTAAGACTATCTTTCAGATTAAGAATGAAAGTAAAACGGACCAATTACTCAAAACAGAAAGGCCAATTATCAGAACTTGTTTAAATAAAAGTTATCAGAAGGATGGAGTCAGGCGAATTGCTACAAATGAAACAGTCTACAAACAAGTCAACCCGATTCTCAGTACAATGAAAAAACGAAGGATTTCCCATTTTCCACGTATTAAGAACGCCTGAGAATCGAATTCTAAAACAACAGGTCACAAAGAATATTAACAAAAAACCTGTGGAAAATACGTCTGAGAAATCCAAAGAGATCTTCAAGAAATTGACTTGAGGGTTGAGGACGCCTGTGATAAAATGAAAATTAACTACAAACGTCAAAACAATAGATTCAACATTAAAAAATTATAAAGGCATAACAAGTGAAGTTCACAGATGAGATCAGGAAGCAACGATCCGATAGAATGAAGAGATACCGGGAAAATCGATGGGCCACACTAATACAACAATACAAGAGGAACTAAAATATGGATGATTAAAGTGGTCCAGTGTGGCCTCAAAGGTAAAAAAAATTATCAGCGGAAACCACGTTTAATAAATTTAATTATTTTTCAAATAATTTATTTTATTTCTGTCAAAGTAATTTAAAACTATCAAAGTAATTTTTATTTTTATTTTACAATTGTTGTATAATTTCCAGTTATTTTAAAATTATTTAACAGCAATTAATAACAGTAAATTTTGTTTTTACAAATTTTTTACAAAAAAAAAAAGAATTTGGTTTTTGTTTACCTTAAAAATGTACTTTACTGACGAATATAGTAATGTACCATTTCTAAATAAAATATTTTTTTTTTTTTAATTTTTCTTTGTTTTATTCAACTTATTTTACTTATACTATACTATACTATACGATACTATACTTACACTATTTTTTTTTCAGAATTACGTTCTCTACAAGTTTTGTTTAAACGATTGTGTTTATTATCCGTTTATTGTACGTCAAACATAAAAAACAGGGTTGTTATCTCAGTTTACTGATTTTCACACCAGATTTTTCAGAGTACTACAGATAGATTCTGAAATCTATTTTATTTAATTATTCCAGGTCAACAACCATACAAAATCTTTGATTCTTCTCCTTAATTAACATCCTAAAAATTTTAGTATGATCTCATTTCATCTGGGTAGCTAAAAACCGAGCGTAATCTTTCACTTAATTCGTAAACGAAGCATTTTAGGACATATGTTTATAAAAACTATTTCCATTATTTATTTTCACAAGTAAGTTGCAGGAAAACTTCGTGATACACTCTGTATACGTGATAAAAATTTTTATCACAAAAAGTAATGTAATTAATTTTTTATATCTTTTCAAAAATGAAACAAAATTAATTTTTCCTACTTTTTTCCTTTTAGATAATTATATTAAAGTTAAAAAAAGAAAATTACGATATTAAAAATTATTCGTGTGAATTTTTAAACGTTTTACATAAAAAAAAAGTTATATTAATGAATTTATTAAAATGTAGATTATTCAATTTTACAACAAAAATAGAAGAAATCATTAAAATGTAATTCTGGTGAGTGGATCTGTGGTATTCAGTTTGAGATATCTGCCCAACGGCATTCGGTGCATTCAAATACAGAAATTTTAATTAACTTGCTGTCAGACAAACATCAGTTGGGGAAATATGCTATAATCAGAAGCTTGATACAATCAAGAGCTGTATGATGCTAACAATATTGTTACTATGACAACCTTTCGTTATTTATTTTTTAATAAAGCATTATTTAATATTATATTATCTCACGTATATTTATGATCGATAAAAATGGGAACGTTACGTAACTGAATAATAAATTAAATAAAACGTATATTTAAAATTAATTTAAACATAGAAAATTTAATTTTGTTTAAATTTAATTATCTAAATTAAAAAAAAAAAATAAATAGTTTAAATAAAATTCAATGACTTTTTTTGATAATCCCTCTGTATAGTTTGATTAAATCTTATTTTTTATTGCCCATATAAAACTGAATAGGTCTATGCAGTGTAAAGAGGGGCAACTTCCTTTGGTTATACCATCCTTCAAGTTAAACATATATTCCTTGTTTAAGTCAACTGGATGTTAATGGGATATTAGGCAAGTTTTGATTCATTATATAACTTTTATTTGTTCTGAAATTCGTTTAAATGTTTTTTTATACTATAACAATAATTATAATTCCTTATGATTGTGACTAACTTCTATGAAATACAATTTGATTTTTAGACTATTTATTATAAACTAGCCGTAAATAAAATTTTTCCTGGCTTATTTTGAGCCGCAAAAGGTATTATACATATCTGTAAAAATTGTATAATGAATCTAAGCCAAAGTTTATAAAAATCTCCTGTGGTAACTTATTTCGCAAGTTACGTTAAAATTCAATTTGCTATATTCATGAAGTGAAATGCATGTAAAACAAAAGGTAAACTAAATAAATGATCGATAATTGGCAAAAATAAAGACGTTCGTTTGTGTTTACATCTATGGCTTCCTGTAGGCAACGTCTTTATGGATAGTTAAGATTTTTTTTAAATATCTAAAGAAAATTTAGATATTTGTATACAAATGTGTTATAGATGTGCGTTTAAGTAATGTAACACCAAAATATATTCCTCAATTATTACAATATCAAATAACTCGATGAAGATTTTAATTTTATGTGCTTTTTATAAATGTATTGGAAAGCTGTTTGATCATGCGTACTAATCAAAAAATATATTTTAGACTGTTAAACGACAAATGAAACCTAATACTGTTAATACATTTTTTCAAAAAAAATGAAAGATAAACGTAACCTAAAATATCTGAAATGTATACGTTAATTTTAATATTAGTACTTAAATATGAAAAAATAATTTTTCCTTTTATTATGAACTTCAATCCTATTTTTCTACCAGTTTTAGAAACATATGTTTCTAAAACATATGTGAAATGTATACGTTATCACGTATCACATTATCACATAATGTATACATTTCACATAATGTATGTGAAATGTATACGTTATCACGTATCACGTTATCACATATCTGAAATGTATACGTTAATTTTAATATTAGTACTTAAATATGAAAAAATAATTTTTCCTTTTATTATGAACTTCAATCCTATTTTTCTACCTGTTTAAGAAACATATGTTTCTAAAAGCAAATGTTGCTTTTCGGATTATTATCCGAAAAGCAACATTTTCGGATAAAGTTTCGGTACGCAATATAGTCTTGCTTTGTCTTCAGGAGGTAGCCGGCTGAGGGAAAAAGAATTTTAAGCTATAATGAAAGGGCAAGAAAATTATACACAAATAAAATATTATAGATGACGATTAAAAGATAGTAATATTTTTTTAATTATTTTAATTAATTTATTATTCAACAACCTACCGATGTTACTTCTGTATAAACAATAATGGATTTGGTTTATTAATTTTAATCCAGTAGTTTTTAAATTTCACTACTCAAAAGTAGCATTTTGTAAATTTACTTACTTTTCCACGTCAAATGTATAGGTCAAAATAAATCTAAAACACTTGTTAAGTAAAGGATACGGCTTTATAAATTGCAAACTTTCATATGATTTTAAATGTGTTGAAAAGGGATGGAGTATACATTATAGATATTTTATCCTAAAAGCCCGGAAAATAATAAAATATGAAACGTCTAAAAGCGACAAAGTAATAAATTTAATAAAAAGAAAAACTTAGCAGCACGTACAGAAATTTTTTTTCAAGACCATATATTTTTACCATTTTTACAGGTTAAATATTTATATAATTTTTACTGCCAAAATATTATTTAAAAAATTTTTCAACACATTGAATTTTTTCATTGATATTATTTTAAGTCACACGTGCGTAAAGATGTTAAAACTGATATAAAATAAACTGAATATTAAAAATTAAGTAGATTATTTTATATAGGTATATTAATAACCATCCTACGTTTACAAAATAAAGTCACGGGAACAAAATCATTTTTAGCATTCATTAACTCTACTTTGAATAATTACTTGTTACGTGACTACAGGAAAGGTATTTTACCTTAATTTGCCTTGACAAAAATGACGAATGCGCATAATTTTAAATAAAATAAATTTATTCTCTCGAGAACATCACCAACAAAGAAAAAACCAAGTTCACAAAATTATTTATACGTAATTGTATGCAATAAGCGAGAATAAAAATATTGGTAAAAGCGTGGTACAAGAACGGTGTGTAAAATCCACTGAATAGATAAAACTGTTATTTAAACCCGACTTAATAAACTGAAGAAATTAAAAATATATAGACTATAGTTTATTTATCCATAACAATCTAGGTCTGTGTAAAGCGAATCTATCCAAAATGAAAAAAAAATTCCTCCCCGTATTGCACAATACGAACGAACAGGAAGGTGAGTCGTCTCCAGATCTATACACAGGTAACTTTCTTACCAGATAACATCCTGAATGCTCTGGCACTACAGATTCTGACATCTTCAACATAGAGGATCTGATTGCTTTTAAAAATGTTTTAATAGTCTCAAATAGTTACCAAAAGTAAAACCAACTTTTTTTATTATATAGTAATACTTTTTTTATTTTTTAAACCACATAAATTTAAAGCTTGTGCGTGTCATGAAATATGGAAATTAAATTTTGTGGCGCTTAAAAAACGCCATGTCTAGATTCGAACTTGGGACCTCCAGATGAAAGGCCGAGGTGGTACCACTCCGTCACCACTACGCTATCACTCTAGAATTTGAAATTCTATAATACAATATCTGTTTAAATATTGCCGGTAATAAAATAAAAAGTAATATGCGTTTTTACACTTAATTCAGCAACTACACTTCAAAATTGAAAGGGCATTTTTTTTAGATTAAATTTTTACAGAAAATTCAAAAAAATTAATAAGACAATTTTGAAATTATAAACATTATTCTATTTAATAACTTTAACTCTTTCATTAATTAATTCTTTGCATTTAATAACTCAATCGAATTATTACAAAAAACAACCAAACTGTTACTGTAGAGATTAACACACAAATCTCCAAATCTTGGTTTAATTTACGATGTAAAATTTGGAATTGTTAAAAAATCATTTTAAATTAGATTTTTTTAAAATAAATAATAAATATTTCTACAGAAATCATAGAAAAAAAAACAGCTTTTCAATTCTTAAAATTTCTTCTTTTAGAAAATCGCAACTTTTTAACCACAAACCGCCCCAACAATTTTCGAACCCTTAATTTAAACCTGACTTCAAAAATTACATTTTAAAGAAGAATAAAGTGCAAAAATTATTCTTTAATCTGTAGTACATTTTTTATGATTTTGGTAATCTTTTAATCTATTTATATTGTATTTTTAACTTATTTACTTTTACATTTTTTATTAGATTATTTGAATAAGTATACAAAGATACCTCCTCTATGTATCATGAGACCTTGCCGTTGGTGAGGGGGCTTGAGTGCTCAGGGATACAGAGTAGCTGGACCGAAGGTGCAACCATATCGGAGAGGTATCTGTTGAGAGCCAGACTAAGGAATGATTCCTGAAAGAGGGCAGCAGCTCTTTCAGTAGTTGTTAGGGGCGTGAGTCAGGACGACTTAAACGGCCGTATCAACATCACTCAGTCCTCTGAGTACTGCGCAGCTGAAAGCAATGGAAAACTACAGCTGCTTTTTTTCCAAGAAAATGTGGCTCTGCATTTTCACATATACAATAATGGAGGCGCCTTCCTTGGTAAAATATTCCGGAGGTAAAATAGTCCCCCGTTCGGATCTCCGGGTGGGGACTACTAAGGAAGGGGTCACCAGAAAATTAAAAAATAACATTCTACGAGTCGGAGCGTGGAATGTTAGAAGCTTGAAAAAGGTTGGTAGGCTAGAAAATTTAAAAAGGGAAATGGGTAGGACAAATGTGGATATAGTAGGAATTAGTGAGGTTCGGTGGGAAGAGGAAGGCGACTTTTGGTCAGGTGATTTTAGAGTAATTAACTCAGCGTCAAATAATGGGCAGGCAGGAGTAGGTTTCGTGATGAACAAGAAGATAGGGAGGAGAGTGGAGTATTTCAAAACGCATAGCGATAGAATCATTGTAATAAGGATAAAATCAAAACCTAAACCGACAACGATTGTTAACGTCTATATGCCTACAAGCGCCCATGATGATGATGAGGTAGAGTGTGTATACGAAGAGATTGATGAAGCAATTAAACACGTAAAAGGAGATGAAAATTTAATAATAGTTGGAGATTGGAATGCAAGCATTGGAAAAGGCAAGGAAGGAAATATAGTGGGTGAATACGGGCTGGGCAAAAGGAATGAAAGAGGGGACCGACTTATAGAATTTTGCACGAAGTATAATTTAGTAATTGCCAACACCCAATTTAAAAATCATAATAGAAGAATATACACTTGGAAAAAGCCAGGCGATACTGGAAGGTATCAGATAGATTATATCATGGTTAAGCAAAGATTTAGAAATCAACTCGTTGACTGCAAAACTTACCCTGGAGCAGACATTGATAGCGACCATAATTTGGTGATAATGAAATGTAGATTGGGGTTTAAAAACCTGAAGAAAAGGTGTCAGATGAATCGGTGGAATTTAGAGAAGCTTGAGGAAGAGGAGGTAAAGAAGATTTTTGAGGAGGACATCGCAAGAGGTCTGAATAAAAAAGATAAGGTAGAAAATGTAGAAGAAGAATGGGAGAATGTTAAAAAGGAAATTCTTAAATCAGCAGAAGCAAACTTAGGTGGAATAAAGAGAACCGGTAGAAAACCTTGGGTTTCAGACGATATATTGCAGCTGATGGATGAACGTAGAGAATATAAGAATGCTAGTGATGAAGAAAGTAAAAGGAACTATCGGAAATTAAGAAATGCTATAAACAGGAAGTGCAAACTGGTGAAAGAAGAGTGGATTAAAGAAAAGTGTTCAGAAGTGGAAAGAGAAATGAACATTGGTAAAATAGATGGAGCATACAGGAAAGTTAAGGAAAATATTGGGGTACATAAATTAAAATCTAATAATGTGTTAAACAAAGATGGTACACCAATATATAATACGAAAGGTAAAGTCGATAGATGGGTGGAATATATTGAAGAGTTATACGGAGGAAATGAATTAGAAAATGGTGTTATAGAGGAAGAAGAGGAAGTTGAGGAGGATGAAATGGGAGAAACAATACTGAGATCTGAATTTAAGAGAGCATTAAAAGATTTAAATGGCAGAAAGGCTCCTGGAATAGATGGAATACCTGTAGAATTACTGCGCAGTGCAGGTGAGGAAGCGATTGATAGATTATACAAACTGGTGTGTAATATTTATGAAAATGGGGAATTCCCATCAGACTTCAAAAAAAGTGTTATAGTTATGATACCAAAGAAAGCAGGGGCAGATAAATGTGAAGAATACAGAACAATTAGTTTAACTAGTCATGCATCAAAAATCTTAACTAGAATTTTATACAGAAGAATTGAGAGGAGAGTGGAAGAAGTGTTAGGAGAAGACCAATTTGGTTTCAGGAAAAGTATAGGGACAAGGGAAGCAATTTTAGGCCTCAGATTAATAGTAGAAGGAAGATTAAAGAAAAACAAACCAACATACTTGGCGTTTATAGACCTAGAAAAGGCTTTCGATAACGTAGATTGGAATAAAATGTTCAGGATTTTAAAAAAATTAGGGTTCAAATACAGAGATAGAAGAACAATTGCTAACATGTACAGGAACCAAACAGCAACAATAACAATTGAAGAACATAAGAAAGAAGCCCTAATAAGAAAGGGAGTCCGACAAGGATGTTCCCTATCTCCGTTACTTTTTAATCTTTACATGGAACTAGCAGTTAATGATGTTAAAGAACGATTTAGATTCGGAGTAACAGTACAAGGTGAAAAGATAAAGATGCTACGATTTGCTGATGATATAGTAATTCTAGCCGAGAGTAAAAAGGATTTAGAAGAAACAATGAACGGCATAGATGAAGTCCTACGCAAGAACTATCGCATGAAAATAAACAAGAACAAAACAAAAGTAATGAAATGTAGTAGAAATAACAAAGATGGACCGCTGAATGTGAAAATTGGAGGAGAAAAGATTATGGAGGTAGAAGAATTTTGTTATTTGGGAAGTAAAATTACTAAAGATGGACGAAGCAGGAGCGATATAAAATGCCGAATAGCACAAGCTAAACGAGCCTTCAGTAAGAAATATAATTTGTTTACATCAAAAATTAATTTAAATGTCAGGAAAAGATTTTTGAAAGTGTATGTTTGGAGTGTCGCTTTATATGGAAGTGAAACTTGGACAATCGGAGTATCTGAGAAGAAAAGATTAGAAGCTTTTGAAATGTGGTGCTATAGGAGAATGTTAAAAATCAGATGGGTGGATAAAGTGACAAATGAAGAGGTATTGCGGCAAATAGATGAAGAAAGAAGCATTTGGAAAAATATAGTTAAAAGAAGAGACAGACTTATAGGCCACATTTTAAGGCATCCTGGAATAGTCGCTTTAATATTGGAAGGACAGGTAGAAGGGAAAAATTGTGTAGGCAGGCCACGTTTTGGAGTATGTAAAACAAATTGTTGGGGATGTAGGATGTAGAGGGTATACTGAAATGAAACGACTAGCACTAGATAGGGAATCTTGGAGAGCTGCATCAAACCAGTCAAATGACTGAAGACAAAAAAAAAAAAACAAAGATAAGCGAAACAATTTAATTCAATTTCAATTAACACATAGGCGAAAAACCTGGATCTTGGTAATAAAAAAAAAAAGATGCACAGGAATGAAGTAAAGAGACTGTTATCAAATATGACATAAGGCCCTTTGGAATGTGAGAATGCTAAGGCGTGCATGAATAAAATGTGTATTTTGATTAAAAAATTCCAGTTAAGTACTTAACTTTGAAATAAAAGTAGGATTACTGGAGAGCTGCCTGTGATAAATTATTATAGAATAGATTTATTGAAAGAAAAGTACAGGTATTGTAAATACACAAAATTTATGTTACGATTAATAAAACTAAAAAAAAAAAATAAAAATAATAATTATATATTTTTTTTATTAGATTCAAGTAAGTATAAAAATTCAATAAAAATTTCGTATGCTATGTCATTGTTATTATTAATTTTACATTAAAAATTGAGAGGTAATTTGATAGGAGTTAACATAAAACAATATAATGTAGTTCAATGGAAAAAATAAGATTTAATAATTATATTAAATATAATTATTCAGATAATTATATTTAAATAATACGACAAACTGACACTAGCCTTGGGATAACCTGCGAATGGCTGCGTAAATGGAAGTTAATCCGGGTAAGTCCAGAGCCCAAAATATACATCTAAGCTAAACACATGCATTTACCACATTGCTGAAAATTTGTTAGACAATAATCTAAACGACTAAAACGGCTTCATATATTGAACCTAGGGTACGCAACCTTAAGATTAAGATGTTAGGTCTCTCAACTAGGTCAATATCTTGATAACTAAGATGACCGTGTTTAATGATAAAAAGATTATGTAATCTCATAATGTGATTGAATTTTCCAATTATTTTATTGTAATTTATTTGGCTATCGTTTAATTGTATTTTCCATTTCTAAACTAAATATTGTGAAGAAAACTTTTATAATTAAAAAATATTTTAGTTTATATTATTCTGTCAATTAAATTTTACTTTTATAACTTTTTTTTATTCCTTCAACTTATTATCTACATAATTTACTTGAGTAAAATTATATTGAGTAATTATAATTACTTATTCAGGTATCCTTATAAAGGTTTTCTTAAATTATTTTAAAAAATTATGGGATCCCTTAACGTTATGAGTTGTAATAATAATTTATTTATTTTATTTACAAGAAAAAAATTACTCAAGGCCTTTCATTGTCCAGAAATAAAATTAAAATAGCAAAAATTCTTTACCATTCATTTTGAAATACATACTTCTTAATTCATTAACAAAATTCTTTTTGGTTGGAAAAAATATTTGTTGTTTTACAATTATAAAAGGAGGAAAGATTTCTAATACTGTGTCCGGAAATACGAAGCTGTACTTTATTTGGATGCAGGATTATATCCATGTAATACTTTAATAAAGAATTGTTGATCAAAGTATTCTCTGCGAAATACAATATACATTACTTGCAAACAACTACTATACTTTACTTATATAGTATACTTTACCTACATTTACAATTTATACTTTACTTTTTGTTTGTCAAGATGATGAAGAAGAAATTTGTGGGAAGGCAAAGACAAAAAATTGTCCTGTATAGATTCAATGTTCTGCGAAGTTGTTAACTGTTAACCAAGCTTTCTTCTCATTACCTACTTAGGATCATTAAATCTATCTATAAAAGATTTAAAAAAATAATAATAATTTAGTTTGTCATAAACAAAAGACAAAAAATAGACATAAATAAGAAATAAATTAATTCTTGAATTAGAATAACACCTTTGCCTGGCTGGCCTCCTTATTACATCACGCTTATACAACCAAACTTACCCATTGAAAATGCAAAAGCGATTCAATCTGAAAATTATTAAAACGAATTTTACGTAAATAAAACATAATTTATGACAATACTGGAAAAAAGATTCAGTAAACTTCATCGATTCGTTTTCCTGTTCTCATATTTTCGGTCATCTTCAAAAACTAAATTTATCCACTAAGGACATAAAAAATAATAAAAGTAATATTAATTATTACTTACACAATCAAAAAACAATATTCAATCTGTAACAAATATTTAAAAAACTACGCCTAAAATTCTAGGATTCTAACATATATGAATTCACATTTGCATTCTTCTAAAAATACTTCTGCATTTTTAAAAATGCAGAAAAAGTATGGCTTCTTTGCATTTTTAAAAATACATTCTAAGTTTTATTTACTGAACTGCCTTCTAGATTTTTAACAAAGCCGGTCCAGAAACGACTTTTAAAGCTGATAATTGTAATTTTAATCGTTTTATACGTTTATTATTTACTACAAATATATGTTTTCCCTTTTTTTTAGAAAAATATGGTATGGCGTGGCTTTAGAATATTTTAAAGATCTAAAACCTCAATACTATTTTTCAGATGAAAATATGTATTTTAAACAATACCATATTTACACGCACTAATAAAATTCTGTTAGTAGTTGTGTTCATAAAATTATGTACGAATAAAACATCCTTAAATCGAAAAAAACAACATTAATATGAAATAAAAACTAGGCTAAGAAAAATATACGATCTGATTTATGAGTGGAGTAATATGAAAATAGACAAGTCCACTACAGTAAAATACTGAGAACCCAAATCTACTTACGGCTTGATCCTTCCATTTCATCCCCACACTCATCGCCGACAAAATAAAATCGTTACAATGTTTGCTACGGCACATAAATCCGAAGTCGTAAATCTGTTTTCTCAATCCTATTCAAGATAGAATAAAACAATTTATAACTTTCAGTTACTTTTTTATACGACAGATTAATGTAATTACAAAAAAAAAATAAATACGAAAAAATATATACGTACACACACAAATCAATAATTTCAATACTGGTAGATGAGAGAGATTCTTTCTGAAAAATTAAAATTTTTAGAAATTTTTATTTTTATTTAAATAAAAATAAAATAAGAATTTTCTAATGAAAGAATACAACTTCCCAGATAAAACCTATAGTATGACAAAAACTAACTAAATTAACTAAACTAACTAAATTTAGTATGATATCTGAAAAAAGTAATTCAAGTTCAGAGACTTATTATGTGCAGACAGCCTCAGATCTATTTTTATTAGTAACAAAATGAATACATGCTTTATAACCAGTTAATAAGCTTGATTGTTAAACAATGGATTTAAAATTCACAAGAAATTTATATAATAATTTATTAATTAGACTAAATGAATATTTTAAAACAGCGGTATTTCTATTTAGCCTATTTCAGAGCCCCAAATTACCTTTTTATAATAATTACTATTGCTCAGTTGCTGAAGTACCCATGCGATAACGAACGAATCAAATTCCAGTGTATTATCATCGAAATATTTTTAATTTAATAAGGTAGACTATGTGTTTTACCTTGGAAAAGTTTTACAAGATGACTTGAACTAAAATAGTAGGTTTTTCATGAGAAATCTTACTTAAAAAACAAAAAAAAAAAAAAACAAATTAAACAGATGAAAAAGGGTAAGGAACTGTTATTAGCGTATACATATAATACGTTTCTATTCATTTATACATTAAGTCAAACTTAATATAATTAGCAAATAAATTAAAATGATAGTAATTTCGGCAAATAAATACGATTAAGGCTTGAATTCGAGACCACTTTTCAGCCTGAATAATTTTACTAATCATTCACATATTCCAACAATAAGAAAAACCGTATATATTAATATATAAATACTATTAAAAATCAAGAATATAATTAAAAATACGACTTTGGTTATTAGGAAACGGGATTATATATAATAGAAAGTTATACTTGTATTTTCTAATTAAATAAAATTTTAGAAAAAAAGATCACAAATCAGTCTACTCAACATGTTACAATACTTATATGTACTTAAATATAATTTTCTTATTATTCATATTTGTTTGTTTCTTACATGTTGGAAAATACATTAATGAATATGCTCATAAAATTGGTTGATCAACTTTAAAAAAACCTTCTTCACTGTGTACGACAAACTATTTCTTAATTTTATTGAGTACATTAAAAGGTTTTAAGTTGAATAGACGAAGGAAGAAATATGTTGTATAATGTTGTAAAGTGATGATCTAAGCTTATAGGTTAGGCGGCCTCCCGTGGCGCGTGTGGTAGTGTCACCGCCTTCCATGACACTTTTCGGAGGGCTCTCTTTCGGAACCTTCTCTTCTCGGGACCTTTTCGGAAGTACCAGATTTAATGAAACTTTTTTAATTTGCGTATATATATTTTTTTATTATTATAACATGTAGTGCATCTAAACACATTACCGAGCTCTTGAATGAATAATAAAGCAATTTTATTTTTGGTTTAATTAAATTAATGCAATTTAAAGAAATACATTTTTTTTAATCGATATGTTATAATAGTTTTTTTTCAAAATAAGCCTAAAACAATAATTCAAAAATCAAAATACCGTAGGTAATATTTATTCATTATTGTTGTTATTCATTAAAAATATTTTTTTTAACATAAATTATTTCGTTATTTTATCAACTTATTTTATCAATTAATAAAATATGAACGTGTATTTTACTGAATATAATAATTATATTTAACTTTAAAATTAATAATAATAATGATAAGATAAAAATATTATTAACTAGCAAACGAATGTCAGACCAGACTTATCGTCTTGACTTAAAAGAATGAGTAAGAAATCTTCTTTAAACCAAGCTAAAATTCTTTTCTTATTATTTTTTTTCTTTGCTTCCTGATTTCCCTCTGTAAAAGTTTTTGTAAAGTTAGTTTCGAAGAAAGTGAAGAGCAAAGCTTTTTAAAACTTTTTTTCCTTTTCATTAAAGAAAAAAAACATCCGCACGATAAAGTACGGAATGACAACGCTACTCAACTATTGTACGTAAGATATTCTATAAATCAGTTGATATTTCTTAATTTACATTCAAAAATTAAAATTATTATTCATTTATTTTTAAAATTTAATTAAAAAAATATTAATTATTTATTTTATTTATTCGGATGTGAATTAAAAAGTTGCAGTATAAATTACACGTTAAAAAATATATACTTTCCAGGTGTTAAATATTTGCCGTGCTGGAAAAACTACAAATTTCTATTCTATAGTTTTAATAATTAATATTCTACTAATAGAATAATTTTAGTTGTAATTATTGCATGACATTAAAACACATGAAACTGACAGTTATCTAAACAACTAAATCGTTGATGCTTTCGACATCATATTTAATTGAAATTTGCTAATTATTATTAGCTGATACAAGCTGTTTATAAGGATAACAGTCGGTATTACACAACTGAATCATAAATATAATATTAATTTTGATGAAATTTTAAAAGCAAACTAAACAAAAATGCTAATCTCTAAAAAAAAGTCAAAGGACAAAAAAAAACCACAATAAAGTAAAACAAAGTAAATCGGTAAATTACAGTTACCGAGCGAGTAAATAAATATTTACTTATCTGTTCGAAAAGAAACAATGAAAGACAACACATAAAAATAATCAAAAAACCTATAAGAGTGTGTAAAGAAATATATATTTATTTATTATTTATCACATTTTTGACAAAATGTATTCTTGCTTGTTTTTTTATTTTTCTTATTGAAAAATTTAGAAAAATTAATTTTCTTCATATATAAAAGTTTTAGTAAAATTTAGTTACATTATAACCTACAGAATATTTCTTAAAAAGTAGTAAATAGGTAAAAAAATAATTTATTTATCATTGAATTTTTTTCGATATTTAATAACATGTTAACTATAAACTAATGTTTGTTTGAATTGTTTTTTAAACCATTTCATGATTTAATTTTATCAATGTATATATGATTATTTATTTATTTATTTTAATTTAATTCTCATTCTTTACCGTTTTAATAGTTGTTAATAACAAAGAGATAACAGTATATAAAAATATAATAAGGTATTTATATTTAAATAATAATAATATTTGGAATAAAAAATTGTATAAAAAATAACAAAGTATGTAATTTATTATTAAACAGGAAGAATATTAAGAAAATCAGGAATTTAAAAAAATGTACGCCGGTAATGGATGGGGACATAACTTTCCCGGTTTTACTATTGACAGATTTTTACCCATGATGGAACGGAAACGGTATATGCGTTTAGAGTAAGAGGGTTGTGCGTATGTCTGTTACCGTTTTCCTCAAAATCTACTACATCGATTTCGATGCGGTTTTTTGCATTAAACAGTGTATCACTTCAGAGGAGGTTGTTAGATTAGTTTGACGATTACAAGCCGCCGAGGGGCGTTGCAGTAGATATGTTTCTTTAAAACGACTTCGGGTTATTAAAAGTTTTTAATTTTATCACTTGTTTTAAATATGGGGCTTTTAAACACTGATTATTTAATTACGCAACATTTAAAGTAAAACAGCGAATATCATCAAAATTTTCGGTATAAAATCCGGATCCTACTTGACTCCCTTGACCAAAACGCTATTTACAATTGTAAAACTGCTAAAGAAAAAAAAGTAGTAAAACGATTTGGCTTCCGTTCGACTCCTCGTTTAAAAAACTTCCCCAGTCAACTACATTAATAATAGATACAATAGGATTTTTAATCTTATAAAATAAAATTTAAAAACAATTGATATTAATTTACAAATCGATCCCGTTCACATTCTTTTTTTTTTTGGGAGGGATGGGTTCAATATTTTTTTTATTGGATAATTTATTTACTTCAGTAAGTTGGCCCAATTTGAGCATGTTATTCAACAAGGCTTAAAAAACTACATTTTGCTAAAAAAAAAAAAATAATAAGAATTAACGTTGGTACCGTGTTGCACCATTGTCCGATGGGATCGAACATCATTCTGCTGGGATATAGCCAAATATATACGCTAAAATTCAATTTTTTTGTAAACTATGAAAATTACTTAGAAATACTTAGAAATTATGTTGAATATCTCTCACCACTAAATCCGATTGACTTAAAACGTTAGAATTTTAAATAACTTATATAGTACTTACATCATACTAAAATTAGTGAGTTTAGTGTAGTGAGTGTAATTATTTGAGTGTAATGTCCGATGAGTCAAAAGCTCAATTCTTTACGAAAACTAGACAAAAATTCAAATCGGCAAAAATTACCTCTCCCCTTTTTTTAATTATATTCAAAATTTAATAACTTCAATGTCTCATACTCGTATATAAAATATATTTGAGCATTTTCAAAAACACGTACGTAATTAAGTTCATACATATTTCGGAGTTACTATAATTTTTGGACTCAGGGATTCTTGAACCATCAACATTTGCAAAAGCCCCATATTTTTTAAATATAGAGCTTTTAAGATTTGGTAATCTCTATTCTTTCCCTTTATAACTTATGGTACTGTAGCAACACTAAGGGTTTAGGCAAGAGAGTAAAATTTACAAAGAAAAATTTTAGAAGAAAAGAAAAGTCTACAATAAAATATCCCATTTTCTCATAAGAATTTTTGGATTTTTCAACAAAATACGAAATAAAATCATTACAAGGCAGATTGTAAAATAAAGATCTTTAAATCCGAACTATGTATTTTGCATTACCAGTTAATAAGTATTGAAAGTTAATAATAAATTAACAATAATAGTTTTGAAACAATGATTATTCTTTCAAAACTATGCTTTTAATCAGAGTTAGTTAATTATGCTAAAAACAAATGAAGTTTTTTTTTTCAATTTAATGAACGAGAGAAAAATTTATAAATAAATACAGAAAATCCGAATAAGTAAATTTGCTTTAGTAAAAAGAACATTGAGGGAGTCCCAATAACATTTAAAAAAATTAATTTAAGAGTTTTTTTTTTTGTTAACCAAATATATGTGTATGAATATAAATCGCACGAGTTTCTGAATTATGAATTTTCACTTGCAGTAAAAATTCAGGTCACATTTTTAATAATTTAGTGTACCTTATGACGAATAAAAAGTTTTTAATTAAACTAATAATACCGTATACCTAAACATATTACTTATACTCGTACTTAGACAACGGATATGACGTTAGAAGATTAAAATGGCTACACGTTCAGCACCTTAGTGACTCTATAATGTCTTAACTGTAACTTAAGCTGTGAGTGCTGCTCATTATCTCATCGATTTTTATCTTCAAATTTATTGTATATTCGTTTATTTTTTCTCATTGTTTCATCGTATTTCTGACTATTTGTGACTTCTTTTTTTTTCTTTCTCTTGGGAAAGAACAATAGGCACCTTGACACCTAATAGGAGACTATTAGGTGTCAAATTTTCATAATTACTTATTGTACGTAGGAAACTGCGATACAGAGTGTTGTCAACATTTGCATAAACTTTTAATTATTTGCCTAAAAACAACGTTGTTAATAAATAATGGGATTAGTTAGGTAAGTTACTGTTTGAAAATGTTCCTGAAAATCATACATCAAAAGGTTTTAAGTACGCGTGAAAGGATTATCAGCGATTGGAAGTTTGGAATAAGGATTTGGTGTACGAAAAGCACTAGTTGGGATAAAAAATTGTTCAGAATTGACATAGTCCTTATAAATTATGACAAGACGTTCGACAAGAACGCAACAAAGAAAGCAGGGGCAGATAAATGTGAAGAATACAGAACAATTAGTTTAACTAGTCAAGCATCAAAAATCATAACTAGAATTCTATACAGAAGAATTGAGAGGAGAGTAGAAGAAGTGTTTGGAGAAGACCAATTTGGTCTCAGGAAAAGTATAGGGACAAGGGAAGCAATTTTAGGCCTCAGATTAATAGTAGAAGGAAGATTAAAGAAAAACAAACCAACATACTTGGCGTTTATAGACCTAGAAAAGGCATTCGATAACGTAGACTGGAATAAAATGTTGAGCATTTAAAAGAAATTAGGGTTCAAATACAGAGATAGAAGAACAATTGCTAACATGTACAGGAACCAAACAGCAACAGTAATTGAACATAACAATTGAAGAAAATAAGAAAGAAGCCGTAATAAGAAAGGGAGTCCGACAAGGATGTTCCCTATCTCCGTTACTTTTTAATCTTTACATGGAACTAGCAGTTAATGATGTTAAAGAACAATTTAGATTCGGAGTAACAGTACAAGGTGAAAAGATAAAGATGCTACGATTTGCTGATGATATAGAAATTCTAGCCGAGAGTAAAAAGGATTTAGAAGAAACAATGAACGGCATAGATGAAGTCCTACGCAAGAACTATCGCGTGAAAATAAACAAGAACAAAACAAAAGTAATGAAATGTAGTAGAAATAACAAAGATGGACCACTGAATGTGAAAATAGGAGGAGAAAAGATTATGGAGGTAGAAGAATTTTGTTATTTGGGAAGGAGAATTACTAAAGATGGACGAAGCAGGAGCGATATAAAATGCCGAATAGCACAGGCGAAACGAGCCTTCAGTCAGAAATATAATTTGTTTACATCAAAAATTAATTTAAATGTCAGGAAAAAATTTGAAAGTGTATGTTTGGAGTGTCGCTTTATATAGAAATGAAACTTGGACAATCGGAGTATCTGAGAAGAAAAGATTAGAAGCTTTTGAAATGTAGTGCTATAGGAGAATGTTAAAAATCAGATGGGTGGATAAAGTGACTAATGAAGAGGTATTGCGGCAAATAGATGAAGAAAGAAGCATTTGGAAAAATATAGTTAAAACAAGAGACAGACTTATAGGCCAAATATTAAGGCATCCTGGAATAGTCGCTTTAATATTGGAAGGACAGGTAGAAGGGAAAAATTGTGTAGGCAGGCCACGTTTGGAATATATAAAACAAATTGTTAGGGATGTAGGATGTAGAGGGTATACTGAAATGAAACGACTAGCACTAGATAGGGAATCTTGGAGAGCTGCATCAAACCAGTCAAATGACTGAAGGCAAAAAAAAAAGTTCGACAAGGTTCAGTATTCTAAGCTCATGGAGATGTTTAGCCATAAAAATATAGATCCAAACAAAAGAATTAGAAAATGTACATAAACAGTAGAAAAAAAAGGTTTTAGTTATCTATGTGAGATCTTCTTTTTAATTTTAACTGTAGAAGAAAAGTGGTACCATTTTATTTAAAAAGTTTCTCTTATTTTGTTGTTTTAGAAATTTTTTTCATCTTTTTGAAAATAAAATAAAAAATTTATGAAACGTATTAGACACATAATTTCTAAACTTATTTTTTCCAGTTTGAATTGTTCCTTTTTAAAAATATGAGTATCATAGATACTTTTACACAAGTATACTTGTACGAATAGAATTACTGAACGAGAAATATATATATATATTCTTTGAGTCACTGCTTCACTCACAGCATAACCCATCCACCACCATATTGTCCTTCATTTTGAACATACGAAGTCATTTTAGCCAAATACTGAAAACTATAAACTAATAGACTTTGTGAAATAATAATACTAAAATCAATAAGCATCGAACAGTGAAAAATTTTACTAAGTTATAATGTCCAAAGAAACAATCAAATTAAGAAAGAGCCTTTTTTGATGAAAAGAAATTTGTTAAAAGAATTTCAATTAAGAACACTTATTGAAGAAAAGCATTCACACAGTAAGGGAAAAGTTTAAATGAGGAGTGTCAAATGAAAAAATGGCCCACAACATCTAGTAAAAAATTTGTATGAATGCATCCTTAAAAAAAGGTGAAAGATAAGATCAATGAAGAGAGCTAGCCCTCTTAAAGAAAAAAAGATGGATAAAAAATTTAAACGAAAAACGCATTCAAAAAAAGAGTGAAAGATCAAATAGAAATTTTGAATGAAAAGAGCCAGCCTATTGAAAAAGAAAGTAAAAGATCAAGTGAAAAATATTGCAAAGATCGTCTTTTGAAAAATGTAACAAAAGATTTAGTAAAAATTATATATAAAAAAAAATTAATATAAAGAACTTTAACGAAAAGCATGTAAAAGGATCAAATTGAAATCATAAATATGAGAGATATTTTTAAAACACAAATTATTTGAATTTAGCCAGCGTAACAAGGAAGAGAGGTATAGTTCTGTCCTATAAATGAAAAAGAAAGATTAATCATACTAAAATTAATTGTAACTATAATTAAATAGTTATAATACTCGTATATATAAGTATGTATAAAAATTTTTCTTTATTTTAAAATTATTACTTTTAAGGTAAAATTAAAAATATGGTGGCGAAAGTTTCTGTCCATCATTTTAAACGATTACAATTATTTGAATACAGCTTCCATCAGAGGAGATTTTTATACTTTTATTACTTCCATTCTGTCATATTTTTTGAAAAATTTCGTATTGGAAAGGCAAATATTGTTAAATATATACAATTATGGACTCCTCTTAAATTTTTTCTTATTAAGATATGTTACTGAAAACAGTGTTTATATTTTAAAGAATGATAGCTAAAAGTCTGAAATACGAAGAAAGCATTAATTTATATGTGTATAGATAAATAAACTCTCTCACTCTTTCTCTATTTGTGTATATATATATATATATATATTTATTTTATATATATATATATATATATATGTGTGTGTGTGTGTGTGTGTGTGTGTGCGCGCGCGCGCGCGTTCGTATTTGTACTTCTTTTTTCAGTCCTGGCAGAGAAAATGGAAATTTTTACGAATAGCTATTATTCTAGCATTTCTTCGTTAAACGGTATAGATAGATTTCCGCACCCGTATCTTTGCCCCATGCCAGTTGTAATAAAGCAATGTACTCGTTTACACACCGTCCAGAAGTTATTAAAAATGGTGTCACTCTGGTTAAAGCACAGAATTTATTCTTCATTTGAACAGGCTTTGTCCTAGATGCATTCCCTCTCGGAAGGCAATCCATCAGTCAGTAAAGAACTTCAGAAAAATTGGTTTGCGGTAATGTAAAGAAAATCTCCCAATGTGATACAGTCACTCTGTATTTCCTTAGAATGATTTATAAAAAAAAAATTATAAGAAGAAAAATCAAAAAATCCATTGAAAAACTTGAGCAAAATTCGCCTTCTGAAAATTAGAAGAAAAGATTAAGATTAGTAATGGAACAAATAATAAAGAAACGGTAACGAAAAAATATAACATTATTCAAATAATTGATGAGTAAAAAGATGTTTAAAGCTAAAACAAAAATTTGTATATATATATATATATATATACAAACACACACACACACACATAGATATATAATATTATTGATGTATCAATGGGTAACTTAGAAAACTTTAAAGTACATCAGTATTTGGAAGAATTACAAATTTTGGGGAGAAATTTAAGAGTGGAGTAACAGGAAAAAACAAATATCTTAAGAAAGTATTCTTAAGTTTGGCTGAAACTAAAATATTTAAGTAAAAGTAATAAATAACGTAGATAAATGTGTGCTGAAGAAATTCAATTTGAAGGTAAATAAAAATAAAATAGTGGTAATTAGTGCGACTAAAGAAAAATAATGCAAAATGAAACACTAAATTAAAGGAACATATTTTATCATATGGTTGTAGAACTTTATTGTTCTTACATGAAATTACAAAAAATCTGATGTGAACACCACATAACTTCCTTGTACGTCTATTAAATTATACACATTTTTTTGAAATGAAAATTACAGAAAACTTTTTTTCATTAATAACTTCTGATATATTTTCATATATTTTTTTTATTGTTATTGAATTACTGTATACGTATTGTAATTTTTTTTATTATTAGAGGTAAATAGTTATTAATAAATCATATTTAAATAAAAAAAAGTTAAAAAAAGAAAAAGGAGATGAAGTCGGATTCGAACCGATGTGTCTTCCCCTTGTAAGATCCAAATACTTTATTTATTACAATTTAATTTGGCTATACCTCTGATACCAATGAAAATAAGTACCACTTATGATAAATTGTTGAAAAGCTCTTAATAAAGGCCTATTACTGCAGTTAAGAAAACTTCCAAAATCCAATTTTTGGAATTTTGGGCTTTTTGGACACTTTTGGTCCAGTCGACTACAATCAAGAGGTGAGGTACACAACTAGATGTTACAGCAGTCCTAAATCCAAAACTTCAACATCCTACGGCTAATCTTTTTTGAGTTATGCGAGATACATGTGTACGCACATACGTACGTACGTACAGACGTCACGCCGAAACTAATCAAAATGGTTTCAGGGATGGTTAAAATGGATGGTTCCGTTAAAATTTTAAAACCGAAATTTTTCGTGATCACAATACTTCCTTTACTTCGTTCAAGGGAGTAAAAATGGACATATTTGTCAATAAACCCAGACAGGGTTAACAAGAAATCTATCTATTGGCATTGCAAATGTATCTAAAAATTAAAAAAAAAACATACCTTTATTTATAATGCTAAAGTACTTTATCTAGTGAGTAATACAGAATCAGGGAACCAGTAAAAACATTTGAAATTTTTTTTTTCAAAACTATAAGAATGCTTATTGATAATATTAAAATATATTTTTTCACTGTTACTAATTTTTAATACATTATAATTGTATTTTTTATTTTGTTAATAATAAGAAATAAAAAAAATTTAAAATGATTGAGCAATTTGTTTATTCTTTATTTAATTGTTTTACCGTAAATCTATTCAGTAATTTCCATACAAAGTAAACTGAAATATAAAAATAATTTTAAATAAATAAATCAAATGAGTAAAATAACTTATTATCAATGAAATAATTAAGATCGCATTTAATCATATATCGCCAAAGAAAAAAAACCTACTATTACACATGGATTAAGTGATAATTATTTATAATTTCTTAAATTATCAAAAAAAAAGTTTTATTAACAAATAATTAACTCTCATTAGACGTAATAATTAAACAATTTGAAAATTAATAATGGTATCAATGCTATGTTAATAGAAAACATACAACAACAATAATGTGTTAAATAATAAACATAAATTTTACTGAACTTTTTTCTCTTTCTAAAGATTTTATGAGAAGAAAAACAATTATTTTTTCTTAGAAAATGCGTTTTTTAACCGGTTGTATTATAACCGACCAGGATGTAGAAGAAGAGTTTGTGCAAGTTTAATTTGCATGGGTTATTAGGCAAGAGTAGCAGTAAGTAGTTTGAACGGTGAAAGCAGTAATAGAGAGAGAGAAAGAGTGAGTGTGATGAGGAAGAAAGGGCTGTAGTAAACCGAGTACTGAGTAAGGCACGCTGACTATGCGAACTTCAATTTAAGGGGGAGGTGTACGAAGGCCAGAAGTGGCACCAGTGCCTCCAATTTTACTGATACCACCTCCAGTAGCAATACAATCTGGATTAAAGACTTCTGCTTCTCTCAGTGCCTTAACTCATCCCTTCCCCCGATCATTCCACCTTGAAACCAATACTCGTAGTAATGAGTACTCTGGCATTGAATCATTTCAATAGACAAGCCTGTCTTCATCCCTTCTTCATCCAAGAGTAACGCTCTTGATACTACATACAAAATCCTGAACGTTTCCCTGATGTTTAGAACGTTTATTCATGAAGTATGACACGTTTTCAAATAAGAAATATAAGCAATATGTATTTTAAAATCTTAAAATATAATAAAGAGAAATTTATCGAGTATATTTAGTGAAATGCTTGGTTTTCGAAAAAAAATTCCAGTAATACCAGCATCACAGTTAAGTGTAATTGTTATAGAACGAAAACACTGAGGCCATTATTACTACTATATATGATTAAAAGCTAAAGAAATGAAACTTTTTTCTAAAATAGCTTTCAATCTATAACTCCAAACAAGCAAATGAAAAATAACTTATACTTCTTCATAAGCAATAAGAGTGAATTGTATTATGGTATTATGCATGCTAAAATAATTATTTACGATCACATAATTATAGAAAATAAATATTTAAAAAAAATATTATGCAAGTACTATTTCATCGGGAGACGTGTAATAATCGAGGTCCATCTCCAATCCCAAAACTTAAAGTTCATATTTAATTCGAAGTAAGAAATACTACATTTAAGTACAAAATACATACAATTTTATTCCATATGTCGAGGTTTCTTTGAACGGCTTAAACTCTGCTTCGCTGTTTTCCTTCTATGTTCTGTATAGAGTTCATCTCGGTGTAACTTTCAACAGATATAAGATTGCTAATAAGTAGATAAATAAAAACGTACTTTAGTTCCTATTTAACGTTTATTTGTTTTATGCTAGCAAAATAAATTGGGCAGGTAAAAGGATAGAATACAATTTGAATTCGTAAAAAAAATTAGCCTTTGTAAGGTAACTAGCGGAATAGTAATAAACGTATTAACCTATAACGACGTTGTAAAACATATTTTTATAATAATTAATTATTAAACGTTTCTAATCTGCCACGAATATGGTGGAAGAATAGCGCTGCTGCCTTTATCCAGAAGTTCTGTGTACGGGTCTAGATCAGACATGAAAAGTTTTACAAGCAAAGACTGGTTGTCATACATAATAGTGACTATTTTTAGGTAGCAGTCTTTATTTCTTTTTTGTAGCCTTCGGGACCACTTTTAGATTTGCTTCGGAGGAGGAGATTAAATAGCAATTTTGTAGCGTGCGAAAATGCCATGTTTGACCGGAATTTAAACCCGGGATCTCCGGATAAAAGGCCGAATCACAACCACTCGCTCCACGCAGGCCGGCTTATTATTGCATTTATAATGTTGTTCCTTTTTAACTTTGTCGTGTGTATTCGAAATCCCGCGAGAGAAATTTATGAAATTTAAAATGATTACAAATAATCACTGGAACTACATTTCGACAGAATGGTTCTGCGTATATAAATGTAAATAGCAGTTAAAATAAGAACATGTTTGCCTGTGCATACGCATACCCAAAAAACATACGCACTTACATGTTAAGTCCTAATTACAGAATTACTGTAATATTGATTTTAATAAATTTTAGTATTTTAATATTTTTGCAATCAAGTTACCCGATGAAAATACAGAGAGGGGATTAAGTTTTATATATTTAGCAAAATTTTCCTCTTTAATATGCTACTTGTAGTAACTGTAAGGGAGGTAAAGATAAAAAAAGAATAGCTTTGATATAAACGTAAAATCAAGTAATGAATTTTATTGATTAAAAATAATGATACATGGTGAAATGACTCCAGGAAATTTAAAATGATGTAGGAAATGAAAGCATTTCCATGTGGAACAAAAATGCTAATATAATTGAAATGTAGCTATTACGTCATGAGTTTCTTTTTTTATGAAAATAAAAATCCTAAGCGAAAAAATAATCTAAGCGAAAATTCTATCCTAAACGAATAATTGTAAGCTCAATAAATTATTTTTGAGTTCTATCAGATACTGTCAAAAATACTCTTGTCAAAAGTTGTTTTTTTTTTGTTTCAAATAGAGTAAACATTTAAAAGTAAGTAAAAAATACATTTTTTCATGAAATAAAAAAAAGTAAATAATATTTGATTATAGTTAAATATAACACAATTGGTACTGACAAGGATAATTCGTTTTATTTAACAATTTATTTATTGTTGGATAAAACAAATTATCCCTGTCAGTTTGGTTTAACTGAATTTTGTGAAAAAAGTTTTCTACAAATTGTACAGGGCTTGTAGGTACTGTAGTCACGCGCATTGAAAAAGTTTCAGTAATGGTTCCTCCAATTAAAGATAACTTAATCGGAACGTGACTACTCGCTTCAATAAGAAAAAAAAAACAATAACCGTCATCAAAGAAAAAAGAAATTACAGTTACTAAGAAAAAAGGTGCTAATTATAAAAGGTATTTTTACGTAGATTTCTAAGAAGCTACAAGAAAAACAAATACCAATATAACTTTTCAACTATTCATTAATTTATTAAGACTTTCATCTTGCTGTAACAAACAAACACTACAGATTTTTAGAGATTTTAATTAATAATATTACATGAAAATAATAAAATTATTTATTTATTATTATTTTAATAAAAATATTAATGTATGATATAATAATTTACATGCATGTAAATAAGATGGATGAAATATTAAGCGAAAAACTAAATAAAAAAATAAACCAATTTAAAACAAAAAAAAAAGATATAAAATAAATAAAAAGATATAAAAAGACATAAAATATCTTTTGAATTTTCTAAAATTCAGGTTTTTTAAGTCTGAGCGAAATTAGAAAAACTATTGACATATATAATATATATGTCATATATTGTCATATAATATAATATGTCATATAATATATATGTCATATATTGACTATATGACATATATATATTATTAAACCCTATTACGATAAAATGTAAATAAATTTAAGAAGAATTAATACAGGGTTTTGCTTTTCGTTTTTTTTTTGTTTTTTTTTTTTTTAGTTTTTCTTATTTAAAAAAAAAGATATATATTTTTTTCGACAACGGTCAACACAATGAGTAGTTTATCTTCTAGTTATTTTTTAGCACTCCAACACTTCATGATTTCACTGTGCCGCTTCCTCATTTCTTCCGACTACTTTAGGTTACCATATTCTTTCTATTTTTAGGTTAACACATTGCGAGATTATTATACCCATTTTGACAGATATGTCAACAGTTCTTTAAAATGGAAGTACGTTTTTGAGTGGCAAGATACACTCTTATCATCTTGTATTTTTTTTTTTTTTTGAATTTACCTTTCTATGACAAGTCTATCTCTGGATGATCTATCTGACAAAATTAGTCTTCTGACTATGTTGCTATTACTTTATACTAGGTAGGGAAAGAAATTATTTCTTTGAGAAAAGGGCTAATAACCACAGCAGTCGATGTCCGTATCCCCCCAAAAAATTATTCTTTAAATTAAAATTGGACCTGTAAGCATTATAATAATTATTATGATTAAAGCTTGCTTGAGTAAAGAAAAAAATACAGGTAATTTAAACTTTAAAAGTTTTCTTCATTAAAAAATATTACTGTTATTGAAAATAAATTCCTAATTATAAACAATTTTTCAAATGATTAACATAAATTTTATGAACAGATGTACTTTGTGAATACATAACCAAGTTAGTAATTTTAGAAGTTGATACTGATATTTTTGCTTGTAGATGGATGTATAAAGTAAAAATAAATATCAAGAAATCATAATAATGTATAATATGTGAAGAAATTAAATAAAAATTTCAGAATAATCTGTATAGGAATCGCTGAAGTCTTGTGCTGAAATAGACAAGTAGGTGATTTAATAATCTACGTTAAGCGAAATATTTATTTTATTCGACAGCGGTCACTGTAGAACCAGATAGAATAGTCAACTTCTAGATAGGTTTTTTAGCTCTCCAACACTCCATTATTTCACTGTGCCGCTTTCTCCTTTCTTTCGACCAATTTACGTAACCGCATTCTTCTACTCCTTCTTCTGGATCCCTTTGAATTCTAAGATTTTTTTTCTAAGCACCATTTTATCTTTTAAATCCGTTCCTTAGATACTCCTTAACTAGCTTGAACCATTTAACCTTGCTTTTGTCACCATTAAACTTGTCAAAAATCACTTCGTGCGAAACGTAGAAGCCATTCTTGTCAGATGTCTGTAGAATCCTAGTCTTCGCTTACGTTTTACTACCGTGTTCTACTCCTGGTAAATTCTTTATTCCTGAGGAATAAGTTCCTCATTCTTCCTTAATTTCCAATACACACACTCACACACACAATATTTAAACCTACACATATATATTACTTCCTACGCACTGAATTATCTCGTAATATATTCCAAACTTAGTCCTCCTCAATTTTTACAACTTTCCTCTTTCGTCAAGCAAACTAAATCAAAATATCTTTATGTATTACCACCAACCATTTAATTTACAAAATTCTTTTACGATTTTCATTTTTCTCCAAATCTTAAAACCTCTTAACTTTGAATTTTATCAGCCCACCTAATTTTTAACTTCCTTCTGTAACACCATAGTTCAAAGGTTTTCTGTTATTCTCTTTTGGTTTATATTTCCTACCATAAATTATACATTTCGCTATCATAAATTGTTCCATTTCATAAAAAGATTTTAAAGATAATAATATAAGATTTTAAAAATAATCTTTTTATCGGATTCATTAGAAAATCTTTTCGACATTAAAGCTCTGTTTTCTTGTGACAGTCTGATTTTAATTTCCACCTAACTTAATCCATTCTTTATAATATTAATCCTTAGATAAAAAATTTCTGTAACGTATGAGATATAGATATCCCTCATTACTCTCTTTATTACTTTTGATTTACTCGTACATTTTTTTTTTTGCAGATTATATTTCTATTCTATTATTAAATCTATGCCATTGCGAATTTTTCCAGAATCAAATATTAATTTTTCAATAAAAGAAATCTTTTCTAAAAAAAAAATCTTATACTTGTTTTACTCTGTTTCAAATTTCCATATTAACTTATTCGGTTCTACCTTAATATATACGCGCGCGCGCACTCATATATATAAACATCGTATATGTGTGTGTGTGTATATATATATATATAAACATAATTTATAAATATGAATGGTAATTCTGGTGACATATCGACTGACTTCAAAACTTAATATTAGTCTATATGTTCTCAAAAATATTTTTATGCTCAAGGATAACCGAAATAAATGACATAAAAATCGATAAGTGATTCGGAACATTGAAATAAACAAAAATTCATATTTTTGAATATAAATGGGATCATGTTTTAGCTGTCACATTTAGTTTTTTTAAAACAATTTACATCACAAAATGCAATTGAAATATTGAAAAAATTCGGTATATCTATTTAAAATTCACTATGACTGGTTACTTAATCATTATTAACAACAATAATAAGTTTTTCAATAATTTATTGATAGTAATATATTCATGATTTTTTTATTATTTGTAAGTATTTAATTTTTTATTTTAAAGGAAACGAAAGCTTGTATGAAATTAAGTAAGAATATTCCCCTGATATAAATTGTCATCATGATACTTTAATTTCCACCGTAACATTGTTGTTTTAAATTATAACTTGTAAACGAATTAGTTTTATTAAGTACCTTATGTACTTAAAAGTTAAAAAAATATAATTTTTCTTTCTGAAATATATCAGTGATTCAAAATTGAAATGACCGCCACTTCGGAACTATACAATTTGGATTCTAAAATTACAACATTTATTTATAGTATAAAGAATGTGGTATTAAAAATGTATAATCAACAAAATTTACTTGAAATATTTGAATTAATTTTTGAGAAACAAAATGTTTTTTAAAGCATAAGAAAACAGAAAGGTAAAAAAAAGTATATTTCTTTGACTTAATTTAATGCTTGAAATCAATACGTGTGAAGTGCGTGTGTGAGTGTATATATATATATATATATATATATGTGTGTGTGTGTGAGCGCAAACGCGCTTTTTTTTTATGTATGCGTTCGTAGCTATATTACAAAATCAAGGAAAGACTTTATTATAATACTACAAAATTAAAATGATTTGATTACTAGAAAATCTATTCCTATAAATTAATTTATAACTTTTTATAAAATTATAAATTGAAAAAGAAAATTCTTACAATTTAAGTCAATTTAAACTTTATATTACAAAAATATTTCATCTCATCTAAATTTTTCAAGCAGGTATTATTTGCTTAAAAGAAATAACTGTTTTACAATAAATCTGCAACAAATTATAACTTAAACTATTGTCAAAAAACAGCAGACGATTAACTTTGTTTCTAAGTGACTGCTTATAAAAAAAAAGAAAGCTTCGGGTTGTACATATGGCTAGCGTAAAATAAAAAATAAAATAAAATCTAACTGTTATAATACTTTTTTGCACTACACTTTTCTTCTTTCAACAGTTTACGATTGAACTTTAAAATTATAATTTCGTTGCTCCTCAGGAGAAGAAATTTTCAATGTACAGTAAATGGTACTTTCTTGATATTAGTTTGTAAATAGAGTTTAAATGGAAGGAGATTTAATCTCTTCTACACCTCATCTAAGAGACTCCTTAATGAATACTCGTTTCTTGTGAAGTACCATACTAATTCTTAAAAAATTCTTCAATATTTTATTTTATAATCTTTTTATCTCCATTAATTGTACTACAGTTTTATTGTTAACAACAAATGATACAATAATATTTTCTTTTATTTGGTTCTGTTTTAAGAGTAGAAAAAATTTCATCAAAAATCATATTTAATGTTTCCTTAGCAACCATGTATTTTAGAGTTCATATATTTTCATTTTCAGGCAAATAACATAATGTTACATTTTATGCGAGTTTAAAAGGAAAGTTACATCTGGTATGCTAGAATATGAAAATCCAAAATTAAAATTATAACTTTACTCTTACAATATTTTTTATCTTTATTTATTTATTTAACCTCTTTATTTTTTAATTTAAACTAAAACCTAATTAAGTAATTTGTTACTCCGTTAATAACTGTACTTCTTAATTATGTGATAAAATTTTTAAAAATACTAAATATAATCTTGACCACATTAAGGAAAATACAATAATAATAAAAATAATAATCGTTATTATAAAAACCATTAGTTGAGCAACTGCATGAAGTTGAAAAATGTATAATGTAATTTGTCCTTCTTTTGAGGATTTGTGAAGCTTCTTACACACAGTTAAGGTAGAAAAGTGTTTACAGACTAAATAACGCGTTGTTTATCAAAAAAAAAAATACTAACATTGTTCAAACCTCAGATCTGAGAACAAAATCTCAGTGAAAAGAGAATTGAGTACCAAATTCTCAAATACGCTATTAAAAAAAAAAAATTGTATTTGTAAAAAAAAAAAACGTGACAAACGGAAACAATTTTTCGCATAATTATATTTGAATTTAAAAAAATGTATAAATATTTAATGAGTTTTTTATCCAAGAGCTTAATGTTTCTAAATTCAAAGGCCTCAGACTATTATGTTACTCAAAGAGATATGAAGTGGAATATACTTTTTCAATTTTTCATGTATCCTCAAAAACAGAGCTTTATACTCCCGGAGTTATCAGAGTACATAAATTGTGGGTGAAGTGATAAGCTCGTGATTATGATGTTAGGTTACGTAGATAATTCGAGTCCCTTCTGTTTTTCATCATTAAAATATGTGGGAATATTTGATAATGCTACATCTTTCAATTGAAAACTTTATTTTTAATGGAAACGATTGAAATGTTTTTACTCTTCATTAGTCTATATGTGAATTTAAAGAAATTTCTTCTCAAGAATAAAAGTGAAAAAAACACAAAATTTTTAATGAATCTCCAATATCTATCAGCGACCTCCTCATATTCCCTTATATCAAGATGTGGTTGCTTATATCAAGATCAAGAAAGGGTATTCAAGAAGGGTTCTGATTTAAACTGAAGATTTCTTTGCTTTTCTTAAAATATAATACTGCTTGTTTATCGAGGTACGCTTATTCTTCATACTCCAGCACTCGCTGCACAAACCGTAAATATACAACCCGATTTTCGAAGAATGTAACAAATTTTCAGGATATCTTCTAATGAGAAAAATAAAGAAGAAATTTCATGTAAACGTAGGTTCGGAAACGCTTCGTTAACGAATGTCGGCGGGCGAAATATGTTTAATTTCGCCCAGATTTCTGCCCTTTGGTAAAATTTATCCTGATTGTAATTCTTGGGTCCCAAATTAAGGGGTAAGTTGTCTAATTTTATACGAAATCTGGTTTAAATTTGAAGAAATTGGTCTCGGAATTTTATTTTACGTAGTTTTATAAATCTGGGTAAAAGACGAAAGATGGGATCGAAACTAAACTATTTTATGTTTGGCTTAAAATACTTTGTTAAAATAACTTTGTTAAATGGGTGGTAATAAGTACATGAAAGTTTTTTAAATAAAACTTATAGAGAATTTAATTTTAAGCAAATCGGTATGAATAAAATCCACAGAGACGAAATACAAACGTTAATAATTTTGAAGTTATTATTAAGAAAATTATCAAAATATGGCGATTTTAAACTAAGTATTCGACGGAACAAAACTTTTAATTTTTCATAATGTAATACAAGAGTCTCTTGAAAAACGGAAAGACACAAAAAATATTTTAAGACCGAAAGAGTGCTGTCATCAACTGTGGCGGAGGATATTTTCAGCATTTTTTCAATTGTTTGTAAATTGGTATTATTGTTTTGTTTGTATTTGTTTTTATCTATAATATTTACTTATTTAGATTGTTTGTAATATTAAATTTTACAGAATAGACTAATAAAGGAGACTTGAAATAAATTTTAATTCTTGTACAGAATAAAAATAAAAATTTTATTACTTAATAAAATCAAGTAAAAAATAAAGCTCAATTCTGTACGTAAGATCTGTTTTGGGGTAAATTTTCCTTAGTATTTCTACAATGAGTGGATTTATTACCACGAAATTTGGTATTTCGGACTCAGCATGGTAGGTGCGCCTATTTCCTGTATAAATGGGGTAAAACACCGACGCCCCTTTGTGAATGTGGTGAAAATCAAACTATCAGACACATCACAGAGGTTTGCCCTAGGACTGCTTATGAAGGGAACCCTGAAGATTTCCTGGTGGCGACTCCAGAATCGATAGCATATATTAGTTTGTTAAATCTTTGTTTATAATTTTGACTGTAATTGGTGTTATTTTTTAATGCCATACGCTAAATAAATTGATATGGCTACTTGTTACAAAGATACGTATTAATTTTTTTTAAAGGTAGACAACCGGGTAGAATTTTATCCCGCGCAATCCAAACCAACAAAATGATCCTCTACAAATAAATCGTTATTAATGTAAATTTTATATAAAATACTGGATGGCAGGTAGTAAACAGAAATAGCAGTACTGAGATATAGATTTATCTTCAAACAAAGAATACATCATCAAAGTAATCATAAACGCATAAAATGGTGCATTTCTCTGTGTTTACATGCGTCTATGTATGTATTTAGCGTAAAAGTTTACAAATAAATGTGAAAAAACAGAATTTTAATCGTGAAATATGTTATGTGGCTTATGCATATGATGCATTAATGCTACCAAGCATCCGACAAGGTAGTTAGAAAGTAAAAAGATGGGTGGAAAGTAAAATGGTGGCTGGGCTGTTGACGAGAACGCTTTTTAAAGCATAATACCAGCTTTACGTTAAGTTTCATGTTTTATTTCAATAAAGCAACTTTATCATTTGAATTGTTCTTTGTACGTATATGATATAATAAACACAAGTAAAGTGAGATATACTGAACAGTTTCTAAACAAATCAGAAATAAGGGAATTCCTAAAAAAAAGGTTAATTTAAAGTTAATTTAAAGCTATTTAAAGTATAAAAATAGATGGCAATTCAATTGTAAACCAGTCATCACTAGCACTAGTAGAGATATAAATTTTTGTTTAACCTACGGGTCCACTGTTAGGCATGGTTCAGAGGATGAGATGAATGATTTGTTGCGTGTGTAGAAATGTCATGCCTGACCGGGATTCGAACCCGGGACCTCCGGATGAAAGGCCGAGACGCTACCACTCGCGCCATGGAGGCCTGCAGTAGACATATATTAGAAAAAATTAAATAAACAAAAGAAAAGAAACTAAAATAATAATATAAATTATTAATTGATAAATAAACGGTACTTATGAAACATTACAGAAAATATATATTTTTGTAGTGTTTTTAAAATAAAAATAAAAAAAATCGATGGACCTTTAATAAAGTAGAAAGCATAAATTTACTTCTAAAACGTTTAAACCACTGAAACTTAAACCACTAAATTCTGATTGTTGTGGTAACTGCAGGAAATTGTTTCTTATCCAAGGAAAAGCTAAAGATAAAACTAAATCTTGCATAATATGTGACATTTATAAATTTACCTTAAAAGACAATAAGTACAATTTAGTACTACTAGGGTAAACTAAAAGAAAGATTAAAACTAGAATAGAAAATATGTTAACAGATATTTCAAGAATAGAAAATGGTTGTAATCCAGCATTGCCTGAAAACTGATCGAAATTAATATTCGATCAGTTTTAATAATTAATTCCGACCAGCAATCATAACAAAATGAACCCAAAATCCAGACCAACATAAAAAAATAATCCGTAAATAAATTCAACATAATTAAAACTAAAAGAAAATAACAACCAAAGCAATAAAGAAATTACCATTTACTTAATAAATAAGAAAGAAATAGGTGAAAATTTCACTTTATAGTTAGTAACGATGTAAAACTTCCTTTCTTAAAAACTTAGAGAATAATATGTAATACCCGTTTTGAATTTTAAATTTATTAAAAATTTCTTTGTAAATGTTTTCAATTTTAAGAGTCATTAAAAAGTTTTTCCCTTCCTTAAACTCTTTAACTGACTTAACATTCCATGTTATTTTTATCTTTTACAGAATAATTTTAAAAAGAGGTGTGTGTGTGTTAGGTCATCGTCAGCAATTTAAGTTGGTGGTTTCAGAGATCAAGTTGTCTTTAAGTTAAATTTAGGGTTTCGACTGGGTTTTCGTAAAACAATTACAGCTTTTATTTTTTTTTTACAATATTTAGTACAGCTTATTTGTCAATCTTTAAAAAAAAATATTATCACTACTTTTTATTTGTTTATTTTCTTTATTTATAAATAATTTTCCAGTACTTTTTTTCCTCTATGAGTCTAAGTAACCCTATTTACGGGCGGAATGTCGGATTCGCTAACAAGTTCCGCCAGATGTTATTAACAGAGCGTATGGGTGCCTGCGTCCTACCGACTAAACCTCACATCTCACCGATCCTCCCCTCCCGGTCGGGTTCACAATTACGCATTGCATGTTCCCAGGAGATGCCTTTGGGTCAGAGGGATCCAAAGTCCGTCGCCCACTCACGCAAGCGCGGACGAACGACGGCTCCGCAGAGCCGTCGTCTTTCTCCCTCCGACCCTCCAGCCATGTTCTTCTGCCTCAGTCTGAGAACTTTGTATTGTTGTACTCTCTAGAACTTCCATCTGGAAGTATACATCAGTTACTCTCTTCCCGGATTTTGATTTGCAAAACTCCTGCCACGAATCCTGCTTCGACTGTTTCAAAGTGGTCCCTGGCTGTTCAATATGGTGTCTATTATCGGGGGTCCGATCGCAGCTCTAGACCTGATCCAGTAACCAAGGTGTTCCCTCGACTGTCGCCACATTGAGTTCCAAGATGAGGATAACATCAACCGCCTCTCTCTGACCCATCGCCCAACAGATGTCCATGGCGTCTCTGGACCGGTTAGCATGAAAGAGGAGGTACTTAATTTTGTGGTCGGACAACTCCTGGTTCGGTTGCCCTCCACACCACATAATGTAGTGTACTACTTCAACACACTGCTCTACTATGTCCAGGCCTCCCACATGAAAAGCACAAGTTTGACCTGCCGGGACCGGTGTAAGTCGAAATCCGGTTTCCCGATCCCCAATAGCGGAAACACCCGGGGTCTTCCTCTCTTAGTAGCACCCGACAGGACTACCTATGCGGCTTCTTCCTCCGACCACCAAGTGGTTAGCTGCTCTAGTAGGTAGGGTGACAGTCTCATTTTATGACTGTCTGAAGGCCGGTCTAAAGAAGGTAATCTTAACCTCTGCCTGTTCTTTCGGTGAGAGGGCCTTCCTGACTGCTCTCAGCACTTCATCTTTATTGGCTTCGTAGTTCAAATTTCTTATATGCACTGCGCCTGTTTATCTAGCTTACTACCGGAGGTTATTTTTGCCCCCTGGAGGGTCTTCTGAACGTGATCTGATAAGGCTTTAACCTCACCATTTTCATATTTTATTCTCAGTTCGAGGCCCTCTCCCCTGCCTCGTCACGCTGAGATGACGGCCCCTGAGATTCTCTCTCCAGCTCCGGCCTTGAATTCTCTTAAGAGTTGAGAATAGATAATCCTTCTTTGTTTATACTTATCTTTCATGTAGTCACTTTAGCCTTACCTGGTATTCTTGCGACCCTCTCCTCCTTTACTATTTGGAGCGATCTTCTCTTGGGATCTCTCCTGGCCAAGTATTCTAATAGTCGCTTAATCTTGCGCCTCATCCTGCCCAATATTATGCCCACACGGATTGGGTTTTCGACTAAAGTCTCTATCTTCAAAATTCCATTCAAAATACAGCTTAGTAACCTGGGTTTCTTCCATGTCCAAATTTATGATGATCACAAAAGTTTCACCCACATTGGCACCGTGGTTTTGCTCCTCCAAATAGAATCTCAGTTTCCGAAGCATTTCTCAGAACACCGCCTGGGACCAACTTTCTCTCATTAAGCATATTGCCTATCGTGGGACACCATCACATACTCTCCTGGCAAACAGGCTTTTCCTGTCCTGTTTTAAGTCTAGGACCATTATCGCCTTGTGACCATCAGTTAGTATTATGATGATTATAACAATCAAGATAGCCCGACTAATTTTAGATTTTAAAATGATTTGTAAGCTAATATTGTTTTATTCGAGTAATGTTTTTCATATATATATATTTTGTTATGAGCTTGGAAATAATAATAAAAAATGTTTCTACTATGGTAAATCCATTTTATAAAAAAGTTCTCTTTCCCAGAAAAAATTAGCTATTTCACAACATTATAAGGAATGTTGAACATATTTTAGTGAAAATATTTTTGTAGGAATAAATTTCATATGTAAGGTTAAACTAAAAGTATTCGTATACTGCAGGTAAATGATACGAGGCCGAGTGAAAAATTTGTAATATTTTGTTTCTGTATATAAAATAAAAAAATAACTGAATTGGACTCTCAGACGAATAAGACATTAGATTACCTCAGGGAGAAGAATTGTTGAAATAAACAGATTATCCACCCAGCTGTATGACAGATTTAAAATAAAAGGTAAAATTTATAACTGAAATATTTTCTTTTATAGTTTTCTTCAATAAATTTAAACATGAAGTCAACAATTTTATTTATTCTTCTCAAAAACATTAATTTTAGAAATATTTATTTCCAATTTATGAATATTAATTTTAATTCAATCAGTTTCGAGTACCAAACACATCATATTATTTTTTTAATCTAAGATTGTAAGTTACTTTTTTTTTAATATAAGCTACGATTTTACTGTTTTTTTAAAAAATACTTGCTGTTTGAAGTAATTTTAATATTTGGTAAAACATTGGTTATTAATCAGTTTTCATAAGATTTCTAAATTTCACTTCATAAATTATAAATTATTATTGTGAGATAATTATCACCACAATAAAATGAAGAAGATTCATTCAACAACAACAAAAAAACAGATACTGTTTATTTCAGGGATTGAATATCGACCAATTTTCTTTATACTGAATAAATTCATGTCATCAATCATCAATAACTGTTACTGCAATTAGTTGAATGATTATTTTTTTTCCTAATTATTTAATAATAGAATATGGATCTGAACGACAATTACCCAGACGTTACGTATATAATAGAAATATTTCTGATGAAGTGAGACAATTAGAAATGATTTGTAAAAAAAATCTTTCAATTGATTAGTTTATTTCTATTTTTATATGAATTTTGTAACGATATTCATCAGTTCAAGAGATTTAAAACGATTTGAATTTACAGTAACAATCTTAAATAAATCTATATTTCTCATTTTATAAAGCTAATTTGTGGTATACTGAATGATGTCAATAATTTGCTTATGTTAACATATTAACACTGAAATCCTGTTATAAAACAACACCAGCAAATATTATTATTCGATCCAATACGTTTCAATTAGAAATAACATGCATTTACATATTAATTTTGTTGTACAAGTACTATTGTAAAATTATTTAATACTTATCCCAAATAAATATCACCAAAATTGAATAAAAATAGCTACTTTATTTATAAAAAATGTAATATTAACAACAATAATACTAACACAATATAAAATATCTTAAAAATTTTCATTATGAAATTAACAATTATACTCTCAAATATCTACTTAGTTCGTCCCATACCTCTATCACATATAAAGATCATAAAATTCTTACCTGTACAAAAGGTTAGCTCTACTTTAATAAAATTTAAACGCAAATAACTATAAATGTACATAAAACCTTAAATTATTAATATTTAGAAAGTTGGATATTTCATATTGTGAACAGAAGAAATGAGATGAAGTAAATTCAATTACGTAATGAACAAAATAGTAGAACAAAACTAATGAATAAACAGTATGGTATTATTATTAATAAATTACAAATAAATAAAAAAGTTGAAAATTAATAAACTTTCCGCTATTAAACAGTTACCATCAGTGTATGTATTTATATATCATAATATGAAAGAAAATTTGAAGAAAAACTTGATAATATTAATAATTTTGTTGTTACTAATACAGTATAATAATTACTACTATTATACAATAATAATAAAGGTATTATTAATAAAGGTAATATTTAGGTTATTTTCATAAAATAGTACTTCACCAATAAATAAAAAATTAAATCCTGCCTAAATCACGGTGAATAGAAACCATAAAAGAGTTCCTCCATGAAATAATACTATGATTTATAAATTTATTCCGTTTATAGAGAACTGAATGATTTAGAGAGAAAATGAATCTCTTAGGAAGGGCAGAAATTTAAGAAATAACAAACGGTGAGAAGGTTGGTGAACAGAAGGAACGAGATGAAGTAAATTCCATTACGTAATGAACAAAATATAACTTAATAAAGAAATCAGTGTATATATTTATATATTATATAAAACTATAATATTGAAAGAAAAATTGAGAAAAAACTTAATTCGAAAAAAGAAAATTTGAAAAAACTTAATAAATAAATATTAATAATTATGTTGTTACTATTATATAATAATTACTATTATTTTTACTGATAAGATCACTACAGGTTCCTTGTTTAATACAGCTTAGCTTTCTTAGCTTCCTTCTTTTATTTCTTTTTGACGCGTTTCGGAACCACTCCATTGTCAAAACTTATTGTACTCAGTGTACTTACTGTACTCACTTATTGTAGTTAGAACAATAAGTTTTGACAATGGAGTGGTTCCGAAACGCGTCAAGTGATAAAAGAGAATGAAGCTAAGAAAGATAAGCAGTACTAAAGATAAAGATTATTAATTTTTTTTCTGACGAAATTTTCTTGGTAATTTTTCCTTTATTTATTTTAAACGTGTATTGTTTACCTTGAGTAGGTTTCCTGTATTGATTATTTAACAGGCGAAATGCCCTTGGTTATCTATTAATCTACTTATCTTTCAATGTTATTTGCTTATTAATTACTTTATTTTATTTTAAAATAAAATTATTCTTAAAAACAACTACATTTTCATCTTGTTAAAAGTGCATAATAATCTAAAAATATTACTACATGATTTTTTAATAAATAAAACGGGAAAAGAGTTATTTCTAAATCTGAAATAAATAAAATTTATTCATTACTAGCTAAAACATCGTATCTTAAAACTGCCAGGATTAAACTTTGTAGGTTTTCCTATTTAAGTAAGTAATCTCATTTAGGAGTTATCCAGTTACTTTAGTAGTTACAGTTACAGAATCAGTACTAGAGTACAGTACAGTATTATTATACGCTGCAGTAATGTTTAAGTTACTTCGGTTTTAAGTTTGAAACGCATAGTAGCTTGAGGTTCCACCACAACCCACTGCGGACATTATATAATCCTTCTCATTAAATTTGACCACATTAAATTCACAGCTGCAATATTATCAACTCTTTTAACTTATTAAATAGAAAGCAATTTCTATAAGGAATAAGCATTTATTGTTGAAATTATTATTAGCCTACATCACTTACGTTAAGTTTTATTATTATTTTTAAAACAAAACTATTGAAAAATATAAAAAACCGAGTGAATAAAATCGTTATAAATTAACAGAGTTTAAATATATTCGTAAATATTTTTCTGTACTAAAATCAAGTTATAAATCTGAAAAGACATGTAAATGGAATTATTTATTTAGTTCATAATAAAATAAACACCCTGTTAAGGAAATCATACTAATATTATCAGTAATACAATTATTTAAATAATAAATCCACCGGTTGATATCTACATAAAATGATCTATAGATCAGTAATACAGTTTCAATACTCCACACAATTATATGTAGTGAGTTTTTATTAAGTAATTCTAATCCTGATTCTAGATTGTTCTTCAGTATATCAAAAAAGGAGCATTTGAGAAATGTATATTTATGCAATTCAATCCATAATATTGATCTCTAATATACAATACCATTTTAGATAAAAATGTCCTAAGTGAAGGCGAGATAAGCATCCATTAACTGGACTTTTACTTTATCATTCTTTGTGTAAAACCGATGAATTTAAACAGTGATGAAATTTAATTTTAAAAATAAAGAAATATATGTAAAAAATAAATTGAAGTTATATATGCACGTTAATATGTTTTGGGTTTTTTTTCTCCGGTAAGGGGAGGAATCCCATTTACGGACGAAGTGTTGGATTCGCTAACAGGTTCCGCAAGATGTTGTTGTGGGTATATGCATCCTACCAACTAAACTTCCACCTCACCAACTCCCCTCCCGGGGCCGGGGCCCGACCCGCAATTAAGTATAACACAACCCCGGGAGGTGCCTTCGAGCTCAGAGCTCAATTAGAAGTAAAGGGGTTTTACATCAAAATTGAGAAAAGCCACTTCATGTGTCGTTTTCAGGATATCCCTCTTGCTTTCAGTAGTTTCCTGTTGCTTTCTGCATTCTAATGGATCAACTACACTGGTTTTCTACTTTTAGGGTGTATACTATTATTTTTGCATATATACTATGAATTATTCAAAATTTTTAATATTTACGGTTAAATTTCGTTAAAAGAAATGTTAATGAAAAGAAATTATTAATATTTTGTTTTTCTAGCTTAATAATAATAGTAATAATGTACCTTTCTCCTATTCAGTTGAGAGAATCAATGTGACTTACTGTTCCCCAGACAATGGATTATATCTCTTCATTGCTCTCCAATATCTGTTTATCTCCATTTAAGTATCTGACGTCCAAACACAACTAGTCTTCTCTTTCAGTCTCTCTCTCTCTCTAGTAGTAATGTCGTTCACTTGCAGGACTGTAAATCTTCTACATAAGTGGTATTAATATACTAATATGCAACAGCGTATTTGGTTAGGTGAAGAAGTTAACAGGATATCACTTTACTTCTTTTCCTGAATAAGCCCAGCATTGCTTATTATTTTTCAGAATAACTACACTGTTCTTGAAAGTAATTTGTATCTTGCGATCATTCACCTATGAATCTATTATGAAACCTTTTCCATATACTCTACTCTCTTTTCTTTTGCGACTATAGGTTATTTCAAATTACAGTTACTTAAAATCAGGAAGTATTTTATACCATGTGAAAAATGCCAATTCATATCTACATCTAACCGTATGAACACATGAAAGATTTAGACACTATTAATCCACTACTCGGTGGATGGAGAGGTATTATTATTATTATATTTTTTACGAGTATTATGAGAATTAAAAAAAAAAATATTATCATCTTTATTTATTTATTTATTTTATTTTGAGTGATTCTGATTTTGATATGTTAAAGCAGCTAGATGTTTTGTAATTACTTTTTACCTGTTCAGTTAAAAATAATGAACTTCGTTTAAGATAACTTGCTATTATGTGCTCGGGCTTAGAAAGAAATCATGTTTTTTGTAAGTATTTAATGAATGATCATTGATTGTAACTAGTCTAATTTTGTTAAACGATTTGATGTTAAAAGAAATAAATGAAAAATCGTCAATTTATCTTATTATGAAAAAGCGTAGAATGAAAATATAACTACGAACATACATATTGATTTCTCACGTAAAAAATTTATGGTATGTTTTTTAAATTACCAAGGGAAATAATATTTAAAATTGAGAAAACCGACCACAGATATTAGACATAAGGAATAAAAGAAAGAATGTTAGAGGGTTGAAATAAGAAAAATAATCCGAGCTGGGAATTGGGAGCATCTCACAGAACGCGATGCGAGGCGTTGTAGCGGTTGTAACGCGGGTTGACAACGGTCGGTGCTCAGCTCTAGAAACACCAATATCCCCACAAGTTATTCTCTTTTCCTTCCTTCCTGTTTCTACTTCTACATCTACCTCTTACTTCTCCTTCTACTTCTAAAGTTATTATTATTATTACTTGCTTTTCTCCTTCTCTTATTTGACTTCAGATTTCATTTCCTAAATAATATTTTATCCGCCATTTCTACATTTCCCTCAATAACACGGTTTATCTGAATTGTTTTTTTTGGAATGAAACATGTTTTTCTTCAACCTTGTAGAGATTAAAATTTAATAATAATAATAACAGAAATCAGCATGAAATTAATATTGTCACGTTTCCTTACTAAAATAATAATGTTTAGACAGTTTCTTTGAAGTATATTTTAAATAATTTAAATCGCAATAAACGAGATAAAAAACAAATGCCTAAATTATGCTCAAAAAAACTAATTAATTTTTGTAAAAACATGTAATTATACAAAAACTCAATCCAATAATAAGTATTCAGTATGCTGTAACGGCACGTATAGAAGTTACATTACAGTTTAAACTAATGTTATTTTGCATTAGCAGTAAATCAATATTTCCAACAAATCGCGAATTACTATTTACTACTTGGGCTTTGGTTACTATTTGGTTGTTGGAATAAAAATATGAAATATAATTTATTATATATTTATGTGTATTATAGATCATTACTAATTGTAATAAGTAAGCGTTAAGTCTCAGACAAATAGCATAATTTATATTTAAATTGTCTATTTAATATGTAATTTGTACATCAAAAAGTTATTTTTAAAACACATTTGAGGGAAATATTCCGTAAAGTAGAATAAACTGAAGGAATAGTAATTTATTCTTTACGAAACATACATTTTAAAAAGAATGAAGACAGGCAAAAAATAATTATTTTATCGTACCTTTCACCAATAAGTATAAGTAGTTATGTCGTTACACAACCTATTTATTGTTATTCAAATTTTAAGATGTTATTACTTGGGAAAATTTAAAAGATTTTAATCACAAGGAGGAAATTAATGAAAAATTCATTACATTATGCCAAATCAGTTTACCATTAAAAATAAAACGATATAAGTAAAATATAATATTAAGCAACTACAATCGTTATTTTGAATTTTCTGTGAAATATGTTATTTTCATTAATTCAATATTTTCTGCAATATTTTTGCAAATAAATAGTTCTTGAGAGCATTGAAGCAAATATAATATCAATTACAAATCTATAAAAAAAAAACATTAAATTATTAACAATTCCATTAACTAACACTCAGTGTTACGTAATTACTGACTTCAATGATTAGATATGTATAGTCTTATATTACAAAACTTATTGAAATCATTATAAAGAGAAGCCAGATAAACGAATTGTAAAAATTAAAAAAAACAAAGCCATAAACTTCTTTATAACAATGATACATTTAAAGAGTGAAACATCAAATTTACCCTCCATCAAAATATTAAATAAATAAATTTTGTTCAACGGTGGCGATAGATATCTACTTGGTGGAGGATATATTTCAATGATCTAAAATTCATGGCATCTTTATCCTTCATTAGATAAGAATAAATTTTTGCTATGCAATTTACATAAAATTTGCGATTTTGTCGTTGTGGACGATCTACGCTGGTTTGTGAGGTTTAAGCTAAATGTATCATTTCTTTTCATTAGAAATGTCAAAATAATCCTCAGCATCTGCTGATGGTCATTAATAAGCGATCGAAATTATCACCTTGTTTTAGATTTTAAGTATATTTATGAAAACGGTTTTTAGAGACATCATTAAAAGTAATTTTGTATTTATGGAGAAAATTCTGGCTGACAGTTTTGAATTATATACTCGTACACCGTGTAAGCTTACATAATTTCATATTGGTTACAGAACAATTTAATACAAATTTATTGAATAATAATATAAGTGTTAATAAATTAATGATAAACTCTCCTTTTAAAAAGGTAATAAAAAAACATAGTTTTTAGTTACATTATTTTACAGTTAAAGAAAAAAATCATTCAAATAGTAATTTATTATTGCACAATTGCGTTTTTCATTAAAAAATTTAAGTAATCATAAATATTTTATTTATCATTTCTCCACAAAAGTATAATTATTATTTTTTTCCGATTTAAATGAATTCTGAAGTGATAGGACATTATGTAAAATGGATGTAAAAATTATGAAAATTAAGCACGTTAGTTTACAAAGTTAATGTTTTGATTTTAAACCAATTATGCCAGAAGAAATTGTTTTTATCACAATAAAGGACAATTATTGAATTTTCATAAAGAGGATGTAGAATATTTACAAAATTTGAACGCTACATTGGGGTGACATCCTCCCCAACAATTTTCTACTTATAGCTATTAAAAGCGCTATTAAGTATTAAGTACGCTATTAAGTATGCACGCGTATGTTTATGGGCGCATTCCTTTCTGCTTCCAAAACGGTTTATATTATTTCCATTTTTGTTACGGTACACATTCCCAGCATGAACACACTACGTGTCAATTATAAATCGCAGTAGGAGAAAATTGAATTAAATCCTGTAAATAGACGCTTTCCCTCCATTCCTTTCCGTTATACTCTTTATCAATAAACAAAACGAAGACCTTAGTTATTTTTGGCAAAAAATTTACGGTTAGTAAAAATTAATATAAGTATGAATTTATTACTGATCCTTAGAAGTTAATTCCGATTTTAACATTAACTTTTGGGATTTCATCTATCTTTCTGTTTCTGACAACCATAGCCCAAACGAGAATTCGAATTTTTTTAAAACTTTTTTTGAAGTCCTTGCTAAGCTGGAACGATATTTAATAAATTATTTTATCTCGTTTGGTGATTGCTTTTTTCTTAAACAACTCTGATTGAAAGAAGCTTCCATCAAGTTACCAACATCTGTGGTTCACGAATCACCTTATACTGACATAACCCGCCATTTCCAGACTCTTTGTAAGAAGATGTGTATAAGTTACTTCAGTACATAATTTCTGTTTCATTTCTAGTGCACTCCATTGAGACTTTTTCAGAGCACTATAAAATCCTTAATGTTTTGTAAGTTTTTCAAAAAATATATTTATCGTTATTTATTACCAATTATGATCGACAATTACATTTTATACGTTATGGTAATTCTTACTTCATTTAGTTTCGTTGCACAATTAATTTTATTACAATTAAAAACAAAATTATTGAGCTCTACGTTTTACAGAATTATTAATATATATTTTTTGATAATATGGTAAAATTAATCCAGAATAATGTATAACATAATTCATATAAGTCATTGATTCTCAAACCTTTTTGCCCACCGCCCACGTTAAAAATTAAACATTTTCTAACGACCACCTAAATTTATAAACGTACATCTATTCAAAATAATAACTGAGGTTGCTGTTTTTAAGATGCGTTCTTAAAAACAGCAATTGCAGTTATTATTTTTAAACGTAACATATCCTATTTCTGAGCTGAGCTAGATCAATTTAAATTTCATATTTATTTGTATCAATACGTTGTTTAGATCGAGAGATATGCAAAATTAAAGATAAAAGTGCCGTTTTCTCTTTAAAGTGGAATATTTCAGTTCAGAAAAATCATAGACATACAAAAAAAGAAATTAAAGCTAAAGTGCTAAGCTTTTATAGATTTTATTGCAGTTTACTGAAAAAATCTCATTTTCCCCATGCGCTCAATCAAACACGAAGAAATACTTTCAAATTTTTAAAACTTTTCTTTTCATTGATTTTTGAATTTGAAATCTGAAGGATACCGTCAAAAAGTAGAGTAGCAGAGCTTTAATTGTTTTATTTGTCTCTCTAAGCCTCTTGGTTGCAAAGTTTAAGTAGTTTGAGTACAATCATTTTTTATCATAAAATATAGGTGTCTCTTCAATTTTTTGTACTAGTGTAACAGTAGGTATTTAATTTTAGTTTGAGATATCATGAAAACATATTTTTTGCCTTTTTTTTCAGCCATCGCTTCCTAGAACGCCTGAACAATCCCAATTTCCTGTTGGCCTTCTATCCCCCTTCCTGTAGACCTCCAGCGCCCACAAGGGGACGTTATCACCGACTTTGAAAACAAATGATATACGGCTACTGATATCAGTGAATTAAGATATACGTAAAGAAGTACAAAATTTTATATTATGAAGTTAAAAAGGTCAAAAAAAATCTCCTGTATCTATAAAAGAAAGTTATGAAGATTTTATGTGATTTAACCTCGTTTGAAATGAACTATTTTAAATCTCTCTATAGGAAAGTTAATAAAAAAAAAAAAAATAAAAAAAAAACGAGAAAAGATATAACCCACTGAGAAGGTCTTTTAGCCTTTGATAATCTGTATATAACATAAGGATATATTAAATTCATGCTAGTATATATACTGTAACAAAGCAAGCTTAACAGTGAATGAGATAAGATACAATTTTAGTCTGTTTCATTAATTTCAGGTTTAATTTGATTTAATATTATTCTACTACATATTAGTTTATGGTCTGAAATTAATAAAGATTATTAGCAAGATCCTAATAGTAAAGGAAGGATTGCGGCTGCTTTGTAACATATAACATTGTATACACGTATGTGTCCTCTGCAATACCGCACTTAATCGATCACTACACCGGGTAGCTCTGTGAACACCACAGTGTGTGTGTATATATCTGTACTATAGTATACTCAATGAGCTCTATGTATACGGTGTCACGTTCATAATGTTTTGACAGTGTTCTAGTTGGTCAGAATCCCTGCTTCTATCAAGTTTAATATGACCTTCTCATACTCAAACCGCTACGTATTACAACCTTAGTCATCATAAAGTTCTATTAATATGCAACTCAAACAAAAATATTACCTTCTTTAAACAAGGTAGTTCGAAGCTGTTTTTTTAAAAATAATAAATTTTAAATATTACAATTCTTTTTTTTATTTAAAGAACAAAAAAAAAAATAAAAGCAATTCTTAGCAGTTTAAATTTATTTGTAAAATAGCGAAATTAATGAGATTAAGTAATTATGTTGTACGGAAAAGAATCACTAAAACGTTTATAAATTTCTTAACATACATTGGCTGATTACATAATTCCGGCCTCCGTGGCGCGAATAGTAGCGTCTCAGCCTTTCACCCGGAGATCCTGGGTTCGAATCCCGATCAGGCATGGCATTTTTCACACACACTACAAAACACTCATCTCTTCCTCTGTGGAAAGAATTGCTTGACTGCGGACCCGGAGGTGAAAAAAAAAAAGTATGATTACATAGTAGTTATTTACAATCCATAGCAGTTAAGCATGAAAGAACAGAGCAAAGAAGAAGACAAAAATGAAAAATATGCCAACAGATTATTATGCTTCAGCAATATAACCTTCAGCAATATTAACCTTCAGCAATATATTAATATTTGTATTTATAAATAAGTTCATTATTTTTTCTAGACAAGATTAATATCTAGACATGGTAATGATATTTTGAAAAACATTATTTTATCAGGGAATAATTTATATAAAACTTAACACTATTTTGAGGACCATCATTTAATTAAAACTTTGAAACGGTTATTAGGCTACAAAAAATAACATTGGTTAGATGGATTAATATGGCCACACATGTATACATTCGACATACATCTTTTAATGGTTTAAAAGTTACATCCATTCATTCTTTATTTATTCATGGAAGAGGCATTTATATTTTAGGAACCGTCAGTAATAGAAAATGGGAGACAGAAGAAACCAATAGCTTGTTGCAGGCCGAAAAATAATGAAATGATGAGGTAATTCAACATTTAAGTAATGCAATAAGCCGAATAATAGGCTGTACTCTTATTAAAATTTTATAATTTTAGTTATCATTTTTACTAATAGAGGCGATTATTTACACTATTACATAACGTAAATATATATATATATATGTGTTATGAATACTATATATATATTTTTTACATTTTTTCCTTAATGTGTACGTTGCAATCTGTTCAACTGATGAACAATGAGCAACTACCCCACGGTCCAATGAGATGAGAATAATATATATGACATTTAAATGAGGTGAAGTCTTGTACAGACTCAGACCGACCATTCCTGAGTTGTGTGGTTAATTGAACCCCAATCCCCAACCACTAAAGTATACTGGTATTCATTGTGTAGTATTCAAATCCGCATAAAAAAAAAAATTTAATTCTACTAAGCTTTAAACTTCAGAATCTTCGAAAATCAGCTGTTAAACAACTGGACGAGTTAACCACTAGACCAACCCGGTAGAATAGAGAGCTTAAAGTTAAGTTCCAGTTTCTTTTTTTACTTATTACACTTCCTATTTATAGTATTCAATGAGTATTTTAATAGACATCTCTGATTCTTCAAAACACATATTTTTAGGATAAATTAATTACAATTGATAAATATAAATTATAAATGAATAATACAGATAATTTAATTACATATATTATTGCTTTAAACCACACATCGTTTTCAAATTTTAATTGTTAGTTAATTATTATATTTTAATTGTTGTTTATTACGATTTTTTTTTCAAGTGTGAGGAATTTAAACCAGTTACTATAATTTCTAAAATATATATATTTGTTCAACATTTTCAAATATGTTTATTTTTTAAATTTCACGAGCGGAATTATTATATTTTTATTTTATTTATGAACTTGTTCCTGAAATGTTTATTTTTTTTTTAAATCTTGTTTGTCATTAAATAGAATTTTTATCAATTTGTTCTGTGCATTCTGTATTTTAGCCCTTGATTTATTATACCTAAAATATTAAAATTTGACATGTTACAGATTTTTTTCGTTTAGCTTAAAATAAATTTAATATTTATTAAAACCTCTTAGTATTTAAAGGAATGCAATTTTTTTTCGTTTTCTTTTCTTTCAATAGTAGTGATTAATTCATAATATACATATAAATATGTATATACTTAAATTTACTTTTGTCCTTTATCTTGCAACTAATTTCAGTTGCTTTGTATTTCATTAATATATATTTATGTACAATAATATATGTATACAAAAAAATATACACATAACCATAAAGACAACTTTTATTATTTACTGCAATTATAAACAAAAAAAAAATGTTTGTCAAAATTTAAATAAAGTTCAAATAAAATGTAAAATAAAGTTTAAAAGTAACCAAAATAGCTAAATTAATAACATTTATAATTAATTACATTTGTATTAATTATATATATATATTTTTTTTTTTTTTTTTTTAACCTTCGGGACCACCGTTAGGTATAACTTCGTGATCTCCGGATGAAAGGTCGAGACATTAATTATACATATGTATGTAAATAAACTAACGTAATAGAAATATGTTTCAATGAAAAGGAAAAAAAGATATCGAATTGAAAGCCTAAAAATCAAGAAAAATTAAAGAGTAATCGCCTTTAAATTTTATACGCCTATTTAAATATTTTCTAGCTATTCATGGATAGTCTTTTGAATAGAATCTTTTAACACATTTATATTTAAGTTTATTAAACGCAATTTTCTAATAGAATATGAATTAGAAAAACGAAATATTCTTACTAAAGGAATTAGAAAACAAATAAAAACAAATAATTCATTCAAGGTCTAACCAAATAGTCATACAGATCAGAAATTCAGTGAACATCCCATAATTAATGATAATTTATCATTCAATACATTATAAAATAAAATATTTGTTTCACCTCAAATAATAAAACATTAAACATTGATAATAAATGCCTTAGTGAAAAATCTAAATCTAATATTATAATATACAATAGGCTACATTTTTCAAAACAATTTGAGGATTGTATAGTTTGTAAACCTTAAATTATTTTCCAATAATTCTATATCATCTTCATTTTCCTTACTGTCCACAAAATGTTATTACTTAACAATAAACTGTACATTAATATTAATCTTGAAACTACGCATACATAGTTTGAAGTTCGGTAGCACAATTACTGAGCAAATAAAAACAAAATAAATTTGATGTGTAAAATATTAACATTTTTTATGTAAAGGAAGATAATGCTGAATTACTTGTCAGATAAAGTAAGGTGACGGTATAAAAAACATCAAAAGAAATAAAATGAACCATAAAAAACGACACCGCTCTCACGTGGTAAATTCACCTCACGAATAACCATAAAAATACATTAATGCCTGATGGGCGTTTCTGTTTTTTAGCTTGAGCAGTAAACGCAGAATTATATAACGTTGTTTATTTATTAATAATATTAATGCTACAATTTAAGTGAAATATAAACTAAATAAACGAACTTTCGCACGCGCCTACACACACACAAATTCATGGTAGATAAATTCATTTTTATTATTAATTTATTTCTAATCGATAATTACAGTACACCTCAATTTCTTAAGAGTAGCGCTATCTTTTTTATTTTTGGAAATTTTCTTAATACATTTCAATTTTAACAGCTTAGCGGATTTTATTTTTACATAACAAGGATTTACACATAGTCAGGTTAATAATAATAAAACATTTTGTTTATTTATTTATATACAAGCAACATATACACTAGCATCTCCGTTGGGGCTATACCGGCACAATATGATTATTTACGTTTCCCCTCCCGATTAGGAGGGTCTGCCTTCCGTAACCCAATTTGATCATTAACTCAAGCTTTTGAGAATAATTAAAGCTATTCAACTTATAAAAAATATCAGTGTATTTTAAATTCTCAGACAGTTTAATCAGGACCCGGAACTTTGAGTTATCTAAAGAATGCGGGTTTCAAAACAGTCGGCCAGTCTCCATCTTAAAAATAGTAATTAAAGCTAGTTACTTCGTACGGGTAAAAATGTATTTTATGCGGTTCTCAGTGTTACCCGTCAAACACCACTAGGAGGTGACCATATATCATTTATCTTTATTTTAATTGTATTATTTTGTATTTATTAACCAAGTAACTAAAGTAAATACCCGAAAATATGTTTTAGATATTTATCTAAAGAGTATTTTTAAGCATAATACTAATGAATATCACGTTTAGTATAATTGGAAATGGGGGACTATTATCTAGCAATAGTCGCAAACATCTTACAAACATGACTTTACTGTCTTATTGGCATTCGAATTAATTTTATTTTTGACGACCGACTATTATGAACATAAAAGTTTAATTTAAAAACGATTATTGATATGAATACAAATTAACATCTTTTAGAAAATCCCTGAAGATGGAGTAAGTGCTCCGAAAGCACTAGGATTTACACATTTTAAATTGTTGTTAAGTGGAAATTTAATTTATACAATTGCATTAATACTAACGGTGCCAAATGCTTAGTAAATTAAATAATTTTATATATTTCGTTTATTCAGTTATTTTTGAAGTTAAATAAATTGATTGATGATCAACATTTAAAAAAAAATTTAAATATAGAGGAAGCTTTTTATAGGAATTAATTTACATTTAGAAGATGGCGATTACTAGAATGAAAAAGTAAAAGCGTAAATTGGGATTAAAGTAAAGAAAAACTTAAAGGAGGCTCAGAATTTCCAAACTTTTCAAAACGGGAACTAAATCAAAAGAATATTAAAAGAAATCTCGGAAAAAAGTTTTTTCTATAAAAAAAAGAAGCCTCAAAACAATAACCAATAACAGTAGAATACGAGAAAAAGGTCAGTCTTAAGAAATATTGTTATTAAAGAAAGGAGATGGATGTTTAGCAAAGTGTTATCGTTGTTCACAGTTGGCAAAAAAATAAAAAATGTTATTAATAGTTAAAAAAAAAAGTCGTCCCCGGGTGGGCTCGAACCACCAACCTTTCGGTTAACAGCCGAACGCGCTAGCCGATTGCGCCACGGAGACTACGCGTGCGCCTCATATAAAATAAATTTAATAATTACATATATTACCAGCTTATTAGGTAAATAATACCAGTTTACTTGTAATTATCAATAATATTTTGTTTTTCTATTTTATTTTATTATCATAATATTTTAAACTTGCAGTGAAAGACGGATAATTTATATTTCTTTGACTTCAAATTTAAAAATTGGGAATTTTAATGTCACATTGTTTTTTCATCTGTTTACAACTGAAGTTCTAAAGTAAAAGTACTATGGAAGTACTAATTTATAAAAACCTAACAATTTTTCTAATTTATAGAGACAAATTTAAATCCCAATACATTAAAAAAACATAATAATTAAATATATATATATAAGGAAAATTTAAAAATAGATGATTAACTTGGTGAAATTATAAGATATAGCTCATTCAGTATGTTTTATTCACATTTATAAATATACTTAAATATGGTAAAAAACAATAATTTAATTATTTACCGGTAGATTACAATATCAGTAGAATAATTAATTTTATTTTTATGACCTACTCTAGATACCAGATACTGATTTCTATAATTAAAACTTATATTTTTTATTAATAAATAAAAAATATAAGTTTTAAATATAATAAATCAAACATAATAAATATATTATGTTTGATTTATTATGTTAAAAAAAGCGTTTTAAAAATGTATAGATTTCTGCTTAAGTATAAAAAAAACAAATGAGAAAGTAATACAGTAATGATCCACTTTTAAAATGAATTGTATAAAACTAAGATGACCTGCTGTTAGCATATAATTTATTACAATTAACGATTATTTCTTTACTTTTAAGTAAAATACATATACTTAGGAATCAGACGAAATTAATTTCTTAAAATATTTTGTTACTTTTTTAATAATAGAATAGGTAATGTTGTAGGAAACCTTTTTGGATTAATACGAGTGTGTAGGGGTGTAATCTATTTAATCCCTCAGTAGGTACAAATGTATATATCATTTTAAGACAAAAATCATATTTTAATTTACATGAAAAACCACAAAACGTTTACCATTAACTTTCCTTTTTACTTGATAATATAATCTAAAAAAAAAAAATAATAATATTAAAATACGACTAAGTACGGATTTTTGTTACTTTAAATTATGTAAAGTAGCCTTTTCATTAAAAATACAATTCAACCCATTGTACTTTTGTAATAATCCTTTCTGCGATAAATATGAAAGGCTGTACACTCGAAAAATATTTTCACTGCAGGAAAAGAAATTAACATAAATTTCCCATTCTGTTCCCTTTACTTCTCACATGGATTCACTCCGTTGAGTTCGGGTATCGACTTAATAGCTTCAATAAAACGAATTCATAGAGTTATCTAAGCTGTTAAAAACTCCTATTAAACTTGCTTTATTTTATCTTTTAAACTTTCTTCTTTACTTTTATCCTAAGTCCTAACCCTAATGAGATAATACTTTTGAATTTATTTAAACAAAGCTATTTATTGTGTTTAAATTCTACTAAGTGTACAGTTGCTTCTGAAATTCTTAATTAATTGTGTTTATTTAAATAATGATACTATACGATAAAAGTTATGATTAATTTAATGCCGAAAAAGTAATGATTTAAATTCATCTGTTATAAATTCAAGTTCAGTTAAGCATATTATTGATTTAAATTGAATTTAATCCCTGAATTATCAGTGAATTTATGTTTTGCATTTAAACTGTTTTGGAATTGGTTAATAAGAAAATACGATGGATGAGCTGCAAACTATTATTTGCAATCTTTAATTTAAACAATGCAGCGAATTAACGACACAAACCTCTGAGATTATTACTAAACAACATTATTATCGATATTACAGAAAAATTAACCTCATTGTAAGTTTAACACGTTTTCAGTAATAACTTATGTGTTCTTATGGATAAGTTTCAAACTAAGTTCAAGCAGCCTAGCTAGACTGCAAAAACTGATTGTCTGCTTCACTTTTCAGTCTACAATAATTACAATACTATACATGTTCTTGTTAAAATATGAGAACTTTGTCAATAAAAAAAATTAACGAATTCAATCGTAAATAAAAAAAATTAAGTCCATGGTTTGAATCCCAATCTGGCATCCATACTCCCTAAGCCATCGTGTTTACTCCATTTAAATCAGTTGACTTTCAAATCTTTAATGATTATTCAATTTTGTTATTGTATAATCATTTTATCAAAGAGTATTAAAATTACTTTATGAAAATAACAATTCTAAAAGTTGCTTTGTAAGTTTGAATTCACAAATAAATGATGAATTCATTGTTTGAACATAATTCCGCAGATACATACACTTATTGATAAATAAATTTTCTGGGTTTTTTTCCGCGCTAACCTCATAATTTACTGAGCCAATTTCAATGGAATTTTGCACGATCGTACCGGCGCTTAGTAGAATGTTTTTCACTTTTTTTGTTACCTTTCCGTTTCAATTTAAAAGAACTTCTTTTTCTGTTTAGCCTCCGAAACCACTGTAAGGTATTACCTCAGAGGATTAAAATGGATGATATTTATGAACGTAAATGAAGTGTAGTTTTGTGCAGTCTCAGGCGGAAAATTCCTGAGATGTGTGGTTAATTGATACCCAACCACCAAAGAACATCGGTATTCACGATATAGTATTCAAATCCGTATAAAAGTAACCGCTTTTACTACGACTTCAATCTTAGATCTCTTAGCTTCGAAATCAGTAATTTGCGATGACGAGTTCACCACTAGACCAACCCGGTTGGTTAGTTTAAAAGACTCCAATTTCCAGTTAATATAAGTTTTGCAGTGACCGTCAATAAGTCACAAGGTCAAACTTTCCGTACACCTGGTGCAAATTTACGAGCTGCTTGCTTTTCTCGTGGGGAATTGTATATGCCATTTTCTCAAGTAAGCAAGAGCAACCAGATCTTTATTTTCTGTTATAACGGAAGAACTAAAAATGTAGTTTATAATGAGGCGCTGGTGTAAAAATGTACATAAAAACACTGTTTGGAACATTCTACAGAAATAGAGATTTCATCTATCTCTCTTTTTATATGAATCGTGTTACCGCTTGTTTATAGATATATATATATATATATATATATATATATAAATCAAAATTATCAAATATAAATTTTACGTATCGAGGACACGTGAATGATGAATTTATTACTTCATACTTTGGATATTCATATATCACAGAAGAGATATCTTATACGTACTATCAATGATTTATAAACACGACTATTGCTACAACAATCATAGTTTGCGTGCGAAACCGCTGGTATGCGCATATATATTTATAAAATTAATTTTTATCTGCTCAATTAAATTCAGATGGGTGTTTAAACGGTAGTGTTGAAACAATACATCTGAATTTTGCTAACAGACATTTTATTGACTACTTCTTGATTGAACTAAGCACAATTTCATAATTATGAATTCTGATATACTTATAAACTAGTGTAATCTTCTCTAATGACATGATAAATCTGATGGCTAGATAAAAGTAAGTGAAAAGAAAAATCCAAGTTTAATGGGTCTATGATTATACTATTAATTATCACACTAGAAACTTTATTATAAATCTAATTACTAAAAAAATAAATGTTCGCTGATTAATGTAAACAAAACATGATCTTTTCTCTAATTTTCTACACAACAATGGTTAGACTACCTTTTATTAATAAAGATAAGATTTTATTACAGGAAGCTACATTTTGCAAATAATTTACTTTTCAAGTAAAGTAAATTGCATGAATCTGTTAAAAAATAATCCTCTAAAATAAAAATCCTCAAAAAAGTTCTTAAAAACAGATAAGGTTCAAGAAAAGACCTTTTATATCCCATTTACTGAAGAACTTAATAATTTTATGTTACATAATAATATGGTTGTATGGTTATTTGTCTGTATATTTTTTGTTTTTTAATCTCTGGGACAACCGTTAGGTATTGCTTCAGAGGATGAGATGAATGTTTTGTAGCGTGTGAAAAATGTCATGCCTGACCGAGATTCAAACCCGGGTCCTCCAGTTGAAAGGCCGAGACGCTACCACTCGCGCCACGGAGGCCGGTCTCTATAATATTAAAACATCTAAACTTATCATTATAAAATAACAGTGATTGTTAATAAATAAGCTGTGTAATTATTTGAAGAAGGTAATAACGTCATTTTTTTAAACAGAATACCTAAATGTGTTTGCATATCATTAAATGCTGTTGTATTAAATGAAATTGCGTATTACAGAAATTTATATATCAAATCAAAAGAAGAATTTCAATAAATACTTTTGATTGAAATTTAAAAAATATTTCCCGTAATTAAAAGAAATAATATTTTGAAATCGGACCATAATTTTGAAAAAATAATCATGAAACTACAAAGATCTTGAAACGACTTATTTTAAAAAAACTGAGTATGAATAGTATTTTGTGAACAATTTTAAATTTCCTATCCCTATCTTAAAGTCTAACTTTATTTTTTTACTTTTGGTCAAGGAATACATGATTTTCATTGAAAATGTATAAGAAATTTTATGTTAAAATCGGTTTTCAAAAATATTCTTAATAATGAGATATGTATTGAATAACTAGCATGCTGTAAATATAGAAATAAAATTATCCAAATGTAATTAAAACCAGTAAAATTGTATTTAATAACGTAGCAGCAGTTTACAGAATTAATTGAATAATTATAGTTTGTAACATTATTATAAAATTAAATTATACGATATCAATCATTTGAAACAGAGTTACAAATTTAATTTCATTAAATCAGTTGTAAAGCAATAATTCACTTAATTCAAATTTGACATTACGGTTGGTAACTCATAAAACTGATAAATTATGAAAAATCTGAGTAATAGTTAATAGAATGTTTGCTCTTTGGTAGAATAAAACATTATTGATTTATAAATTACTTTTCTAATTCAGTAGAAACTTTATTTCATAAATAACTTGCTTCTAAAGTGAAAATGAAAGAATAACTTTATAATGAATTTAACAATTTTTTTCTTTTAAATAATATTAATCTTCTTTTACGCAATTTTAATTATATGAAAAGATATAATTAAAAGTACGACTTTTAAAAGAGATATGTGATTTATTAACGCATACCTTTCACAAAACTAAATGAATTGTGAACAAGTTGGTACTTGATTGTGAGTAGACAGAAACAAAATATCTGTCACCTAAGCTCTAGCTTAGGTGATTAATTAAATATTAATCATAAAATAGTTAATCTAAAAATTAATGAAAATAAATTATTTAATAGTAACTGAATTGAGTAATTTGAGATTTTTTAGAGGAATGATTGTAAATTAACGTCGTATAAAAACGGGAGGAAAACCAAAGAAGAAATAAATTAATAAAAATATTTTCATAATTCTGGAGGAGAGAGAAATAATTTGGAAACTGATTCTAGAACTTTAATAAGGAAAAAGGTTCATAAAAGTACGGTCAAAAAACATTTTCTTATCGAGTAACGGCTAGCAAAAAATTTCGCCCGAATTTCAGTTCCCCTGGTGAAATGAGATCATACTGAACGAGGCATCCTGAACGAATAGTTCCAAACCGTAAAGTCCATTATGTAAAACTTTTAATCATCTTCGCTTGATTTATACTCTTCCAAGCGCTCATAGTTCATTAGAACGTAAACCAGTACTTGGTGAAAAAAGGGCTTGGGGATAAGGGTACTTGGTGATAAGAGGATGATACGGGTTAGTCCTAAAACCAGCACACGAAGAATTTCTACATTACTGCGTACTTATAGTATTCAGAAAGTTCAACATATCCAGCTTAGTGACCAAGCCAGACGAGTGCAGTTTTGTCAGTGGATTAATAATAATTAGCACTTAATTCTGTTCAAAATATTTTCGGACGAAGTTATTTTTACCAGTAACAGCATAAACAACACACGGAATTCACATCGGTGATTTGAAGAAAACCCACATCCTGTAGTCGAATAAAATTTCCAGCAACGATTTTTGATGAACGTTTGGTGAGACATGATCGACAACTAATAGGCATTTCATGCTAGACCAACATATCATAGGTAGAAATTATTTGGAATTTTAAACAACGAATTTCTTACAGTGCTTGGAAATTACCCCTCTGCGAAACGAATTGAAATGTTCTATCAACTTGATGGAATACCAACACATTTTACAAATGAAGTAAGACAATTATTTGATGAAAAATATATTGGTAAATGGATTGGACGTAAAGGGCCGATAAATTGGCCACCTAGATCACAGGACTTTACTTCATTAGATTACTGTTTTTGAGGGTGAATGAAAAGCGAGGTAAACAAGCAAACAGTAGACACACGAGATACTGATTGCTAGTATTATAAATGCTGTTTCCCTCATCAAGGAACATGAAGATATCATAACGTTGGCGATAGAAAATGTAACGAAACAAGTTGAAAATGCATCGATGTCAGTGATAGAATTTTCGAAACATTTATTGTAAATTTATAGATTATAAACCACAGTAAGTATTTTTTTAAAAGTAAATTAGTAGTATTTTAACTTTTAAATGCATAAATTTATGGTATTACAAACAGCCGACCTCCATGACTGAGTAGGAGGCTTCTTGGCATTTCGTACGGAAGCCCCAGGTTTGAATCTCCGTCAGACATCGCATATTTTCATAAACTATCAATTTCTACCAAGCTAACACCATACTTTCTGATGCCTGTAGAATAACAATTTATTTTTTAATAAAAAATTAATCTTTACAAATTGATAAAAAAAAATAATAATTTTTACAAATTCATAACATCTTACTGTTAGGTTCTGTTGCATTTTGTTTTTAATAAAAATAAAGTCATGATATTTGGGGAGGTTTTTTATAGACTTTTCATAGACATCAAACTTCTCAAAATTAAATTGTCTATAACTTTTTAAAATAAAATTTACGTATTAGTCATTTTTCAAAATTATTGTACTTCAAAGCTAAAAAAACGTGTTTTCGTCACCGGATTTTTCTGTTTTACGTTGGATATCATGAACACTACAAAGGATAAGTTCTGGGACAACTCTAGAAGTTGCCTGAATATATTAAGATATACCGAAAAAAATTGATCAAAATAAATAAAAAATATTTACAATAAACATTATTTATTTGTAAATAATAATAAATATTATTTACAATAATAAAATTACAATTGAATAAATCCACGTAGATAATTTAAAATAATGAATAATAGTAATAAATATTTAAAAATACTGAATATAAAATAAAATACATAATTACAAAATAAAAAAAATTCGTAAGATTCACTGAAAGATATGTAAGTGCACATATAAGACGTAAATACGTAATACTTAATTACTTTAGGGCAAACGTTGAAAATAGAAGTAGAAAATTAGATTTCTAAAACTATTCTTTTAATTAATATTATTTAAAAGCTCTTCAATGGGGTAATATTATTTCTGTAAAAAGAAAATCTATTTTACAACTTTTAATTGGTAAGAAATTTATTTAACACTGCATAGGAAAACATAAAAAGGCTTTTCTCACAGCCCGGAAATGCTGTACTGAGTTACATGAAAACAGTTCCGGTTTCTTTTGTTAACATTTAGAATACTTACTTTTTTACTGGTGGTTTCAGATTGCTCATTTAAAAATTTAACACATTGAAAGGATGAATTAAAATTTATAATAATCTACTAAATATTAGTGTACCATAATTCATATTTATGAATGCCAAAAATGATGTAACATTACTTTTTTGAATCTTAAATACTAGTTCTGTCAGTCGATCCCAAACAGATAATATTGCATTCTAATACCAATATACTATTATTAAACTCTTTGCAGATTTTAAGTGATAATGTAACTTTAAAAAATTATTCGTGTATTTCTAAATATCATGTAATGTTTTCTGACAAAACAAAATCACGTTATCACAGAATATTCATGCCATTCCTCTTCCTGTTCTTTTACAAAAAAAAGTTTTTTTTTAATTTTCAATAATAAAGTGTAAAAATTTATCATCGACTATATTAGCGAAGTGTAAGTAATATTTTTTTTTACACTTTCATCTGTATTTGTTCTGCTTCTCGTTGGAAAGACCAACGAGAAATAGTAGTACTAGAAGTAGGTCTTCTAATACATAAGTAATGACGTCTACTTACACTAAGTTTTAACAATCAATAAGTTTTATATAAATATATATATATAAAATGTAATATAAATCATACAAAATTAGCTAGAATCAGCAACTAATTCCATAGTTACTAATTTCTAAATACTAAATAGGATTTCATTACAAGACCTGTAAACAAAATTGTCTCAGTAATTAGAGTTTCATGCTATAATGTAGAGATTAATTAATATTATTATGCATGATTTAAAAATGTTTTTAAAGAAAAAATAAATTACTACAAAAATTGAATTATATAGTTACAAAATTAATCATTATTACGAAACACAAATCCAATTAGCTTAATAGCATTAGTTTTAAATGATATCTAAAACAGTTTTTCTACATTATTTGATGTTCTGCTTATCGACAGTTCTCCTACGTCTTGACTCTAACACTGTACAAGACTTCACATCATTTACATGTCATGCATATCATCCTTATTCATCCTCTGAAGTAATACCTTTACGGTGGTTCCCGAGGCTAAACAGAAGTGAAATAAGGTTCTTTACGCCAGCGCTGTCTCCATCCATATTTACTCGAAGCCTTCTCTTTCCTCCCCTTGTAGTTTCCAAGTTTCACCATGGCCACCGTACTTCTTCTACCTGGCTTATATTCTCCTTCTATTGACCCTTTTGATGCAATTCTTAAGAATTTACTTCTTCTAAGAAGTCCCGAAATTCACTACGTTGTAATTTCCTCTTCATACCAAAGTCTTCCTTTGTCATCACTCTTCTTCCTTTTATTTCTATTGTACTCTTCGAGTCCTCTGTTACAAGTCCCAAAATATAGTAATATTTTCGTTTTTCTATTCTTCCTTAACTTGAATTTGCCATTAAATCCTCTTTGTTTTTTACTTCACTAACTTTACATTTAAAGATACGAGAGATGTTAAAGAGTTGCTTCCTCTCACTGACATAAAAGATGACTATGAGAGGAAGCATCCTGCCACTTAACATGACTTTTTTCCGGTACTTCGCAGGATCCGGCTATGCCATCCCCTACGGAGATGGCATAGGTCGGAACCCAATAGGTCGGGACTCAGTCTTTTATGTTGACATTGCCTCTAACTGTATCCCCTCCCATGGGTGGGATCCAGCCGGGTGTTGGTCTTTTATTTTCTCACGAACTCACGGGGGTCCCCGGTCAGTCATCAAGGCTGAACATGACCTAAATCGACCCTTCAATCTTATTTTTTCTTACTTTTATTGCTGCGTTTGTCTTACGTATAATTCATAATTAACCTTCTGCATTACATTATAATTGTACAAAATAATTTAATAAATTAAACCACTACTTTTAATAATAATTACAAGAATTATTTCTTTTTCATCAGCTAGAAAAAATATAACAGTATTAAAAATAAACAGAAATTAAAAAACAACTGGTAAAGATGAATATAAATATAAATCAAGTATAGTGCTACGACTGTATCGTATAAAAATAATAATAAATTAAACAATTATCCGTTTAATTAAATTTTAACACAAAAAACTGACTTCAATTAATCTAATTTCTTGTTTCCGCCTGATTTTTAAATATATATGTGGTACATAAGATTTAAAAAAAAAAAACGGTGATGTATAAAAAATTAATACATAAATATTTTAGACATTAAAAAACATAAAAGACTGCTGGACTTCAGATTTTTTTTACACTAACTCCACCATTTAATTTGAAAATTTTAAAAATAATTTACCAACTAATTACTTCAAAATTTTGAATAGTATTTATTATTAGATATAGAAATAAAAGAATGAAAAATCTCTTATAATTTAATAAATGCTTTTAACCGAATATAATCTAAATAAAAGTAATATTATACCAATTGGAGATAAACATTTATTCCTCTGAAAACTAACTTCCGAAAATTACTAGATTAAAATTAGCACCAGTATTATTAATTTACGTAATTGCCTCTCGCTAAATTAAAACAATTTCACTTAAGTAATCAGCCCTCGCGGTACGATCCAAAGCCGATGTAATAATAATTTCAGCGCTAAAAATAAAAATACCAGTATTTAGTGCAATAAACACTAGTTGCAGTCAACTCCTTAATAAAAGGAAAGGAAAGGAAGTTAACTATTTATGAAGAGGAAGAAATTTTATTTTTATTTAAATTAATAAATTTAATAAAATTTAGTTATTTATTTTATACAATTCTGACGCTAAATGAAAGTTATTATGATTGATCATAACGAATTTTTTTAGCGAGTTAAAAACGCCCTACCTGACCAAGATTCGAACCCGGAACCCCCTACATTAGATGCCCATTTAAGTCCTTGTAATTGTAACTTATAGTAATGATATGACGGATATTATCTTTAAAGATTTAAAAACCACCAATATTAAGCGCATGACTGATTTTAAAAAAATAGTTGCGTTTATGTTACCGCCATTGGAACGATATTTATAATTAAATTGTTATCGCGTTGAATTTTAATGAGTTTTTTCAGTATTTTATTTCTACTACATTTCCTTTTGATTTGATCTACTGTTACCTTGATCTTATAAAAACGTAACTGTAATTTACTTTTAAAGAAATTAAAACTAAGCATTCCTGGTATGAATTGTAATAAGCCTTTTTATACTCTTCCTAAGTATTCTTACATTCCATTTAATTGCACAGTTTGTGTTTTTGAAGTAAAAAAACTCTTAAAAAAATAAATATCACAACGGTTTCAGCTTTTAAATCTTTAATTCTGAATTTTTCATAAAAAAACAGTAGTAATACATATTTTAATACGAAAATAATACCAATATAGAAATAATAGTAAAAGATTAATTTAAAATATTATTTAATAATTTAGCACAGAATATATCACTAGATTGAAAAGTATTGAATAATACTTCAGTATTATAGCTAAATCAAAATATAAATAATAAATCAAAATGTAATCCAGATCAGTTCATATAGTGTATCAAACGAAACACAGATCACGACAGGAACGGGCGAGTAGGTAATTCCATCGATAACAAAACATAACTGATTGAGCATTTACCTAAGAGGATCAAGGAAATCCGTAGTAAAAATCTAATCAGAAAATATCACATTAATCATTAAAAATCATAAAAAATATATTGTTCATAATAATACATAAATACTAAAACAGTATGAATTAATATTTAAAATTTAACATGTAATAACATGTATAAATAAATAAAAATAATAAAGGAAAGATTAAATTTCCTGGGGTATATGATCCAAATTTATCCCTCAAAAAATTAACCTAAATAAATTTTCAAAAAACTTGAAAAATAAAGCCAAACAGGATACATAAAACAGATGAAAGAGGATCCTCCAAATTTAAGGAAAAACGAGGAGGAATGTTTGGATAGAATAAACTTCGGAGAAAAAATTTCAATTAAAAAGTTCTTGAAAAAAGAAATAGCAGCAGAAGAAAACAGAAAGAAGAAGGCGCATAGAGAAAATGAATCAATTATAGTAAAGAAGAAACAAATAAAAAAGAAATGATAATAACGTGCTCCGTACTGGGCAGCTTCGAAATAATAATAAAAACAGTTTAGAAATAATTAATAACGGTTTTTCATTAGAAAGAGTTACAACAAATTGTTACTTTTACTACTTGTATTACGGCTAAGATGCTTGAAAAAACTTAAATTATAAGGAACACTAGATTCAATTGAATTACCTGTCAACAATAGTGTTCACCATAACAATCAGTATCTGCGATGAATAAAGTGAAGGTTTCATTGTAGGGGTACAATTTTTTGGATTTCTTTGATCTTATCAATCAAAAGTACTAAACACTGAGCATTAAGCATTATATCAGTAAAAGCTAAGTAAATATGCTGACAACAAGGTTGTTATAATTTCCTGTCATTGGTTATTTGTTCTTAAATAGTGGAAAATAATGATATATGAGAAACGTTTAAAAAATCAAAACATCGATCGCTAAAATAACTTCCATAGAAACACTTTAGATTTGCCTACGTTAACTATGTTAAATGGAAGGAACTAAAAAAACTCCACTGAAATATGTGCAACCAATAAAAAGTAATCAAATATATCTTTTTTGAGGGTGAGGGTGAATTATGATGAATTTTATTTTAATTTAATTATTAAAAAATTAAATAAACTGAAAAACGTACAAAAAAATTCAAACAATCGGCATTTTTAAAACTTGGTCGGCCCCGTCACCACCAACATTTCCGCTGAAATATTTATTTTTTGGCCACTTGTACTACTATCATGCTTACGAAGACATAAAAATAATTCGGTTAGAAAATATTAAACAAATAAAAATATAGCTTTTTTTCAATTTTTGGGAAAGGGGGAGAACTTGTGGGCAATGTTTTCTATTAAATGGAAAAGATGCGAAAGAAATTTGGCACAAAGATCGAGTGATCTCTGTGCCAAATTTCATCAAAATTGGTTTGTAGAGTCAAAGGTTATTAAGCACCAAACACGCCAACACACGTGCATACAATAATTACAATAATAACTACGCGTTTACGTGTCATTTTTATAAGAGGTTGGTAGTATACAAATATTACTCCACCAATTTTATTTTGTTCTTTGGGGTCCCTGGGTCATGAAACGTCGAGATCGCAAGGAATCTATACCCCATTTTTTGACTTACCATTGTTTCCTTCTTGCAGCACATTTCTGGAGCTGTGATGCCAGGAAACATAGGAAGAAACGAAATATCCCTTAATATTTTTCTTAATACTTGATACAGGATGGTGGTTGTTATGTTTTAAGAATAACTATATTTTTCTCAAGAAAAATTATTCCTCAGAACAGGTCGTCTACATTCATAAGATTTTGGCATCTAACATAATTATATACAGTAAATTATGCGTTTTAAGATAAGCATATATGAATGAAACATAGTTATTTTATTTAAACCGTATTTGGAATCATATTATTAAAATAGGGTGATTCAAAGAAACGGGAAATTTTGAAAGTTGTGTTGGTAGCCGTGGGCGATTGGTACCACTTGATAAGTGGCGCCAGCCTCTCTAACCTAACCTGCCATTTAGTTGTCATGGATCCTTGGAGGGGTGCGCAACGTGCATTTGCTATCAAAGCGTTTTACAAAAACAATGACAGTGTGGAGGGAGCGCGTAGAGAATTTCGCCGTCATTTTAATCTGGGACGGCACGACCGTGTTCCATCAGCTCATGCAATTAAAATCATAGATATTTAATTTTGAGAAAACTGGTTCGGCAATGAAAAAGAAACCTCCAGGCCGTGAGCGAACCGTCCGTACACCACAGAATGTTTAAGCTTTACAAGATCAAGATGCTGTCACACGAAGTCCACATCGGTCAATCCGTCGTCTCTCAGCATCTTTACAATTGCATAGTTCAATTGTTCGACGAATGTTAGTGAAGGACTTGCAATTCCATCCATACGAGTTGCAGATCGTCCAGGAACTGAAACCGAACGATGCAGTTGTGCGAGCACAATTTTGTAATGTAATGCATCAGAAGATAAATGATAACGAAGAGTTTGTTCACGAACTGTGGATGTCAGACGAAGCGCATTTCCATCTGAGTGGATTTGTTAACAAGCAAAATTTCAGATACTGGGCACAAGAAAATCCTACGCCAGCGTCCGTTGCACAGCCAGAAAGTGACCGTGTGGTGTGCTATGTCATCTTGCGGTGTTATAGACCCTTACGTTTTGAGGATGACAACGGTCTTGCGATCACAATGACGTCGGCTCGTTACGTAACCGTTCTTGAAACCTTTGTTGTGGAACAACAAAAGAGATTTCCACTGATTCTTAACATGACATAACGTGACATTAGACTGCCTCCCAGATCACCTGATCTCTCAGCTTGCGATTACATTTTGTGGGGTCACCTTAAAAGCAAAGTGTTCCACAGTAGACCTGCTACAACGGAAGAACTGAAGGCAAAGACCCGAGAAGCAATTGCGGAAATTCCAGTTGAGATGTTACGTCAAACCGTGAACAATTTAACGAAGAGACTTTTTTGAGTGTTTACGTATGAGGGGAGGTCACCTGCAAGATGTCATCTTTAAAAAATAAACTAAAATGTATGTATCATAAAATGGCAACATTTGTACAATTACATGAAATAAAATTCATTTTCTAAAGAAAATTTTTCATTAACGTTATTTAATTTTTTAAATTTCCCGTTTCTTTGAACACCCTACAATTGCTTTTGTTTTTATTTAAATAATTCTTTTTATTAAATCTTTTAATTGTATATTTAAATACGCTACTATTAAAAACTTAGGATGCTGTGGATACTATTCAAAAAAACTAACACAATTTTTTTTTCTCGTAATAAAAAATAAGTAATGTAAAGATTATAATACATTCTAAATTAATATTTATAAGTATTAATCTGGATTCGATTATTTAATCTAAAGATGTAAAACAGTAAGATTACAGTTACAAATAGCTTAATACTACTTCATAAATTTTACCACGTAAACCCAGTACAAGCTTAATAGTTCAGCTTGTAACAAGCATTATCTGTTTAATGACTTTTTCTAACAGATTTTAGTTCTATAAGCGTAGTTTAAATTAGATTTAACTAAAAAACAACCTTTTCTGTTTTTTCTTTCTTTTAATAAGATCAAATAACTTATTACAAAAAAGCAATTCGGTAAAAGAATTAATTACTGTAAATTCCGTACGTGAATTCACTTAGTCTGTTATATTTAATATAATTAAGTATCAGATTAATAAAATTAAAAAATTTCAAAATCTTTTTTCTAACGAAATTTGTCGAAGTTATTTAGAATAAAAATATTTTATTAAAAATAAATTAATTATTTTAAAAAAATTACCTATGTATACATTTTTGAATATATATATTTTATTAATCATAAAATAAATTAGGATTATTAGTAAAATTTAAAATATATTTAAAGATTACCACGAATTAGAAATGTATAAAAACTATTTAAAAAACGAGTAATATTAAAACCACATCAATGATTACAAGAAATAACAGTGAATTATTAATAATAACCCCAGTAATAAAAAATAAATAACGTTATGAAATATTATAAATGAATTTTAATTATTAAAAACGTAGGTATCTTAAATAACACTAACTGTAAAGAAATCACAAATAATCATACCAATTTATCAGTTACTAAACTGTAATAGTTACCAGAATATATGTACTATTACACTTAACTTCAACAACGTGAATTTTCCTGTATATCCAGGAAGTGAAAGTGCGGTTCCGTAAAGTAACCACTAAAAGCACTTGGGTAGAACGGTCAGCTTGAAACTCCGACATTTGTTATCCCGCAGGGAAAGACCCTGATATCGGTAAGGTAGGACGTTTGGTGAATACAAGAGCTGTTTTGAAACTTTCCACTAAATGAAACTCTCAACTTCTCCGCTAGGAATCGAACCCGATATCTACCTTACTAACGACAATACAAATTTGCCAACTTTATATAGTTGAACTAATTAATGTTATACATTTAGTTGGAAAAAGACATTATTTCATTGTGTATCCACAATTTTTATGATAATTCACGAGTTATTGATTTAAAAAACAGTTAAAAGGACAAGAGGAATGAATAAAATAATTAGTAATTCTGATGTTATTTGAAAAATTATAAAATAAAATTATTATTAGGAAACGGATTAGAGCTATGTAGATTTGCTGAATGACTTATTTTTTTTTACACGAATGGCTTATAAATTTTAGTGTACTACGATTTAGTTTTGTAAGAATTAATTATTTTTTGTTTTTTTTTTTATTGTATTTTCTATTCCTAATATTGAGGTAGACAGATAACTTGTCTACCTAAATACTAAGTATCAAGTTATTCTTGAAATATATGTAATTTATCACTGAAATTAATAAATAAGTAATAATAAATCATAATTTACGGTACATAGAAAAATATACTTCTATTGGAGTTAAAAATCCGAACTTGGGTAAAATATAATTTTTACAATATATAACCATTTATTCCCAAACTGTGAGGGTAGTAGCAAGAGGAGCAGCAAAATCTCCACGGGCCACTGAACTGACCATTTTTTTATTTAGATTATTCATGTAATAAATTTTTATTGTATATTTCCTTATAAATTTTGAATACTAAATCACAATCCTTTTTTTTTATTTAAGTGTGATTTTTTATCATTGATTACTAATAGTGTGACATAAATTTTACATAATATTTTACTGAAATGACAGGCTGCATTCTGTATTATGTAATCCAAAGGTTATCTTGCAAATGACACATAGAGCAGTAACAAGTGTCTGGAAAATAATACTCGTCTAAACATTACGTAGCCAATAAGCGAACATCTCGATTATCTAAAACAATTTTACTGTTGTCGAATTTTTCACGACCTTAAAATGTTGTTTATAAAATTTTCTGATTTATATATAATAAATAAGTTGCTATGTTTAACGTATGAAAGACTGACATACATACGTATGTATGTTTAGACTGAAAGGATTTAGAAATATTAATGTAGAAAGTGTATTTCTTTGTTATTGCGAGTATGAAAAAACTTTTAAAAACATTTTTGTAAAAAAAAATGTAATAATAATAATTTAGTTTATTTAATAAACATAATAAAATTCCCATAATGAAATGTCCCTTATTCTGAAAAAAAAAATTAATGATGAATTAAAAAAAAATTACATTATATGAAAAACAAATAACAATTTTCTTTTCTAATAATAATGATCATTTATAATTTTTTTTTTTGACAGAATTACAGCGTCATTTGTGTAGTTGCATTACACCTATTTTTGGCTTTTTTCCAATCAGTAGTAATACATTAAGCTAAGATAAGAAGGAAATTACTTCTCTTTTTAAGTTTTACGTGAAAGAAGTTGCTTATTTTTCTTAAGAATCAAAGATTCTTTTCAAATAAGGAACTATCAATCATAAGTTCTACTTTCAATACTAATCAATAAGATGAATAATAGTTCAGAAAAGAATATTACTACATTTCTATATTTTTAGAGAGAGATTTCGTTTTTCATTAAGTCATATTTTATCATAGTAACCAGTATACCATAAAAAAAATTATATTCAGTTCAAAATAAAATTTGGCAAACAATGGGTACAATAGTAAACTTTCGGATTTAATTTTATTTAGGTAAAAATTTGTGAAAAATAAATAAATTTCAATTATTAATAATGGCTAAAGAGTAAAATTATTAAATATGGATCGTTAGAAATATCAGAACGATCTGAAATTTAATTTTCATCGATTTAAAAATGGGTTTCAGCATTGATCGATACTGGTTTCAGTGGTTTATTCGATAACTGTAATATTATAAAAAATCTTATCAAAAAATGACTATACGTTAAAATATTTCTTCATAAAATAATCCTTTTCCTTATGAAAAATTACGTTCATCGGGCCGATTAGTTTACAGTCCAATAAAATAAGATAATCTTGTATTATTTCAGTACACAAATTTAATTCTGACTTAGTTTACTAGGATTAACAAAGTCCTTCAGCTTATTAATAACATATTACACCACATAACGAGATTTTAATCTGCTCTTAATTGCAAACTGAATAATGATTATCTTGGTCAAAGGAAACTATATCAATTGGTATTAATAAAATAATTATATCGAAAGTCTTAAAAGTGTAATAATAATTTCTATTATGTAACCTAATAATGTTACCTATCATTAAATTATTCATTAGTCCCAAAATCAAATTGCTACTTTTACATAGTTAAGGAAAAGTTCAACTAAGGAAAGTAAATTTAACTTCTAATAACAAGAGATTATTTTTTCCAAGGAATATTCTTTAAATTTAAAAAAAAATTTAATTCTTTAAATTTATTCTTCAATTTTATTTCTTTAAATTAAAAAAAATAATAATACTAGATGCTAGTTACGACTTAGTATTTACTTGTATTTTTGCACGAGTTTAAAAATTATTATTTTCTTTAAAATTAAATAGTGTAAAATTCTATAGGAACTTTTTACACTAATAAGAATTAAACAAAAATTCAATATTTTTTTAACTATATTTAAGCTTTTAAGGTACTATTGCAATGTTACTTAAGAAAATTTAAAACATTTTGGGCTTAAACTAATAAATTTATTTCTGAAAATGTGAAAAACCTATCAAAACGTTAAAAAGTGGAAAACGTAACTCCTTTCTTTTAATAGAGTATGAAAATTCTCATCTACAACGGTTGGGAAGAAAATATATGTTGAATTAATTTTCTACTGATAGATAACAATAAAAGATTAAAAGAACGTATTTAAAGGTGGAGTGTATTAACCCTAATCCCTCTCTCTGATAAGATTAGAAATTTATTTCTGATTTGATAACACCCTCTTTAGAGAATAATTTTTTTTTTTTTAAATTGAGTAGATCCCACTAGTAATACGCTTAGATGGAAGCATGACTGATGGATGAAATGTAGCCGCTCGCCTCGTGGTCGGGGACTTTGGACCTTCATAATAAGTTAATTAGAAAATCCGTTACTAAGAAACAAAAGAGGTTTACCAAACGCTTTGTCCAAGATGCGAGCCATTCGGGCCCTTCAAAATAGTTTGCTTCTATTTTTAAGGTTAGGCTTCTTTTAAGAACTCGTTTTAAAAATTTTTTTGTATAATTATACAAACTTTATTATAGAATTATAATATAAACATTTAACAGTATATATGATAAGCTGAAATATTCTTCAAATAAGTCTACAGTTAAAACAGTTCATTTTCATTTTATTTGTAAGTTTTATGGAACCAATCTCAATAAACAAGTTAACAATGAAAATTTCATGACTGAAGATAAAATTCCGAATGCATTATCCAAATTTATAGTTGTTTAATTTATATACATATTTCATTTTGATAATACCAGTTATATACTGCATTTTTTAAAATTTAATACGAATAAATAAATGAAAGTTCAAGAAAATACAAAGTTTTTTGGATTTTTATATTTCAAAAAATCAAGAAGCATACAAATTCTGGGAGGAAAATGTATTAATAACAAAACTTTCACCTAGAAATTTTTTGTTATTAATTCATTTTCCTCCTTAATATTTTATTAATCATGATTAGGATTGACATTTTTAATGTATTACTTACTTTCTAGAGAAACTGTAATCGGGTGACATCCTGAAATTCATCGAGTCAATAAATAATTCCATAATAATAAATTCTAAAATTAAAAATATATATTTTTTTTTTGGATGGCATCCACGTCTCCCCTTACATTAAATCTGAGTGATCAACTCTAACGTGAAGAAAGTATATAGAACAGTAAAGAAAACCTTGGTATATAAACTAGTCCTATCGTATGAAACAGGGGAGCGTTAGAATACTAAACTGGATATAAATATAATACCAAACTACGAAACTAAGTAATACGACAAACCAGAAACATTAATATGGAAATCATTAACAATATAAACAAGAGGGTTTAACAGGAAATATATTTACCAACCGACCATACTCATTTAGTCTCGAATAATCACTAAAGGGGATCAACCTGCTGTTGTTAAAAATTTAAACAAGTCGTGCCTATTAGAACGATTACGAACTTGCAACCTTAAATTTCACAAATCACATTCAATAACCCCATTAACAGTTTATGGGCAATAACTTTTACAGTTCGACTGACCATGAGGGACTTCGAAAAGCAGAACGTTTGCATCTTGCATCTTCAAAAAGTAGAATCATCCTTGTATTTTTAAAGGAATATATATATCATAAAGAAGAAGCAACATAAAAATAGTCACTACTGTACTGCTTCTATACTATTATATGTATCACAATATGCTAGATGAATGCACAATATTCAAGAGTAGGTCTAACCATAGTCTTATATAAGGTGGTATTTACTTACTTCAAAGGCGACAAACCCAAAGAAGCAAACCAAGATTTCTTCTGGTCTTTAAGACTATTTTCTTACATGCTCATTGAAAAGTAACTACTATGAATCGAGGTAAACCCCGAGATCGGAAATACTTTTAACACTTTACACAGAGTACTACCAATCCTGCAGATGCATTTCGACAATCATTTCATAATATGATAATTTTATAGAGGAATAATAATATTGTTATTACTTTTTCCTGTAAATAAAATACAAAAAGAGGAAAAATAAATCCTGTATTAGATAAGTTTAATATAAAAACTGAAGTAAATCTAACAGTAGTAAGTAGATCTTTTAATTTACTTAAAACTTTATCTAAAAATGTTGATGCTTAATTCAGAATCCACGGAAACATTTAGTTACAATGTTTTATATATGTTTGTATATTTCAACACGTGTAATTTTATAATCACATTATTAACAATTATACCATTTTTGGATTGTAACACTTATAGCATAAGTGTGTTTAGCCCGCTGAAATTATTATAAATTTTATATATCTGCCGTTAAACTATATTTTTGCGAATTTAAATCAACATTTTATTTATTTATTTATGATTAATTTCACAAAGGAATGATTAAAGGGTAAATGGTAACTATAGGTTTATTTTTGTGAGGAAAGTAAGGTTGAAAGTAAATTAATAAATAAAATATGAAAGGTATTTAAATAGATATTAAAATACTAAATAAAGATAAAATATATAATACTGTACGTTTCATAATCCTGACAGGGAAATTTGAATATCTGCAATTTTGAAAACAGAATAAATGTCAGTACTATAAATAAAAAAGCGTAATATCATCATCTTTAAAAATTGACAAAGGTACTATGAGATTGCGAGCTCGAATGAATGTATAAATAAATAAATGATTTGTGTTTGACAGGAAAAGTTAGCAAGGCTTAGGTGACTACACAAACATGTACGGGAGAATTTGAATCAGGGCCTTGTTGGTTATTTTCAAAAAACTGTACATAAATAACAGGATAGCAGAGTAACAGCAGCAGAACCGAGCAGAGCACGGAGATTATGGAGGTTGGCCGAGGGTGTGGGATTAACCGGCTTGCAGGTTGCAGTGATAAGCCGGAACGGAGTACTGCGGCGGTCCGGATTTAATCCCTCATATAAATGCGCACAGAATGAATGAGTTTTAATGTTCAGTTTGATTCAGATATAAATGCGATGAGTGCGGTCCTAAAACCACCATGCTTGTATACATAATGGCTGTCCAGAATTTACATAGACCACCGGAACAGAGTAAGGGAAGGACCGTTCTGGAATATCAATACCCTTCATTTGAATATGCCCTGTGTTGTATTAACAAACCTATTATTACTAAAAACTCATTTTCACTTCTAAAAATCCCCTTTTTACATATATAAAAAAATATTATTCTGAAAAATAAAACAAAAAACAAACCGTTAAATACAGCATACAATAAGCGTCTTTTCATTATCAAATTTTAATGTATTTTCAGTTGTAACATCATTTCATTAAACTAAATTTTAATTTCAAAAGAAAATTATTTATGCCATGAAAAATCATATTGAAAAACTTTACTATACGTCTACTCTATTGGAATAAAATCAATGAGGTATATTTTAATAAAAGCAATGATAATTATACATTAACCTTGTATAATTTTGATCTTTTCAATGTTTATAAATTTTTACCTAGGAAATTTTATCTAAAAAATGTTGAAAAATATTTTAAAACATTATTACTTAGCTGTGCTTTAAGTAAAAAATAAACAAAGACTCATCTCAAATGAATAAAATAAATGAGACTAGGATATAATCAGTTCTATTTCTTTTAACCTTATCTCTTAGGTTCTGCAACAAAACTTTCATAGTTGACATGATAAGAGACATAAATCGTAAAAATATCTAGACTCGTTTCAGAAACGCTATCACTTAAAAAATCTAAATAAAAAAAACTGTACTAGATATTTGTAAACCTCTTCGATATTATACGAATCAATCAAGCAGCATTATGTATACCAAAGTAGAAAAATACAGGTTATAACACTGGAAAGATGAATTAAAAATATGTTTTAATTACAAGTTAAAGTAAAAAAAAAAAATAATTTATTAATAAGTTATTAAAAAATAATTTGTTTAAGAAGATATTTTACCGGAGAAAAACAAACAATAGGAAAATCAGGAAAATATTCAGATTTTGTTATTTGAACAAAAATGTTATTTGAAAAAATGTTGAAAATACGCAGGTTGGTGATAATTTTAAAAATAAAAATAAGATTTGTAAAATTAGTCGAAGAAAGAAAAGCGTGTAAAACATTTTCAATAGAGGACAATTAATTAGATTACCGGGTTATAATTTACGATTACCGGTTATTACTTGACTATGTTTGCTGATTGTAATTACTAAGATTTTAGTTGGTTGCTGTATTGATAAAACAAATGAATAATGAAAAATCTGTAAGTTTTAAATAATTTATAATATTAACACACATGTTGAAATTAAGACTTTTGCTCCTTGTAAAAGATTAGGAACAGTTTCAGCGGTAAGCGAACTGTAAAACTATCTGTTAAAGACAAATTATGAGTTAAAGACTTAAATCTATCTGAAACTTATAACACTTAAGAAACACAAGTAATAAATTGAATTAAAAACAAATACGGCTTACGCCCTGGAAATTTTCTGGTTTTCTTCCGCTGACGGACTGATTGGTAAAGTTGAACTGATTTCCTATCTCCGAGTTTCAATTTTTGAGTATTTTATCTTCGCCTATTTCTAATTCAAATTTTATTTTTATTTTCTAAATTAATTAAATGTTTCTAGAAAAAGAAATAACACACATAATAACTTCTGAACTAGTAATTTTATTATGAAAAGATTACAAAAACTGTCTAAAACAGATTCGCATTCAATATATTTATAATGATTTGTTTAAACGAGAATAAAATTCCAGCTGTTAACATGATATCACACTTAATCCATTATATTTTATTACAATGTCTAGTAATATTTAACTGCAGCGCACTACATAAATTAAATTGCAGGATAAATTGATTATTAAAACTGAAAATGGTTTTAGTTTAATGGTTTAAACTCACCGGGTTTAAACTCACCGGGTTGGTCTAGTGGTGAACGCGTATTCCCAAATCAACTGATTTGGAAGTCGAGAGTTCCAGCGTTCAAGTCCTAGTAAAGTCAGTCATTTGTACACGGATATGAATACTAGATCGTGGATACCTGTATTCTTTGGTGGTTGGGTTTCAATTAACCACACATCTCAGGAATGGTCGAACTGAGAATGTACAAAACTATACTTCATTTACACTCATGCATATCATCCTCATTCATCCTCTGAAGTATTATCTGAAAGGTAATTACCGGAGGCTAAACAGGAAAAAAGAAAGAAAGTTTAATGGTTTATCCAGCTCACCTGAATATTTCCATATACTGGAAACATTCTGGGAATGGGTTACTTTACATTGAAGAAATTTGAATAAATAACCAGGTAGCCAGCTGACGGTCTGCTGGTTGATATTCTCGGGATATAAATTAGGTTGAAAGAAAAGCATTTTTTCATTTGGTATATGCTTTGTTTTTCCATGAATTTTTGTTAAGTTGATTTATGTTAGGACCGCATTGTAATTGCATTATTGAAACTTGTGATTTGATGTACAGAACTTTACATAAAGCCCTACTGACGGACTATAGGGTCTAATCCAATGGCTATGTAAAAAGCCTATCCGGAGAGGGTAAAACATTTTATTAGGTAAACTCAACACTGTTCTTCCTGAATCAAATTCAACATTGTATCAATACATATCAGAAGAAAAAATAAAATAATACTATAACATTATTTTAAATATAAAAAGGGTGAAAATATAATTTTAAAGATATATATATATATATATACGTTATATATCATGTAAGAATATTTAACACATGTTATTGTCATATATGTATATTTACATACATGTATGTATATTTATCACATGGTGATTCAGCAGGAAAGGGAAATCATTTTGGAACCGACTCTAGAGCTTGAAATAAGGAAAAACGTACCTGCATACATGTCTGAGAATGGTTTGTTATCGAGTTACGACTAGTAAAAATTTCTTCCGGATTTCAGTTCCCCCGGTGAAATTATGTCACACTGACATTTTTAATGCGTTATACAGAGTGATTCAAAGAAACGGGAAATTTTGAAAGTTGTGTTGGTAGCCGTGGGCGATCGGTACCACTTGATAAGTGGCGCCAGCCTCTCTAACCTAACCTGCCATTTAGTTGTCATGGATCCTTGGAGGGGTGCGCAACGTGCATTTGTTATCAAAGCGTTTTACAAAAACAATGACAGTGTGGAGGGAGCGCGTAGAGAATTTCGCCGTCAATTTAATCTGGGACAGCACGACCGTGTTCCATCAGCACATGCAATTAAAACATGGATATCTAATTTTGAGGAAACTGGTTCGGTAATGAAAAAGAAACCTCCCGGCCGTGAGCGAACCGTCCGTACACCACAGAATGTTCAAGCTTTACAAGATGCTGTCTCACGAAGTCCACATCGGTCAATCCGTCGTCTCTCAGCATCTTTACAATTGCATAGTTCAAGTGTTCGAAGAATGTTAGTGAAGGAGTTACAATACCATCCATACGAGTTGCAGATCGTCCAGGAACTGAAACCGAACGATGCAGTTGTGCGAGCACAATTCTGTAATCTAATACTTCAGAAGATAAATGATAACGAAGAGTTTGTTCACGAACTGTGGATGTCAGACGAAGCGCATTTCCATCTGAGTGGATTTGTTAACAAGCAAAATTTCAGATACTGGGCACAAGAAAATCCTACGCAGCTATACCAGCGTCCGTTGCACAGCCAGAAAGTGACCGTGTGGTGTGCTATGTCATCTTACGGTGTTATAGGCCCTTATTTTTTTGAGGATGACAACGGTCTTGCGATTACAGTGACGTCGGCTCGTTACGTAGCCATGCTTGAAACCTTTGTTGTGGAACAACAAAAGAGATTTCCACCAATTCTTAACACAGCCTGGTTTCAACAAGACGGAGCAACGTCATATACTGCACGAATATCGATGGCAGCTGTACGGCGATTATTTGGACAACGTGTCATTTCACGTAATGGTGACATTAGATGGCCTCTCAGATCGCCTGATCTCTCAGCTTGCGATTACTTTTTGTGTGGTCACCTTAAAAGCAAAGTGTTCCTCAGTAGACCTGCTACAACGGAAGAACTGAAGGCAAAGATCCGAAAATAACGTCACATACTGCACGAATATCGATGGTAACTGTACGGCGATTGTTTGGACAACGTGTCATTTCACGTAATGGTGACATTAGATGGCCTCTCACAGAAGACCTCTCAGCTCTCAGCTTGCGATTACTTTTTGTGGGGTCACCTTAAAAGCAAAGTGTTCCACAGTAGACCTGCTACAACGGAAGAACTGAAGGCAAAGAACCGAAAAGCAATTGCGGAAATTCCAGTTGAGATATTACGTCAAACCATGAACAATTTAACGAAGAGACTTAGTGAGTGTTTACGTAGGAGAGGAGGTCACCTGCAAGATGTCATCTTTAAAAAATAAACTAAAATGTATGTATCCTAAAATGGCAACATTTGTACAATTACATGAAATAAAATTCATTTTCTAAAAAAAATTTTTCATTAACGTTATTTAATTTTTAAAATTTCCCGTTTCTTTGAATCACCCGTTATAAGGGAACAAATTGGATGGTTTCATATGTTTTTTGACCTGAAAAATCAAATGACATAGGTCCTAGAACTGTATCTCCCGTAGTATTTTCCCATACAGAAATACAGTTTTGAAAACTGTATTTCCGCAATTTTTCTCTTATAGTTGGTTGACGTTCCAATGTAACATGAGCTAGGAAATGTAACATTTACAAATTTATTGTGCCAAATCCAGCTTTTTTTTAATTTACAAATTCATAATATTATTCTCTTAAGTTTTGTTTTTTATAGACCTTATTATATCATTTTTCTTAGTTTTGAATCCTCTAAAAGTTTTGATAAGAAAATTTACCCATTTAATAGTCATTTAAAAAATTTATTTGTACTTCAATCCTAAAAACAACATGTTTTTTATCACCAAATTTTTCTCTTTACGTTGGATATCATGAAAACTACGTGATATACACTTATTGGACCTACGTTATTCGATTTTTCAAGTGAAAAACCGTAAAATTTACCCTGTATATAAGTTCTTAAAAAATTCAGTATGACATTTCACCGGAGGAACTGAAATCCGCGTGAAATTTTTCGCTACACGTAACTCAATAACAAAGCGTATTCGAATATATATTTGTAACTACTTTTTCCTTATTTCAAACTTTATAATCAGTTACCAAAGTGTTTTCCTTTCCTCCTGACTCAGCTGTTCTGACCTGACGAATTGAAAAAATACGTCCCGAATTGTATTTTTTGTAGTTTTCGAGAAATCTGGTTTAAATTACAAAAGATTGTGGTTGAAAAACACTCTTTTTATCTTTGTAATAAAATAACTATGTTAAATGGGTAAAAAAACACAAAGTTTTAAACAAAACTTTGTAGTGATTGTGATTCTGAGTAAAACGGGTTGAATAAAGTCTACAGCAGCGCTGTCCAACTTTTTTACATTTGGGGCGCATATGAATGATCACAAAGGTTGCGCAGGCGCCAGGATTCGTTTCAATTATCTCCACACTACTGTTGCTACTAACAAAATCAATAATTATAAATTATAATAATGACGAAAGCATTTGAAACAAAAATTACATATATATTTACTCACCACATAATTAATGTGAAATTTGGCTTGCTGCAGGTTGAGGAAAATCTGGTGTGTAGAACAAGCTGATTTTAACGCGTCGTCAAGATGGGAGTCTGTCAGGCAGGATCGGTACTTATTTTTGATGATATTTATTGATGAAAATGCAACTTTACAAAAATGCGTTGAACCAAAGCGTGAATTCATTTTCAGTGCAACACTAAGGAGAATGGGGTATTTTTTTATGCCCACCGAATCCATATATTTCTACCCTCAGGATTTCAAAGAAAGGTCTTCTGGAAAATTTAAAATTTCTCTTTCTACCTCTTTAATTTTATACTTTCCGAATATTTCACACACCTTATTTCCAAGTTCACTAATGTTAACGGATTTGAATGTATTATTGACAAATATGATCACTGGTTCAAGAACTGGAAACTGACTAGTTCTATTGTCAACTTCAAACAAGAGTTTCAAGATGCTTGGCATAACAGGAAAGATCAGACTCTCCGGCATTTACTGTTTCTAGAATTGACTTGAATTTTGGAACGTGTGAAAGGGAATTTCTGCTTAGATGTGTGATCCATAATGTCACTTTCTTTACAAACGCATTTATAACACTTATCATATCTAAAATATTACGATATTTCCCTTGCAATTCGAGATTTACTCTTTTAACTTTGAGGTGATATCAGCCAGGGAATATAAATCTAGTAGCCGGGATACACCATGAAGTTCGTGATAGTATGGTCCGGGAGAAATCTCTTATTTCATATGGCAGACAGCAGAGTTGTCCTAGTGTTTTACCCCTACTAAGCCACATCTGCATGAAGAATTACGTCATCATACTGAGTATCTGATATATTCAAAATAATTCGAAACAATCGATGACGTGTAGAAGACGATCTGATATAGTTCACCACACGAGTTACGACTTTCATGATATGATCAAACTTTAAAACTTTTGCGCATAAACCTTCCTGGTGGTTAATGCAATGATAAGAAATAAATTTTGTAAATGATTTATCCTTATCACAAAGGGATAAAAATCCATTATTCCTACCAGTCATAGAAGGCGCCCCATCTGTTTTTGTAGCATCAAGCTTTCAAAATGGAAAGTTACTATCTTTGACAAATTTAAGGAACACATTAAATATGTCTACTTTCATAGATTGTCCATGAAGTGGCAACAGTTTGACAAGCTCTTCCTTTACTGTGAAATCATAGAACACAACTCTAATAAATACACACAACTTGGCAATATCAGACATGTCAGTACTTTCATCAAACTGGAGTGAAAAACATTTACATAATTGCAAATCCTGATGTATTGAGATTCAAAATTATCAGAAATCTGTTCAACCCGCCTAGCAACAGTTTGATGACAATTGTAGTCCTTTAAAGAAAGAAATAAGTGCAGATTTATCTTTGTGACCTACAAGCAGAGATTCAGCGGTACTGATCATTGCTTCTTTTACTACTTCCTCATCGCTTGTACATTACAGATTTTCTAAGAAGCTTCTGTCAAGTTACTGGTGTCGTGAACAAGGTTTCGTAAACACGGACTGTTCCAATTGTAATTTAGATTTAAGATCTTTCACTTTGTGTTTTCTCAGTTCAGAATTCACAGGAAATTCGTAATTAAACTGCTTGTGATTAGTCAAAAAATGTCACTCTACAACTTCTTTTAGAAACAGATACGCTAGCATTACATATTAAACGCACGGGGTTTCCCCTAAATTCAATAAAACAATATTGGTTCTCCCATTCACTGTTAAAGCTGTAAGTTCTTTGCCTTTTAACGATGTTAACACTATACCAGATATTATGTTAAAATAATACCTAGTAATTTAAATAACTTCATTTTAAAAACACTGATAACATATGGAATGTACAACATACCACACACAACATGAGACCAAAATAGGCCTACTTCACTTCACAATTACCAAGTTATACTGAAGTTAAAATACAAGAACTGGATGGTCCCAAAGAGTCAGAATTATTAATATGTGTCAAACTGTTCTCCTTATTGATTGAACACTTAATTATATTAAAAGATAGAAGCTCATTGGTTTTTCTAAATAACAGAAAATTCACTGGACGCACCCACGTGCAAATTAATTCAAAAAGTCTCTCTCACGAGAAATATTCGTCTTTTAGAAACGCCACGTTAAAATGTATTAAAATCAATGTTAGGAAATACAAATAACGAAAAGGACTCATTTTACCGAAGAACAGAAAATTCACTGTCTTTTAAAACGGTCAGATTTAAATTTATTAACAACTAACTGACCAGAAAAGACCCTCAATAATTTAACTAAATATCTGAAAAAATAATTAAAGAATAATTCAACAATTGCTTGAAAAAAACTTCTGTTTTAAAAATAAGTTTGAAATTTGTTACAAAGAATACATATTTATATAGAGCTTGGGTAGAGACCAACCCACAAAACAAAAATTTATTTTTTACATCCTTTTTAAGATGTAATGTTATTTTGAAACATGAATTAGTATTAAAAATCGGCAAATTGGTAAATGGGTGCAGGCGCCAAAAGAGGAAACGAAGGGCACCACGGCGCCCGCCATGGGGGCCCTGTCCGGGTTGGACATGGCTGGTCTAGAGAAACCTAATTTAATACAAACGTACGAATTTCAAAGTCTATTAAAAAGAAAACATATAAAAACCTGGCAGATTTTTACTAGTTAAATGAAATAAAATTTTGATAAATAAAAAAATTTCTACAAAAAAAAAAAATTTTATTAAATTATTACAAAATAAGATAATTAAATATTTCACAAAAATAAACAATCGATACTAAACAAATAATTTTTCTAATGCCAATTTTTTGTCTTTTACGCCAGAATGATCGAAAACCACTAAAAAACACAGTGGGCCATATTTTATTTTCATTATTTTCAGGTCAGAATTTATAAAAAAACCAACAAATTTACCTCTTAATTAGAGTCCCAAGAATCACATTCTCTCTTAATTTTTATGAAAACCTAGAAATCAGGGAGAAATCTTTCGCCAGCAGACAATCGCAAACGAAGTGTTTCCGAACCTATGTTCATATGAACTTCTTTATTTTCACCAGTAGAAAACGTCATGAAATATTTTTATATTACATTCTGGCGAATCACTCTATAATTATATGTAAATTATACAGTTGTTTGGTACGTACCATTTACGTCAATTATTTTTACCATAATTCATTCATTGTTTACAATTAAAATATTCATATTCGTATTTTTAATTTATTTCAGATTAATAAATTTTGAACTAAAATTTCTATACTTTTTTCCGAAATGTTAGATACAGATGAAATAAATTAAAAGTCAGTTTCTAAAATGTAGAAAAGAGAAGACAGTGATCATTATGTATCACTAGAAAGAAAGAAAGAATATTCGCTGGGAGGTTTAGATACTTTCTTTTCGTTTCAACAGTAACGGCTCCCTTGATGAACGAAAATTCCCACGTGACAACCAACAGGGCAAATGTTTTTATTTCTCCTACCTCTTTTACTCTTTCTTATTAAAAACAATAGCGATTCTTTGTCCCTGGGCATATTTTCCTTTAACCAAGCCGTGCTTTTTATAGTATCACGTTTTCATTACAAAAGGAAAATAAATAAAAAGTAATTATACAATTTTGAGGTAATTCATTAAATTTAAATTACTGGCATAATATACACAAATTCTGAATACGTTTATTTTTTAAGAATACAGTAAAATAAGTTAAGTATTTAATATTAACACATTTTAATAACTATTTTTTTTTAAATTAAGTAAATTATTCTTCATTGACGCGGTTTATAGTATTTTATATAATATAAAAATATATTATCGTAACATTAAAATAATAATTCTATTGTTACCTTAATAATAAACTCTTTACCTCTACCGTTTTATCCAAATATGTTAATCAATAAGGTATAACATTTATTGGCACCATTTCTGAAATTTGTAATTTAACTTCGAAAGTAGTCTGGTGTTATAAATTAAACATAAAATTAATAGTTACTATGATACCTTTTATTTCTTAAATAAATGATACATTAGGTTGATAGGATGACGTGCAGAAGAAATGAAGCAAATTTAAATAAAATCATTAATGTACTAAGTAACTACTTTTATCAGAAACAAGAAACAAGAGAGTATGCTTATGTGACATCTAGATATTTAGACTACATAGACAACTTTAGTTGTAATTCATGGGAAAACGTAACAACTAATTAAGTATGATAACTCATGGAGAAATAAACTGACTTTTACTAGTAAATAAATTGTACAATTTTTTTTTATTGTTGTCCAGATGGTCAATTTTTCTTAGTTTTTTTTTTATTAAGCAGAGTTTATAGATAACAAAATTCATTTACATGGTAAAATACTGCAAAAGTTAGATTTCGATACTTATATTGCAATGGAAGTTTTTTTTTACTGAAGGTGTTTTTAATGAATGTCTAATTTAGTGGGTTTTAAAGGTTTAATTTTTTGTTCTTTCGTGTTATAATTTGTTAACGTACCCTTATATTTAATTAAAAAAGAGAAGGGTGATAAATCAAATTAGTCTGGAACATTAGATTTTTAAAGGTTTAAAGGTTTATTCTCAGTCTAGCTAGAACCGTTGTGAAATTGAGGACTTTGTTTTTTTTTAAATGTTGGTGTTTTTTTATCAATTTTGATAATTAATAGTCTATGTCACATTAAATAATGAATGATTTTTTTTGCAAACTTGATATACGTCTTTCAATTAGATAAACGTGCTTATTATTTATTTAAAAAAACATTTACGACTAAAGAATTACAATAAAAATTACGAGTACATTAAAAATATTGTAAAGAGTCTTTTGATGGATGACCAGATGACCTTGTTGATAGCTTTTCAATCAAAAAGCCCTACCTCTTAAACTAAAAGCAGTAAGTAAGTGGCTAAAAAAAAAACAAAATTCTTATCAAGATGTTTGATTAGGCTGAGCGATAAAACTATACATTGCATATTTTCCCAGAGACTGGAATATATTTTTGCCATTTTATATTATCTCTCATACGTAGCCTTTTGTAGGGCTATGAATAATATAAAGTATTAGATTTTGCAGTCCACAACTTCAGAAGAAAGTCTCAACCCGGAATGGCAGATATTCTTGAAATTAGTTCCACCACTTTTATAATGTGTAATAGGTACTATGTACTGTTTAAAATAAAATAAATTAAAAAAAAAAAAATAGAAAACTTTTTTCATTTTATAAGGTCAGTTGATTTAAATAAGTAAAACTTTTTCTCATTTCTAATTCCGAGTAGCAGATAGAAAAACTGGTAAAAATTTTTCAACAATATACGATTAACTATTAATTAAAACTAATACAAATATATTAAGTATTTCATTTATAAACACTTTTTTGTTTTTTTCATTGTTTTACTTTTCATATGAGTTTTTCCTTCTTATTATACAAGATTCATATTATTAACTTAGAAATTATCAACTCCTACTAGAAAATACGTTCTGTAAAAAGCTTTATAAGGATTGCATTTTCTACGGAACTCTAGAAATATTCACTTTGCGTACAAATCCGCATTTTATATACTCCTGTAATTTATTTATGTATTGATGAGCCCTTGCTTACCTTGTTTACGAAAGGTTATGTAATAATAAATACATATACTACTACGATATTTATGTGAGGCCAGCAAATATCAAACATCCACAAATGTGTTATGGTGTTTTTTTTTTTAAATTGTTTTAAATGCGTTAAATAAGAGAAGAGTAAATTAAGCTTCTTAAGTTAATGATGCTCATATTTAAATTTTTCTCTTTTTGTTTGCATTTTTATACTTTTACTTTCTTATTAACTATTCAAATACCGTTTGCAATACTTTTACTCGTACCTATTTATATCGAAAATGCAAACTGTTTTAAGCAGTCAAATACTCACAAAGAAAAATGTTCTAAACATTCAAATTTAAAAAAAGACCTCTATCTTCCTTTGATTTGTCTAAACAACCATTTTAAAACTATATATTTGTATTCAGTACAAATATTTTTAAGATGCAGTTTTTTTCTTCACAAGTTTCCTCAAAAATTATCATTTTCTCTAATTAATTTTAAATTAACATTTATGTTTTACGGTTCACCAGAATTTTCCATCAATTTTTTATCCTTCTGATGATCATCAGATATTGGAATTTAAAAATTATTTAATTACGATGAAGTATACAAAAAAAATTGTAACTTTAGCGATATTTTTTATTAATGAAACCGTCAAATTTTGATTTATTTTTTATTAAAAAAATTTACATATGCAAAAACCAAATAATTTGTTTTCTACATTGATGTCAATTCATCAAACTGAGGCAGTGTGACTTACAAATGGTGTACCCAAAAAAAGTTACAATGGAAACTCCCTTTTTTATTAATATCATCAAATTTGTAAGTACAAAACGTTATAAAAGTTAAAATTTTACTGTATACCTGCTATAAATAACAAATTTTATCATATTCAATTTATGATTTTCATAATAAATTTTATCGTAAACGTAATTCAAAATAAAAGTTCGGTACTTCAACGTCGGCTCGTAAGATGAGCTTGATTTTAAAGTTTTTGAATTTCTAATATTTCTAATCTAATTACCTTCCTTTCAGCCAGTTAATCTAGATCCAAGCAATTAGAGAAAATAAGTTTTTCATACTTAGATGTTAACAGACTGTAGAAATGAGTAACTAAATCATTTTAAATATATAGATAATAAAACACACGATTATTTCTAAATTAAAATAATAATTTTTCAATTTCTCTTGAAATTTCAGCTTTTAGACGCCAATTCCAAATTAAAAACAACTAATATTAACCCATATAAAATTAAGGGTAACATTAGAAATTTTTTTTTTTAAAGTTCATATTATTTTATTTGCATTTTTTGTTATTCCTTTTGTAGTTCTATTTTTTCCATATAACAAATTAATTTGTTTCATTTAAAGTGATAGTCGATATAAAACATAAATATTATTCTATTGTCACTTAAATGTCAAATTTATTTTTAAAATAAACACACATAATGTTTTATAAAATATGTACGACTTTTTTTTCAATAAACTGAATAATTGTATTTAAAGTCATTCCTATTATTAAAACATCAAATGACATATATGTGCATCTTTGATTATATTTCTTCATTGTTCTAAATTAGTACTTATATATTTTTTAATGTTATTTTCAGTATGGCATATATACACAAATATAAACATTTTTAGCTTCCTACATTATATTTAGTTTTTTTGAGGGGAATATATAGAAAATCTTCAGAATGTAATTGGCCGGTCTTAACTATTCTTTTCGCTAAATAAAAATGCAATTAGTTTTAGTAAAGTTGTCTGTATTATAACGAAATATGTTTTCTTTATAACGTATTTATAGTGGTACCTAAAAAATATATAAACATATATAAAAACATGAAACACAGATTATTGTTCAAATTGAATGTAGAAAGGTATGTATCAAAATGTTAGGAAACCCAAATGGGCTCCGTACGTCACTCAATGTTAATATGAAATTTTTTTTTTTGTCTTTTTTTTGTCATTTGACTGGTTTGATGCAGCTCTCCAAGATTCCCTATCTAGTGCTAGTCGTTTCATTTCAGTATATCCTCTACATCCTACATCCCCAACAATTTGTTTTACATACTCCAAACGTGGCCTGCCTACACAATTTTTCCCTTCTACCTGTCCTTCCAATATTCAAGCGACTATTCCAGGATGCCTTAGTATGTGGCCTATAAGTCTGTCTCTTCTTTTAACTATATTTTTTCAAATGCTTCTTTCTTCATCTATTTGCCGCAATACCTCTTCTTTTGTCACTTTATCCACCCATCTGATTTTTAACATTCTCCTGTAGCACCACATTTCAAAAGCTTCTAATCTTTTCTTCTCAGATACTCCGATTGTCCAAGTTTCACTTCCATATAAAGCGACACTCCAAACATACACTTTCAAAAATCTTTTCCTGATATTTTATTTAATTTTTGATGTAAACAAATTATATTTCTTACTGAAGGCTCGTTTAGCTTGTGCTATTCGGCATTTTACATCGCTCCTGCTTCGTCCATCTTTAGTAATTTTACTTCCCAAATAACAAAATTCTTCTACCTCCATAATCTTTTCTCCTCCTATTTTCACATTCAGTGGTCCATCTTTGTTATTTCTACTACATTTCATTACTTTTGTTTTGTTCTTGTTTATTTTCATGCGATAGTTCTTGCGTAGAACTTCATCTATGCAGTTCATTGTTTTTTCTAAATCCTTTTTACTCTCGGCTAGAATTACTATATCATCAGCAAATCGTAGCATCTTTATCTTTTCTCCTTGTACTGTTACTCCGAATCTAAATTGTTCTTTAACATCATTAACTGCTAGTTCCATGTAAAGATTAAAAAGTAACGGAGATGGGGAACATCCTTGTCGGACTCCCTTTCTTATTACGGCTTCTTTCTTATGTTCTTCAATTGTTATTGTTGCTGTTTGGTTCCTGTACATGTTAGCAATTGTTCTTCTATCTCTGTATTTGAACCCTAATTTTTTTTAAAATGCTGAACATTTTATTCCAATCTACGTTATCGAAAGCCTTTTCTAGGTCTATAAACGCCAAGTATGTTGGTTTGTTTTTCTTTAATCTTCCTTCTACTATTAATCTGAGGCCTAAAATTGCTTCCCTTGTCCCTATACTTTTCCTGAAACCAAATTGGTCTTCTCCTAACACTTCTTCCACTCTTCTCTCAATTCTTCTGTATAAAATTCTAGTTAAGATTTTTGATGCATGACTAGTTAAACTAATTGTTCTATATTCTTCACATTTATCTGCCCCTGCTTTCTTTGTTATCATGACTACTTTTTTTGAAGTCTGACGGAAATTTCCCTTTTTCATAAATATTACACACCAGTTTGTATAATTTATCAATCGCTTCCTCACCTGCACTGCGCAGTAATTCTACAGGTATTCCGTCTATTCCAGGAGCCTTTCTGCCATTTAAATCTTTTAATGCTCTCTTAAATTCAGATTTCAGTATTGTTTCTCCCATTTCATCCTCCTCAACTTCCTCTTCTTCCTCTATAACACCATTTTATAATTCATTTCCTTCATATAACTCTTCAATATATTCCACCCATCTATCGACTTTACCTTTCGTATTATATATTGGTGTACCATCTTTGTTTAACACATTATTAGATTTTATTTTATGTACCCCAAACTTTTCCTTAACTTTCCTGTATGCTCAGTCTATTTTACCAATGTTCATTTCTCTTTCCACTTCTGAACACTTTTCTTTAATCCACTCTTCTTTCGCCAGTTTGCACTTCCTATTTATAGCATTTCTTAATTGCCGATAGTTCCTTTTACTTTCTTCATCATTAGCATTCTTATATTTTCTACGTTCGTCCATCAGCTGCAATATATCGTATGAAACCCAAGGTTTTCTACTAGTTCTCTTTATTCCGCCTAAGTTTGCTTCTGCTGATTTAAGAATTTCCTTTTTAACATTCTCCCATTCTTCTTCTACATTTTCTACCTTATCTTTTTTACTCAGACCTCTTGCGATGTCCTCCTCAAAAATCTTCTTTATCTCCTCTTCCTCAAGCTTCTCTAAATTCCACCGATTCATCTGCCAACTTTTTTCAAAGTTTTTAAACCCCAATCTACATTTCATTATCACCAAATTATGGTCGCTATCAATGTCTGCTCCAGGGTAAGTTTTGCAGTCAACGAGTTGATTTCTAAATCTTTGCTTAACCATGATATAATCTATCTGATACCTTGCAGTATCGCCTGGCTTTTTCCAAGTGTATATGCTTCTATTATGATTTTTAAATTGGGTGTTGGCAATTACTAAATTATACTTCGTGCAAAACTCTATAAGTCGGTCCCCTCTTTCATTCCTTTTGCCCAGCCCGTATTCACCCACTATATTTCCTTCCTTGCCTTTTCCAATGCTTGCATTCCAATCTCCAACTATTATTAAATTTTCATCTTCTTTTACGTGTTTAATTGCCTCATCAATCTCTTTGTATACACACTCTACCTCATCATCATCATGGGCGCTTGTAGGCATATAAACGTTAACAATCGTTGTCGGTTTAGGTTTTGATTTTATCCTTATTACAATATGAAATCATTAAAAAATTATACAAAAATTGGCAAATGTGATTTTAAAAAAATATATTGATTTCATGGATGTTCAGAATCTACGGCTTAAAATTAAAAAAAATATTTATTTAAAAATACTTTTTAAATATAAATATCAAAAGGAAATAAATATGAGGGTATTTAATGAACATGTAAAGAATTTTAAGTTAGCGATTCATATTAATTTATCAAATTGGCATCTCCTCCATTTAAACGAATAAATATTCCTATTAAAGAAAAAGGCTAGCTTATTTGAGATTTATTTCTGCAATCTATTTTCCATAGTTTCAATTTCAGAATAGCACTGTAGCGTAATACTGTAACCTAGTAAAAACCTGCATTAACGTACCATAAACGTATAAAACCATTTATTTATCAAACGAGAAACAGAAAAAAACTTTAAACGGATTAAACAGATTTTCAAATATTTTTAATCAGTAATATTATAAATAAATAAAAATCACTCTATTATTAATTTGAATTTATTAGTGTTTCTGTTTTCTTAAATCGCGTTAAAATAATATCTTTATGCAAAAATATTTTATAACTACGTATATTTATTTTATAACTGCTATAAAAGATATAAATTATACTTTTTATATTGACTTACAGCGTTGTAAGATCTTTCTGTATGATAAACACAAACATTATAAAAATTCGATTTTCAGAGTTAATGGTTATTTCCTTTCATATCATTTCGTTTAATTCGTTCGATGAGATTAATTATATTAACTCATACGAGCTAAAATAAGTAGTAATAAATATACTAAATAAATGGAAAAATTTATAAATTCTATTCTTTCACTAAAGTGAATAACAAGAGTAAAGTAAATAATAATAAAATCATCTAGATAATGTAGAAGTATGAATCTTAAAACCCTGCAAATACGAAACATATTTTAATAAAACGGGATTATCCAATTTTATCATTTCCTTTTGATATTTTTATCTGTTAAATATTTTTGTAATAAAACTGCGTTTTTTTGCCAATGGGTTTGAAGCTCATTAACTTGCTTCATAATATAATAGTTAAAAATCAGGGATGGTTTCATTTTATTTCCGTTATTGTATATTCATTGCTTTTATGATAATTTTCACAAAATTTAGCCGTTTTTAGAGAATTTTTTTTTTTCAGTTCATAGTCATTTTTTAAGTAACCTAATGTTATTTATATGACCTATGTTATCTCACTGAGAATGAAAGCGAATGATAAACACTGATCTTTTTTTCAGAAGTAACCTAGAATGGAAGTTTAAAACAGAATGAAAATTAAAATATAAATTTTCAAGTGATTAATGGTTATTGAAGAATAATAAAAATATTTTTATATTTTTGGACATCGTTACAAAATGTATCTTGAAAAAATAAAATCAAAATTGACAAAACTCCCAACTACAAATTTGATCTTTATAAACATTTTTATTTTACCAACCTAACAATATAGCATTTTCTTTTAATTCAAAATTTATAAAAAAAATGGTAAAATAGTTTTGAAAACAAAAAAAGATTAAACTAGAGGTTTTTTTTTTACTACGTTTTATGATACCTTAGAAAACTAATTTAGTAACTATATAATATTTAACTTTTTTTTTAAATAAAATTTCCGTAGGTGGAAAAATAGATGGAAAAAACTTTGATAAATGTAAATACAAATTGAAACAATCTGGTCTTTCAGATAGTGTTTACTACGTGAGAATAAGCTTCAGTCAATATTTGTGCGTTTTGTATATTGTACAATAATAATAAAAACTTTTTTCAAAATATCACAGTATTTTTTATTAAATTCGAGTTACATAAATAATATATAACCTATGATTTGATATCAATTTATTTATTTATGAATGTAAATATTTACATTATATAAAAAATATACTCCAGAAGAAAACATGCTGACGCAAATTACAATTTATCGATGTTAAATGAATTTACATTACGAACATATGTGTTCGGTATTAAATTATTTTACTTTTAATGTTTTATTCTCTCAACCTATCTTTGAAAATTTTTCACGACAAAATAATTTTATTTCTCTTAATGAAAATAAGGATATTAATTAATAAATGAATCATTTCATCGTCAACAGAAATTAAAGTACAATTTCTATGGTAAATTCAATGTAAGGTAAAGACACAAAAGTCACCTAGTAATTTCTTTCTTTGTATGAATTTTATTTACTTCTCAATATTTGTAACTTCGACATCTATAATCGGATCGCTTATCTTTCACATAAAATAAATTCAGTCGTTTTAATATGTTTATCCATAGTACGGATACAGTGTTTCAAGTAAATTTCAAACATCAACAATTGATTCAATTCATAAACGTAAACAAAAGTTTTTATAAGAAAAATTGTCACGCCAAGCTTTTTTATGTATCTATCCATTTATACTAACTTGGTCGTAGTTATAAATGAATGGATTAATATAAAAGTATCTTAATTAAATTTTATATAAATACCTACGCTTCTTATACCTACACTGCGTAAAAAAATTAAAAAACTACGGAGATTTTATATTTTCACATTTAAAAGTTTTCAACTGGAAATTAATCTCAGTACATTGTACTAATAAACCATATCGGATTAATAATAATAATCACAAATTTTATTATAATCGTGTCATTAAAACATTTATGCTCTCTTCAATTTCAAACTGAATAAAAGTAATTACAATAAAATATTCACTTTATCCAAAATACTAATATCTACTTGCATCTAAAAAAAAAAAAAGATCTTTAGGCAGTGGATTTTAAATCTAAAAAATGCTTATTTAAATCACTTCAGAGCAATTAATCTTTGCAAATAAAATGTTTTATGACTTTTTACCTCATTTTCACTGAAAGGTAAAAGATTTACTCGGAAGTTAAAATTTAACTGATGTGAATTGATTTAAATAATTATTCAAATTGTAATGTTTAATATATTTTTAAGATAAATTATTCTTATACCTTTTTAACAAGAAAAAAAATACTGTTTTATATTTTTATAAAAGTATACATTAATAAAAAAAAATCCTAATTAAGTTGTAATTAATTACAAAAACATTAATATTTGAACAAAAAGCAATGTTAATATAAAACAAAATAATTCAGTATTAAATTACTTAAAATTTATATTATTTATTTAAATTAGTTTCGAAATATAGGTCTATGTGGTATAGTTTATGCTTGAAATAGAAATTTATAATAGAGCATTCTGATGTAAATAAAATATAGCACACAATAATAATAATAGCTAACTTGATTATAGAATGGTCAACTGATGACTGATCACTAGCAGTTGGACAATTCACAATAGCAATACATCATTCTACTAATGGAATAGCTACGTAAGAAAGGAAACAACCAATGGAAATCCAGATTATAATCGAATTGTTAGTATTTTAATTTAAATCATTATTTATCTGTTTATAAAATTATTTATAGATAAATTAAACGAGATAATATTCAGTACAATAAATAAAAACGTATAATGTTTGAAAAATGATAGCATTATGGAAATATTGAAAAATCCAATTTATTTCATTAACTTATATTCAGAGAGAAGTTAAACTACAGATGTTAAGATGTATAATAATAATTTTATGTATATGTATTAGTCAGCCTTAATTCATATAACAGAATATATCCTTAACAGAATTAAATGTAATTCCACTGTTATTCTACTAGCAATCCAGTTACATAAGAAATAAGAAAATTAATTGTAATTATTGAAGTACATTAAAATGGCTAGTAATAAAAATTAATTTAAAATTCATAATTATGAAAAATAATAATATTTTTAATTTTATCATTATCTACTAGCAATTTTTTTCGTCTGTAATCTCCCCGCTCCCCGGAGCCGGATCCGCAATTACGCATAAACTCAGCTCCGAGGAGTGCCTTCGCCTCAAACTACCTCAATAAGACGCTAGGCTTCACCCAGGTAGCCGGGACTCGGTCTTGTCTTACATGCCATGCCTCTAGCGGTTATGTATTTATCTCTCTACTAGCAATTATGTATTTTAAATACAACAGAAATAAACTGAGTAAATATTCATAATTAGAATTTAAAAATAAAAATTCAAAACAAAACAATAAAAATAAAATGGAGTTAATTAAAAAGTATATTTTTAAAGAAAATCATTTTATTTAATTCACATGTAATATTTTTTATTCTACTTTTTTTTTAACTTTGGTTTGAAAAAGGATGTGGAAGGACTTTCCACAGATCGATTTGAAATAAATACGAAATACTGTCGGATTTCACTAGGCCACGAACTGTGGTACAAACCACAACGGTTAATCCTAGGGAAACCAAAGAGTTAAAACCATGAAAAAGCAAAGGAGGATTATTTAGAAAAGTGATTCTGTGATCAGTTCAATAATCACTGTAGAACTTCTATAAATTTTATTAACGTAATTTACTTCACTAATATTATTAAATGAAATAGTTTTAATACGTTATGTAATAAAAATAAACACTATTATTTTAATAATCTTTTTAAAAAATCCATTAATAACTTTGCTACTTTATTTTGTTGTTGTATTTACGTAGATTAAAAATAACAAGGACAAAAGTTCCTTATTTTATCTCATATGAATAATTAATAATTATAAGTAGATGTCTATGTACTAATTTGTATTATAACTTTTTTTATTTTTCTTTATCTAACCCGAATTTTGTAGTAAAAAAAAGATGAAAAAAGTAATATTCAACAAAAAACTAACACTTTCAGTCTGGATTTTGTATTCTACACGTTTTTAAGTCTTTGACTTCACTATAATATATTCTATAGTTGTAAATTTTTCTTTTCTGCTTTATTTCAATCTCGCATAATTGTTAATCTTCAATTATGAAATATTTTGCGTAAGTATTAAGTATAATCTTGAAAATTAATTTTAATTCTTTTTTTCTAAAAAAAAATTATTAAACAACAATTATTTTTAAACAAAAAAAAAACCTTATATCCGTAGTAGGTAGGAAGATATTTTTGCAGTACTTTTGTATTCAAGTGTATTTCACTTGTACGTAGTTATTGTTTATCAAAATTTAAAAATTCAGGAAATACTTTTATCAAAAAGAACATGCATAACAAAAAATAAAATAAAAACACATTCCGACCCGTAAAATAAAAAGTAATTTCTTAAATTTTCTAACTTTTGAGTGATTCAAATATCAATTTTCAAAATTTTTCGTAAACGAGGTATTATTAGATGGGAAAACATTTGTGTTCTTACAGAGGAGTGATAATTCTTCTGTCTTTTACCTGGAAGGTTCTGGGTACAAATTCCATTCTGGTTTATCATTATTTTACCCGTTACAAAACTAATTTTACATCATAAACAAAATCAATGGTTATGGTAGGAGTAATTCGGAGTAAACGTGTTAATTATAGAAAAAAGAAGAAATAAATCCTAGTCCCTTTATAAAATATATAAAAAACAATTTATATCATAATTATTTTTAACTGATAAAACTTGAAATTTATTTTTCAAAAGATGAATTATCATTCAGGGACTATTTTTAGAATTAATCGCGAAGTTTAACGTTGTTTTTGTAATTCGTTTTATCTTTAACACCCAGATAACCATTTATGTAATTAGTCAACTACAGTGAAATCTTACACTGTTGTATGAAGTTAACGCAGAAAAGGAGAACTAGAGAAATTCAACAAAAAATCACAACGTAAAATGAAGATGTTTTAAATTCACCGTTAATTGAGTAAATATTGTCAGCAATTTAGAGCAACTTATTTCAAACACAAAGCTCAAAATAAGAAAAAATATATTCAATGTAAAATACTTACAACAACAACAAATAATCGAAGCGATTATGTAACTCCGTTTCTAAGATGGTGAATAAAAACTAATGTTAAAATAAACTATGCTTGTTAAATTTTATTCTAACCAAATTGATGCAGTTCATAATAATCTTAACTTGTACGGCAAATGCTAATAATAATTTTTCAAAATTCGTAAAACTTGAATTTTCAACGTTATGATATTATTACTTACCCAAATGCCACATGACAATATTATCAGTTGCAATATGGCGAATAGGTGCAACATAATCACCTGTAAATTTCTTATGTGGATGTGACGTATTTTTTTTTTTTTTTTTTGTGAAATGTAGAAAATTTTACAATTTTTCATTGCCCATCATAAAAGAAATAAATTTTTATAAAAATTAGTAATCAAAATACTGCTGCAACTGATATTGAAATTGAATTATTTATTGACTTAATTAAAAATTAAGTCAATAAAATTAAATTAAATTAAATTAAATTTTGTATTTATTAAATTAAATTTTATTAAATGTAAATTTATTAAATTAAATTTTGTATTTAGCTTTAGACGTATTAAAAAATTAATATTATTTAAAGTAACTGTAAAAGAAAAAAAAATTATGCCAATACGTACCTTGCATCTGTTTAAATTTTGAACAGTAAACCTCATGGCTAATGAAAATAGAACGGTATGTATGAGATACAAATGAGATTGTATAGTCTTGTACAGACTCAGGTCGACTACTCCTGATATGTGTGATTAATTTAACCCCAACTATAAAAGTGCACCTATATATAAACGGCATAGTAAATGTCTATCAATATGAAATAAAATATGAATTTACGTAACATATTCAGGTTAAAGCAAAATAACTTTCTTAGTTTCGTTTCTGTGCTAATTATTTTCAATTTAATATTTTTAATTTAGTTCAAGATATTGAGAATACTTTGACATTTTTGTAAATTAGGAATTCTGCACCCCAGTATTATATTTGTTAAGATAAAAATTTATCTTTACTACAATAAGGACCTCAGAACCTTCGACATCGAAAATCGGTTGATAAACAGATGATACGAGATGACAATTTTACCACTAGATCAACCCGGGGAAAATAAAAATAGCAAATAAAATTATTTTCTGTGATAATTATTTATAAGATAAATGGCCTTCGTAGTGATAAGACCACGTAATTAAGTATTTAAATTACTGATACTTTTAACATTTATTTTGAATTAACATTTATTAATAATACATATTAAACCATTAAGAGCGCGAGACACTTTACTTAAGTAAATTATTTCTTTTAAATTTTAAGGAATTCACAAAAAAGAAAAGTAAAGAATAACCTTCTATTGATTTTTTTCTAATTGGTATAATAACCAATAACCATCTTCATAATCTGAAACCATTCCAATTTTTCTTTACTTAATCTTTCCTTTTTTTGGAGATATGATCATAGTTCTTTTATGTAACAGTATCTGTAACAATTTTGGGTTTGTAGTGATATTTTTAAGTGGTATAAGTATAAAAAATCATGGAAGCGAATGACTACTGAATTAACAAAAAACATTTTAATAAAAACTAACAAAATACGTAAAATTATTTAAACATATTTAATACAAACCGTCAGACATCATCAAAATATTTTTGTAACCTTTTACGGCAAATAATTTTATCAGTAAAAAAAAGAAAAAAGTATATATTATATATATATATACTATATAATTTATCATACTATATTTATGTTACAAAACTGCAAATGAAACATGTTCTAACATGCAACGTAGTGGTATCAATTGTAGGAATGTATTACAGATTTCAATTGGTTCTTTGAAAGGTAGGTTCGCATCACAAAAAAATAATTATTGTTAGGTTTCAATCAGCATTCAAGTATTACAAATATTTTTAGTTCATCTATGTTATCTTCGTGTCAATGGAATTTATAATAAAATATTTGTAAAAATTTTAAAATACTTTTTCACCATTATATATATATATATATATATATATATATATATATATATATATATATTTCAGAAAGTTTCTATCATACTTTATAGGTAATATCCCTCATAATGTAAACACTTCAATAAAATCCTTTGTTTGAAGTTACAATTTGTAAAAGACACGCCCAGATTTCTGGTCTAATGGTCAAGTAATCAAATAATGCTGTGTTTTAAATGCATTTAATTTACATTATGCATTTATTTACATTAAATAAAAAATCTGATGTAGACACCACATAACTTCCTTGTTCGCCAATTAGATTACATGTACACATATTTTCTGCACTTTATTGAAATTTATTTCATTTGAAAATTCTATAATAAGGCTCGGTTCCGAGCTTGGCAAGAAAAGACCAAGTCCCAACAGTCTGGGTGGGGCCTTGGGAACGGCATAGCTGGGCCCTGGGTTACTGATCAGGTGATTTGAGGCACTGGCACCCCCCGGAGCTGTCTTCATGCTTAAGTGCAGGTCCGACTCTGGGGGGCGGGACAAATAAAAAAAAAAAATTAATTAATTAAGTGAACAGTTACAAAATTGCTAAATTATTAGTTATTAACATCAAATATTTAAACAATTATTAATTCAACAATCCTACCTGAAATATTAGGACAGAATAAAAGTCCCTTTATTACTCTTTAAATAAATGTATGTCTTATATCTATCTAATCCTGTTTTTTTTTTTTTAAATTATTATGATGCAACCATCAATAAAATGAAAACAAAAACGAATAATCAGATGTTTTACCAAATCTGATGTGGACCACATGACTTGCACGCCTATTAAATTACATATACATATTTTTTTTTTTTTTTAAATGAAAAGTAGAGTACATAAAATTTTATTTCATTAATATCTTCTGATAATTTTTTATTCTTATTGAATTATTATTTATTGCATTTTTTTTAGAATCAGGGGTTAATAATTAATAATAAATCAATATATTTAAATTAAAAAATAGTTAAAAAAAAGAGAAGATGAAGTCTGATTCGACCGATATGCTTTCCCCTTATAAAATCCAAATATTTCATTAGTTAAAACTTCATTTGGCTGTAACTCTGGAGCCAGTGAATATAAGAACCACTATGATACATCGTTGAAAAGGTCTCAATGAGGAATTATTACTGCATTTAAAAAACAGTCCAAAATCTAATTTTTCTTTTGGATTTTAGGCTTTTTTCTCTGTATATATGTATATAAATATATTATTTAATTTTACAATGAAGTTTTAAATATTTTAATTACAAAGACAAATAAATTAGAAAATTGGATGAAATTTAAAATTGGTTCAGTGGTTTTGTATTATCTGTACATCATCAATGTTAAAGAGGATGAAGTAAGAAAAACGAAACAGTACTGAAACATTTAAAAAAAAAAATCGTTTTTTGGTGTTTTGTTAGTATTGTTTATTACTTCCTTGTACGAAGTAAAGGAAGTATTGTGATCGCGAAACATTTCCGTTTTCAGATTTTAACGGAAATATTCATTTTGACCATTCCTGAATCCATTTTGACTAGTTTCGGCGTGACGTATGTACGTACGTATATATCTCGCATAACTCAAAAACGACTAGCCGTACGATGTTGAAATTTTGGATTTAGGACTGTTGTACCTCTAGCTGTGGACTTCCCCTTTTGATTGCAACTGATAGAACCAAAAATGTCCAAAAAACCCAAAATCCAAAAACATTTGGATTTTGGACTTTTTCTTAACTGCAGTAATATGCCCTCATTATATGATAAGTGGTACTTATTTCATTGGTCCAGAGTTATAGCCAAATAAGATTTTAATTAATGGAATATTTTAATCTTACAAGGGAAGACATCTCCTATTTTTTTTTTTTTAACTTTGGGTTTTTTGACTTTAAATATATTGATTTATTAGTAATTATTAACTTCTGATTGTAAAAAAAAAAACGTTTTACGATAAATAATAATACGATAATAACAATAAAAAAAATGAAAAAATATTAATGTTATTAATGAAATAAAATTTTATGTACTTTTCACTTAAAAAAAATGTGTATATGTAATTTAATAGGTGTACAAGTAAGTCATGTAGTATCCACATCCGATTTTTTTATCAGTATTTATCATTCTATTTTAACGTATTTATTACTGTTATTTTTACTTAATTATATATTATTTCCTACTAAATCAGTATGTACAGATAATGATTTTAATTCACTTGAACTAATTATTTTGTTATAGATTGTAAATTCTTTTGTAAAAGGTTTTTTATTTCCAATTTATTTCAATAAACGTTTATTACAGTTATTTTTTTTGATATTTACATTTAAAACTTCGAAACAAATTAAATTAAAATATTCAAACCAAAAAATTTGAGAATCCGCTTTTTCTAAAAGTTATGAAATACTGAATACAAAGTTATTTCGACTTTATATTCCTTCCGTTTCTGGAATGATAAAAAATAACATTGAGATTAAATATGATATTCCTTGAAAAAATTTTAAATCTTATTGAAAATTTATTCTTTTTGTAGTAAAGTTTTTTATACTGCTTAACATCACTTTTTTTTTAATAACAAACGTAAAATATAATGGTTCGTTGAAAATAACTAGAAGTAAAAATCGAGTTTAATCCCTATAGAGAATAATCCTTTTTTATTTTAAGATTAAAAGTATAAAATGAATTTAAAAAAGCTTTTTGTAATCAGAATAGAGAGAGAAAAGTCTTGTATTATTTTCATTTTTTAAATTTATATTTACGAAAACAGGAAAATTACAAAACTGAAAAACAATATATAAAAAAAGTTAAGCGGTAGCTTGTCAAAGACCTGAATAATAGCCATCACTCTTTTGCAGGTTAAAGGGCAAAACATAATGAGTACTATAGAGGAATTACAACGCATTGTTTTTAAAGTATATATATAAAATGTTAAAGGTTCTATAAATATGTACCAAAATGGTTGTTAACTAATTTAAAACTTTTAAATTTATGCGTTCAATTGATTTATTTCCCCGTTTTAAATCTCATAACTCTGTAAAAATTTTAATTTTTACTTAAAGAGTTACCTTCTGTAACTCTAATGCAGGTCTTTACCAAAGTGAAAAATAATATAATATTTCTAAGTAATAATATTAGCTATTATTTATTAATAAAAATAAATACATTTGGAATAATCTAATAAAATACTCTAAGTACATATAAACAAAAAGTATACATTAAAAAAAACGCAAATACAGTAACTACGGTTATTTAATGAATTTTTCCAACATTCTTCTAATTAACTTTTCTTTTTTTGTAATTTCTAAATGATAATTATAAAACCTACATATATATCAAATATTTTACAAAAATTGGGTTTTTACAAATTTATAAATTGTTACCACATATATGCCTAACTTAATATCGGCGGATAATGGTGGGAAGCAGCTTGAACAGCAGGAGTACAGTACAAGTACACGATGGTACAGCGTCACTCCCGCCGAGCAGTTCCTTCACCATAGCGGCGCTGCGGCCCCACCATTTTCAGACTCTAATGAAAGAGCGTGCACGAGAGTGAATATTTAATTCATCGTCGACCACCACCTGGAGAGACTGAGAAGAATAAGAAGCTGAAAGAAGACAGAAGAAGAACCCCGGCCACCACAAAGTGAAACCTCCTGGCGGTTGCCAACATCCTCACCGGAGCAGCAGGCCTGGCCGGCCCGCCGAGGGAGCCGCTAGAAGTGGAGGCTACCTCCCCCCTCTTGTTCACCGGGCTTCAATCTCCCTGGCCGGCGGAATCAGCAGCAGGAGACGAATCAGCGTGGGATCACTCGAGGAGAACCGCCTCAGCCACGCCGACCCGACACAGCAGTGCTCTGGAGGCCACCACTGCCACGCTGTAGTGGGGATCCGACTGCTGCTGAGGGAGAGTCTGATCTGATTTCAATAGACGAGCCGCAACTCCCCGAATAAAGCCAAGTCGACTTCGCCAGAGACCAGCTTCCGGACCCAACAGTTCTTCTCAGATCTAACGACATTAAAGGACCTTTTCAGGGCTACCACAAGGTTATAAATTACAACGAGCCGTCGAAGCCAGATGACGACAAAATCTAGCATTGGATATCTTATTTCAAAATAATAATCATTGTAATTTAATAGTATGTACTTCAGTTAGCCACCAAATAGGTATAAGCAATCAGAGAAAAATAATCAGTCAACCAATAAACAGCACATCTATTTTAGTAATAAAAGATGGATTGCTAGAGAATGAGAGAAATAATCCTGCTTCCTTCAATAATCCGAATATGCTATAAGAAATCGGGATACCAGATCTATATAAATCTAGATCAGATTCAACCCTGAAAGTAATAAATTTGCAGTTCATACTTAAATCAGCGTAAATCATTATCCTAAAAATGAACTGTTTACTGATTCTACTTTTATTGCAGATGATTTAGTTGCGATACGGCAATAGGAATAATCATAGAAACATATCGTAAAACATGAAAATAATAAACGTTAGTGATCCTAGACCTACTAAGTCCGTAGAATCCAACTGCAATTATATATACGAGTACATTAATTTTATTTTAACACTGCCGCAAATCCGTCGCAATCCTAAGACCATACGTTAAGAGATCGGGAAACGTGCAGGGAGAGGAGTAACACTTAAAAGATCAGGAAACGTGGACTGGGAGGAGTAACACTTAAATGATCGGGAAATTTGGGAGGGGAGGAGTAACACCTCGTTACATATATTGGTCCATTTGGCTCCGGACGGTAGAATCATTTACAGGCTGCTTCCTAGGGTTACAATTGAAAACCCTAGGGTTTAGAAGGAGCGCTCTGGCGTATGTGGGACAGCCTTTAAGGTCAGTGCCAAGCGAAGGACGAGCCTTTTAGAATTTTAGCCAGTATTGGAGAGAATATGTAAAATTAGACCGAGGAATTCGCTTCGGAAACAACACAATGATATATGCTTACGATTTCATTAAAGAAGATTCTGAAGAAGCCAAGAATGACTACTATGATCAGCTGGCCATTGAGGCAATAAAGCTTCTAAATATGATATGCTCCTCCTTACGTGATTTCAATGCAAAAATAGGAACGGCACTTTCGGAGGCGTACAAAATCGACGCAGGACGTAATGTTCAGTAAGGAAGTAAATTTGATTTAATTAATAATAAACTTAGTAATCAGGTTACTAAAGCCTATAAGTTTAATAAATGTTTATAAAATTTTTAGATTATGTATTATTAGATTATGGTTCAAATATCGATCAGGCTTAGCTTTCTTCATATGCCACAAAAGTTATCTATCATTACGTAAAATTGATCTATTATTAAGTGACTGTATTTGGGTGTTATTCTACGGTTACTTAGAGAATACAAAAAAGTTGTGAATCTTAAAATTGTAAATTAGATTAACTTAATCTATGTGGTCAGTAAGAAAAAATTAATATTCATGTATCAGCGAGGAGCCTTCATTTCAATTCCAGCATCCACCGATGATGTCTTTTCAAGGATCACATGAACCAACCCTTCTCCATCCTGTAGGATTCATCTACGAATTACAATTTTTTTTGGGATGGACTGAATCCAGAACCCTCTGTAGGAAAAGAGGGTTGCGCCAGTCTCAGAAAATCAAACTTGAAATAAAGAGATGAGCCGGACAGAACAAAGACCCTTGAAGAAAGTCCCATTTTAAAAGTAAAAACGTTTTTTCTTACCCTTGTCCTAAGAGATAAGAATAAAATATCCAATATCTCCATGATTTCAAAGGTTAGTCGTCTGAAGAAGTCATGTTTAACCCGTTATATCCATGCACTCGAGGTTGAGAGCTATTCAAGATGACAGAAACTCTTGCCATTAGTCATGCATACCGTAAAACACACCCTCATATACACCACAATTCAGTACCTAAGCCATATTGGGATGTAGGCCTAAGGGATATAGACCAACATACAGGGGTAAGACCAACATATTTGTATATATTGAGAAATTAATTAAACGTGAGAAATATCTTAAATTTTCTGACTGATCGATTAATATCAATGAAAAGTGATATCAGCTATAAGATGAAGTGGGAAGGAAAGGGACTTGTTTAAATGGACCAAAAATTCAATGAAGATAAACAGGAAAGTAAAATTATTAAATCAGCAACCTAATCCACGGTTTTATTATTTCCAGACTTATTGTATAATTAATTTTTCTTCAGAATTATGGGGATCAATTGCTATGGTCATTAGCACTCCCCCCCCCCCAAAAAAACCCCCTTTTCTCTCTGATAAAAGAACTAGTGACCTAGTCAGAAGACTAGTCTTGTAAGACAAATCATCCAGAATAGACTTGTAATAGGACATTAAAATCCTAGAAGAATACAACAATCAAGGATGTATAAGGAGGTCCTTGCCAATTAAAAACTTAAAAACAAACATTTCCAATGAAATTTTGTCAAATATATCAAAATGGCTTTGAAGATCTGTAATTCTTGACCACCTTTATCTCTGATTTCAGGCTGTCTGGGGCTTCGGAACTCTGCTTTAAAAAACTGGAATAATGTACTCCCTGTTAAAATATTTGCGGTGGCTCCGACCTAACTTAAAGTGCTCGCCCTCTCATTTAAAGGCCTTCCCGATTTCGGGGGATTTATTTCTGATGGTCCAGTATTCTTTCTTTCTAATATCATTATCCCTTTCTTCTCAATTATCTGAATAGGAATTTTTTCAATCTGAACCTTGATTTCAGGCTTCCTCTTTATTTTGGTTTCGTTTTCCTTCACCTTGGAACTGGTCAAAGGTTCTTCTCTGGTTTGAGAAAACTCTCTTGTTAGATCACATCTAACAAGAGAGTTACCGGTATTGGACTGCTATCTTGATTGGTATATTCTTTAATTCCGATTGATGATGATACAATCATATTTGCAAAATTTAGCCCCAGTTCAGAGATCAAAACTTTTGATTTAATGAAAGCAGCAAAAGCGGCAGCAACCTGTGAGTAAGATGTAACCTTTGACGATCTATTACGCACTATTTTTCTACCTTCAAAGTAGGTTACCTCTTGAATGGTCTTTACCTCTTGTATTGCTACTTCTTCCTTATATTTCTGACAATTTCGTGTTCTAGTAGTTTGATGTTCATTACAGTTGACACTGCAAGGTCATCTCCTACAGCTTCCATGGACAATCAAAAAAGGGCTGATTGTAGTAAAACTCCTTCTTTATCACCATTATTTTGGCATCGCTTCACTGCACTTTCATCAAAACTTTCAGAGCTTTTGTTCTCATAAGCGTAGGGTGAGTGTTGAATTAGGGAAGTTTTTGGACAAGGGTTTTTATCTGGACCATCTGCTGTCAAAGTTAGGAAGTTAAAGTTTCCATGAATAATGTGACACCATTCATTATGTCGCAAGTGCGTTGTTTGCTATTTCTTGTTCCTGTTTATGTTCTTGTTCTTGTTATTTTTTGTGTTATTGTTTGTTCTGGATCTCGTAATTGTTACTGTGAACATTAGCACCGGAAGACCATCGCAAAGGAGGAACGGACTCGCACGTTTCTCGCATGGCAAGAGACCTGGGTCCACGAGATCAGAGAACGATGGACTGCAAGGCTTATCCCTCGGTTAGACCGTGAACGGAGCGGCGGCTTGGAGAGGAGGAGGAGTACTACGGACCCAGTTTTTAACGGGTCACGGGTACTTCCGCGCTTATCTCCATGTCGGTGGAAATCGCCGTCCCCCGACTGCCTCTATTGCCCCGGTGTACGGGACGACAGAGGGCGGCAGATCGAAGTACACTAGAGGCGGATCTCGGAGAATTCAGCCCTCACAACGTGGTTGCGATAATGCTCCGTGATTTGAGCAGCTGGGTGAGTGTAGCCCGATTCGTCGGCAGCATTCTTTGGACCAAGAAGGGTGAACTAGATAGTCGTGAAAATTAAATAACGGCCTTCTCAAGCTAGGATAGGACTCGTCCTGAAGTTATGTGTCAATGGTTCCGGGTTGAGTCCTGGTACAAAGGGAGGTGGTTTTATTCGGTAGTCTGCTGATGGTGATTGGATAATACTCTCAGTGGGAGCCTGACACTCCGTATGTAAATGCATTTTCCTCCCTCAAAAAAAATAAAAAAGAATTATTATTATATATCAGGCGTCAATGTAATTAAATTTAATAACTAACAGAAGCTGTTTAAATCAATTAAATAAAATAATAGTTTGTAAGATTTATTAAACTTTCCCATATTAAAGATATTAAAAAAAGGTTCCATAAATAGAATTTTTTTATTCCATTTTTTTATGCAGTGTTTCTTTTTCAGCTACAACGATTCATTTAAATTTTGCTTTAATTATATTTCAAACGTTTTTATCCAGCTTCCAACATTTTTTATGTATTTATTAAAATTGTTTGTTATTTGTCCTAGTTAGTGAAATCTCCCTAGTTAGTAAAAATCTCAATATATTCAATTATTTTATCAGAATTGTACATCCATTTTAATTATAAAAAGCCGAAGAAAAACCATTTTTTTATTCAGTTTTTTTATGTTGTAGAGATCCAATGATATGCCACATTTTGCGCAAAAAATTTTGTAATCATTTTGTTGAAATGAAGTTTACTTAATTGCTTTTTTAATGAGAGAACTAATATTATAAAAAACAAACTGTTGTAATTTACCGCTTTATCTAATAAATATGTTTATTAGATAGATAGATAGATAGTAAATCCATACTTTTAATATAAAATAATAGTAATAAAGAAATTACTTTTGTACAGTATAAATAAAACTAAATTTAAAGAAGGAGCTCAACAAAAAATAAAATATTAGAACGAAGTAATATAAAAAATGTACGAATTTTTAAAAATCAAGTCAAATCCGTGTGACGCAGTGATAGCGCCCTAGTCTTTCATCTGGGGATGGTTCGAATCCCGGATAGACATGGCACTTTTGGTACACTATATAATTACATTTTCATATCCCACGCATCAGTTACAAGCTTATGTAGCGATATCATCAAGCAACAAAAAAAAAATTATTTAATTACTTTTGTTTCATTTAATATGGTTTTGTAGTAATTTAAATAATCTCAGGAAGTAGTATTTTGAACATAAATTGACAGTAACAATCAAATAAAAATTTAAATTACACTGGAAGCAATAAACTATGATACATTTGGCAGGAATCATTTTATGATATTGCAGTCATATTATAGCTGATAACTTTAATACTACAGCTCAACACAATAGATGTGATAATTAAAAAAATAATAAATTCGTGTAAATGAATTACCATTATTTATTGATAAAATTATTTTTTTAATTATTAATTTAAATTTTTATCAATAAAACTAGTAATTTTATAATTAAAAGTGTAAAATAACACTTTTATGTGTTAAATTACATTCATAAAACAGAAAATATAATCCAAGGTTTTTTTACCAAATTTTAACCTATAATTACACTTTACATTAAATAAATATTATTAGTAAACTTAGAGTTAAAAAAAAAAACAAACAGATTTTACATATAAAACGAAAGTGATAAATTAATTAATAAAAGTTTGAAAAACATGAAAATAAAAATCTAGTATAAGTTTTAATAAAACCCCACTGATAATGTAACTGAAATTCAAAATTAAATTCAGACGTGAATAATTATTATTGTACAAACTGAAATTGTTTCTAAGATAGAAAACTGGAAATAAGAAGAGCAAGAAAACAAACAAGTAACTAAGATTGAACAGAAGTTAGAAATATAACATTCATTTACAGTCAACCCATCTAACTACGCAAAATTAATTTTCTTTTGATATTAACTAAGATATGACATAACTGAACTTAAAAAATAAATTCATAAAATAATCAAGGCAATATACAATTAGAATAATTTTTTTACAAAATTCATTTTTATATAATATATATTTTAGTCTAGTGGTTAAACTCATCATCACAAAATAAACTGACCTTCGAAATCGAGAATTCTAAGGTTCGAGTCCTTGTAAAGTCAGATGTTTTTATATGGAGTTGAATTCTAGACTGTGGATACCGGCGTTCTTTGGAGGTTGGATTTCAATTAACCACAAGTCTCAGGAGTGGTCGAGCTTAGTTTGTTCCAGACTCTATATGTTGACATTTAAAGTTCATTACATCTGAACCTACAATCAGGCCTGACAAGCCGGTAGCAGTAATTGTATTTGCCTATACACACACACCCAGATCCAGCAGTAGCTGGAATATATATACACATACATATTTTTTTATGAACTCTTTTAAGTTTAGTAACTTTCAACATTTGTGATGTAACAAAATCAAATTTTTAAGATTTAGGTTAAATTTTGTATACAGAGAGCTGTAAACATATCTAAAATTATTTCACTTACGAAAAAAAGTATATCTTTAATTATCACGCCGATATCTAGTAAAGAAACCATTTAACTGGAATCTTAGTTAAAGGTACACATTAATTTGTATCGCAAATGAATAATCTCACGAATATTTAAGCTATATTTACGATATGAGCATTTCGCAAACTTTGGGAGCAATACATTATCACCCTAGCCAAATGAACATCCTATAATAAAATTAATAATTTATGACAAATTATCGTTATGGTAGCACAAATTTGATTCATTCCATAATAATCTCATTTATTAACAGTTTTCTTTTGTTTTGTTGCTAAAATACAAGAAAAAATAACACGGAACACCTATAATAAGAATCTTTGTCCTGGAAACCAAATCTAATCTACTATCAGAGAGTGATTAGACAACTATTTTATGCAGCAAAAACTGAACTACCAAAACTAGAGATTTTGAAAAATTGTTATCTCCTGTAAAAACTGTTACAATTTAACCATTCAGGATATATTTAAAAATAACCTATTAAGGAAGAAAAATAGATTAAATTTGTAAAAACGGGTACAAGGAAAATTTCTTTTGAATTGAAACACATGTTCTTGACGTCATTTAACAAACTGCTCAAATTTGCTGCATTAATTCTTAAATGATTTATTGTGGACTGTTGGACTCTATTAGTGAACTTCAAAAAAACAAATTATTATAATTCAAACTTTTTATTTTAGTTATCTTTCCTAAAAATAGGCTACATATTAATAGTAAATCAAAAAATTACTAAAAAACTTTTTTAACAGATGAATTATATATAGTAATTCATAGTAATTCGGAAAGTTAATTTTTAAGTATATTTAAAAAAATATCAATGACCTGTAGTTAAATTCAAAAAATGAGGCAAAGAAGCTGTTCCTTTTGATTCAAAATTCAATCATTAAAGTAACTAAACGAAACTTGCAGTGTAGAGTAGATAAATTTTACGAACGGAGAATGAATATGGTACGTTAAATTATCAATATATTATAAATATATTGTAGCGAATGACATATTCAGATTACTTGATAAGTGACAGTAATTACTATTGTGTTCTCGTATAAAAAGAATCTTATTAACTTCTACACTATTCATTCTAGAAGTCAATAGAATTAGAAGTGTTTTCGGTAAAACGTTTACCAAACGTCAATTGATGTGGATTTTTAAATATTTTCAGCCAACTATCGGATGTTTTAAATGTTACTCCTAATTTATTTGCGAAAAATTCAGCTTTTGTGTTTAGTATCGGTCCGTTGATTGGGAACAGCAGCTTTCGTTGATTTTGGAAATACTGTAGTACTGCTTCGTCTTGTTCACAGACCGGTGCTCAAAATTTTTTCGTTGGTTGTGAGCCTTCAATAATTTTTTTGTTTGTTATGTATTTTAAATATCGTCAGTGGAGAAAAATGTAAACTTACTGACATCTTTACCCGGAGGGAAGACACCTGCCAGGTGACGGTTACGGCCGTCACGCCATCCCCTCCGTACCTAGACCTTACGGGCTTTATCGGAGGTCATCTTCAAAAGGCTCAAGACATATTCCAGTCTGGCCATTGTCAAGATGCCACCGATACTGATGCCACAATTGTTCTGATGACATTCCCAACCGTGTCCCACGTCTAACGCGATTCCAAGCAACAATGATCTAATAGGTCCCAAACAAAACCATCCGATTGATTTGACCTAAAATCCAAACCAAGCGAGGATGAGGCCAACACGCAAAACAGGCTCTATTTCGAAAACCAAATATAAATAATAAATATAAAATTGTTAACTAAACAAATTGTAAAACACCTAACTCAACCAAAACACAGAAAAACTAGACAAAAAGTAATCAATAAAATAAACTTGAAACAAACCTAAAATACACCTGAAATAAATCTAAAAGTACTTAAAATAAAACAAACCTAACGAAACGCTAAAGAAAACAGACAAATTCTAAACACTATTCCGAGAAAAAGCCTATAAACACAAATCATAAAATAAATATAACACTGTAATCTAAGGAAAATAAAACACCAAATACAAACACAAAGCGAAAAAAAAAACAAACAACCAAGAAATAAAAACCCAAACCAGAAATAAAATCCCAACCAATAATAAAACAACAAAACAAACAAACCTAAAACAAACTTATCAGAAGCGCATAAGATCAACCCCTATCTCTCTGATCTGTTTAAACTCTTGAAAAAATTAAATACGAAATAAAAATATACACTGCAGTACCAAACTGAACATAAACGTTAAACCACAACAATCAGAAGAGTATATAACTAAAACAAAAACTAAACAAATAAATCAAAAACCCAATAAAAACAAAACCAAAAATCGTATATGGAACCCACATGACTTCTTTGTGCGCCTATTAAATTACATATACACTTTTTTTTAAGATTAAAAGAATATAAAATTTTATTTCATTAAAACTGATATTTTTCCATTTTTTTTTTTTATTGTTATTACTGAATTATTATTTATTGTAATTTTTTTTACAATTGGAGGTTAATAATTATAAATAAATCAATATATTAAATTAAAACAACGTTAAAAAAAAGGAGAAGTCTGATTCGAACCAACGTGCCTTCCCCTTGTAACATCATAATATTTCATTAATTAAAATTTCATTTGGCTATAACTCAGAAACCAATGAAAATAAATACCACTTATAATTTGTCGTTGAAAAGCTGTTAATAAGAGCTTATTACTGCAATTAAGAAAAAGTAAAAAAAATAAGTTTTTTGGGGATTTTGGGCTTTTTTGGGGATTTTGGTCCAGTCGATTGTAATCAAAAGGAGAGATTCATAACTCGATGTTACAACAGTCTTAAATCCAAAATTTCAACATCCTACGACTACTTGTTTTTGAGTTATACATTCATAAATATAGACGTCACGCCGAACTAGTCAAAATGGATTCATATATGGTCAAAATGGATATTTCCGCTGAAATCTGAAAACCAAAATATTTTGAGATCACAATACTTCATTTTCTTCGTGCATGCAAGGAATTAAATATCAAAGCCTAACACTCAAAAATAAATCAACATAATTAAAAACAAAACAAAACCAAACGCAAATCAAAAACTGGCACAGTAACTAAAAACAGAACTTAATGCCAAAGCAGAGAACTCTAAAAAAAGCAAAATGACTAAATATAACTGGAAACTACAATAACACCAACCCTGTAATGGCCAAATCTATCGATCCTACCACTTAGAAGGTCCACACGCTTGTACGCGGGACATTCTTCTGCTCGACAATCGTTGTTGGCCGGCTTTCGAGCACGAAGGCAGTTTGCGCAGATAGGAGGGTTCCCATCCATTTTATCCTTTCTTTCTTTTTCTGCTTAGCTTCCGGGAACCACCGTAAGGTATTTCTTCAGAAGGTGAATGAAGATGATGTGTATGAATGTAAATGAAGTGTAATCTTGTATAATCTCAGGTCGACTGTTCCTGAAATGTGTAGTTAATTGATCTTTTTTTACCTGACAATCTTTAACATAAAGTCCCTCTTTGCCACAGTAGGAACAGAACTATTTTCTTTACACAATTTTGTCACAAGGCTTAATCCTAGACACCGGAAACATCCTTACGAATTATTAGCGTACAGTGTAATTCTTATACCCTTCGGAATAACCCGTACGCTGACAGTTCGTAAGCCATTCTTTCTAGCGTCCCAATTTTTCATCACCTAACTCTTAAAGAATGAGGCAGTAACACCTCAGGCTTCATAGGAGATGCTGCCTCCGTGTGGTGTCTGCGTACTGAACCGTCTCCAAATCTGCGGCGGAGAAGCTGGCTGGGTTCCTACCGTTTGATCTAGCAACCGAACGTTGGGCGAGGTTGAGGGAGTTAGGGACGATAAGCACCTGCTCAAAGGAAGAGACAGACTGACATGCTGATGGACGATCTTATGGATTCGTAGCGGCGGCAATGAGATAGTGATGACAAAGGTAAGTGGATGCACCGTTTAGTGAGAGATATCAGGAGATGGAGTGATCTACCTATGGCTCGCTTGATTATTGTTTGACTCAGTTCCTGGCGGGAGACGGGGGATTCAGATCCTACCGACTACTCTGATTCTTACCCCGTTTGTGAAGAGGAGGAGAGTCCTTTATATGTGTTTTTCTCCTGCCCAATAATTGAGGATGCGAGAGTGGAATTGCTGAGTAACATCCATAGATAGACTATGTTCATGCTTGAGGAGGTCGAGGCTGTGCTACTAGAATCGGAGAGTAGCTGAAAGGGAAGGTCTGAATTTACAAACAAGGTCATGGAAGAACTAAGAGCCTGAGTGGAGACTCGCTCGAGAACGAGGCATCGAATGGTGCGGGGTCGGAAAGGCCTACAGCTGAGCGACTAGGGAATTCCCCGTGTATGTGAGGATCGCCTGGGTACGATGAGGCTGGAGGCACTCCGCCCGTGTACTCGATGGCGGCCTCCGATAAGTAGTGTGAAAGACTTTTGTGCTTGATGTGTATGATGATGTTCGTTGATCTGTTGTGGTGTACTTGTGGCTTGACGTGTGTGATTCTTGTTTTTCTTGCCCTGTGCATGATTGGTGTATGGCAGTGTGAGGGAGTATCAACCCCCTTCTTGATGAAATTTGTTCTTAAGCTTTTCCACACCTTGCGGATCCTGTTAGCGATCCCGATACTGTCTAGGCGCCAGTAAATGGAGTTCCTCCACATCTTTAAAAAAAATAAAAATATCACTCTCAGGCTTATCAATAAGTTAATCATTGGTTTCGACCCTTCACAACTTCAGAGGCTAGTCTCTTAGTCGGCAACCAATCGGCCCACTGTCGCTCACCCATAGCCGCCCTGAAGTCTTTTATATAACCTTGCAACCCGTGAACCCACTTAATTGTTAGCAGGTGCAAGAACCGCAGACCCCGAACCCGATACAGAACGTATGTCGTGCTCTTTTCTCTAACATTTTTTGAGTCTTCCACGAACTCCTCGACCTCAACGCATTGACTATTAAACATCTCAATCACTTCGGTAATGACATCACTTGAGACAACATCAGAAGATGTAAGTTACTCCTCTAATTCCTTCAGTGCTGCTGTCTATGCCTTCTTTGCAATCGTCGAAGGTAGAACCTGCTTGGTTTGACTTGTTGCAGGACCAAACAGCTCTTCCATTAACTATGCCTCTAAATCAACATCCGAATCCTTAAGACCCTGAGCTACCTTGTTTCCTTTCTTCTTAACCTCTCTTTCTATAGTCTCTCTCTCTCCTTCTGATGCATCTCTCGTTTCATTCTTCTACACTTTCTATTGTGCTTAGCTTGCACTTTGCATTCACACACCTTTTGTGTATCTCTGCTTGCGCTGCCTTTCACTAGAGATACTTCGTATAACGTCAAAGTTACTGCAAATATCGACTGGCTTACTACACTTCGCCGCAATTGAGAAATTTTAACTTTTCCTTCCAATTTTTGCTGTCAAAAATTTTACGTTTGACAGCCTTGATCTAGTAAGACTATTCAGTAATAAACAATTGCAATATAGTAAATTGGAACACTATGACTAAATAATCATATATACTGCATTTTAAGCTAGTCTAATAAAATATAAAAACTATTGCAATACAGTATTTTTCGTAAGGATAAAGAAGATTTCGAATAATAAACACCTAACATACAACTGAATTAATTTTTAATATTACAGTACTGTACACACTAAATGGTGATTCAGAAGAGTAAGAATAGCAGTACTGAACACTAATTTCATGTAGTTTTCCAGCTATAGTACAAATAAATAAGTAGTATGTAAGTAGTTTTTTAACAAGCCAAAGTAAGTACAGTAATAGTCGGGAACTGTAGTACAACGGTGATGTAAATTAAGAGCTGTTGAAATGAATGTCAGACTGACAAGTTAATTTGTATTACTATCTAAATTAACTAGTTATTTTATAATATATGGAATCATTGTTGTCTAACTGGTTTTTTAAAACTTCGTTCTATACAAAACTTCAGAGCTTGATCGATAAAACTGAAAAATTCTTATTCTCATCTTATAACATTACAAATTTTCTTTCGTTAAAGAGAAAGATCACAGATTTTTTCTTTACAGAAGGCCTAAACATTAGTTGATATAGAATTGTGAAGGAACCAACGAGTGTTTCGTTTATAGAGGAATTTTCGAAGCAGAAAATTTCGGTTTTGAAAGCTTCTATTGTATTAAAAAATTAATAAATCACATTTTTATGTCTTTTGTGAATGTAACACTAATGAAATGTAAATTATAGTTAGTTATAATAGTCAGGAAAATAAACGTTCCTTCTGCATTTTAAGACAATTTTTTTTTAAGGAAATAATATTTTGTAGAACTGAAAAAAACGCGTGGATAAAACTGGAATAATATAAAAACGTACAAAGATGCTTTTACGTAGTAATATGAAAACAGAAATTTATAGAATATGAAAAATGCCATGCCGATTCAGTCCCTGGATATTCAAACAAAAGGCCGAGACGCTACCAAATCGTGACGGAGATCAGAAGTTAATTCTCTTCTGGTTTATAGAATTATTTTTTTAACTCCACTGAAAATGCATAATGAACTAGTGTAGTATATATTATAGAATGTCCCGTAAGATGAACTTTTTTTGAGTTTAAACAATCTTTGATTGATTAACTATGTTAGATGTTTATGTGTACTATTTAAGATAAGCTTTTGCTTCAATTTCTACAAATCATACATATAATTACTATTCATTAAAAATAATATTTCTTTTTAATAACCAAACACTGAAAAGTAACAAAATAATTATGGTGCGTTATAAAGTGTTCAAATGTTAAACTAAGTCATACACTTACAGTTCACGTAAAGACAAACTATAAATAAATAAAAATAATATTAATAAGGAAAATTATAAACTTATGAATGGTCAGTCTAAGTGATGTAGTCGTATTATTGGTACGCTAATTTTCAGATATTGTAGGTCAAGTACTCCTTATTTTAATTTCATGAACAAAGGTGAAAATCATTTTTGTTCGTATTTGTTATTTTATTTTACTAGCAGAACCATCGCGACTGCGCCCGCGCTATATGGTTATTTGTGTTTTCCGTTGCTGTCAGGGAATATACAATGTTGACTATAATTGTCATTTATTACGTTTCATGCACCAAGCTATGTAATTTGAAAGTATGTGTTATATTTTAGTATGTTAATTTTTTTAAAATTGATTTTGTTGTAATGCCTGCAACCAAAGAGAATAATGGTTCGGAAGGTAATCGACTGTCGTTGTCTATGTCAATATTGACTTCCTCAGACAGTTATTATGTATCGACCAATATTTTTTCGTTTGGACGCATTGTTATTTTTAAATAATAAAAGAAAAATATTTTTAAATTATGTCATTAATAATATATAAACATTCCAGGGCCAAATAATAATAATTTGTGAAATTTTCAACGAAATCGGTTAAGTAGTTTTTGAGTTGGTATTGCCCACAGAACAAAAAAGGAAGTTTGTCTTTTATTTATATCGATTTATTAATTGAAAATTTTCATTTCTCATTAAATTATTTTTTGTATTTATCTTTAGCAGAGATGTCATTGGCTACTGATGATGAACGTTTTAGAAGCGAAAGATGCGAACAGTTTAAAATTTTTTTTAACGGTTGGTTTTTTGAACGTTTAATTTTTAAATAACGGTTTAGCAACACATATTTCTTCACCCTGTTTAAATTCAATAATTGATTCTAACACCAATAATTTTTACATGATAAAATCTATTTTGAAATTTAAACTATACAAATTTGATATATCATTGACCAGCGAATGAGAATATTATACGTTTATCTTTGGTGTATTATAATTTATTAACATTGAAAATAATATATCTAGAAGTAAGTTACGAAATAAACTGAAATGATAGTTGTCATAACCAACGTTATTCTCTATTAATAGCGATTGTATTGTTGATTTAGGATGGGATGGAAATAATCGTATTAAAATTGTAGTACTGGCCATTCGGTCCATATCAGTATCAGAAAGTAAATGTACTGCCCACAATATATCAGCAAAATGTCGAAATAAACGTAACAACTACAGAAATCTATAATGGAAAGTATGGGGATTTATTTTGCATTAAAATAAGTCATAAATATAAATAACCACTGAAAATTAGCCGTTTAATTTATTCGAGTGAGGTTAGAATTGAATGAATAATGCAAAGTTAAAAAATTATAACATGGTACATGTTTTGTTATCTAATTACAATTTGTGTACGGTTTAAATTGGTATAGAATTGTTACTTTAAAAAAACAGTTGTATAAGTAACATATTAATAAAAATAACCGGAAAGAAGTTAATTAAAACACGGAATTAGCAGAAATCTTAACTCCTTACACAATCATACAATTTAAAATGATTTTTACGAAAAAAGTTTTTTTATGTTGCCATAAAGTTAGCTAAGAATTAAGATATTCAGTCAAAAAGTATCGTTAAAATTTAATTTAAAAAAAAAAACTTTGTATGACAGGAATTGTTTTTGGTTATGTGAAAAATTATTTAATTTTAAATGTGTAATAAAAAACGTTTGACAAAAATTTATAGAATGTAATATTTTTAAAAAGTACTATTTATTTGTCTTGTCTCTTTTATCATTGCCATAAGCTATTCCGTAAAGCACACAGTAGATTATTTGTAAAGTATTCTTTACTTTATTTTTTATATAGATTTGGACAAAAATCTGGAATATATGTTTCATTTAAACTCTTAGTTAATATAGGAAGCAGTTTAATACTACATCAAAATGCATTTCGTTGGAACTATACAAAAAGTGTGCTGAAAATGCACTATAAATACAGACCGTTCCGAAAATTAAAAATATGAAATCTGTTTTCTTTTACTTTCTGAAATTAAGTCCACAAATATAGGTCCAACGTATTGTATTTTTTTTTCTCTGTGCTTCATTTGTTTTTACCTTCCCGGCTACAGCGATATGTCCTACAATAGCAGTTGTAGGTGTAAAAGGAAAGAATACATACCGATCAAAACAAACCTAAAAAAATTGATCTTTTTTAAATTTTGTACTTTAAGGAGACGTTGAAATAAAATTGTAGGCAGGTTAGCTTTGAGCTGATAGAATATTAAATGTTTGCAAAAACTGGAAAAAGATTTGGAGCTGTTTTGGCCGAGATGAAATTTCAAAACTTTACTGGGATACTTTAGCAAAAACTATTTCTTACGAAAGGTAAAGTTTCTTTATTAAGATTCGAAATTACCAAAAAGGTTTTATTTAATATTCATCCATCACACAATGACTTAATATACGTTTTTTAGCTACATCTTGCTTCATAAAAGGAATTAATAGGATTTTTTTTATATCTATAATTTATTTACACCTCTAGGGCTTCAAACCACAGCTCACTCCAGTGGTCTATGAGATAAATAATATTTTGTTATATTTAACCGTATTTTTTAAGTTTAAATCTATCTCGTAAGTTACTATTAAATTTAAACGTAAAAATCTTTTTTTTTTGGTAGCATTTCTCTTAAATACCACCAGCAGCTTCTATACGACGCCCATTTCGCCGAACTGCACACCGTACTACATGAGTTAGTGTATCTGGCGTAATCGCAGCACATGGGTCTACGATTTTTTCACGTAACTCGTCGAGTGTTACTGAATTTTGTCGATATAGCTCATTCTTGACGGTACCCCAGAGGTAGAAGTCCAGAGGTGTGAAATCAGGAGACCGAGGTGAGTACTAAACAGCACCTCTTCGAACCACCCACCGTCCGTGTAGAGTTTCATCGAGGTACAACACCTTCGATGGTAGTGAGGCAGGGGTCCTTCTTGTTGCATGTAAAAACGTTCAACACCAGACAGGTTATGGATGGCAGGTAAAATCTTTGAAGCATATCAACATACACCTCACCAGTTACGGTACCCTCGAAGAAGAACGGACTAATCAAACCTCGCACTGATATACCACACTACACAGTAGCCCGGAAGAACCACTGCCCCCACATGAGCAAGAGGATTTTTAGAAACCCAGTAGGCACAATTGTGGCGGTTCACAATACCGTTAAGTTTGAACTGTGCCTCATCAGTCCACACAAACTTCGCTGCAAATTTCTCATCCTCGTCAACCTTGTGCTGAAACCATTTACAGTACTCCATCCTTCAATCTTGGTCGTCCTCATTTATCGCGTATTACTATAGTAGTCTTGTAATGTACACTTCCCAATTTTCACTCTTCAGAATGCGCCTTACACTTGACCGGCTCAACCCACTATCGCGTGTTCCCTGGCTCACTGATTTCTGCGGTGATCGGATGAAATTTTGCAACACCGGAGCACTGGACCCCGGATGAGTAGCTGTTCGTGGTTGGCCGAATCTTTCCTTTTACACATCTTTAATAGTTCCGTCGGCTTCGAATTTATCGCGAATACGGGCAACTGTTCGACGTGCTGGTGGCGATGTCCCAAACAAACAGTAAGTGTTCAAAAAACTATAAGAAAACCTCACCCATTGTTGTTACTTCACTGTCTTCTACTGCGCTGGTTAATATGACTGGCTCGATCCACCACCAACCATCCGCGCATGCGTGGCATAAATTGCCAGCTCTGCCTACCACGGCAAGTTTAATACCTTACACTGCACTACACATTAGATTAGCGAGTGTAAGTTTTTTGTTTAGATATTATTTAATTACAAACAGTGAGTACATTTTTTTGGACCCCTCGTGTATTAATCAATTAGATGTAATACATTTTACGTATTGTATTAGAAATTTATTGCAAAAAATGCCACTATTATGAATATCGTTTCTGTTTCTTCTACATACATTTACTTTGCATTTTAGTGTGTGTGTATTTATTAGTACATATATATATACACACTAATAAAAAATTAAGAATTTTTTTTTATCTACTTTTTCTAAACAATTTCACAATCGATCCTTTACATAATTTATGCTCAAAACATTTTATATAAAATACAACGAATTATTTATTAAACTAATTATGTGAAACTACATTTCTATGATTCGAACCTGAGAATATAATGTAACTAAATCAGTAAATGTATTAAGTATTAAAGGAATAAACAAACATAATATTTTGTAAGCAATTCAAAATTAAATAATTAAAATATTTTTAAAAATAAAGCAATAATAACGATCGATAATAAAAATTAAATTCTTTTCGAAACGAGAATCTGGAATTACTAAAAAAGAAAATTTATTAAATAAATATATATCTTTTACAACGAAAAAGCTGTAAATAAAGTAAGTTCTCACCTGCTCCTATTTGAAAGAAAATGATTTATTTCCGTTTTGCCATATTTTTAACCAATAATTCCCTCACATCAAAACATTTTTTTAGAATTTGACAACTAAAGTAGATTTGTAAATATGTTGAAGTTTACTTAGTATAATGTATTACAAAAATTATTAAATAGTTTCTAAAATAAATATAAATAAAACTTTTATTTACCTGAGTGGAATAGGCTGACGACAATCATAATAAACAACATCTGAAACAAAAAACATTTATTACGTTAGAATATTTGTTTCACTTTTAATCTGTGTAATATAAATACAAGGAGGAGTTATCTAAAATCTTTGACACTTCCTAGAGTGTTCCTCAGAGTTAAATGTTGGGGTATATCCCCTCCATCATCCAGCGGATTTTCCAGTCACAGACAATAACACTTATTGCATCATTTGCCTAGAACATAGCAATCGTGGCTATCGATGATGATGCAACTCAAGCCTCCACAGTTGCCTGAGTTAGGCCTTCTATCTTACGGTAAAAATGGAAAAAACCGATCAATTAAGTGAAATCGACTCATATTACATTCGCGATGAGAAGAAACGACTGCCCAGGAATGTAATTAAATGGAAGTTACATCTCGCAAGATGATAGTGTACAATATTTAGGTATAACCTCGATCGCCGTCTAAAGTGGAAGACCTTAAAGAAAAAAGGAAACGGCTAGATATCAAATTTAAGGACGTATACTGGTTATTAGGCAGGAAATCGCAACTATCCCCATCTAACAAGCTACTTTTGCACAAAGTGATTCAAAAAACCGGTTTGGATAAACGGAATACCAATCTGGAGTATGGAAAGACCAGCAATGTAGAGAGACAATCAGCATTTCTAAAATAAATTTTCGAAATGCATTGCAGGCGCCACGGTTCGTACAGAACAACGAAGTTCATGAGTACTTAGAGTTACCGTGTATTTGAAAGGAATTCGAACAATTTGCAATTACATGTAAAATAAGAGTTAATGACATGTAAGCTGTTAATCTCTTAGATAACGGGGAAAATGTAAGGCAATTAAAGTACTGGACCTAGGAACTTGACGAAACTCAGGACGAGACGAGACGAGACCTCTCTTCTTAAGTTATAAATCAATTTCTTTGTTCCAATATTACAATTTTTTCTTTTTATATTGTGATTTTATTTTATTTTGGTTTATTATATTTATATTGTGATTATTTGTAGTATTCAGCACATTATGATTTTTAGTTCATTACAGGCTGGTCTTTTTTTTTTTGCGTTATTGGGCCGCAGCTCGTTTCTGGCGACGCCCAGTTATAGCCACCTGCACCATTTTTGTTCTAGCAGTCTTTAAGTGCCTAGCAACAGACCGCCGATGAACTTTATGGCCGGTGCTAGCCGCACTGTCAGTATCACTTTCCCCATAGGGGAACACGTATAATTTAACATCAAACTAATCAAGAAGTTCGACTTTAGAATTTCTATACCACAAATGTAAACAATAAAAAACAGTACAACAGCTGTGTTGCTAAGGTAAATCGCCCTTAACAATAGTAGAGTAATCTATAAAAAAAATCAAAATAATCACCGTTTAGCTCAAACAACAACAAAACGTTAACAAACGTAAACAGAACGTTAAATTAAATGAAATAAAACAAAAAACTAACAGTATATAAAATCACGAGTATAAAACGTAGTCCGAAAGGCAAACTAACCTAAACGGAACTAACGTAAACAAATGAACTGGAACGACAAACATAAAAAAAAGCAAGAAAACTAAAAAAAAACACGAACACTCGCTCAGATCTCGACCTCCATCCTGGTTGGTCTTTACCAATACATAACACTACCTTTAATTTACCGTTGATGTCTAGAATGTATCTAATCAAGCTGTTTCATTGTTAAAACTTGATTATTGTGATGAAATTTACTTACGTTTTATAATCTAGGAAACTGATTATAAATATAATTTGATATATAAAAAAATATTGTATTATATATAAGCGAAAGTTTATGGCGGATATGTACATTTGCAACATCATCTGACAACCCATCCGACCGACCGATTACTTTAAAAGTTTCAGGATTTTTTCCCAGGTGTTATCTTAGGAAATGTTTTAAACCATAGATCAAGGATGTAGTGCCCATGAAGGTGAAGTTGTGAATTTTTCCTCTAGGACGACGACCTAATACAGTTTTGGATTTTATTTTTCTAGGCAAAAATAATAAACTATACTTTTTGTAACTATCTGATTTTCATTTCTCTACCTTGACGCCTTCCGGAGATATAGAGTATTCTGTGGTAATGGAAAGGAAAACCAAAAGGGATATGGTTCGTCTACATCAGGAACATATCAGAGTTTTTATGTCAAGAACAAGGAAACGGAGATAAGACGGCAGAGTGACCAAAACGTCCCTAACCGGCCATTATAAATATCTTGTATTACTATCTCTGTAACTAAATATTATTGTAATTCTATAAGTAATATTACTGTAAGATCTATAAATCTTACATTATCAGTCGGTCTTCTCATTACTTGGCCTAAAACTAACTCAGAGATTAATTTTTATTTAATGTAAAAATCAGCAAAAACAAAACATATTTACATAGTTTGTTTTTTAGGTAAAAAAATGTATTAATGTAAGTTTGAAAATTCTTCAACTATGAAAATACTTTATTTTTAAAGAAAATTTGATTGATTACAAGAAAGGAATAAGAAAAGAGCTGAGTGATTATACACTTATTTGCTTGCTAATAAAAACACGTTTTTATGTTAAAATAAGTACTGGCTGATTAAAAATTAAAACCATGAAAACCGCTGTAATGGATATACTACTGGTTAAGTTGATCAGCCCTGCTACTAACATGCAAAAACGTGTTAACAAATTCGTAACATTTTAAAAATAGCATCGGCACTTAATTCAAAATTGCTTCTAGATCTTCAGAGGATTTATAGACGTCTATAGCTTGCTGATATACATTTACATGTCACTACAACCTGAGTTACCCGGGATTCTCTCAGTAAAATTTCTTGCCTACTACTCAGAAGGGGCCTGTCGAGTAAAATTCCCAAAGATATTTTTTATAAAAGTGTTTTCCAAAATTAAAAACTGAGTTATAAAAACGAAAGTACAACTTGCAATTTGTATACTAAATCATACAAGTGAGCAATTGTGTTTGAAAATCTCGTCTGGGAAATCAAAGATTTTGGCTTTTAAAGGTAAATGGGCAGTACGCTCGAAAATAATCTTGGAATAAGTACAAGTTTTTAATTGTGATCTATCATACGACAGAAATACCGATGTCGAAAGAAGCTGAGCCGATTTGGGGGAGTCTGTGTTTTAATAAGCAGAACGTTAAGAGAACAAGCTAGACAGGAAACTATTCTTACTTATGGTAGCGAAGGGTGGGTTTTGCGGAATTGGGATGAGTCACGCATTCAGGCTGTTAAGATGAGGTTTTTGAGAGCAGTCAAAGGATGTACTCGAGTAGACCAAATAAGAAATGAGGAGGTGAGAAGACAGCTAAGTATGATGCCACTATTTGGTACATTAAAAGAATATCATAAAAGATAGAGTGATCATTTGATGTGTATGCCGCTTTGTAGACTTCCTTCTCAAGTATGGAAATACAAACCGAGGGAAAGATAGCTACAGGATGCTCAAGAAAGTGATGGGTTGCAGGCGAATGAGCCAAGTCCATGACGGATGATGATGAAAAAGAAAGTGGTGAACATCGATTTCCGAAGGATATTCTAACAGTTATTTATTCTGAAATGAAAATACTAGAATGTTTTTATTGACTGATTACTGGAATATCATTTTACTTGTCAACAAAAGGAGGAGATTTTGAAGAACAAGAGGAATATTACTTTTTTTGTTCATTACCGAAAATTTGGTCAAAAGATAGAAATGAAAGGACCCGTAAAGACAAAATCAAAGAGGAATAAATTTATTTCGGTACTCTGAATGTCGGTCGAATTATTTAAGAGGGTAAACAATGAAAGTAAAGTTATTGAATGAGAAATTTAAAGAAACATTATACGTTTTTGAATGGGAAATGATGATTTCTCATAAGCCAGACGAATAAATGAGAGGAACGATGGGCAAATATAATTTATTAGAGTTTAATTGAGCATTTATAACAAAATTTATTTGAGAGTACTCGTAAATTATTTTACTATAAGGGTATTATAGGTTCAAGCTAATACTATTATACCAGCATATTGAAATATAAAGGTACTTTTTAAAATTCTGTGTAGTTATTCAAAAATTTTCTTTATTAGAATATTACAAAATTTAATTCTTTTAACAATATATTAATAAACATTAAGGTAGTTTTACCTTTACGTTTAGTTAAATTTAATTAAGCTAAATTTCCATTTAGCAGTATCAACTGGTGTATTCAATACTAGCAGCAGCTTTATAATGAACTTCACTAGGGTTATATTTATCTTTTACCCATCTAATATATACATACATTGCAAAAAGAAACGATGAAATAAATATATATTTATATAAAAAAAATTACATATTTTTTTAAAAATAAAACTTATTAAATTACAGTCATTTCACACTATAACCATTAAAACAAGTCTGTTTATAAAAATATAAATAAGATAAAGTATTAACAGGGTCATGCACTATTTTGACTGTTAATTATCGTTAAGAACGTATTGTAATACATGTATGAACAAATTGCCAATTTACCGATAAAAAAGGACTGTTCAGGTTTAGATATAATATTCAATATTGTTTACGTGCAGTAGAGTTTATTATTTCTGAGTTAATATAAATTACAGTATTAACTGCTTTGTTAAAGTTTATATATAATTCTATTACTGACCGAGGGAAGCGAGGTTTTGTTTTAATTAGAGTTGTCTGTGTTTTTATGACGCATTTACAGTCAAACGGATTTTCCGATTTTTATGAAATCATGCAATAAGATTCTATTACATGACACAAAATGACATATGTATAACGATTTTTATTACGGAGAATGGCTATGGATACTTTTATAAGTAACTGATTTCTTATATGAGGCTATCAAAAGTTATTTATATATATATATATTTCAATATGTTGAAATTTTATTATTATTTTGTAATTTTATTTATAACTAATAAAATTAAATTTCTCACTTGTTCTTTTACTAAAATTAATTTGTTGTTTTACATTATGTTTATTTTTTTAGGATATTAAATTATACCATTAAGTACTTAAATTTATTCAAAAACACAATTTATGCATATTATTTTTTAGTAGGAAATTTTTATTTTGATATTTTATTAAACTTCTATAATCTCATTTTTAATTGTTTATTAATTTTCCTTTAAAAAAGGTTTTTATTTCTCTTTCCTTTAATAAATATTTTTCTCTTCCCCCCTCCCCCTCGCGCTCACACGCTCTTTCCTATCATCACTATCTCATTTACAAAGAAAAATAAAAACCATAATTCATTTTTACAAAATACAGAAAAATAAAATGGAACGAGAACTAAATAAATTTTTCTATTGCAACTAGATGTTTCTATTGTAAGAGGTATATTCCATTATTCCGAGTTTAATTCAATAAACACAGTACAAAATTAAATAACGCCGGAAATTATTTATATTATTAATGAGTATATAAAATAATAAAAAAAATTGTACCTAACAATAGTTCAATTATTCTATTTGCAGTTCAAAACAGAATTTATTTAATAATTTGTTTATTTTAATAATAATTAAAAGATTTAACGATTATTAATTACTAGCTATGAATGTTTATTTATCTTGTATTAGTTTATTTTCATCGATTCCCAGCTGATTTATCATTCAACCTACAAGTAAATGCAATGGGTAACTTGTAAGATGGAGTTAAATTTAAAATACATAATTTTTTTGTAAGTATTTTTTGTACTGTCACAGGTTATTGGTGTGGAACGGGGTAAAACGATTTTATAGAGGTTTGAAGGACGATTGATGAAGAAAGTATAGCTGCCATAGCTATCGTTATCTCCTTTTTTGAAGCAAGATATAAATAAAATACGTGTATATATATATAAGATTATTTTCAGGTTATTTTTTTCTTTATATATATATATATATATATATATATATATATATATATATATATATAAGGTTATTTTCTGGACAGAGGTGAATATTTTGATCGTAATAATGGAAAATTCAAGTACCCCTGTAAAGTTTTGAAATTTTATTTCGACCAAAATACCCCACCCCTACCCTATTCCACATTTTTACAAAAATGTATGCATTCTTTCCTCCTTTTATTCTGTTTAGCCTCCGGAACCACCGTAAGGTATTACTCCAGAGGATGAATGATGTAGTCTTGTACAGCCTCAGATCGACCGTTTCTGACATATGTGGTTAATTGAAGCCCAACCATGAAAGAACACCAGTATCCACAATATAGTATTCAAATACGTATTAATAAAGTTACTGCCTTTACTTGGATTTGAACCTCAGAACTCTCAACTTTTGAATCAGGTGATTTGCAATGACAAAATCACACATTCTTTCCCCCGGCAGATAGTAACTGTCTACCAAGTTTGAAGAAAATCGGTTTACGGGGTCTAGAGTTACGAGACAAAATATTGGCAAACCATGAGTACGAACATACTCCCAAACATGCGTCTGACAAAAATAATTTTTTCGGATTTGAGAGCATTGGAATAAAAAATCTTTTCCGCAGATTATTTACAATTAAGGTAAAATATTTTTTTTATATTGTCTCCTTAAGTTGCCAAACTAAAAAAAAATCAATTTTTTTGATTTTTTGTCCGATCTATATACTTTAACGTTATAGAAGCATATTTCGCTGTAGCCGGGAAAATAATAACCAGTGATGTTTTCAGTTTAGATTTGTTATTTAGTAGTAAGTTCCTCTCATGATTACATGAACATTACAGGTGTTATGTTAAAACAACCATAACTTTCTTCGAATAACCAACATTACCTGAAATTTAGAATTAAATCAGTTAATAGCTTACGTAAATAAGTAAATATTTTTTTTTTCTTCAGTCGTTTGACTGGTTTGTTGCAGTTTCCCATGATTCCTTATCTAGTGCCAGTCGTTTCATTTCGGTATACTCCGTACATCCTACGTCCCTAACAATTTGTTTTACACATTCCAAACGTTGCCTGCCTGCATAGTTTTCTCATCTACCTGTCCTTCCAATAACAAAGCGACTATTTCAGGAAGGCTTAAAATGTGGCCTATACGTCTATCACTTCTTTTAGCTATATTTTTCCAAATGCTTCTTTCTTCATGAATTTGCTGCAATACCTCTTCGTTAGTTACTTTACCCAACCACCTGATTTTTAAGACGTAGATAATGAAGCTAATAAATCTTTCATTTATCAAATTATACAGTATAAAAATTCGTAGTTTCTGACAACTTTGTTTTAATGAAAAATAAAAATAATTTTGAACAGGATATCACATGAGATGGCAAATTTACCAAGTGTGCGAGTGTACAGGAAACAACATATGCAATAATTCATAACTAAAAATATTTTTATTGATCATCTTACACAATAACGTTTTTCTTTGACAAAATCGTAATTTACTAAATTTTAATACATAATTCAGAACCTTGAAAAGAAGTTTCAGAATATATTTTGAGCTAATAATAGGTATATTAAAATATATGAAAATTAAACTAAAAATTAATACGTATGTGGTATTTTTATATCTTGTGAATTTAAATAACTAAATTTTTAATTACAAATTAATAGTTGATGAAAAAAAATGATGACTTTACCCCTACTGTATCGAAAGATTTCTACAAATTTTGTTATATTTTTGTGAAATATACATAATAAAATATTACATAATAGTAATGACAACATGAAACTTCCTTAAAATGGAATTATCATTTTTACAAAAAAAAAATCCCACTGAAGCTTACTAAAGAGGAATGGTATGGTATTCACAGTTTCATTAAGCGCCGAATATACTTTGTACATTACCATATACGTTAAATTCAGCAAAAAGCAAGTGATAATATTCTCCCAAAACTTTAACACCTACAACATTTTAAACTTAACCTTTGTTCACCAAAAGGAGTGGCTGTATATCAGGAACATAATAGATATCAAAGAAACAACAAAGTTGAACTACCTAGTGTTCACTACTAACACAGATGCTTCAGAAAGATATGTTGAAACAATAAGAAAGACATACGGCCCTCTTACTCAAACATAACAATGTACGATTATATAGGCAACAGTGTAGCTACTGCATAAGATCTATTTTCTTATAGTTACTGGTAACTTAAATAAAACTACTGATTTATCATAATTAAATATTTTTATGATACAATAAAAGTAAGTTTATTTCAATTCCAAATGCTAGTCAGTATATAATTCCCGTTACAAAATTAAAACCGAAAATAAAAGCCGTTAACGAAAATGTAAAACTAAGTTTGCCGACCTTCATGACTAAGTAGGTAGCGTCTCGCCATTTCGTATGGAGGTCCCGGGTTGGAATCCCGGCCAAGGATTGAAAACATGACATTTTTCATATGCTACCAATTTTTCACCGGGCTAATTACAGATATTTACAGTTACGTAAATGTCTGTAATTAAAATTATAAGTTACAAGTAACTGTTATAATAACTGTTGATGCCCACTCTTTCATAACAAAAAAAAAATGTACATTTTCATAATCAGTATATAAAAAACCATATTAGAAACAGAAGTACCCCACCTAAAAATCGTACAATTAAAGTAAAAAGACAAAGATATACTAAATAATAAAAAATACGTTGGTAAAAATAGAGTACTTCTACTTCTGACGATGAAAAGAAAAGAAAAACAATCTTAGTTATAGAATTTATTTAATTACACTATAAGACTTATTAGTTTATAAATACACTGTAAGTTGCTTAAGTTGAAAATGGAAAAATAAGGCTATGTGCAGTATAAATAATTGAAAGCCATTTGTAAATCTATAACAAAAACATCAACATTAATTGCTATAGAAATATCTCCAACAAAAATATAAATATACAATTTTATTTTATGAATAAAATGTACTTAAAAATAAATTCCTAATCTAATTCAAGAATGAATTCTTTCTTAAGTAATTTTCTTATAATCTAATTTCTGTTATTTTACAGACGTTTGAAAAATGCCCATCATAAAGAAATTTGAAAAAGGGTTTAATAATTTTTCCGACGTTGTTCTTGAAAGATTTCTATCTCAAATTCGACGTAAGGTTTAAATGTTTAATCGCTTAATCATGTACTCTTTAAACATATTTGAAAAAAAAATTAAATAAAATATTCAGTAGAAACGTTTTGGTCAGTTTTAACCCCAACGACATTCCTACTTTCAATATTTTTTTTTTTTTTTTTGTCTTCAGTCATTTGACTGGTTTGATGCAGCTCTCCAAGATTCCCTATCTAGTGCTAGTCGTTTCATTTCAGTATACCCTCTACATCCTACATCCCCAACAATTTGTTTTACATACTTCAAACGTGGCCTGCCTACACAATTTTTCCCTTTAACCTGTCCTTCCAATATTAAAGCGACTATTCAAGGATGCCTTAGTTTGTGGCCTATAAGTCTGTCTCTTCTTTTAACTATATTTTTCCAAATGGTTCTTTCTTCATCTATTTGCCGCAATACCTCTTCATTTGTCACTTTATCCAACCATCTGATTTTTAACATTCTCCTATAGCACCACATTTCAAAAGCTTCTAATCTTTTCTTCTCAGATACTCCGATCGTCCAAGTTTCACTTCCATGTAAAAACTTTCCCATATAACAACCAAATAAACACTTCCAAACATACACTTTCAAAAATCTTTTCCTGACATTTATATTAATTTTTGATATAAACAAATTATATTTCTTACTGAAGGCTCGTTTAGCTTGTACTATTCGGCATTTTATATCGCTCCTGCTTCGTCCATCTTTAGTAATTTTACTTCCCAAATAACAAAATTCTTTTACCTCCATAATCTTTTCTCCTCCTATTTTCACATTCAGTGGTCCATCTTTGTTATTTCTACTACATTTCATTACTTTTGTTTTGTTCTTGTTTATTTTCACGCGATAGTTCTTGCGTAGGACTTCATCTATGCCGTTCATTGTTTCTTCTAAATCCTTTTTACTCTCGGCTAGAATTACTATATCATCAGCAAATCGTAGCATCTTATCTTTTCACCTTGTACTGTTGCTCCGAATCTAAATTGTTCTTTAACATCATTAACTGCTAGTTCCATGTAAAGATTAAAAAGTAACGGAGATAGGGAACATCCTTGTCGGACTCCCTTTCTTATTACGGCTTCTTTCTTATGTTCTTCGATTGTTACTGTTGCTGTTTGGTTCCTGTACATGTTAGCAATTGTTCTTCTATCTCTGTATTTGAACCCTAATTTTTTTAAAATGCTGAACATTTTATTCCAGTCTACGTTATCGAATGCCTTTTCTAGGTTTTTAAACGCCAAGTATGTTGGTTTGTGTTTCTTTAATCTTCCTTCTACTATTAATCTGAGGCCTAAAATTGCTTCCCTTGTCCCTATACTTTTCCTGAAACCAAATTGGTCTTCTCCTAACACTTCTTCCACTCTCCTCTCAATTCTTCTGTATAAAATTCTAGTTAAGATTTTTGATGCATGACTAGTTAAACTAATTGTTCTGTATTCTTCACATTTATCTGCCCCTGCTTTTTTTGGTATCATGACTATAACACTTTTTTTGAAGTCTGACGGAAATTCCCCTTTTTCATAAATATTACACACCAGTTTGTATAATCTATCAATCGCTTCCTCACCTGCACTGCGCAGTAATTCTACAGGTATTCCGTCTATTCCAGGAGCCTTTGTACCATTTAAATTGTTTAATTCTCTCTTAAATTCAGATCTCAGTATTGTTTCTCCCATTACATCCTCCTCAACTTCCTCTTCTTTCTCTATAACACCATTTTCTAATTCATTTCCTCCGTATAACTCTTCAATATATTCCACCCATCTATCGACTTTACCTTTCGTATTATATATTGGTGTACCATCTTTGCTTAACACATTATTATATTTTAATTTATGTACCCCAAAATTTTCCTTGACTTTCCTGTATGCTCCGTCTATTTTACCAATGTTCATTTTTCTTTCCACTTCTGAACACATTTCTTTAATCCACTCTTCTTTCGCCAGTTTGCACTTCCTGTTTATAGCATTTTTTAATTGCCGATAGTTCCTTTTACTTTCTTCATCACTAGCATTCTTATATTTTCTACGTTCATCCATCAGCTGCAATATATCGTCTGAAACCCAAGGTTTTCTACCAGTTCTCTTAATTCCGCCTAAGTTTGCTTCTCATGATTTAAGAATTTCCTTTTTAACATTCTCCCATTCTTCTTCTACATTTTCTACCTTATCTTTTTTACTCAGACCTCTTGCGATGTCCTCCTCAAAAATCTTCTTTACCTCCCCTTCCTCAAGCTTCTCTAAATTCCACCGATTCATCTGACACCTTTTCTTCAGGTTATTAAACCCCAATCTACTTTTCATTATCACCAAATTATGGTCGCTATCAATGTCTGCTGCAGGGTAAGTTTTGCAGTCAACGAGTTGATTTCTAAATCTTTGCTTAACCATGATATAATCTATCTGATACCTTGCAGTATCGCCTGGCTTTTTCCAAGTGTATATTCTTTTATTATGATTTTTAAATTGGGTGTTGGCAATTACTAAATTATACTTCGTGCAAAACTCTATAAGTCTGTCCCCTCTTTCATTCCTTTTGCCCAGCCCGTATTCACCCACTATATTTCCTTCCTTGCTTTTTCCAATGCTTGCATTCCAATCTCCAACTATTATTAAATTTTCATCTCCTTTTACGTGTTTAATTGCTTCATCAATCTCTTCGTATACACACTCTACCTCATCATCATCATGGGCGCTTGTAGGCATATAGACGTAGGCATATTAACAATCGTTGTCGGTTTAGGTTTTGATTTTATCCTTATTACATGACGTTTACATGTTTACGTGTAGCATAATTCAGAAAAAAAAAATCTTAATAAAGTATTTTGAGTCCCAGATGACCCCCTTCACCAAGGGACATTTTTAAACATTTTTTTCCAAAATTTTATGGGACTACCTCTATGTATAGAAGTTTTTTGAGCCATTTTCGAAGAATGTATATTTCGAGAAATACTAATTAAAAAACACTCGGCATATGTACGTATGTAATTACGTTCATTCATTTTCCGGTAATTTCTACGGTTTTTTGAAGTGAAGGGATCGTGAAACGTTGATATTCGCAATTATCTCGACATAAATAGTTTGGACCGAGATATATATTTTCCCTTTATAGCCGTAGCTGCTAGTAAATATTGTTTATTTTTACTATTACAATTATTAATATCTCTTTACAAATCAATTTTGAAATTTATTAAGTTTTTTATCTATGGGTACATTTACTGAAGTTTAATTTCGTTTGTTTAACAACCTGATTGTGAATTTAATCAAATTATTATTTTTTCATTTTTTGGATTTATGCAAATAAAAGTCTGGTATAGTTAATTATTTAAACATTTCTTGCTTTTAATAAAACTGTATGATTAATATACAGAATTAATTAATTAAACCTAGTATTAATGGTGAATCAGCTCATCAACATTTTATAATTTATATGTATGTAATGGTGAAGTACATGTTATAAATTAATTAATAATGAATTCTGTCAGTAACAACAGATTGAATTTTTCTTTCTGTATATTCATTAATAATTTTTTTTATTACTAAAATGTATATTGTTTACAAAATATATTAAATGAACTGATATCTAAAATTATAATAATTTATGACCTAACGTTTGTATAGATAGTTACGTTTATGGCTGTGTTAGATTTGATTGATAATCCGACAAAGATGAATCTATCTAGCGCTATACAGAAGTGTGCTTGCTGTATTTATTAATAACAAGTTGCGGAATAATGATAAATGAACGTTCAACGGTGAGCGAATTCACGATGCTAACGACAGAATCATTGATCCGTACAGATCCAAACAAGCGCGCTTAAACAGTTGATTGATCGGTTCCAAAATGTTTGCTCAAAAGTTTCCTCCCGGTGACCAATATCAATAGTATAACCGAATGGGAAAAAAACCGACTGAATTCTTTGTTTGCAAGTGAATCATCACAATTTAAAAACTTTCTATATGTAAACAATCAAGCTTACAAAACAACAATACAAAAAAACTCGTACAAAATACAAGATTATATTCACTAAACTATTTATCTTTTTATCGTACAAATTTTCACAGTTTCATTGTTTATTAAATTAATCGTAGAAATAACATTTTTATCGTTATATACTTGTAATAAGTTTGTCATATCGATCTATCCAAAATCATTTTTCGTTTCATTCGATTATTATATCGTATTCCGTCGAGTGTTAACCTAATTTCTCTTTTCTTTATAGACGATCGACCAGGCCGATTATATTATCCAGCTGTAATAGATATGTTATAATTATTTCCGGACCTTAATATTGTGTTTTAACTAACGGTATACTCTAATGGTCCAGTATTGTAAAAATCTATGTACACAATCATTACACAAACAAGGGAAGCAGCTGCCTAGAGGCATAATCCAAAAGCGCTGCACAAAATAAACAACAATTTTACTCCGTTACATAAATAAAAACAATATAAGCTAACTTATTTTGCATTATCATGTTATTTAAGTGGTTTTTAAAACTTATTTCTTATAAACAGTAGAAAAAGTTATGATAAAATATAAACTACGTTTATATTTTCCCAGAGGTTTACGCTTTGTTCAGTAAAATTTGTACTATAAAATACAAATATATTAAATCCTTAATATACTGTTTCTCAACCTGTGAGGATGTCTCCCTAGAGGGGACGTGATAACATTAAATGGGGAGCGCGAACATATCGAAAAGAAAATATTATTAAAAAAATTTATTAATTTACTGAAAGGAAAGCAATCAAAATGCATTCTGACATAAATAATAAAATACACTTTTACACTGATATAATACACTTATAAAAAGGACTCTATCAGTACTGCACAATGCATTTAATAATTAACTTATTAATACTAAATTAAAAGCAAGTTTAATAATTATCAGTGAATCCCTTGGGCCTGTCTTGCAGATCAAAGTTTTCGAAGGAAGGTTTAGTATTAGAAAAAGGCACTCTTGAGTTCGTTACTGTATTTAACTGAGATCTACATTTTGTCTTCAAAGCAGCCATCAACGCAGATAATCGGTTTCGCAAATGGAGAATGTTGAAAATGGTAATAGTATACGAAATGCTCTTGTTTTAACACATTCATTCACATTTACAAATAGGTTTTTTGCTTTAAATTTCTGCTCCACAATTTCAATTTTCTACAAAAAGAATTAACTTTATCACTCGTATCCAACATATGTGTTTGCTCCTTGGAGTTGAAGATTCAAGATATTTAATTTCTCGAATATGTCAAGCAAGTAGCTCAGTTCCATCACGAATTAACAATCTCGAAATTCTCGGTTTCCAGTCGGTTTTCCTCTTCTAGAAAAATGGCGATTTCACTTCTTAATTGATATACACGTTGCAAAATTTCCAAACGTGTCAACCATCTTGCCTCGCAATAAAATAGTAACACTTAATGTAGTGCAACCATATCTTTACAAAGTGCTCGCGAAGCCGCGAGAATGTCTGATATGGTAGACGTAAGACAGAACAAGAAAGGCATCGATTCTGGTTTTGTCAATGTAGTTGTCGGTGTTGCCATATATCAATAAATTTACTTATTCTTGGTAACTTTTAAGGTCTGTAATTAAGTTCGTAGTATAGCTTTAGCACCAAAATACATTATTATTGTATGCGAAGTGGAGAGCGATGAAAATTGTGATTAAAAATTGGGTCGCAAATACTGAAAGGTTAAGAAACGCTAAATATAAAATTTGTGAAAATTTTGGAAAATGAATCAGTATTATTTTAAAATATAAAATGTATCTGAAGAAACATTGTTCTGTAGCACTGCATATCGAGTTTGTAAAATAACATTCTATTAAAAGTACTATCAAAATTAATCTGATTAATGAAAACTGTAGTCTATATTAAACCTGTGGAAAAACAAATATAAAATAGTTTTCATTTGAATTAAGTAAATTACGATTAAAAAAAAAATATTACAATTTAATCAAATTATAAAGTTTAATTTTATGTAAAATAATTTTATTTTTTCTCCATTTTTTTTATCTCCTAAACGTAATCTTTATAATAATATTGAGAAATATTTTTTTTTAAATTAAAAATATAAAATTTTTCAAAAGAAATCTCATTGGCGTTTAATATTAATTCTATTATTCTATAAAATACACTATTTCAACACATAAGTGCATTATTTGCAAAAAACTTTATAGTATTTTAACTTTAGCAGGAATTATTTTTAAATGTCTATTGTCCAACCAACTGGCATAAAAAAAATCCTTAAATTAATCTTGCTTTCCCCAACTCAATCCAAAAATGAATTCTATATGTCCGGGCATTCTTAATAAGCTCCAAACTACACCTTAAACCTGGAATAAAACTCGGGAAGGAGATAAAATGTGTCAGGAAAGGTTATCAGAAAATCAAATTTTTTTAGCCCGTTGGCATAATTTACTTCAGATTAATCAGCAAATTATTTATGTACCGTAGATAAAAGTATTTATTAATTTAAAGTAAATGTTTTCAATACCAGAACCTTTTTTTAAGTAACTAAAAGGCCACTTAAAATTTGTAGAGCTTAAACATTTTCTCCCATTCCCGAAATTATGTGTAACATTGAAATTGTGTGTATCCAACTGGTGAATAAATCTTGCACCACAATGTCTTCAACTAATCTCTATCACAGCTTTTATAAAATAATTTTCAATCGCACTACAATTAGGTTCAAAATTATAAGATGTTTACCAAACATTTTTAGAAGTGCTAACACAATTATACGAAAATAAAAATATTCTTTTTTATCTTATTAGATCGCACTTGTATTAATTATGCCATAAGAATATCCGCAAAATGTTCTGTCACTTCAAAATCAGGTAATTCTTACCAATTTCTGTTTCAAAACGATAATCCTGTTGTGTTAAATCTGTAATATTATTTTTTATTATAAAAGATTCTTTGCTGTGAAAAGGAATATATATATCATTAAATGTATTCGCTATATTCTTAGGATCTTAGAAAAGGGAAAAAATTGTTACCTTAAAATCATATTTTTGAAATGTGATTTGCTCTCTTACTTCTTTCATCTTCTACTTGGGTCTTTGACTAAAAAACACAAAACCCGATGCATTCAGGATTCTTTTATACTTCCTTGGTTGTTGACTGCAAAATGGTCTTTGCAGACTACTGCATATCCTCGTAATATTTATTAATTTGCCGAAAAGTGTAATTATGGAAAATACAAAGTTTTATCCTCATTTATGTAATTTTATTAGGGTTTATTATACTTCTAATTTTAGTCATCAAAATATTAACATTTAAATTCAATTGTTTTCAAAATTAAAATTGAGTTTACTAACATACAGATAGCTTATTATTTTTGACTCTTATTAAAATTTTCCCTTTTTTCTGGTTTTTATTCAAAGGATTTTATTTTGGAGTTTTTTTTTATATTTCATTATAGAATCTTTTTTTTTTTTTTTTTTTTTTTGTTGGGGTTACTTTTATTTACAGTTTACGTTTAATTTATTATTTATTTTTTTCTAATTCTCTTTTTTTTCCTTTTTTTCCAAATAATATATTAAATGAAATGTTCAGTAATTAATAACAATTTTAATTCATTTGTTGTAGATTTCATAAAGATTAAGTATTGAGTTAAGATATGTATTTAACGAGGTTTGAAGAAAGGTATTTGTAACCTTAGTGTAAGGAATTGTAAATAATTTGTTTTATTTAATTTCAATAATTTTTTAAAATTAAAATATGGATATAAATTAACTGTTTAGGAGCAACATTGATTTTCAATAGAATTTTAATATCAAAAATTATTTTTAAAGCTACGCTAATAATTTGTTCATAAGTACGTTTGTCTGAGATGACTAACATAATGAAATAGCGTATAACTAATAATTATACTTGATATTTTTTAAAATAATGAAAACACCTCAATAATATATAAATTAAGTAGAATAATAAAAACAAATATTTTCATTATATTACCTTAAAATATAAATGTAACTGAAAGAAATGATAAAAGATTTGTAAAGTTGAAACAGTTACAATTGCTAATAGAATTCCGTTCTTGTATCAAGTAAATGTACTTTTGAAAACATTATTATACTAAAATCTTATTTACATTTATAAATTGTCCACTATATGAAATTTGTTACTCAAATAAATTTTAACTGTAACATCTTTTAACTCAGATGAGGACAAAGTTAAGTTGATAGAGAATACAATTTATTTTTATTGAAAATAACAAATATAATTAGTAATCTTTTTTTTTTCTTTTTTTTAAATTAAGGAAGGTTTTTTGTACAATATAGGATACGACAGATAGTCGAGAAGTTAGTCACGATCAAACTGTTAACTGTCTATATCAAACAGTATTTGTTAAAAAAAAAAAAATTACGTTAATCAGTATATTTTTGAAAGACAAAGTTTTTTTTTATTTTCATAAAAAGTTGTAAATGTGTAAACTTAAATAGCCGTCTAAAATCAACACTCTTAACGACTTCAATTAACTACTCCAAATAACATCGTTTAGCTTCTCTTACAATACGACTTATATATGGATGGTATTTAAATTTTTTACATTTTATATTCATTCAACTAAATGGAAATAGATAATCATAGAAAAGTAATTTCAATCTTAAAATACAAGAATCTATCCTTTCGGAAAGATATCCTGTCTTCAATAAGGAACGATCACCATTCCGGAATAGTTCTTACATATGTTTTCAATGTTCAGTTGTATGAAACAATATCATAACTCAAAGGATATAATAAAATATTATTGCAATGATTTGATTATATTTAAATATTTAGAATTACATTCTACGTATTTAAATAAAGGTTTTTTTTTGCAATTTTCACTACAACCAATTCCAAAACAAGTAGGTCAAGAGTATATAATTGAACCCAGGAATCAATAAATAACCTATAATAATAATATTATGTTGAACTAAATCATTTTCTTTAATTGAGTAATTATTAATGTTGTATGAGTAATACTTGATAAATATTTCAAAAAAATTTTGTGTAAGAAATCCTTGTGTAAAAATAACATTATACTCGTATATTGTCCCAATTCAAGTCTACAAATCTACAAATCAAGGAGGATTATAGTTTGGGTGTCATGCTGCAAACATTTGTTCTTATATTAAATTAAAAGCATCATTGAAATTATTATTCTAGACGAAGCGGAATTTATTCTTGAAAAAATAAATTAGATTTTTCTTAATCTATACTATGTATTACATGATATTTACTTAAACAGCAACAGATATTTGAAACAGTTCATTAAATTTGTTGGTAATTAACATAAATTCTAACCGTTTAACAAAAATAGTCTACAGAATGCTAACATAAATAAACACAAGGCGACTTATTGCAGTATATACAATATAAACCTACTAGAAGCGCAACTACAATGGAATTCCAAGAGACAAGATAAGCATGCTTGGAATGTAGATTATTCAAACGAACACAGCACTGCCCAGAGAAAAGCGGATCATTTCCTACCGCTCGCAAGAAAACCAGATATACTCAAACATAACCTGGAATTTGTAATTTAATTTAATGCAATAATTATAAAACACATTGTTCTCATTAATTTCTAGTTCTATGTTTACACCAATCACTGCTCTTTTTCTTTTTTTTACAAAACTAATCTAGTAAAAAAAAAAAATATATAGAATTATACCATTTTAAATATTTTTACAATAATGTTTACTTATACAATAAAATTAATATACAGTTGAAACTCGTTTTACTATCTTAATTTTCCTATTCTAAAAAAACACAATTTTTTAATTAAATTAGAAGACTTGCTTCTTCATACCTTCATGCCAATTTTTATTATCATAGTTTCTCATTTAGAATTCTACAGAAATTAGATTTAAAATATATTAAACAAATTATATGATTTTTCTTCAATTTTTAGGTTGTCATTACACATTTATTATACAATATGTGTAATATATATATATATATATATATATATATATATATATATATATAATACAGTAAATTTGATTGATCGGGTGATTATGCATACTTACCGGTGAATTTGATTAATCGCCTTTAGTGTTGAAGAGTAACATATGTAATTTGTATATTTAAATTTAATTGGGCGAGGTTAGCAAGCGAAGCGAGCGTATTTTGTTTAGGTTATGTTGATATAGATACGATTTATTAGTACACAGAATCAACGTAATCTAACCATACATAATCTAAACTCGCTTCGCTCGCTAACTTCGATTAAATAAAAGTAATGTTTTGATTATTTAAATAATAAATTCAGTAATTACAGCTTATAGTCGAGTTACTTTAATATTTACAATATGTTAATATGGAGAATGTGTAAAATGACTGGAACAATTAATAAATTGCTGATTATTTATTAAATTATCCCATAATAGTCAATTGTTCAACATATAACATCAGAATTCAATCTGTTCAAAATAAAATGTGTAATAAATTTTGTAATAAGAAAACGTTTGATCAAACAAATAATTACAAAGTTATTAAAGATTAAAAAGTTAAGATGGCCTCTATTTTAAGATTTTTGAAGGTGACGTTTACAAATTTTTTTTATTTTGTAGAACAAGACACTAGTCTTAGATTTGCCAACTTTAATTAAAGTAGGTTACCCGTTCTTGAGAAAGAATTTTTTTGTTGAAAATCACAAAGTGGCATCCAGAAGGAAGACAAAGCAAAGTAGAACTTATCGTGATATGAAAGTTTTTACTCATTTTGGTGTCCTGAATCAGTTCCTGAAGTCCGGCGAATGAATACATCCCGCAACACTCTCTCTCTCCCTCTCTCTCTCTCTCTCTCTCTCTGTGTGTGTGTGTGTGTGTGTGTGTGTGTATGTGTGTGTGTTTATATATTTAATTTATAAATTTTAAAGTTAAATTCTTTATTCATATTATTTTTAATTCATACTATTTTTATAGCTTACTTATTATTTTATTTATATTATATTTATTAATATTATTTTTTATTACTAAAAAATAAATATTATTAAATTAAATTATTTTTTAATATGTAATAATATATGGTAACAGCCTGTAGATACTTACATTTAATAACCGTTCTAATAAATTTTCTAACAAAACTTCGGTTTTCGTTCTAGGATAAACTATTCCTTCAACCTCTATCTCCTTTTTATGTAATCTATATGTATTTATATGTTATGTATTTTCAGAGAATCACTTGATAATGACAATATTATCTGCATTAAAACAATATCTCAAAACAATTGGAGATAGATAAAATATTTATTAATTATTCGAGTATTACCTTCCTTTTTCAGCTGACTAGAGAACATCAATATAATAATAGTAAAAAAAGAATATAATAATAGTAAAACTAATAAAAGAAGAGAAAAAATCTCTTTCATTACAAAAAAAAAAAAAAAAATCTAAATAAGCTTTAAAGTTTTACAGAGTACCTTATTTATTTTATTGAAAGTTATAGAATTATAAACTTACAGCATAAGATATAAATAAAACCTCAAATCCTAAAATTATTTCCAATTAAGCTATAGAAAATCTCTGTAAAATAAAAGAAGCTTTCCTTATTTCAGTGAAAGAGAAAATAATGTGAAATAGATCTAGTAAGTAGAAAAATAACGAAGAAAATTAAATAACAAAGACTTATCAGTTTCATCTAAAAGAAAAAGATAATGGATGAAGTACTCTTTTACAAATCAGTTCTCAAGCGCATAACCTTTTCTAAAACAATAATTATTAAAAATAAAAATGTTGTAAATTATTTAGTCTTCTGAAATTAACAGAATAGATTATCTGTTTTTATCCAATATTATAACATATTAATATAATTATAATGAAACATTAATTATTTTTAAAAATAAAGTTTTATAACTTTATTTAATATCTGTAAAACATTAATTTAAAACTTATCAATACGATGCTTCCCTAGCATCGTATAAATAGTGCGTATAATAATACACACTACACACACTTAAATTAAAACAATGTGAACGGAAGGAATTATTTAATTAATGTGAACATGTAATTTTTAAATTACCATCAATATGAAGTTAAAATTGTTACATCAATTATTTATCCCATTTTAGAATATTAATATTATTCATAATAATAATCTCTTATTGCTTATCCCTTCTAAGAATTCAACCCTTATAAAAATCAATTAAATAGAATATGATTTTTGCCTAATTTTAATAGATTGAAGCTATTTGAGAAATAAAATTATTTTAAAATAAATTTGTTTAATAAAAATAGGACTAAGACAAGGAAATAAAGTATCTTCCTGCTTTTCGACCTCGTTTACCAATGTTAAGAGAAAAGAAAAAAACAGAAGAAATTGTATTTGGCTATCCTTAGTAATATTTAATATATTAGTAGTTTATATTGTAGTTGGCGTGACCACCTATTGACCACGCAAATAAAAAAAGGAAAACACGAATGAATGAAAAGATTTAACGCCAAAAATACCCATTTCATTTCGGAACATCTAAAAATTGTTTGTGGTACTTAAAAGAGAATATAAGCTTATATATAATATTACAAAAGTTATTTTTTCTGTAATTTAACCTTTAAAACAACTATAATTTCCTAGAAGAAATGAATAACCTTTGAAAACAGTCTCGATGTAAATTAACAACCACCCTCTAAATTTTGAATAAAATATTTTTTTTTTCTCGAATTAGCCAATTTCTGCTTAGTTTATTGCCCCTTCATTATATATTTCTTTCCCCTAAATATGATAATAAAAGGGATAAATTCTTTAAACTGAATAAAAAAAGAGCTTGAGGGAGTAACAATTGAATAGTTTTAAAAATTATGAATCGGAGATGTGAAATTCCTAGTATGAAATACCAACATCTTATGAACATAAGAAAAGTTATAGAGAAAAATAAAGCGAGATGAGCAGTAAGCATCATATTTTGTTATAAGTAATTGTTGTAGTTTCTCAAGAAAATATTACATAACAGTAGAAGAGAAATAGTTTGTAATCTGAACTTCTGAAACAAACTGTTCGTTCAAAAATCAATAGTTCACTTCATGTAGCTTAATATTTAAAGAATTAAGAACTTTCAACACTGTTTTATGTTACATTAAAATCTGAAAAATCTAATAGTAAAGAGTACATACTGTATTTTAAATCTAATGGTAATCATAGATCTAAATAGTAAATAGTGTTATTTAAAAATATTTTTCCCAGTAAAACTTTTAAGTAAAGATAAGAAAAACGATGTTATTTGGAAATTTACGAAACAATCCAATACTTTAAAAACAGAACATAATTTTTCCTTTTAACCGTAATTTTATAAAGACATGGTTAAATTACGTAATGACAATATTCATATAGTACTAAGGGTAACAGAATTAAAATCGTATGTTGATTATATAAACGTGCTGTGAACTACATATAGCTTCAAATACTATTTTGTACTTAGCCTACAAATCAATCCCCAATAACGTCGGCACTGGTTTGTAATTTCGAAATGTGTTTCGTTTTCTTATTCAATTACGAGGATCATTCTATAATTAGAGACACAAATAGCTGTGGACGAAAAACAGTCAGTAAGAGGATTATGATATTTACAGAACAGTAAGTTAGTAAATATGTGATAACAAATCAACTGTGAGTAAAAATGTTTTCTTTACAATCTCAAAATCTTATTTTGAGGTTTTCAAGAGGTGAGTTTTCTTGAAATTTGCGAATTAGTTGAACAGTGTACAGAGATCCTTTTTTCCTTCCCGAAGGCGAAAAATTGGTACAAAGCAGGTGAAAAACTTTCGTATGACCAAACAATACGGACTAAATTGTATGAACCGAGAAAGTTTTAAAAGTGGGTAGAGAAATTTAAAGACGGTCAAACTTCAATGACTGACCGGCACCGTTCTAGACGCCCAATTGAACTTCAACTCCAACGCTTGCAACTTACGTAGACTCTTTCATCCAACGGATAACAACTGAGATTTTTCATAACATTATCACCAACAAGCTCAAGTACCGTAAAATAAGCTAAAGACAGGTTTCAAAGGAGTTGAGAGTTCACCATAAGGAGACAAGACTTTGAATCACAGAGCTGAAACAATGGAATAAGCAGGAAGGTGGCGCTTTTTGTAAACTAATCTAACCTAGACTTGGTTTCACCAATATGAACAGGAATCAAAAGACAAAGTATTAGTAGAAATACACTCGCGAATTAACTAGTCAAGAAAAAATTCCACACCCAAAAATCAGCAGGAAAAATCACGATGACAGTCTCTTGGAATGCAAAAGCCCCGGTTTTTGTAGATTTTCTTAAATACCAATGAACAATAAATAGTTGATACTACTGTGAAATTTTCATCAACAAAATGAAGCAACCAATGTTGACAAAACGCCCTGAATATCAGCGCAAAGGCATCATTCTGCTTCACGACAACGCCCGGCATTACACGGCTCAGGTAACTCTAAAAACCATCGAAAAATTGCTGCGGGAAAAGCTATCTCACTCCCCATACACTCCTGTCTTGGCCCCATTTCCACCTGTTCGGGCCACTCAATAAGACGCTATGCAGTAAGAAGTTTAATGACAATCACACGTCAAAAGAAATTTGCTAAATTGGTTCCGATATCAAGAGAAATATTTCTTTGCAGCAGATATAAATAACAATTCAGAGGTAGAACAAGTGTGTTAATGTTGCTGAAAATTACGTCCCAAATTAAAGAAAATACCACGTTGATTAAATAAACCGTTTTAGCTCCAGAGCAAGTTGTGTCTTTAATTATTGAATGGCCCTCATATTATAAAATCAAAATAGAATTCAAGATTCGAGTTCGAGATTGAAAAAAGCTTTTTTGGAACTAATAAGCGATAGATTTTGGATTTCTCTATTACAAGCTTTCTATCGTTATTTTCTTTAACTGAGAAATTAAATTTCTTATATAATAACCACTTAAAGCTATTAAAAAGTGTTTTTTCCAGGAAACTACCCTCTCTTCATAGTGTAAAATTCAATGAAAATTTTCTCTTCTGTTACTAATCCTCAGATTTGTTTGAAAGAAGTTTACAAAATTTCTCTCTGCGACTTTTCTTTTATGTTCAATTTATCTTGTTACAATTAATGTCATGCATGACTATATTTATCTCATGTATATTTAATCTTATTTTTCCTCAGTCATTTTTTCTCTCATCCTATTCCTACGAATTGATGAAGATCTACATCAATATTGGAGTGATCAATGAACTTCCTTTTATGAGCATATTTCAAAATGTTCATCTTTCTTTTACACCATAAATCCTTAATGAAGTATTTTTTTATTAGTCAACTTCATCTTTAGCAACCGTTTATATAGTAACGTCTCAAAAAATCTAGTTTCCTATCTTCCAAATCAAACGATATTTTTTATTTTTTACTTTAAGAAGTTTTTCTCATATTCATTATTGAGAATATTACTTGTTTGTTATATTAAAACCAATTTTCATTTTCGTTTCGTTACTGCATCTTATGTTCAGAGTTATGCTATTATCAGAATACTTAATAATCTATTTGTTCTGAAGTTTTATTCGTTATTTTATTTTCATTCTATACTCGCAGAAAAGGATTATTATTATAATACATCCTTTTGTTTTTTATTCAGGTTGAGTTCATAATGTATGGTAAGTACCTTCATTTTTTTTAATAATATCTGTACTATCACAATTAAGAGGATTTTAGTAAATTACCAGTAAATTTTATTGTCCATGATTTTCCATTTTAATGTTAACTCCAACTCCTGGTATTTATAAGTTCTTCTTCCTGGTATTAAGTAAAGTATTTTCTTTATGAAAGAGATGAAACGAAATGATGATAGATTATAAACCTTTCCTTACGATTTCATTTGTCATTCATTATTCTGTTTTCCTCATATTCTGACGGTTACCATATCATTAAGCACAGGTTCCAGATCATTTAATGATTTCTCATTTTAATTTTAATTTTTTTCAATGCTGTGAACAAATTTTAACGATAACCTTATCGAATTCTTTTTATTATTTATAGATTAAAGTGATACATATTTTAAGAACCAATATAACTTATCTTGACATTTAACTTATCTTTTACATTTATAACTTATCTTTTACATTTAAATACAATCCTTAATTAGTAGAACATATACAGTATTTTTCTTAAACATTTATATTTTAGAAAAATTTAAGTTAATAAAACTATCACAAAAGAATTTTATCATTAGAATGCTTCTGTCAGATGTAAAGTAAGCTGAAATAAAAATTTATTTATATTTTCTTTATTTTACAAGTATACAAAGGAAGAATATCTAATTTTTTTTATTTTTAGAAATTTCAGAAGAGATTATCGTTTCGTAATAGAAAAGAAGGCATAGCTGGTATTCCTGGTTAACTGAATTAAATTGTCATAAAATAAAATTTTAATTGTTATTTCTGGAATCATAGCCAACCTTCTTTTTTTAATTTAGAAACTTCTTCGAATATTTAAGTGTCTCAATTATTTTCTGTTTCATTCTATTTTCTACACATAAATTAATTGTTTAAAAAATTCCACGTAAAGTGCTTCATATAAAATGTATGTACATAAGTAGTATGCAGTCTGTGTATGCTTTAAATTTTTATCTGTACTATATTCTGACAGAAGAGAATAACAACTAAATTACAGTTTCCTGAATATTTATGACTTACCGCAGGCAGTAACATTAATTGCAATTTACAATTTGTTCAGTATGCTAATTTTAAATGGGAACATTATTTATTTTCCAATGTCTACTGTCATATTCAAGTTTTATTAGATTCATTTAATTTATCCTAAACCTAAACGGATATGTCGTTTAGTATGCACCGTCAAACACCAATAAAATTCATTAAATTGATGAATACGAAATGCTGATATGAGTACAATAGCCGATGTCAGGACATTCATGACGCCTATAACTGTTACTATGAGCAGTAATTTTCACAGAAAAAAGATCTTGTTTCATTAAAATATTATGGGACACGGAAACTTATCAAATGCGTTCAAAGAAATTTAAACCAAATTAGTATGATTAATCTTAAAAATAAATACTGATAAATAAGCATTCTCCCTTTTATCCAGAGCATTTAGAACTCGAAACATACTCAGATTTTTTACACGCTAAAATTTACTTATCTGCAAACAGAAAAAAGAACGGAAAATTAAAAATATATGAATATCAATTATTCACTTCGTGAATAAATAAATAAATATTACAATGACTTGGTTTCTCCACGAGGCTTATCCTTTTAACATCATAAATTCTTTAAATCTTAACCTAAAAAAATAAAGTTAATGGAAAAAAAATTTTAAATATTTAAAAAAACCTTAAAAAAACGTTTTTGTTTAGGTTATCCTCTGAAAGAGTTTTGTAAAGCCATATTAATATTTAACGCAATTAATATGTTTTAAAAAGCATTTACTTACATATTTTATTCCTTATGTATTTTTAATCTAAAACAATGACAGACCAAAAACATAAATATACGAATGAATACGAATTATATTCAAAAATGTACAGTCCAACTTTGGAAATTTCTAAATTTAATAACTTTTAAGATAAAATAGGTAAAAAACCATAAACTCATAAGAAAATATTCAACATTACAGTCAGTATTTACAATATTATTTCGTAATACGACAAAGAAGAAATAAATACATATTAAGTCACAGTAGATGCTTCGTAAATACAAAATTAATTTAAAATAATTCAAATCTGAATGAATCAAAAAATTTTTAAATTCATTTAAAATTTGTGTAAAACACGTTTAATAGTAATGTCTCCACTGTTATTCACAGGAAGTTTTTAATACCATATTCAGAAAAATGAAAATATTTATAAGTAAAGATCATTTATATTGGTGTAACGTTTATTTCACTACCAATACGGAACTATTTTCTAGATAATCACAATTGATTCAGTTGAAAGTTATTTAAAATTATCTTTAATATTATTTATTTATTTATAAACTTTTTTTTTACTTTTGAGGCCACATTGGACCACTTTAGTATTCCGTATTTCAGTTCCTCTTGAATTTCTGTATTAGTCTGGCCTTTCGATTTTCCATTATTTTTTCATTTTATCCGATCGTTGCTTTGTGACATCATCTGTGACCTCCACTTTGTTATGCCTTTATAATTTTTTAACGTCGAATTTATTGTTATGAAGTGCGTAGTTAATTTTCATTTTATAACGGGCGTCCTCAACCCTCAAGCCAAATTCTTGATGATCTCTTTGGATTTCTCCAACATATTTTCCATAGGTTTTTTATTAATATTTTTTGTGACCAGTTGTTTTAGAATTCGGTTTCTTAGGCATTCTTAATACGTGTAAAAAATGGGAAATCCTTCGTTTTTTTTCATTTTACTGAGAATCATAACGACTTGTTTGTAGACTGTTTCACTTGTGGCAATTAGCCAGACTCCATCCTTTTGTTAAATTTTATTTAAACAAGTTCTGATAATTGGCCTTTCTGTTTTAAGTAACTGGTTTCTTTTACTTTCATTCTTAAACTGAAAGATAGTCTTACAGCATAAAGCGCCACCGTAAGTACTGTGTTATAATGGTGAATTTTGGATTTTATTGAGAGACATTTTTTATGGTACGTTTGCCAAGTTAGACTTTGTGCTCTTTTAATTTTAGTTATTCTGTTTTGTCATGATTATTTTTCCTTTAATCTTCAGTGAATGATTTCACTTAAGTATTTAAATTGTATTTAAATAAACTACTTTTATTTCTTTATCGTTAACTTTAATTTTGCATATACAGAGGGAATCCATGGCCATTATTTCAATCTTTTCATAAGAAATTTTCAGGCCAATCCTTTGGAAAATTTTTTCTAGGCTGTTGATTTGTTTTTTAACGTCTTTATATTTAGTGCTAATAGGACCAAATCATCGGTAAATCCTAATCCATTAATTTATTGAATTTTTACGTGTTCCTATTATTGTTTTAACGGGATTTTCCTTTTGTAAAATTTTAATTATTTAGTCCAGTGTAATATTGAATAGCAGTCGGGGAAGTCCCGACTGCTATATCTTGTCTCTATCCGGTCTTTATCGGGAAGGGTTCAGACATCTCCCCGCTAAATTTAACCTTGGACTGCGTGTTTGTTAATGTTAATTCTATCATTTCCACCAATTTTGGGTGAAGCCCATAATTTCGTAGGATCTCTAGCAAAGTTGGTCTATGATTACAATTAAATGCCTTTTATAGTCAATGAAAATTACAAATAATTGCTTGTTATTTATTTTGGAATGGAATGGAATGGAATGCAAAGTTGGCAGGAGTCTATTACTCCCTACTTTATCGCAGAACCTGGACAGAGTCCCTTGCTGCTGGATCATTCTAATCGGGCTTGTTTTTAAAAGGGTTATTTTTTTTAATCTCGGATCTAATTTTTCAAGTTTTGTCTATTATTATTTTAGTGAATTTAAGACGGATTTAATTGCATTCCAATCCGTTGTTAAACCAGCGTTATCGAACCCATTTCATGGGCCGACCGCGGAAGGCTAGGCTTATAAAGCCTGTCCTCCCGACGTAATTCCCCTTCAGACCGTCCACTGAAGTCCTTTCGGTGCTAACTCATTAATAGGCTAGCAGGAATACGCCACAACGGGGCACTAGCTATAAGGAGGGAGCAATGCGTCCCCTTTTCCGGAGGAGTCGCAATTGCTGGGATATTTTGTCTTACTGTAAGTTTTTTTTTTTTAAATTTAGACCGCGTTTTTGTTTTATGCGCGACTTACCGTGTTTGACGTCTTCAAACTATATAACTCGCGAAAACTTTTCACTCGCGACCCCGGAAACGCGTCTGACGCACTATTCCGTTTATGGCTCATGCGATATGGAGGCCCCTAAGCCTGGTTTGTCGATTTTCGGCTACCGCACCGCACCATCACGGTGGTTCGTCCAGTACGGCGTGAGGCCGCTTCCTGAGGCTTCCTTCGGAGTTGGGTCCTCTCGGCAGATGTCCCGAAGATGACTGTGTTCGGACACAGCCGCTCTCCCGAACAGTCTGCGCGCCTGCGCCACCCCCACCTCGGACACGGATTGAATTCTCGCATCAGATCGGAGAGTGGCGTTCCTGACGAACCACGGAGCTCCAAAGATCGTCCGCAACGCGATGTTTTGGACGGCCTCGATCTTCTTTTGAAGCGAGGAGCTCAACACTGCCCCCCATGCCGGGTAAGCATATGTTAGAATCGGCAGTACGTACAGCCGAAAAATGAGGAGCTTAGTTGCCAGTGGGTACGGGCTGGCACTGTTCAGCACTGGGTATAGCGAGGCTCTGGCGGCCTTAGCCCTCCGGGTCGCATAATTTACATGTTCGCCGAAGGTAAGCCGCCTGTCCAACACCACCCCCAGGTACTTAACTGTTTTCTCAAAAGGGATTTTCTCCCCTGAGATTTCCAGCTCTCTGGTCGGTTTTCGTGTCTTGCATGTGAACATCACGGCCACCGATTTTTCACCGTTGACCCTGATTCTCCACATGTCGAGCCACGGTTCCACTAAGTCCAGCTGCCTTTGGAGCCTCCGGACCGCGTAATCCACATTTGCGGATTCGTAGAAATATGCCGTGTCGTCTGCGTAAAGGGCCGTTTTGACCCCTTCCGACAGCGGCATATCGTTCACGTACAAAGTGTACAAGAACGGGGAAAGTACTGCTCCTTGGGGAACCCCAGCGGCTATTTCTCTGGTGGAGGAAATCGTTTCCCCTACGCGCACGACAAAATGTCGGTCTAGCAGATATGACCGCATCAGTCTGACATAGCGGTAGGGGATCGCCGATCGCGCTAGCTTATAAAGCAGCCCGCTATGCCAAACTTTGTCAAAGGCCTTGGCCACATCCAGAAAAACGGCTGCAGTCACCCGTTTCCTGTTCAGGCCTCCGACAAGGTCGTCTATTATTTTTACCAGTTGGAGGGTGGTTGAGTGACCCTCCCTGAACCCAAATTGCTCGGGCCGCACTTCTCCCTCCATGTATCGCCTCAGTTTTTCGAGAAAAATCCTCTCGAACAACTTAGACAATACCGGTAACAGGGAGATTGGCCTATAATTCCGTGGGAAAAGTAAACTTTTCCCCGGTTTGGGTAAACATACGACTTTGGCCGTTTTCCAACAATTCGGGAAATATCCAACGTACAAAATGGACGTGAATATCACCGAAATTGCTGTAATCACGGAGGCCGGTATGTTCCGGAATGCACGGGCGCTGATCCCGTCGACACCCGGGGCCTTGTCGGGGCTTGTGGCCTTAATGGCTGCGGAAACTTCCGCTTCAGTGACTTGGTCAATCTCTAGAGGGGAGTCCTCCACCTGTGAGAAATAATCTACAAGAAAGGATTCCACCTCGGTTGTGTGCTCGTCGTTCGGGGAGGGAGGGGGGTTTGGAGTGAACTGCTCCTCCAAGGTATCGGCGAATACCTCGGCCCTCTCCGCCTCCGAGTATGCAAGAAAACCTCGCTGCCCCACAATCGGATGGCGAGGCTTCTTCCCTTCTCGCAGTCTCCTGTTCAACCTGAACACCGAGGAGATGTCGTCAGAGACCGAGGCGAGGTATTCGTTCCACGAATCCTCTCGATGGCTTGTCAGCAGTTGTTTTACCCTGTCCGTTTGATTATAAAAGGCCCGCTTATCAGCGGGGGACAGGGTGATTCGATATCTCCTCCTCAGTCGTCGTTTCTCCGTTATGGCTTCGGAGATATGAGGAGGGAGGTCGTTTCGAACAACTGCTCGAGTTTTGGCCGATGAGCTACCTGCCAGGGCCTCGGTCATTGACGACGTGACGCGCCCGACAGTGTCGTCGATTTCCTCCGGGGTGTTCAGGAGCTCAGAATTTACCGGCCTGTACTCCCGCTGGAGGGTCTCGTAGAACCTTTTCCAGTTGACTGACCTTCGGGGTATAGGCGGGGGATCTCGGCCACCCCCTGCCTGACCTAGTTCCAACAGGACAGGGGAATGGTCCGAGCTGAGGTCTTCTATCGTTTCAATCATGAATGGGAGGGTACCCCCCTTCATGACTGCGATATCCAGCACGTCAGGCCTAGATCTGCCTGAGCGATGCACGAACGTGGGCACCTCAGGGCCTACGACGACCAAGCGGCGGGCTCTCGCCCTTTCGTACAGCAATCTGCCATTCGGATTTGTCAGAATGCTGTTCCATGACACGTGTTTGGCATTGAGGTCGCCCATGAGTATCACGGGCCCATCCCAATTTTCCAGCACGGCATCCAGATCTGCGCCGGTTACCGCGTCGTTCGGCTTGCTATAAGCCGAAACCAGCCGATACACCGTGCCCAGATGCTCCACATGCACACACGTTTGCTCCATCACGTTTGTATGAAGAACAACGCGCGTATGCATGTGGCGTCTGTGGACTAAAACCGCAGTTCCACCAGAGGTGCGAGATCCGGGTCGAACTGGCCTATCCGTCCTATATGTAAAATAGTTCCGAAGGGTCAGTTGCTTGTTTGGGTTCAAGCACGTCTCAGACAACAGTATCACGTCTATCAGTAGATCCTCGGCCAGACGGCATAGTTCCTCCGTCCGGCCTACTACTGAGTTGGCGTTCCACTGCAAGAGTCTGAGGGTGGGCCTAACCATACCTGGACAGTACAGCCATGAGGCACTCTATTAAGGACTGAATACAGTCCTTGAGAGATTTTGCCTGGAGCAGGCGTGGCAAAACCATCATGATATCTGGCAGGATATCCTTCACTGTCATCTGCGACAGGAAGTCCATGCCAGTGGTCTCCGACGGGGTAGCCGGTTTCGGATTGCCGCTGGGGGTGCCTTTTGGCGCGGCCGCCCTTTTGGTGGGGCGCGGGGCCACAGGGGCCGCGGTGTTTTTAACAGCCTGCTTGGCCTTCCCAGCCGGAGCAGGCTTTGCCTTTCCCGTCGAGGAAGGCTTGGCCTTCTTCGCCGGGGCCGGCTTTGCCTTTCCCGTCGAGGAAGGCTTGGCCTTCTTCGCCGGGGCCGGCTTTGTCGCCGCCTTTTGTTTCACCACCTTCTTGGTGGTTGCCGCCGGTTTTGGCTTGGCGGGTGTTGGGGAGGGTACCTCCCCTTTTTTCACGACCGCTTTGGCCACGGGTGCCGGCACCTCCGGTTTGGGGACTGTTTTTCCCCCACCGGCAACACGGGCCCAGCTGCGGCCGTCCAAAGTCGCGGGCTTTTTAAGTCCCTTGACTTTGTTTGTCTGCTCCTTATAATAGGGGCAGCCCCTGTAATTGGCCGGATGTGGCCCCTTACAGTTGACGCATGAGGCTGGTTCCTCACGCGGCTTGACGCAGGCAGAAGTGTCGTGGTTTCCACCACACTTTACGCATTGCTGGGCCCTCTGGCAGTAATTGGACGAGTGTCCAAATTTCTGGCATCTGTGGCACTGGGGTGGCCCCCCTCGTGACACAAATGCAGTCACTGCGACCTTGCAGTAAAAAATACTGCCAAGGTCATAAATGGCCCGGGCCAAAGGGGTCCTCTTAAGGGCCACTAGGCAGGTCGGGGTTTCCCGACCGTCCCTTGTGAGGAGCTTCTTAACCGAAACCACCTCATAGCCAAGGGAGGTCAGTTCCTCCCTTACTTCCTCCGGGGCAGCCCCATAGGGGATCCCCCGTATAACCACCTTCAGCTCCCTGTCCTTCGGGAGCTGAAAGGAGTGAAAGGCGATTCCCTTCGAGTGCAGAAAACTCTGCACCGCCCGGTAATCCGCCTCGCTGCCCAGCTGCAGCCTTATCGAGAGCCCGGTGCTTTTAGCCACCAGGCGCCCCCCAATCCTCGACTTTATGTCCCTCGCCAATGCTGGCCACTCTTTCGGGCAGTCCAGCATTATCGGCGGGATTTTCTCCCGCCTGACGGTAGCAGGCTGTGATGGGGCCCCATCATCAGCCTGCGAGTTGGCGGCTGCTGCAGCCTTGCTGCAGCCCGCTACGGGCTCCGCCTCCATAGGAGGCGCGGAGTCCCGGCGTTTCTGGCGCTTCCTAGCGCCAGACCCGCTTTCCTCTCCACCGTCGGACAGTTCCGTGGTGGGAGAACGGGGTGGAGGAGGCCTTATTTTTCCTTCCATTGAGGAAAATAAGGAAGAAAAATTTTAAAATTAAAATTAAACTTAATTTACACTTGCTGTAAAATAAAATCACTGACAAGAAAATCAATTAAAAAATAAAATTATTTTAAAAGTAGCACAATAGTCCTATAATAATAGGCTATTTACTTATGTATTCACAATGACTACAAGAGTTCACTTTACATTATTAGAAATATTGAATAGATAAAAGTAAAATTAAGAAAAGGATTATCCTTTTCTTAATGTGACTGGCCTGTAATCCAGGTAGCTGGCCGCCCGGCTGATGTCCTAGCAGACCCCTCTCACATTGTCTGGCGACGCAGGTAGAAGAACTGTTGAACACCTGGCAGGACTGGTTACAACTCACAATCACAGAGCACAATAAGACACAACCTTTCACTACAAGAGCCAAGGATGGAATCCTTATTTATTTTAAAGTTTTCTATTATTAATTTTAATGTATCTGGTGTGCACAACTTCTATATGGACTAAATCCACCATGATTTCCCCTAATTGGGGCTCTAATGTGTTTTTAACTTTGTTTAAGATAATTCTGGATAGCATTTCATAGCTGCAGTCTAACAGCGTTATCCCCCTGTAGTTTTCTGGGATTGTCTTATCACCTTTATTGTAAAGCGAGTGGATTATACCAGTCGTCCAGTGTTCTGGGAGTGTTTCTTCTTTCCATATTCCTACCAAATGACTGTGAAATTCTACCAGTGTGTTTTGACTGACATTTTTCCAAACTTCCGCAAACCCTTGATCCTCACCACAACCTTTATAGTTCTTCAATTCTTTTATTGCTTGTGTTCATTCGATGTAGGATGGGGTTCAGCTTCATCTCGTTTAGAGAGAACTTCTGGATTGGTTTATACTAGTAGAAATTCTGTAGGTTCTTCATAATTATAAAGCTTTTTGAACGCTTCAGCCAGGATTTTAGCATTTTTTAACTACTGTGGACTATTTTATCTTTTAGCATTAGTGTAGGGAGATCGAATTTTTGCAGATATTTACCAAATGTTTTGAAGTAACCTCTCGATTTATTTTTGTTAAAATTTTCTTCTATTTAACTGAATATGTGCTTGTGAAAATTTCGTTTATTATTTCTAATTATTTTGTTTGTCAGTTTCCTTTGGAGGATTAAGTTTTCAAAAAATTATTTTGTTTTCTGTGTCCGAAGGCTTATCTAGGCTTGGTGTCTTCTCTCTACTGCGAGATCACAATCCCTATTCCACCATTGGCAGTTTTTCCTGGGTTTTAACGGGGCTAGTTCTTCTGCTATTGATTTTAATTTTGAAACAAGTCATTTAAATTTTTTTATTTCTTTTTTAGTTTTATTTAAATATGTTTCACTGTTAATTAGAGTTGCCGGGTCGAATTTCCTTTTAGTTTTGTTAGTTGATTTCTTCTTTTTCTTAAGGGGTGTTAATTTTATGTTTATTTATCAATGTAGTGGTCGGAGCCTGAGTCGATTTCTCTCAGAACATTTATATAGTAAATTTCTCTATGGAAATCTTTACCCAAGAAAACATGGTTTATTTGCCATTTTTCTTTTTTTAATCACGGTGTTTCTATGGTTTTAATTTATGGGGTAACCTTTTAAAACAGGTGGATTTATATATAAGGTATTTCTACAAATATCGATTGTTTGGAGGACATTTTTGTGTTCTTTGCTATACTGGCCATTTATATATGATGTCTCTATATCTCTTTTCCTTTCTAAGTTGGGCGTTGAAATCTCCAACTAAGATCTTTACTTGTTGCGGGGGTACTTTTATTATTGTTGGATCCAAAAGATCCCAAAATTTTTGTACTTCTTCTCGTTTCCCTTTAACGCTGGTTTTGTTGTTAATTGGAGCATGCGCGTTAATAATTGTGTAAATTTTATTTGCAGACTTAAAGATCAAAGTGGCAAAACGGGGGGGACTGTGATTTAAATTCTATTATTCTAAAGTCTATAATTCTTAAATTTACTAGAAATCCACATCCAAATTGAGGAACGCAATTCCTCATAATTCTTTTTCCTGGCATTCCTTTGTATAGTCTGTATCCCTGGCTTTCTATTGGATTTTGATCGGCATTTCTTAGCTCTTGTAATGCCATGAATAAAATTTTTTTCTCTGTCACAGACATTTGTTATAGTTTTTAATTTCTCTGTTGTTGCGATAGAATTTATATTGTGTGTAGCAAAGAATGAAACCTTGCTATATTTTTATTTATGTGGGTTTGACTGGAGGTTTCCACACGTTCCAATTCATTATTGTCTTTTGATTGTTGCCCCACCGGATCCGAGTGGCAACTTTTCAGTGACGTAATTGCCGCCGCTGACGGTGGATTTTTTTCCAGAAGATCTTCTATATTAGACTGTCTAAGGTGTCACCTTGGTTGTGGGAATGGATTTCCGAGTTACAATTAAGTTTTTATAACATTTATAAAGGTTTTATTGAATTATTTTTTAAAAATTCATAAGTTTTGTTAAAAACGGTATTATTAAATACATAAAAGTAAGAGGTAATTTTTTAAATTGTTGCATTATTGTGAAACACAACATTATGAAGTTACTAAACTATTTAAAAATAACATTAACTTTGTTCTTATTCTTTACATATCGCAAAATATGAAATATCTCAGCGCTGTAATAAGTTTTAACAAAACTATAAATTAATTTCAGTCAATTAAACTTATAGGTAAAAAATATACCATTAACTGAAATGCAACTTTCACTTAGCATAAAAATGAAAATTATCTTAATAAATTAACTTAGATAATTTAAGAAAAACGCGATCATCAAAGGTAGGTGATCAATATTTATAATATATATTTTTTTACTCTTTGAATTAAGCAGACTTCACTCCATTTTAATAATTAGAACATTATTTAAGTACAAATTAATATGAATGAATTTATTCATCCTTCCTAAATTCTTCAGTTTCTTCATAGAATAAAAATTAAATTTTTATGGGTCAATAATTCCATCTTTGGCATTACACACTATGTACGAAAGTTTTGAATTTTTTCTGACTTATTTTTTTTAAAAATGCATCATATTTGTTTCTCTCTGCCGTCTTTCAACGATTTTATATTCAACTCGCTTCGCAAATCCATCCATATTTCTCTTATCACAGTTTTATTATAAATCGTTAAATACTGATATCAGTATTCACTCATATATGTATAGGTATTATTGGAAGGACATACCCTATAAGCATTATTCCAAGATTGCCCATAAAAGTACAGCTATCAAATAGGATGCGAGTCACCGTATAAACGCTTATCCAAAACATAACCAAAAAAGTAAAAATTTTTCAATAACGCAGAGTTGTACAGTTATTAAAATGATTAGCAAGGATTAAGTCAGTTCTAGTCAAATCTTTATAGAAACAATTAGGAAGGATCAACTCGGTTCTAGTCAATTCTTTCTAGAATAGTAGACGGTTCGGACAATAGAAATTATCACGCTTGAACGAAAAAAAGGGTTAGTCAGCTGCTGTTACAACAGATCAAGCACTAGATCCGGAGGTATAAATAGTGACCAGCGAACATCATTCAATAAAGTGTACAAAAGATACGAGTTCAATAAGCAATAATGCGAGGATAGTGGGTGAGAGCATTCAAAGTGACATTCACAGTAACAATCGAGCGTACAAGCGAAGAGTGCATCGCACCACTAGATTATTCTGTTTTGGGATACTCTTCTTGTCTATAGTTAAGTTCGGGAAACAGTTCAGTTAGTTTGTTGGGAACAAGAGCAAGGTGACTTACTTATTTAATAAAAATGTGAGATATTTTTATTTTTTAAATATTAGAAGGAAATAACTATGGTATAAAGCTCATTATTTATTGATTCTGTAATTGTTATTTTACTTGTAATTGTAATATAATCATTTCTAATTTTTATTAGCTAATTTAAAATCTATAGTAAATCTAGAATTATTATATATTGTATTTTGCGATTTATAATTGACTTATTTTATTCAAAGTATTTTTTTTTTAAGTAAATAAACTGTACTTGTAAGAATTTTTATTTGTGATATTTAAGAGATATTCTTTTCGAATCGCAAATTCGCGATAATATTTTAAAATGCAAGTTTCAATCCAGCGTATTATAAATGTTATTTCTATTCAAACTTACTTGCAGAATCCTATGGCACCAATTTTGATGCTGTTTAGCAGTGAATACTACTGAGCAAAAGATGAGTCAAAAACTAGGAAAATGAATAACTTGGTTGCAATATAGCTGTAAATTCTGGACTGGAATTATGGGGATGTGCATAACGTATAGACAAATATCGTGAATTATTTAATCCATACATATATTTATTTAAACATAAGGTTTTAATTTAAACAGAAATGAAATAAAATTTAGACATTTTTTTTTTTTTGGTTTATCTTGCTTTTACTGAGTAGCTAAATACGTGTATTAATAATGAGATTTGGCTTAAAATTTTACGACAAAATTAAACAAACCCTCGTTATATAAATAGAAATAAAAGAAACTAAATTTCTAAACCATGTTATCGAGAACTTAAAATAAGGGTAAATAAAATTGGTCAGTTTCAGTGATAAAAGCCTGATGTAATTTAAGTTTTGGAAAAAAAATTTAATATTTATTCAGTTTTAAAATATTTGTTTATGACAGTATTCATTTTTAAATGAAATTTTTAATATATTTAGCTGATATATTAAAAGTTGTAATATTCTTGCATAACAGACTAAAATAACGATTTTCAGTTAAGGGAAATTTTTTCTGCTGTCAATTTTAATTGTAATGGCAGTCAAATTTATTGAAAAACTTCAGTAAAAAATAACCGTGAACGTTTAATTGGCTTTGGGAGAACTTTTTAGTTTGTATTCATTTTAATCAATAGCGTCTATATTTATAATTAGAATTTAACTAAACTTTTTTTAACAATAACTTAACAAAATACTATTACTATTGACACTTTTACATTTTTTACAATGAATTTCCAGATAAAAAAAGAAAATCAAATGACAACTGCTTTTAGTTACAGTCTATTCTAAAAATACATAAAATTTGGTATACGGTTTTTGTAAACAAAGATTCTTTACAAAATTTATGGTTATGTGAATTTTGAGCAGTCTAAAAAATTATTTTAACCCATACCGCCCTTTTGATGAGTCAACCTCGTCAGAAGATGACACGACCTTAAAGAACTTTGACGATCGCTAACAAGCCATGTCATAATGGTGGTGCCTGGCCACCGTTCTTTTAACGCGTTTCACTCAGTGTATGTTTTATAAGGAATATTAGATTCTAAAATGTTCGTGCATTCATCGATAGATGGCAGTGGAAATGTAATCTTCTTCGGATGGAACGAAATAAAGACGTAAACTTGGGAAATTTTTTTAATTTTTTATGTATTACGTCATATTTCAGCTATAATATACATTTATTTTTATTTATTTATACGTAATAATAAATTTAGATACAGTAATAAGTTTTTTTTTTTTTTTAAAACAAAACCATGGCCATAAATATTGGCCAACCTGCTGAAATTGTCAAAACGACATTCATGTGTTTCGTTTGTTTACGGTGTTGTTGGCTAACCTCATATTCGTGTTAGTTTATATTCTGAGTATCTTTTTACGGAAAAATGTCTCGATATTTATCAGATTTTCATATTGAGGAATTACTTTTGGAAAGTGATAACGATAATGATGTAGATAATTTGGCGCGTGGAATGACAGATGAAGATGAATCGAGCGGTAGTGAAAGTGAACGTGAATTTCAATATGATGTAGTACTTTCAGCACTAGCAGTAGCATTAGTAAAAGTAGTAGTAGTAGGAATAAAGACAGCAGTAGTAGGAAGATCGTGGATCCTGGATACCGGTGTTCTTTGGTGGTTGAGTTTCAATTAACCACACATCTCAGAAATGCTCGATTTGAGACTGTACAAGACTACACTTCACTTACACTTATACATATCCTCATTCATCCTCGGATGTAATATCTGACGATAGTTCCCGAAGGCTAAACAGGAAGAAAAGTAGTAGGAAGAAAGCAGTTCCTTGGAAATGGAAAAGTTTAGAAAATAATGTAAAAGTAATTCCGTTTACTGGTGAATCGGGAATTGATGTCGATGTCATGAATAAGATTATTTCCGAAAATTATAGTGAAGTGTAGGTTTTAAACGAAATTTTGAGTGATGACTTCTACGGAATTATTGCTTTAGATACAACAGTTATGCGAATGAGCATGGCCTAACCCTGTTAGAAATGACAATATTTATCAGTGGTTTCATGAACAGTGGACGATCTAAAAAGTTACTTTGCCCTAATTATACTAATATCGCTAAATCCTACACTGAAATTGCGATATTAATGGTCTAAACAAGCTATAATCCATACTCCTATGTATAAGGAAAAAAATGTAGATATTTGCTAATCGATTGCGTTTGAATGGCCATTCAAACGCAATCGATTAGCAAATATCTACATTTTGCTGTGATGTTGATAGGCTAAAAAAAAGAATCATCACAGAATATTTGAACATAAAATTATAGGTTTATACCCCCAAAAAAGAATATGTATCGAAAGGCTTATAAAATATAGAGTTAGGTTGTGCTATATCCAATTCAACAAGGCTAGGAGAGCACGTTTTGGTATCAAATTTTATAAATTGATTGAATCAGAATTCTGCTACTGCTGGAAATTTTCAGTATATTTTGGGCAAAATGAGCGTAATGAAATGCTGGTCAGTGAAGTTGTAATGTTAGACTTTCAAAGGATTTACTGTTGTTTTTAGACAACTGGTAGAAGTCACCAAACGTTTATAACAAATTATTGGTAAACAATATCTATGCTGTAGGGGCTGTCAGGCATGACATAAAAAAATGCTACTAAATTTGCTTCTAAGCGGCTTCCCATGGGGGAGTGTGATTATCAAAGTGCCGAAAGCATTTTATGCGTAAAATAGAAAGTCAAAAACAAGTTTTAGTTCATCAAACATTCAAAAGCTGATATGTTTGCTACTAGAACTATTAAAGTAAAAAGAGTTAGAAATCAAGTTGAAATGATTCTAGTTGTCAAGCCGCAGTGTGTAATTGATTATACCTTGCGAATGAGAAGGGGTGGAAAACATGACCACAAGTTTTGTCATGTTTTCCTCTAATGAGACACTATGTCAAAAGTTACAGAAAAATATCTTTCTACGTAGTATTTATAATACTTATAAATTTTTTTTTTTAAATAACTAGAAAAGATACTGATAAACTTTAATCAGTAAGTGATTTTCGTTTAAATCAATTATTGCACCAACAACTCCCCCATTTTTACAAATCATAAAAAACATAATTTTTCTAAAAAGAAGATATCTATTCACATCTTGAAATGAAAAACCAAAATTAAATTAAATTATTTTTTCAGATATTATTTTTCCGCTTTAAACAATCTGAGTTAATATCTTGTTCATATCAATGAAAAGAAAACAGAAATTTTCAGAAATGAATACAAAAATCTACTTCTACTCAGAAGAGAAAGTAACTGTTACTAGAAAATTCAGATTTCAATTATTTCATTTAATATATAATATATCATTATATCGAATATGTATAATTTGCTGCATCCGTTAAAAAAGAGTTTTAACTCTGCAAGTTTCGTTTATCTCTGTTTTCCAGTAAAAACAAAATCGAATCACAGTAATACAACAGAATTGTTAATTAGTACAAATTTCAATAATGTATTTTATCTTCGTTTTATGTCAATCGCATAGATAACATAATAATAATAATAATAAGAAATTTTCCCAATTTATTGACAGAATTTTATTTAGAACATAATTATACACAGATAGCGCTGCTATAAATGAAAAATTACGTCACTCATTTACAAATTTGCGAAATAATAAATAGTTTTTCTTAAATCTTTAATTTATTAAGAAAAAATTTTCTTATTTTAATGAAATTAAAGAAAAACAGTCATGCATCAAAAATCTTAACTAGAATTTTATACAGAAGAATTGAGAGGAGAGTGGAAGAAGTGTTAGGAGAAGACCAATTTGGTTTCAGGAAAAGTATAGGGACAAGGGAAGCAATTTTAGGCCTCAGATTAATAGTAGAAGAAAGATTAAAGAAAAACAAACCAACATACTTGGCGTTTATAGACCTAGAAAAGGCTTTCGATAACATAGATTGGAATAAAATGTTCAGCATTTTAAAAAAATTAGGGTTCAAATACAGAGATAGAAGAACAATTGCTAACATGTACAGGAACCAAACAGCAACAATAACAATTGAAGAACATAAGAAAGAAGCCCTAATAAGAAAGGGAGTCCGACAAGGATGTTCCCTATCTCCGTTACTTTTTAATCTTTACATGGAACTAGCAGTTAATGATGTTAAAGAACAATTTAGATTCGGAGTAACAGTACAAGGTGAAAAGATAAAGATGCTACGATTTGCTGATGATATAGTAATTCTAGCCGAGAGTAAAAAGGATTTAGAAGAAACAATGAACGGCATAGATGAAGTCCTACGCAAGAACTATCGCATGAAAATAAACAAGATCAAAACAAAAGTAATGAAATGTAGTAGAAATAACAAAGATGGACCACTGAATGTGAAAATAGGAGGAGAAAAGATTATGGAGGTAGAAGAATTTTGTTATTTGGGAAGTAAAATTACTAAAGATGGACGAAGCAGGAGCGATATAAAATGCCGAATAGCACAAGCTAAACGAGCCTTCAGTAAGAAATATAATTTGTTTACATCAAAAATTAATTTAAATCTCAGGAAAAGATTTTTGAAAGTGTATGTTTGGAGTGTCGCTTTATATGGAAGTGAAACTTGGACAATCGGAGTATCTGAGAAGAAAAGATTAGAAGCTTTTGAAATGTGGTGCTATAGGAGAATGTTAAAAATCAGATGGGTGGATAAAGTGACAAATGAAGAGGTATTGCGGCAAATAGATGAAGAAAGAAGCATTTGGAAAAATATAGTTAAAAGAAGAGACAGACTTATAGGCCACATACTAAGGCATCCTGGAATAGTCGCTTTAATATTGGAAGGACAGGTAGAAGGGAAAAATTGTGTAGGCCGGCCACGCTTGGAGTATGTAAAACAAATTGTTAGGGATGTAGGATGTAGAGGGTATACTGAAATGAAACGACTAGCACTAGATAGGGAATCTTGGAGAGCTGCATCAAACCAGTCAAATGACTGAAGACAAAAAAAAAAAGAAAAACAAAAAGGAATCAATATTATAGATATATTTGCAGAAAACATATAGCTAACTTTTCATATGGAGGTAGATCATATAGTAGTGACTTAAAACATGGCTAGACGAAAAATAAACCGATGTAACTTTGCTTTATCCCTTATTGCTCACGCATTAATAGAATTATATGAATAAACTTACCCGTATCAATTTCCTTAAATTTCACTTAATCATAAAATAAGTACCTAATCAAAACAGATTTCTCAGATCGGTCAAGTGGTTTCTTACTTTTACACGAAAAGCAAAGATATTTAGTTTAACAAAATAGACAATAAAAAATTTAAAATCCATGTTACTATTTTATTAATGCTTTTTGTATTTTGTATTTTAGAAGTATTATAATTTATCTTCAATACGAAATTTTTTTAAATGTTATAATTTATAGAGAATATCGTTAAGAAAATTAATTTTATACTCAATTATTTACAAATTAAAGTAATTTTTTTTTTTTTTTAATAAAAAGTTTAATATTTTTATTTAATAATGCTTAATCCTATTTTGTATTTAATTTTAAAAACATAAGTAAAATGAATTGTCAACAAGTTAGAAAATTAGGCTATATAAAAGTATTTTATCAAAAATTTGTTATACTTAATTAACAAAATAATACATAATGTTTCAATGTAAATAAACACAAGTATTTGAATAGGGTTTAAATAATTTAGTGTTATAAAGCAAATTTCTACTGGATTAACGCTTAAAGTATCAGAGATCTTATATGTTACATTTATTATATACAAAAGAGAATATTCATTCATCACTTCAGTTATTCATGAATACGACATTCTGACGTATTCAAAATTTTCCACTTAGCTATAACATAAAGATAAATCTTACGGCATAAAATATGAATAACGAACAACACCAGCAGAAACTTTATTACTAAAAATTTTCTACATTAACAAAATGTTTATTACGCATTGATCTATTATATACGAAGATTTAAAGTAACAGAATAAAAATAATAATTATACATACAAATTTTTTAAATAAAAAATTATTATTGGTGTTAAAAGAGTGATAATCTGAAACTAGATTAGATTGTTAATTTCTTTGTTACAAATTAAATAGTATCGAAGATATTCACTTGCAATAAAAATTAATAATCTATTTTTTTGGTAATATTAGACATAATTTATAAAACATTCCAATGTCGTTACTATAACACATAACACATAATTGAACATGACTGCTATTTTACCTTGTTTCAATACTGTTAACGACTTTAGTTGTTGTTGGTTATAAATTATTGATTACTAGAACAGATATATTTCAATACGTCTTAAACTTCATTGACCACAGTGGATCATAACTTCCACTCGCATTTTGTTTTTTTTTTGTTCATTGTTCATTTTAACGCTTCTTCATTGTTCATGTCGCTGGTTCAACTAGTTTTCACGTGAAACTGATTCTAATGATAATGCAGTCAAATATAATTGTAATAATATTCGTTTGGCTAAAAACAGAAATGAAATGAATCTGCATCCATCGGGTAAAATGTTTCTTCGGTTGATGACCTATAAAAGGTTATGTGCAACATTTTTTAAATGATACGGGACACGGTACAAAGTGCCCACAAGAACAAAACTTTAAGTAAACGAATTACAAGTGAATGATTATAAAGTAAAAGCTAAGCAAATTATCTCCATCAGTTTTCTTTAAAAAAAATAAATAATTTGCACGGGCCTAATTAATTCATAGAAATAGATAAATGTTGTTTATCACGGTGCAAATATAATGTCAGTAGAATACATCCGTAGCAACCAATTTTCGGAGATATTTATCAAGAAAATGGTTTATTTGCAATGTCATGTTTGCTGTTTCCAACCGTATATCAGAAACCGTTCTGGGGCTTTTTAAGAACGTATTGAGGCGGGTAAAAGTATAATCACCGATATGTGTCACTTATCCAACGTATCCTGATTTTCTGGTATGAATTTCAAAGATCTTCCTATCGAAAAACTTCGTAAATCCATAAACAAGTGACATCCCTTTATACGTGTCTATGTATACGTGTCTATGTGTCAATATGAGCAGCTACAAAATTCTGTAACAGAAAGAAGTACGGTCCAGAAGGAAATCAATCGTTAAATTTCTATCAACGCCAACACTTGTGGTTTCACTAAAGTAAAACGGATAATTTACTTGAACCTATAACCGAAAGATGTAAAGTAGTTATGTTCATCAAATTACCCCAGTGTACGTGTTGTAGGGGATAATGTTGTTTTTTTTTTTATCGTGTTGTGGTTATATTTAAATTATACAGTTACAATATAAATTCATTTATTTACAATATGCAACACAAACCCGTTGGCTGGTACCAATGCAAAATACCCTAAGCTAAACCGTTAAATATTTTAACGGTTTTTGTTTCTGAAAACATTTTTATGGCAACCATCTTATGTTAAGTTTAAAAAAATCCTTTATCTTGCTGTCAGTGAGTAGAAAAAGTTTCAGGTACTTTAACTACATGAAAAAACAATGTAATCAGTCCCAACTGATAATTCCCGACCAATCCAATTGATCAATATGCAGAGCAGCCATCATCAAATTATACACGCACTAGTTAGATTCAAGTGATCTCCACATGCTTCACACGGAGACAAAAACTATTTAGTTAACCCAAATAATATAATCAGAGAGAAAAGAATTAAGGATGTGAAAAAAATTTATAGTGGTAAAAGGACGATCTACCGACATATTAACTACAATAAGAGACAAATGACAATTAAACTCCATCCACACAAGTGATTTACTTCCTCAAAGTAATACAATATACTCGTATTCCGCTCAGAATCCCGGGAATATCAAGGTATCTTTACTGAAAATAAGAGCAGCACATTTTAATTAATTTTTGCATACATCAGCTTAGTTAAAATCTTCTTAAGTAAGTGATTTTTCATATGGGATAAAGCAGTCTTCCTTTTGGTAAGCCTATCTTACACATAGATCTGTCTATTGTGTGAAAGTATGCAACTAAACTGTACTTACAGTTTACTCGGCCTCCGTAACGCTAGTGATAGCGTCTCTCCCTTTCTTCCGGAGGTCCCTGGTTCGAATCCCGGTCAGGCATGGTATTTTCACACACGCTACAAATCATTCATCTTATCCTTTGAAGCAATACCTAACGGTAGCATAAAAATCAATCAAAAACTGGAAATTATGGTAAAAATATGTCACTTTTCTATATTTTTAAATTTTCGAAAATTTTGTTCGAAAATAATCAAAAGATAAAGGCCCCCATCAGCGGTATGGGGTTACAGCAAAAATGTAAATTTAAAAGAAGAATATTTCACACAAAATATTAGCAGGTTTTGTTATTATTTATCCGATTTTTTTTAAACAAAATTAATTTTTTAAAAATTAAATTTTACTTATTACATTAAAGATTCTTTCATTATATTTATATTTCTTATTAATAAACATAGGTTTTGTTATGACTCTTCGAGAAAAACAACTTTTTTAAATATTGTTTTTACATAACTGAATTGAAACATTGCTAAAATGTACATAATATCTTTTCCAAAGCAAATGTTTTCTGTGGTATATTGCAAGTACGGTACAAAGCACAAAAAACGATCTTATTATGTCATGTATTAATGTTAAAAGTGAAACGCCTGTTTTCCGAATGGCCTCCTATTTGGAATGCTTGCTTCCGCATTGAACAGTTTAAAGGAATTAACATCCTATTTAAAAAATACTATTCAAAGAATTGCATCTAAAATATCATTCGTATAAAGCTTGTCGTATGCTAAATATATGAAAATTTTTCACATGTAACCGTTGTCGTATTGGGTAAATTTTAAGCTTTTCTTAACTTTAAGGTGGAGGAAATCTTTTTTATCCCCTACTTAGCACTGGTGAAATCTACCCTTCATCTTCCGGTGCCAAAAGGCATTTTTTTTTTTAAGAATAAATACTTCTTTAGAGGTATGGTTTGATTATTGACATAATCTATTAAACGAACTATAATTTTTTGGGGAATTTTGTAATTTTCAAGTAATTCTATTTCTTGTCAATATGTTTTCTATACGTTTTTTCTTATATTATTTTAAAAAGTTATTAAAAAAAAAAAATTATAAAATAGAATGATAATGAATGTTTATTTTTTTCAGATAATTTTCTAAATTCTGTTTCTTTTATGAGCTAATTTCTGCTCATTGGAATTCTTTTAACACAATGAATCTCCGTTTTTATTATATTATACGCCTTGTCCAAGTGGATCTTTAATTTTACTGAAATACATTTGTTTTTTTTTTTTTTGTATTTTTAGTAAGTTTTACTCATTAAACATTTAAACGATATTGTCCATTACGTATGATAAACTTTTTTTTTAATATTCAATTAACCAGATTTCTGATTATTCGGATTTGGCCTTCCAAAGGTCAATCCGTATAATCGGCTTTCCACTGAACATGAAAAATCTATTAATAATTTTGCTTTTTTATAACTACTCTAATTGTAATGAACATAAACCTTTAGTAACGGAAACTATTAAAAAGACTAGAATTGATGAAGTACATGTTTTAAATCCAAGCTTTAATTTTCATTATATGCACTACAAATTTATTGAATATAAAGTCTAGTCAGAAAAAAAAAATAGAAGGATTATTACATCTCATTTGTTATATAAACGATGCTAGTTTTGAAGTTAATAATGGAAGTATGTAAGCTTCCTCGATAAAATAACTCGTTTTATTCGATAATTTATAGAACTAATCAGATTACAAGTTATCTTCAACGATGTATATTAGAACCTTACAATTAATTACTTACTTGCAAAACAATATCAATTAGTATTCAGTACACAATTTGCTTAGTGCCAGTTCATTTGGGAAACAATATTAATACTAAAGAAGGAAGTTTTTATAGCCGCTTTAATTTTTTTTTAAAATAGACCGGAAGAAATTTTGTTATTAACACAATATCATTATATTAAAATTAATGTTTAAAAAAAACTGATACAATTTTTTTAAATAACTATCTCTTTTTCATTTTAATTTTATAAAATTTAAAATCTAATTAATATAAGATTTTAATTTTGATTAATTATTGATTTAATTTAATTATATTAATTAATAATTTGATTTATTAGTTACGCATTTCGACTTTTCAAATCATCATCAGGAAAAGAAACATGTGTTGAAATTACAAGTTTTAAATGAACGTTTATCTTAATTAAAACATACTAAAAACACACACACAAAAAACATAATCTTAAACACAGTACAACAAAATGAACGCTATATGGAACTACATTAATTAATACATATTACTGAACTATTTGTAATGAATTGTTTGGAACTCCACACTACTGTTCTCCTGGCATAACCCACTCATGACAAATATTAATTTTGCATGACCTCTTTCATTTTGGAATGGCTATCCTGTTTTTTAATTTTAGTATAATTTTTTAAACAATTTCTTATTGTTTTCTTTTTTCCGTAATCATAGCATATATACTATTATATATATATATATATAAAATATATAAAAATAATGGATTCCTTACATTCCTTCTTATCTATCTTTTATCTATAAACAAAAATACAAAACTAACCTCGTCGAGTAAGTTATACACCTTGGGTACCAAAAGATTTACACTCGATAATATAGTACTTAAGACAGACGAAAGATAAATGTAATAATTAATAATGTAAATACAATAGTAAAAGATTATTAAAAAAATGAGACTCTTTAAGTAAAATATCGAGACCAATGGTGACCGTATTTCCCACTACTTAGATCAATTAAAACCCTAACATCTCTAGATTCTAGAAATATTAAATTGCATAAATAACCGTATTTAGAAGTTACAGTAAAAAATTTCATAAAAACTGGTTAATTCGGTGTGACGATATCAACCAAAACAATAACTGACGAAACAATGCAGAAAATTTACTTATTATCTTACACTCCTGGATATAATTGCTCAAATTGATAATCAAAAGCTATACTAATGTAATGGAATCATCTAATTAGTACAAAAATGAAATTGAATTTCAGAAACTAAAAAAAAGTTTTATGCCTTCACCTAAGAATTTTTGAACAACCACTGGAAATTATCTTAGCTACCTGATAAGAAATTAAATTATGTGAAAAAATGTATCACTGTTTGATTGAAATTTTGAGTCTTCCTTTTCTTTTGATCAATCGCGACCAAAACTACATAACCTCAATGAATAGAGAACAACCGTAAAATAGAGAAACCGTAAAATCGAATTTCATCCAAATTGATCCATTCAATCTGGAGGTATCATGTAATAAACATACATATGTACTTATCCATAACTACGGAATTATTAGATGATAAAATTATAAAATTGTGTTTTTGGTCAGGGAGGGTTATAAAAATCAATATATACAAAATCCCTGAAATGAAAAATTTGACCGGAAAGGCAAACTTTCTCTTTAATAAATATACAGTAAAACATTATAACCTTGAAAGAAAAATAATGAAATTTATAAAGAAAGTCATGAAACCGAAAGAAATTTTATTTTTTTAAATTATAAAGGTTCACTCGCCACAGGGCTGTTTTAAAAATATAACGTATTGCTGGTGTAGAAAATAACACAGGAAAAACAAGCCAACTATTAAACCATTAAGAGCAACATACATTTAGAGTAACATTATTTTGCTATTTATTATTTTGTAATTGAAACAGCCCCAAGATACGTGAATCTGTGTAATTTTAGAAATATCAATTTTTTCCGATTATGGAAAGACAAGTTTTTTTAGGATATCTTCACAATGTGTTTTTTCGGGGTGTTTGTATTATTCACTTTTTTTTTAATTTAGTAATGTTTTCATCATAAGGAGATTCATTAACATTTTTACAATGAAATTGTTTTTTGGTAGTCGTGATTCAAATATTTTTCCTCCTTTTTTGTTTATTTATTTAAAAGGCTTAAAACGATCTTGATAACTTAAAATTAAAGAAGAAAATTTCCATTTATTGGGATATCTTATTTTTCAAAAATTGTTTAAAATTTCGTAATAAATACGAAAAATAAACTATTTTATTTATCAAAGTATACGCAAGGGTATTTTAGTGCTATAAGCGGAATAAATTGTAATTAAACTTATATAAATCTTTTCTTTTTCTTTTTTTTTTTTTACAAATTGGTTTCAATAGCTAAATAAAGGCGTTTAGATACTTTAAAGAAATGTTTATGTTTTATGATGCATATTGAATTAATTTGCTTCTTTGAATTAAATATTTTCTTTGTTTGTTAGTGTAAATGATGGTGTAATCGTAACAAGTGAATCGTAAAAGACAGTATTTACTTGATACAACACAAGAAAGACGACGAAAGGAAAACCGATGTAGAGAAGAAAGGGAGAAGGATGAAGAAGAAAGTAAACAAATCCCTACACCCGACAAAAGCATTGCAAATATTAAGTGGTCTATAATTGTAATTCTACGCCTTAAAAGGATATTGCCAGATAAATTACGTATTTTCTTATTACATACGCAGTGACGTAATTTATACAAAACAAAGCATATAAATACATAACATTCTTAAAATTTAATTTCAATAAAGTAATCGAATTTCAAATTTTGATAATTCAATGTTTTTTTTTATGTTCCTTCGGTGTAAAATTATAAGGTTTCATTCTGTTTGATATATATATATTTAATATACATCCTCAATTGTATTTTTCATAGAAGCAAATGTATTTTCTTATAGTTTTCCCCTTCCTTTTTATTTAGTTCAATGATCCTCCTTAAACTTTGAATTCTAATTTTTTAACTTCTGTTCAAAATATTCAGAAATATAAATATATAGTCTCCTATAATTATACATTTCCCCTTTAAAAAAAATTAGAAATCATATTGCCTTTACCTATTAATCTCAAAAATTTCAAAATCGCATTCAAAAATAGTTCTTTTAAATAATAATACATCTTCGTAAATTAATTCCTACATAAAACAAAATCACTAAACAATTTCAGATTATTTCTATTTAGCCAGGTCAAGGATTAAGATCCTATTAATGTATACAATTATTTTTTTTAACACGTTTTAATTTAACTGTTATATTGTTGTTTCTTTTTAACATGCTTGCTTTTGTATAAGCATTTCATCTTATACTGTTCGTTAAAATAAATGTAGTAATAATGAAATAAAAAAAATAACTTAAAAAAGGCATGAAATTTCTAGCCAGTTGCATTCTAATAACAAATATAAATTTATATTTTAACATTATATATAATATTTCCTCGTTGATGCAACTCATGAAAACCAGTTGAGGTGTAAGAAGTACTAATCATACATTTTTAATGTAACGATGTTAACTATACAATTATTTGTCTGATAAATATTGAGTATCTTCAATCCTATGTAATAAAAGTAAATTTTAATTATTAAAGCAGAAAACTATTTCAGAAAAGTTACGTCTAATTTGAATAAAAATTTTGTAACAATTACTTTTGTTACTACCGTTTAATTACATTTTAAATTTTTATTGTTAACAACGGTATAACATTTTAAGGTGGCTTTAATTTCGTTTTCATAGAAACAAATTTGTTTAACTGATTATTATTTATATATACGTAAACTTGCTTGAGTTGCATTTATTCATTTAAAATAATAAAGATTCAACATGGCTGAGTGAAATAGTTTACAAAATGGATAAAATATTCTGTACCAAAATATGTTTTTATCATGCAATAATTAAAACAAATAAATTATATATATATTATGTATATAATGCATTATATAAAAATTTTACATTATAAATTAATGTATTATTTTTATATAATACCGTAAATTTATACAGTCCACAAGGCTGGTCTAGTGTTTAACTCGTCGTCGCAAATCATATTCAACAGCTAATTTTTGAAATCGAAGGGATTGAGGTTAAAATTCTAGTAAAAGTTTGTTGCTTTTCTATGAATTTGAATGATAGACAGCGGATACCGATCTATTTTGGCGGTTGAAGTTCAATTAACCACACGTCTCAGAAACGGTCAACCTGAGTCCGTATGACACTGCACTCATTTATTTTTTTTTATTTTTTTATGATTAATTCACCACATAAGCTTAAAGCTTGTGTATGGTAATATGAGATGAAATTTTATAGCATAGGAAAAATGCCATGACCGCCTGGGATACGATACCGGGATCTCTTGATTATAGGTCGAGACGCTACCACTCCGCCACACAGATTGGCAACAAATTTAGATGCCAGATATATATATATATATATATAGGTGTCCCACATAAAGCTTACTCCCCTACTGGTTACTGAAATGGACTCGTCCAACATTTGAACATCGCGGCGACGCAGTAGAACACTACCGATAGTAACAACAATGCAATCATAACGTTCAGTGTATTGCTATAGACAAGATGGTGTTTTCGCTAGATGAACGTGTTTTCATTGTTGAGTCGTACTTCAGTACGAAATCAGTGGTTGCAGTGCAAGATTTGTTTCGCCATAAGTACCCAGATAAACCAGCTCCTAACAAAACATCAGTATTAAGGTTAGTCGCAAAATTTAGAGAGACTGGTTCTGTTAATAACAAGGAATACAAAAGATCTGTGTCAGTGTTGAATACAGATACAGTCACTGAAATCAAAGACCGATTACTCGCCTCGCCAAATAAATCAATCAGACGTTTGTCTGCTGAAATTAATTTGTCTAAATCAACTGTTCATCGGGCGACCAAACAATTACAATTACGACCTTATCGCATTCAAACGGTTCATCGACTTCTTGAGCCCGACAAAGAAAATCGGCTACAATACTGTCAATGGTTCCGTCGATTTCTGCGTGAGGGAATTTATGTTATAGATTCGTTATTTTTCACAGATAAAGCACGGTTTCATTTGGATGGCTACGTAAACAGCCAAAACAGTAGAATTTGGAGTGCTGAAAATCGTTTATCACGAAAAACAATTACACCTGCAGAAGTTGGGCGTGTGGTGCGCGATATCGCGGAAGAAAATAATCGGTCCTATTTTTTTCGAGTACACCATTAATGCAGAACGATATCAGGATATTTTATTTCGGTTCATTGCACTCTTGGAAGAGGAAGACAGACACTGCTGGCTACAACATGACGGTGCGACAACGCACTACGCATGTTCAACTTCTGATTTCGTTGAGGAATTCTTTGGTAATCGTGTTATCGGTCGAGGCTTGTGGCCACCAAGATCTCCAGATTTGACTGCGGCGGATTTTTTCTACGGGGTTACCTCAAAGAAAAAGCCTACACAACAAATAACGAACACTTGAACAATAGAAAGTCAATATTAAACAAGCTGTATTAAATATCCAGCCACAAACTTTGAAAAAAGTTGCGAGAAATGCTGTAAAAAGAATTGAAGCTTGTATTCAAGAAGATGGCGGCCACTTTCAACATTTACTCTACATGTAAGGTAATGGATGGTAATAATAAAAATTACATTTACATTTACACATGCCTTTTTATTATTTCAATACCTACCAATATCAGGTTGGGTTGCGTTTTATATGGGACACTCTGTATATATATATATCAATAATATATATAATTAAATTTAAATTATTTCATCTATTAAATTAAATTTAATAGATGGCAATTAAATTTCATCTATTTCAATAAATTGTATTTTTTATTAATTAAAATAATGCACTTACTCGTAATAAATAGTAGTAAAGAAATTCTCTTATATTTACTAATAAACTTGAAACTTTACAATACACTTAAATATGGAGAATGTAGTTATGATAATTAAGAAGAAAGTTTTTAACTCTAATAGGCAAAGGCGCTTTTCTAAAAGCGATGTAATTCCTTTAGAATTTGCATCAAATAAAATGAAGAGCATCACATGCAAAACTGTTAAAAAACCTCTTAATAACTACTTGGAAGTCTTAATGACTTCGAATCCTGGAAAGCTTAAAAGTAATAAAGAGTTAGCGTTATTTTCATTGGGGCATATTTTCTCTAGGGAGAAATTTCAATGTTTTCTTCAGCTTTAACGCAAGAAACTTTCGTTTCAATCCTTGCAGAATTTATTTTTAAAAAAGTTCTTTAGAACCTTACTCATAAAAAAATTTTAAAGTGATGATTATGATTCATATGAATGCGAAGTTTCTTAATAGAAATAATAATTTATATCTTTATATATAAAATATAGTTTTTATAGAGGTCTTGTATATAATCTTTTTTTTTTTAAATTTTAATACTAAAAATATTTTTAAGATATATTAGATCTTATATTTTTTTCATTAAATACAGAAAATAATATTACTAGTTGAAGTAATAATAATTTTAAATTTTCAATATATGTTGGATGCTAAATAAAATGTCATATTTTTGTGGTATATTATAATCCACATCAGAAAAGACAGACAGATATTTAATTTACATTTTATTTCTCAACATTTCAAATCATATTGTGTACACTCCAATAGATACGCGTATTCTTTTTATAGGTCCTTTGAATATTACAACAAAAAAAAATATTTCTCGTTAACCTGTAAATCTTTCCATAAATTCTCCAAAGCATATACCACTTTATAACGACGTAAAGATCAATTGCAATTATCATCCATGTATTTTCCTTTTTACGGGATTAGAAGTTTAACAAGAAAAAAAAACCGTCCTGATGGATCAAAGCTAAACTTTTTTAATCCATTTTTTAATAATGATAATTTTCTATGATTTGGTAATCAAGGAAAGTGACAAGCATCAGTGAATATTAGATAATCTTACTTCTATTTTACCAATTATTTTCATAAATATATGATATTATTTTCGGTCGCGCAACGGATTTATTGGGGGTGAGTGAAATTAAATTATCATTACGTTTTGAGGAATATGAAAATACTGTTCACTTAAAATGTAATTTCCTTATATATCTATATATATATATATATATATATATGACTATGTATAAAATTTGTAGCTCAAAGAGCTCCAGAATTACTAAATTAATTTCAATAGAGTTCAGTTATACTGTAGGAGTGTATCTGAAGTTATGCATGTGAAAATTTTATAAAGATTGGTTGAGTCGTTCTTCAGTTACACTCAATTTAAGGATGACAACTGACATCGTAACCTCGATTCGAGATTATGTGAATTATTCTGACTCGTATAACATTGCGCTTATGTAGTGAGTCACAGTGGTGAGTGAGTTTAAAGTTGATGCTTGTGGGGTGTATTAGTTATTTTTAATTATTACATCAAATAAAGGTGTAATAATTTTATTTTAAAAATAAATAGAAAATGCATTTCAACATTAAATTAAAAAAAAGATTATACCTCTTTTACTTTCCCATTTATGTTTTGTATATTTCTTGCGCAAAAAAATACAAAAAACATTATACCAAATAAAATAAGGAAAAGTCGGTCTTCTTGCGCAGAACTACGCATTTTCACAAAATATATTTGTTCTACAAATCACTTTACACGATAACATAATTTTTTCTTAGCTTACATTCACTTCTAATTTTTTTTTTAAATGACAATTTTATACGTACGTATTATTAATTTTGTGGATCTTTAAGAATTTTGGGTTAATATTTATATACATTAAGTAATTCGTAATCCACAAACTAAATTATCTAATCTCATTTTTAGAGCGTCCGACATTGTTAAATATCGTCAATGGTTTAATATTATGCTTGCTAAATGAATCATCATGATCGGTCATGTGACAATCGAATTATCTTCAACTGAAAGTGTAGGTTTGACGGTGAGTACACGTGACGAAGTTAAACATATGTAACATTTTATGAATTCGTTTTTACCGTAGGATAATCAGATAAAGTTTCCATACAATCACACAGTAATTAAAAAATAAATGAAATAAACGGAATGTAAAAATAAAATCGACAACGTCACACTACCCTAAATTTAGTTTCGATGATATTTTTCTACAGAATAAATTAATCAACTTCCTTTAAAGAGCCTTTCTTTTTAAAACAATTTTTGTTTTAAATTTGTACGATTATGAGTGTTATAATCGTTAAAAATCGATTTATAATTGTATAATGTAGTATAATAAATTTAGATTTATAAATAATATAAATCTCATGATAGTGAATTATAGATAATTTGAAATTAGAATATCTCAATAATTGCAAGTGGTAAGAAGTTATAACGTCATCATGTAATTGGGCGTAGGATTATTTTATTATAACGAAAAAATTCCGAGATGGCTCTGACCTACTTCAGAATTTCCAAATTTTTCTGAACTTTTGGATACTCTGGGTATTTCATTACCTTTCGTTTCGTAACTTTATATATATATATATATATATTTAAACAAATTCAATTTTTTAATTACATTATTTATTTTGTTTATTTTTTTAGAACTAAACCGTTGTGGAGAAATGAAATATAAAGATGAAACTTTGATGAAAATTTACGACGGAGAAATGAAGATTTTACATCATAAAAATGATATCCGAAGAAAAGAAAGACAAAAAGAATAAACACGGTTGTAAGGAATAGTAAATATAGAAAATTAAAAAACTTATACCTAATTATTTAGATTTGCTTGTTAGGTTCCGTAATATTAATGGTAAAAGCTGATCTGATATTTAATACGAATCCTTATAGAAAATAATACAGCTATTCCCAAACATAACAAGCACCCCATGTCAAGCTTACTAGAGAATAAAAAGTAATAATGAATCGGTTATCCGCTTTTTATATCATGTAACTTTAATTAAATTGCAGCGATTATTCAACCATCCAACAAGTATTTCAATTCCGATAACCATAATATCTGCCTAAATTTCTTTACTGTCAATGAATAAAAATCTAACTGATGCTTCTTTTACTTTAGATAATTTAAGTACATCATAGTCACAACAAAGAAATAAGTTTGAGTAAAAAAAATTAAAGTTTCCATTTACAGTAAAAATGTATTTTGACTGTTAATAATAAGTCAAAACCAGTAGTTATGAAGTAGGATAAAAAAGATTGTCTTTTGCTACTTATAAAATACAACATAAAACAGAAAATTATAAAACTTTACATCTTTTATGAACAGTTCAAGTGAAAGGGAAAAAGTTAGTTTTTACTAAAGCCAGTAATTTCTAAGGGTTTCAGATCTTCTTGCCCTTTCTTGTTCAGAGTACACCCGGCTTATTGTTTTCTTGGGTTTTGATAGGAATCTTGTTCCTTATTTTTTAATTTTTCATAGTTTCCGGTTTTCGTTTTTAGGTTTTCACGGGTTATGTCTAATTCCTCCATGTCTTTCTGTACTTCGTATAACCAGTTAGGTCTGCTTTTCTTGTTCCAGAAAAATTCGATTATCTGTCTGATAAGTCTGGTCTCTTCCATTCTGAAAATATGTCCTAGAAAGGAAATTCTCTTCTTTCTAAATTTATTAGTTATCGGGATGATCGTTTTGTAAATCTCTTCGTTTGGAATAATTCTCCAAACCCCGTCTTTTTTAATGTTTTTCCCGATGCATCGTCGTAGAATCTGTCTTTCAATCTTTTCCAGTTTGTCGGTAAACCTTTCTGGTACGGTCCAAATATGGTTTCGCATCCGTAAAGTATTTCTGGTTGGATAACTGAGTTATAATGTCTTATTTTTGTGTTTATGGACATGCATTTTTTGTTATAGATGTTTTGTGTTTTTATTGTGGCTTTGATGAGTTTGTTTATTCTTTCATTCCAGTTTGGATTTTCTTGGAGGTTGTGTGTGATGTTTTCCCCCAAATATTTAACGTTTTCTACTAGTTCTATGTCATTATTGCTAATTTTTACTTTGCTTATGCATAGTGGGTCTCACGCCATAATTTTGGTTTTTTCGTATGAAAAACCAAAATTATTTTGTAGTTTTTGTAATTGTTGGTTTATATTTAATATTCATTAATTTACCACAAAATATTTTGAAGCTTGTATGTGGGAATATAGAAATGGAAATTTGTAGCGTATGAAAAGTGTTATGCCTGATTGGGATTCTAACCCGGGATTCCTGGATAAAAGGTCAAGATGCTACTATATCGGGAGATCAGAAAATATTTTTTTATATTTATTAATTTAAATTTACTACTGTTTTTTGTGCCTTTATTTAATGATGAGTATTTTATTATCAAATTACCGAGATACATATGGACGGTTTTTTTAATATTTTTTATACTTTGAAAAGTCATTTAGCTTATTTTATTTTTTTTATACTGTTATCCTTTAATATTTCTTTACATATTTAGGTAACATAAACAAACAAAAATGATTATGTTAAATATCTTTTTGATGATGTAAACCGACTTATAATTGATTCTGTAAGGTATTGAATTTAATCATTAAAATAATTTAATAGATAAAACATAATAATTTTTTTAAAAGATTTTATAACGAAAACATATCATCAATTTCATGACAATTTAGTTAACCACAGTTAATTAAATAATATCTTTTAATTTCCATAAAAACTATGATCTTTAATCTCCCTCTATAAGACAAATTTCCTATTTTAAATTAAAAGTAATAATCCTCACCCATTTATAATGGAGTAGGGATCTATTTTTATTGAGTGTGATTCTCTCTCTACTTATTAGAAAGTGAAGGGGAATTTTTTTTTAAAACCAAACGTTTGGCGGAAATTGAACTCGCAGCTTGTAACACAGCAACCGGCCTACTAACCATTTAAGGAAACAATCTTCTCTATACTTTTTATTAAAATTTGAGTAATTTAAAATAAACTTTCTGTATAAATTTTAGAGAAGTGAAGTATTTATGAATATAAAATGTTTTATATTGGTTTCGAATTGTTCGATAATTAAATTCGGTATATAAAGAATTTTAGGGAAAAAACCAGTACTCGTATAAACAATTACGAAAGTAGAATGCTTGATTTTCATTTGGCGTACTTTCTTTTTCCTGGAGATCATTGACCTTTATCTTTTCATTGGCTATAAGTTATATACACTTTTTCTTGTATTCTTCTCACACTCAAAACTAAAGATTTAATTCAACTTCTACGTTCAACAAGTAGTGCTGTCTTCAACACGATATATAGAAATTTACTTCAATATTACTGGAAGAATATTTTATAGTTATTCGGTTACGAAAAAATAATGATATGAATTTATTTACATATATATATATATATATATATACTTTTCATCATTTTACATATATATATATATTATTATATTTTATATATACTGTATATGTATCTGATTCAATTGTTTAGATGTTTAGAAGTGAATATCATGAGGAATATCTGCCACAGACGTCAACTGTATCATCAATTCTTGAAACATATGAAATCTTGTTTTTTTTTATACTGGAAATATATATATATATATATATATATTCTTATATATATATATATATATATATATATATATATATATATATATATATAAGAATGTATGAAATGAAGTTGGGAAGAAAGAAATTCAAAGTAAATTACTTTTTAATGGTACCGGTTTTTTCCCATTTTTTTGTTTCTAAGGAAATATTTGCCAAATTATGAATTCTTTAAAGCTACATGCAATGATAACTGTATTCATACAATTTTACAGGCATGTATTGATGTTCTACTCACGAACACAATTATGACTTTTTAAATGAAAATATATTCAATAAAATTCAATAAAGAATTAATTGTTACAATAAAAATTCAGTAAATTATCATTGTTTTTATACATATATATATATATAAACAATTAGGTTTATATAAATATAAATTCAAAAAAGCATCGGCTGAATGAACGATAAGTAAATTTAAATTAAGTAATACAAATTTAATATAATTAAAAAAAAAAAAAAAATTATAATTTATCTTAATAACGCAGCAAAATCAATACCTCAAACCTAATGAACGTCATTTCCAAGATATAGGCAACGGGAAGTTTATAGTACGTGAGCATTTTAACTAAGTTAAATATTTTAACCTAGTTATACTAGCATAAGCTTTCACGGATCTAATGGCAATTGTCCGGAATTAAAGGGCTCTGTATTTTTACATTACACTATCGTGTAATGTTAAAAAATAGATGTAAAAAATAGGATGTCCGGCCAGTGTATCTGCACAATCCCGACATCCTTTTGTTCTTGGCAGTCGTGTTTTTTTTAATTTTTAACCGATTTAAAACTTGCTTATTTATTCTAATTACCCATATATAAAAAAAATAATCAGGTACTCATACCGTCACTTCAATATACACATACAAACTCCATTTAAAGAAGTTCAAATAAGTTTAACTATGTTTAAAAACTTTATTATTAATGATACTTTGAAATAAAATATATTCATAAACACTAAACGTAAAGCTCACTGCTTAAGAAGTAAAAAAATTCAATAGATGCAGAACAAACAATAGAAAGGCGTTATGCAGATAAGAACTAAGAAGGCGTATAAAAATGTAAAAACAACTTGTAAAGTAGATACTGCATAAGGTATCTAGAGACATATTCAGTGTCGGATAACACACAACAGAGATCACAGCAAAGTTGATTATTGAATAAGAAACCATTATAGATAAATGTTTTAACATTTTCTAATAGTTGGATAGAAAACCCCAAATTTAAACCTGCTTTCACAAATTTTTGTTAATTTCTTTATATTTTTATTATTCAATTTCATGAAAATAGATTATTTTGAATGTTATAATCTACATAATAATCATTAAATTTATCTACTTCAAAAGATTTTTCTCAATATTTTATTCACAAATATAGATGGTGTATTTACAGAGAAATACATTATTAATATTTCTGTAAATATTTTAACGATTCAAGACTGCAGTATTGATGTACGGAAATCTAAATAACCGAATATACCTTCAGTACACGTTATCAGTTCATCATGATTTACTTTAGAGGTCAATAATATCTCAATATTTTTATACAGTTCGTGTTACTGACAAGGAGGTGTCTAAAAGAATATAACTGAACATTTTTAACATAAAAATACTTTTAGAATTTTTTTTTTTTTTAATTATTATTTATTTACATATACTTTATTATTATTATTAATGAATAAATGACACTTGAGGTATATAAATATGCCAGACAATTAATAAGTCGAATCCAAAATTTGTTGGCCAATTAAATTTTACGTTAATCAATATATCAACTGGTCGATCAATTGATGATTTTACTACAATAAGAAAATTGATTTACTCAATTGTGTTTTACCGAATTTTTTATCTAATTTTACGTTTTCGTACCGTACTGTACTTCACTTTAATATCAATCTCTACTTATCTTTCCCTACCGACCTGATGAATTTATGTAATTATCTTTCCTACAGAAACTTACACTCTTATATACCTCTCTGTACATAGATATTAGACAAGAAATATACAATTACAAACGTATTATATAAATATATACTTACAAAATTGGTTTTATATTATAATATCAAATAATTATTTCTGCAAATGATAACTAAAATTACTGTTACACTTGATTTACAGGATTTAAAAAGTTATGTAGTGAGATCACTTATAATAATTACTCAGATAATACTTTATATGAATGTTGTTTGAAGGTATTATTACAAGAATACAAAATAAAATTTTAAATTTTAAAATTCATAAAATTACACTATTTGATTATAAATCAAAATACGTTTTCATTAGATCATAATATTAAATAATTACTCGACTACGTAGGAAGAAATAGATTTGTTGAATGTACTATTTTGGTCGGTTATTTTAATAGATATCAAAAGAGAGCCATCTTAATAACATAAGTGAAAGAACAGAAAAAAAACCTATATTAAATAAAAGTGGATATCTATAAATATCAAACCGTTATCTGCCCCCTCCAAGCAATTTCTTGGTCTATGTCAGCCTCCAATTTGCTCTACAGCCTGCTAAACGTTTGAGTTCCTATATAAAGTTCGGTTACATTTCAAATTCTAAATTGTTCTGATTAAGCTTACAGTCTCCGTTCCCCATGTTCATTACTTCTTTGTTTTTTTATTTATGTCTGCCCATTTAATCTTCTATCATCGCAATATAAATGCTTTTAGTCTTTTATTTTCTTATTTCATAGTATCCATGTTTTACAAAATTATCCAAAAATAAGCTCCAAGGATAACACTTGACAGAACGCTTCTTCAGGTTTATCTTTATTGTTATTGTTATTGTCATTGCCATTGTCATTGTCATTATAATTATTATTTATGCTTATTATTTAATTGGATTCTTTCAAAAAAGTCGTTTTGAATCACTGCTGTTATTATCTTATTTCATTTTCACTTTTGGAATCTTTTGTCAAACTGGTATCTAAGTACGTGTAATATTTTACATGTTCAATTCTTCGTTCTTTATTGTACTCGTAAACGTGCAACAACTTACTTCCCTTGTTTTCAACACTTTTTGTTTTACTAATATTCATTTGCACTCCATATTATTCTCACAATATATTCTAATTTTGAAATCCTCTGATAAATATCTTTGAAATAAATAGTTTTTTTTTTTTTTGAGAATCAAGCAGATGTGGCTTTCAACCGGAATTTGTACGCTCGTTTTCGTTTGACATCTAACAAATTTGGCCTTTTCTAAATCTTTGCAACCATGGTCAACCGTGATGCTATTACCATACTTTACCAGTCGTGATGCTATTTTTCTCAAAATTTCATAAGCAATTTTAAAATTTATACTGGTACTCTTGCAAAATGGGTCTCATACCTTTCCTAATTTATCTTTCAGATAATTGATATTATTTCCAATAAATAGCATTGTTTTTTTATTTAAAATAAGAGGTACTGTTTGTTTTAGAATCTCAGGTCACAATGACTTTACACTAACAAGATATTCAACCTGACGCGTACTGAAAGTTTCCGAGCTTCTTCCCACATCCCAATCCAACTGCTCCAATCCGTTTACATATTTTTAGAAAGGGATACCTGTTTTCTTATCAAATGGTAAATAAATAGCTAAGGTAAGTCTTACAGTTTCCTTAGACTGCTTCAAATTTTGCTCTTTAAGACATCGCAAACTTCGTACTTACACCTTCACTCAGATTCGTGGAAATGCAAGAAATAAAAGTTTAGAAAAATAAAAAAGGCAGGATGTATTCTTTTTTTTAAATAGAAGAAGCAATACAAAACTGTATAATATTCGAGCAACACTTTATGAATAAAAAAATACGAAAGGTAATTTTTTAAATAAAAAACTTCAAAAATTCTATAATGATTTTCTTCTATTAATTGACATTAACAATGAACTAGAAGAAATATTTTAAAATATCAATTTACTCATGGATGATAAAGCCTGTTGGAAAGAATAATTAAATAATTTAAAATTCATAGAAGATAATGGGTTAATAATTTAAAAGTAAGAGTAAATTGCACCGCAAAGTTCAGAAGTTTGATATTTATAGAGTAACGTTACAGATTAATTTAGCCGATGAACGATGAATCCCAGTTGAATGGGTTTTTTATTATTTCATAATTATGTAGACATGTCAATAATATTTCGAACATTTTATTGTTCAAATATTTTTTTAATACATTTTCTAAACTTTGGTACTTAATTTTTTTCAGTTTAAAGAATTTTAAATAAAAATTATGTATAATGGTTTTACCAGTAAATTATGATTTCCCTTAGAGCGAAATTTTTATTTAAAACAAAATTAATTAAGGATGTTTTTAAATGTTTAATTATAATTCATTATTTGTAAAAATAACTAATGATCTCGTTTGTTATATTTAACTCAACAAACGCTGAAAGAAAGAAATAGAGAGATAAATGAATAAATAATGTATTGCCGCATTTTTACTGGAAGATTAGTAAAGCTGAGAAGTTTAAATTTATTTCTTTTAGATTAGATTTAGAAACCAACGGAAAGAAACGAAAATTAAACATACAGGAGAATAACAAAGAGTTAATTAAAGAAAAATTAAATATATTAAGATTTTCTAAAATTTGTTCTTAAATAAATCAAAATAAATGCTACTGCTTTGGAATCATTACTAAGAAAGAATTCAACTTGAAAAACAAAATTAAAATGGTAAATAACTAGATAACAAAAGTACATTAAAACTGATAATAAAATTAATAATGATAAATAATTGAAATGATAACTAATAAAGAAATAAATGTGAAACTGATAGTTATTGCCAAATGAAATAAGGTAAAACATATCTAAACCTGTCGTTGACGTTGAAATTATCCGAGGAATAATGATCAGAGGGAAGCTAATGGCGAGGAAAAAATTAGAGAGAGTTATGAATTTAACTGGAAGAGGGCAATAGAAAGTAATAACAAATTAAAAAAAAAAAAAAACCATTGTTATATGTATAAAAATGTTAAACGTTATATGATTAATAAAAATAAAAAAATCTGATGTGGACACTGTATGAATTCCGTGTACGCCTATTAAATTACATTTACAAATGTTTACCTGCACTTCATTTAAACTTATTTCATTTGAAAGTGAAACACAATCCTCCAATTCTTTAATAAAGTTGACAGTTATACAATTGATGAAATATTAATTTTTATTAACATCAAATATTTATACAATTACATGAAACATTAGGATAGAATAAAAGACCATTTATTATTTGTATTACTAGATTAGCATTATTCGTATCTTCGTGAGTTGTTGATTAACAAAAGTTTCAGATTTCTAGTGTGTCGTATAATTAAAAGTTAATAATTATTAAACTATTCCGTTTAGTTAACTCCTGTATACTGGTTACACATGTTAACTTCGACCTAACGGTGTAAAACAGTCAGATTTATTATTGTATTATTTTGTGAATAACCAAAAATTAAAAGGAAACAATCATACAGGAAAAAAAAGAAAGGTAGCATGAAGAAATATATCTCAAATAAACAAAAAGGTGAATATGAAGAGGAAGTAAACGTTAAGAACAGAGGAAGAATAAAAAGATAAATATAAAGAAGAAACTGATAAATATAAAGAGGAAGAAAAAACCAAAGAAAGAATAAAAAGTTTAAGTGAAAATTATAAATATAAAGAGGAAGAAAACGTTAAAACCAAGGAAAGAATGAAAAGATTAAGAGAGGATGTTGAATATAAAGCGAGAGAAAATTTGAAAACTAGAGAACGTATACACAAATTAAGATCAGAAGATTTATATCAAACCAAAGAGTGATTAAATGATTAGCAACAAAAAACAAATAAACAAAATGGTGATCAACTCCGTCTTAAGAAGAGTATTGTCTGACAATATCAGAGGAGTAATGAGTTAAATATAAGAATTTTTTGTAATTACACTTAAATTTAAAAAAAATTTTAAAAAGGGAGATGAATTCTGATTCAAACTGATGTGTCTTTCTTTGTAAGATCCAAATATTTCATTAATTAAAATTTTATTTTGTTAAAAATCTGGAATCATAATATATCACTGAAAAGCTCTCAATGAGGGCTTATTACTGCTGTTAAGACAAAGTCCAAAATCCAAACATTTTTGATTTTGGGCTTTTTTGACACTTGGATCTGTCGATTCCAATCAAAAGGGGAGGTTCACAACTAGATGTTACAACAGTCCTAAACCCAAAATCTCAACATCCTACGGCTAATGGTTTTTGAGTTATACGAGATATGTACATAGATACGTACGTACGTACAGAAGTCACGCCAAAACTAGTCAAAATTTCATGGAAAAAACGAATCGACTATTTTCAGAAAGAAATTAACGTATTTATAAAGATTGAAGCGGTTTTTGATAGTGAAACACGGACAAAAGTTAAAACAGAAAAAGTAGGTTTTTATTTAATAATGATGCAGGAGAATATTGGAAATTAAACGGATTTTAAAAAGCAAAATAAGTAGTTTAAGATAAATAGGATGTAAAGAAATTTTTAGCAGAAACTGCACGGAGACGAGCCATGTTAGTTAACCGTAAGACATCCAAGTATCGTTAATATGATTACAAAGGCAATTTTTAAAGTAAAAACTTTAAAGAAAAAAAATTACCAATCAAATAGCTGACGATTATAGATGGTGAAAAATCGGCTTTATAAATAAACAACCTTGACTGGTCAAAACACCGCGCGCGTTTATGCACACACAAATATTTTTACATTTATTTCTATATAAAAATTACATTTTTTTTTTTTTTTTAGATTTGTAAGTTTTTCTGAACTGTATAAGAGTATTTTCCTTAAGAAATGTTGTATTATTAGGATGATATTTTATAAGGAAACTGTTGTTCATAACTTTGAAAAAGGAGAATGAAATACGATGTACCGGAAATTTTACAAGAGGAATTAGTTCCCCTTCCTCTTTTTCCCTTCCTTTTACATCTATTCAGTCCAAAGAATCATCTCTTTTCCTTTAAGACGACGACCGACCATTTTCATCCACTCATAAGACTAGAGTGCGCTCAAGACGGCGTTACGTTAAAACGTTTTCTCTATTCAACGTACCTGAACGTCGTATTATAGTTCTTTACATCAATAACGCTACTTTTTATCTTACCACAATATTATTTTGTTATAAGTATACCTTTAAGAATTATCTCAGATTGCCTTTAAATAATAATATATTTTACGTTAAGTTTTCTTGAAACAGCTTAAGAAAAATAAATAATGAATATTTAATTACTTTGCAACCCATCCCTAAAGTTTCGCTTGAGTGAAAACCTAGCTTATTAGGAAATCATTTAAAACCCATTCATTTCAAAGTAAAGAAAGCTAAAGTAACGGTTTACATTAAATATTATTTCCTTTTTTTTAAATATTTTTTAAACATCGAGTATAATATTCTCAAAAATAAAATATTCCATTACTATTAAAATAATATCTTTCTAATCAAATGGATATTTGAAAATATTGTTTATTAAATTATTTATCATAGAAATAATTATTTTAAAAAATTTATTTCTTTACCTTTTTTAAATAATTAAGTTTTTCATCTCAGTTTTTGGTAATTTTTAACTTAAAAACAATAATTTTTTAAAAATTTAATAATAATTATTATAATTTTTTAAATATTTATTTATTTATATTTTTTGTTGTTTATATGTCGCTGACGTATCTAAATTATGTTTTTAACTGGAGAGTTCACTAATAATTATAAGGTAAGTTACAAATAACTCACTTCAAAAAAAAAAATTACGCAGAACTGCCCAAGAAAATCGACATTTAATTTCCAAACCCCTCATTATTTCGCGGACAGAAATGCACGGATATTCAGAGTACAACATACTACGTACTCAATCGATTGACGAGTAGACTACATACAAGCATCAATTTTAAACTCACTCTTCTATGATTTACTGCATAAGCGCGTGTGAAAAATACAGTAATACAAACTTCATATAACTTCAGATTGAAGTTGACGATTTTAACTGAAAAACGACACAACCAATCTTCATCAAATTTTCACATTCAGAACTTCAGTTCATTACTACAGCATAACTAATTTAAACTGAAATGATCTAGTAGTTTGAAGATTTTCGAAACACAAATTGCATCATACACAGGCTTATTTATTTATTTATCTCGTATATATAATGTTTTTGTACACCTCATACTTCAAAAAGTAAAGAAAATTCAACTTCAACTCTATTCTCACCGTGCGACCGAAATTAATGCTGTATGATTCTTCGAAAAGTTGATAAAAAACGAAAAACACTGTATGTTGAATATACATCATAAATAATGTACCAGTGCAGGTAGACAAGTTAAAAGGTGTTTACTAGGTAGTGTGAGCTAAGAAAAGCTGGAATGTATGATTAGTAGTGAATTTATATAATTGTTTCCTTAAACTAATACGTTTAAGGGTAAATTAAGAGAGAATTGTGATTATAAAATAAGTGACAGAAGCCAAATCGATAGTTTTATTACTGTTTTATGTTACGTTCAACTTGGTTTTTCAGTAGACAGACCTATTTATACGACTGCACAAAAAGGAGTGTAATGTATTTATGAATGTATGTTTGTTTACCGTGGCAGCTCAACAGCTGAACTGATTTAGTGTATGATCCCGCATTGGAATCCTTACGTTAACGGAAGTGTCATAGGATATATATATATATATATATATATATCACACACACACACACACACACACACACACACACACACACACACACACATATATATATATATATATATATATATATATGTGTGTGTGTGTATGTGTGTGTGTTTAAAAAGATTTGAAAAAATTATCAGATTAATTAGTCTTTTAATAAACCCCATCTCAACGCATAATTTCAACGATTCGAAAACCTCGTATCTCATACGTATGAACTTGTCTTAGTAGTGTTTTTACGCGATTGTCCAAAAAGGAGTGTACAGAAAAAGGAGTGAGCATATTTTCGACAGTTCAACAGCTGAACCGATTTAGATGCATGACCCGCGTTGGAATCTTTACATTACCGAAGTGTCATAGCTATAAATATATATGTGCAAATCAGTTTATAAAAATAGAAAAAATTATACTATATAAAAATGCTATACAGAAAATTGTCATCCGCACACTCTTTAATTATCCTATATTAGTAATTATTCTATATTAAAGAGCAATTTTGTTTTAATATTTATCTCTTGATTCATCATTATTTTATTCAATTTTTACAGGAATTACTGTGGTAGTACAACTATAAATTGCTACGATATTCTTTTTTCTGTATAATATTTATATAAAGAGCGCGTGTGTAAGAGAGAAAAAGAGAATACTATTTCAAAATATTTTATAATATTGTTTTATTAAGACAGACAATATTTTGTTCTGTTTGTTTTACGTTACAATTTTTCAATAAATTATAGTGTAATGACAGACATCTTAATAGAATTAAATTTGTTTAAGTATATTTCTGGTGAATTTCAAGAAAACTTACATTAACCTGATCTGAACGTTAAAAATAAATATTAATGATTTTAAAAGGGTCTTTCATTTTATATTTTATGTTAATGTTAAAGTATTAAGTGTTAATGTTAAGTATGTTAAAGGAAAATATTATGTGTGTAACCTTTGAAATGGGCTTAACACACACTGTCTAGTAATCGTTTTTCTAATATGTTTATCTGCGTTTCTTTCTGTTTCTAATGTATGCTGTTAATTCAACATACAATCCTTTTTCATTGTTTTAAGCAAGTTATTCTTTTAGCTAACCTTATAAGTAACTGGTAAAGACTAAAATTAAATTTTAAATAAATCCTATTTAACAAAATTATATCGTTTAAAAAAAGTCTTTTAATTTCAAATTTTTGTCCCCAAATTAAGGGGTAGATAGTTTTTAGATTATAATTTCATACCGAATCACAATGATATCAAAAACGAAGAAGAAGATATCAAAGATATCACAAAAAACAATTGACAAAAGTATTTTTTTTTTTTTTTTTTTTTTAATTTTCACTCAAGTCTTAAAGACAGTATTTTTAGATTTATTTTATTAAGTTTTTTAATTTTTAATATTTTTATTTGTTTTTTGCATAAACAATTTTAGTGGATGATCTATAATTTTATTCTGTGTTTGAATATTATTAAATGATACTATAAGCAACGACGTTGTTTAAATTTGACAAAATTTATTCCAACATAAATTTGAAGATTCCTTACTTTTGAAATTGAAAATTATTACTGTTATGTTATTTATATTCATATCAAAACAAAAGCAGTTAATAATTTTTAAAAAATTAACAATTAAATTAGAATAAAGGCGAGAAAACACAATTCAATTCTTCTCTGCTTACTACTATTACTTGTTTTTTCTGTTTAACCTCCGATAACTACGGTTCAGATAATACTTCAGAGGATGAATGAGAGGATGATATGTATGAGTGTAAATGAAGTGTAATCTTGTACATTCTCACAGTTTCTGAGATGTGTGGTTAATTGAAACCCAACCACCAAAGAACACCGGTATCCACGAACTAGTATTCAAATCCGTGTAAAAATAACTGGCTTTACTAGGACTGGAACGCTGGAACTCTCAATTTCCAAATCAGCTGATTTGGGAAGACGCGTTCACCACTAGCCCAACCCGGTGGGTTTTACTACTATTACTACTACTGCAAAAAAATACGGGCTAAAAACTCCACCAATGCCAATACATTGCCAACTTAAAGAGATTTTATTTTGTTTTTCATTTTATAAAATATTTGTGAGATAAAGATTACAAACTGCTTCCATTCTTATCGCATTTAGAACAAAATAAGGAAAAAACAATTCAAAGTTGAAGTTGAAAAGATTGAACAGTAAAATGTTTTAAAAAGATTATTAAATTGTTGGGTTTAACAGTAAGTCTATTATTGTTTAACCCTATTACAAGGGTAAAAAATCTCCTTTCTATGTTTCATTTGATTTAGAAAAGATAATTAAGTCAGCAGGTCATTTTATGAAAAAAAAAATAATAATAATAATAATGGATTGTTAACGATATACAAGCAATACTATCTATATAAAAGAATTTTTGTTATAAAACTTAATTTAATTTTGGCGTTACGTGATGACAAAACTTAAAAATATAAATACAGCTTCAGGGATACATTATTTAACTGATAGTACTTTCCTCTATTACTTAACCAGAACTGGGAAAGGTATTGTATTGTATTTGTATTTTGTATTTTGTATTTTGTATTTTTAAAATACAAAATATTGTGTTCAACAATATTTTTAAAATAATTTTTTCATTCGCAAATCATGGAAAATTTTGTTTCACGTATCATACACTATCGAATGTTTCCTCATATTAAGTTTTTAGCTGTCCTTTTCAGAAGGAAAATGTTGTATTTCACTTTATGAAGCATAATTCTAAGTTTACACGCGTCTGCGATCTATATAATAAATTGATTATGGTTGAAACTTCTACTAATTTCAAAGCATGCGCTATAAATACTCAAAAGTCTATAGTAGTATTCTAGAAAATTATGAGACGAAAAACAACAATAAGATTTTTGCGATGAAAATTAGCTGAAATACTTTCTCATCAATCAAAGAGTCCACAGCGCGGTCGACGGATCAGAGGTTTAAAGCTCAGAAAGAAAGAAAATGTATATTTAATAAAAATGTTTTAAATATTAAATATCTGTAAGAAAAATATTAATATCATTTTTATTTTATATCTTATAAATTGAAGATCAAATTTTATCATGCAGTGTTGTGATGTGAATTAAAAATTAATTTTAAAATTTATCAAATTTATTGGGAAATATTTATGTAAAAAACATTTATTCGGATTAAATTTCAGAAATAAGGCATTTTATTAAATTAAAATTGTATTGTTCAAAATTTAAATAATTTAAAAGGTCAATAAAAAATAATAGAAATTTTGGTTCTTTTGTGAAATTCCTTTTAAATTTTATCTTTTCATACTTATGATTATATTTATGCAATTCTATGTTATTCAAACAAATCTTCTTCTACTATCAAGGATAATAAATTGTTACCTTTCATACCCGATGCAATTATTTCTTATCGTTTATGATTCATTTATTATTTTTTATTTATTTATTTTTTATTTTTTTGTAGCAAGTAATACATTATAGTATATTTGCTTCAATAGCATACAATGTTTTTATACGTGCTTATGAAGTACAATATCCTTGTTTAAACTTGCCAAGAAAGTTAACTCAAAAGAGAATGCAGTAAGTAAGGTAGAGCAATATGGAATTCTACATCGGTAAAGGATATGTTCTAACGGTCATCAAGTGGTTATGTTTTAAGTGAACGGTCCTACTGTTAACGAGGCATTAGAAAGACATGAAGAAAATAAATTTTTCTACGTAAAAGATGTACCTAGAGAATCGTTAAAAGTTACTGTTCGATAAGGTTGCATTATTTACTTACTGCTGGTGTAAGAAATACACCACTACAAAATTCTGCAACGAAGAATACAACAAGGGAACGGAAGCGATTCAGATTGTATGTGTTATCTGCAGAAGGTTTGAGCTCATTCCTAAATCGATCGAACCTGACCGCCGTCAAGTTTGGTGGGCCAGAAGGCCAATAAAAATCTATGTATCATCTTTAGACGAAAACATTTTTTTTATATAGCGTATGGCACCAAAACACAACACCAACTACAGTCAAAAATTACAAATAAAGATTTAACAAATTAATATAAGCTACTGATTCTGGAGTCACCATCAGGAAATCTACAGAATTTCCTTCACAAGCTGTCCTAGGGCAAACTTCTTTGATGGGTTTACCAGTTTGATTTTCACCACACTCACAAAGAGGCGTCAGTATTTTACCCCATTTATACAGGAAATAAGCGCCCTACCATGCTGAGTTCGTATTCTGTTTAGCGTTGACCATGTCTTACGTGGAAAGTCAAAACCCGGCGGCTTTTGAGTAATACATGGGATTTGGTTATTCTGCTTTGTGGTCCATTCTTGACGCCAGGCGTCAGTTAGATTAAATCCGTCCTCTGTGGCAGCAATTGCTGTTTTGATAGGTGGCTTTCTAGATTGAAGGCGACCACGATTGGCATCCTAAATTTCCTGATGTATTGGTAGGTTTCGGTTGTCCATAATCTTCCTGTACTTTCTTACAAGAGCGTTCATACAACGCAGGTTTTGGGGTGGTATGTGGCTCAATACCGGGAGCCATTCCGCAGGAGTAGACCTGATAACCTCGGCAATCATTCTCATAGTGTTATTAAGTTGAGCATAAATTCTATGAACATAAAAGCTGTTAAGCCACAGTAACGCACAATATTAAGCAGCCGAAAAGACGAGGTTCAGAGCGGATATGCGCAAAGTGGAAGCCGATGCTCCCCACGTTGTTCCACAGAGCTTATGTATAATGTTGTTTCTCGTTTTCAATCTCTCTGCAGTTTTCATTAGGTGCTCCTTAAATAAAAGCGTTCTATCAAGTGTCACGACTAGGTATTTTGGTGTCTTATTTTCAAAGAGCGATGTATTCTTGAATAGAATTTTAAGCTCCCTATTAGCGAACTTGTTACTCAGATGGAAGCATGACACCTCTGTTTTATTAGCATTTGGTTGCAGGCGCCATCTCCGGAAGTACCTTCCCAGTTTCTCCAGGTCAGCCATCAGGACCTCCTCCGACTCTTCAAATGATCTAAATTTTGTTGTTAGCACCCAATCATCGGCGTAGCCATGGTTTTTAGATCTTGTCTCTGGAATGTCTGCAACATAGAGGCTGAAAAGGTGAGGCGTAAGTACCAAGCCTTGTGGCAGGCCATTCTTGGGTTTCCTTGGTGAGCTTACATAGGATCCCATGATAACTTGGAACATTCTGTCGTACAACAAGTTATTAAGGAGGCGAGCTGTTTGCATGGGATTAAACGGAGGCCCCTTACAAATCATGCCTTCTCTCCAGACAGTGTCGTAAGCGGCCGATAAATCACGAATGCAACAGAGGTTTTAAGATTTCTTTGGAACCCCGCTTCAATTGACGTTGTTAGCGAGAGAACTTGGACGGTACAATTTCGTTTTGGCCTAAAGCCTGCTTGTTCAATTGGTATATCGTAAAATAATAATGGATTCATTACTAGTAATTAAATGGAATGACAGTTAGAAAAGAGAGAGAATTAAACAGTTCTCGATATCTATATCAAATCAAGTTTTGAGAGGAAAACAAGACAATGAGAGAAAAAGAAATATGACAAAGATAGCCTGATAAAATTTCTGCCTTGTATAATATCTCATTTTATTACTGTATGTTAGGGAAATTAATGAAAGCCTTACTATAATAAAATTTTATGTTACATTTTACACTGAAATCTACGCAAACTTTAATTAACAACAGAATAGTTATATATGACTATAATAGAAGATGAAATTTAAATTCAAAGATAAAGGACATTCAATCTACAGTTTTACGTATTAAAAATATTTAACCGTTTATAGAAATTGTGAAAACCTCAGAAACTCAATTCACATTTCATCACTGAAAAAGTTTAATTCCAGTGTTTAATTCTACAGAGACTAATGGAATAATTTTAGCGCCTACAGTGGCCTAAAGAAAATTAGTACCAGTTTCACATTTCGTTAGTCGCCAAATGTTCTTACAAAAACGGCCCCCATGGGTGCTTTGTAACCGTCTGCCAGTAACGTTATTACATTTTCTTCATTACCCTTCTAAATCCACTTTCCGCTACTATTTCTCATTTTATTTTCTGTTATATTTATATATCAAATTTAAACTCTAAGGTCTAATAAAACCAAAATAAATCTTGTTTTAAACCTAAATCCATTGCATTCAAAATAATCATCATTATAAGGCACAATGTGGATTCAGTATACTCGTATTTTTGTGCATTTTTACTCGATACACAAATAGATAAAAACTATATGAGTCGTTAATAACAACAATATACGCTAGAAAGTATGAGGAAACAGCTGATTTTAAAAGCAGTTGTTATTAAATATCTCAAAAGCTATTAATTTAATTAAATACATGCTTTACAGTTCATAAAAAAATATGCATTAAATTCGGGACAAGATATTATAGGTTAATATATATATATACAACGGAACAACACTATTTAATTTATCTCAAATATATTCGTTTGATAAATGGTAAATATATTTTAAGTTTTACACTTTCACTGTATTTATTTATTCTTTGAACTTAGGTTTGTCATTTGAAAACAATTTTTTTAATTTACGTTTGTTTTAAAAGAACTGACAATTAACAAGATTTATTTTATATTTTTTATGGTAATTTTATGTTAAGGAAACATCCAAAATTGCATTGATTTAATAAATTAAATTTTGACACAAACGGAAATATATCTACGAACACTTATAGTTAAAAATATACATAATTTATTTTTCAGTTTTACGTAGAGGAGGAATCGTTAATTAAAAATATCCCTTCTGGCACGCCGGAAGGCGCACGTAGATTTCATCTGTGCTAAGTAGAAGATAAAAAAGATTTCCACCTTAAAGTTAAGAAAAACTTCAAATTTACTCAATATGACAACGTTTGCATATGAAAAAGTTTCACATTTTCAGCATACGAAAAGCATTTTACAATTCCAGAATTATTTTGCTCTTCCCTTGCCGTAAGGGTTGGTCATATCAAAAATTGTTTCAGATAAAATTTATAGGTAATGTTTTAACCACTTTTAAACAGATTCAATACTGTGCCTAGGGAGGTATGAGTTTTTTTGTTTTCCAAATCCCATTTTTCCACCCCTTGGGTCAATGGTTGGTGATATTAAAAAAATTACTAACATACGTTTTAGGCTTTTATCCAAAGAATAGTGGGAACATTAATCAAATTCGATGTTTTACTTAATAAGAAAGTTATAGCGATTTATTATTTTTTTGAAAAAGCCCTCTATTTCCGCCCCCATGGTCCGATTTTGGCCGTTAACGAACTCGACCGAAATTTTGCGAAGAGTTATTTTTAAGGAACAATTTGAAAGTGATTAGCGCAAAGTTACGGCAGTTATCGTGTTCACAAGAAAGTGAAGTATATATATATATAAACTTTTGAACTGACGGTGATTTTGGGGTTTAGGGGATTTAAAACGCGAAAATATGACGAAATTTTCCGTAAGTCGAATAATGGTACCAATTACAATAGGTAGATTTCATAAGAAATGTACCTAAAAAAAATGTTTGTTAAAAGTGATTATAATTAACAGGATGAGTGATTAATTATTCGGAAATACTACCTGTCTTATTTAATTTATCTTATAGTTCGTAGTTTCTTACGGGAATGAATTTTAGGAATGTATCTGGTTACGGACAGAGAGCTAGTTCTAAAACTAGCATAACAAGTATAATATTTGAAACATAAACTTTGCACTATCATAAGAATAAATTTTTAATTCCAGTGACACGAAAAATTTAAATATACGTAAATAAAAATGTTCAAGCAAAGGATTTTCTTCATAAAAGTATTGCAAAGGGAAGATATACTTCAAACATTATGTTCATGGGTTAGATTCAGTAGGAGAAGTAAAGTACAGCTTAAATCTCCCTTGAGATGAACGTCTTCCCTTCTTTGGTTAAAACATTATAGTATGTTTGGTAATAATGGAGAAAAAGTAAATGCATAATGCATTTCTTATTTCATACCTTTACGAAAATTTAGCTGGTTTCTTAAATTGGAAAAAATTTGTCTGATTAATTTTTGTAAAAAAGCATTATGAAAATCATCTACAATACAACTTGAACAAATATTTCATCTCCTTTAAAGGTAAACTGGAAAATATTACAAAAAAATATATATTTTAAAGTCATAATCAAAATAAAATGATATTTCCAAAAAAGTTTTGAAATAAATGATTTTAAACAATTTATCTTTTAGATCTGTTTAAAAAGATGTTACATAATCGATAACGATATTTAAAATTTTGTCAATATGTATAAATGTTTTTGAATTTTTATATTATAGACTGTTAAAACTATACTCCTTTATTTAATCAACAAATTTTAATTTATAGTGAAATAGAAATAAAAATTAAATGTAAAAGCCTTCGGGTAAACAAAAGGATATATTATATTCGGTTATGAGCGCAGAAGGGTTACAAAACCGCTTAAAAAAGTACTTACGTAATATTAAATTGGTCCCACCTACTTTAAATTTTTTGTTTTACACAATTTTCCCCAGTTCTTATGATAAATGTTACACATTTAATGTACGTAAAACCAAGAAGCACTATTTTAATTCCTTTCTAACAGAGAAATTATAATTCACAATCCACATAGATATCGCATGATTGGTTGAAAATTGGCTGGATGTTGTTGGTCGCAGTATATTGTTATTTATTAGTATGTTAAAATCAAATAAAAAAGTTACAGAAAACCTTTTCGCTCCCCAATTTTCTCTTGGAAAAGTCTAGCTTTAAAATGCTTGATGTTTTTGAACATTTTTATCACCTGTCAAATCAATTACACTCTTTTCATTATAGGATCTAACGTACACAAGATGTAAATATGTTACGCCAGTGAATTTTGTAAATTCTCTTTAAACGGCTGACAATATTGTTGTATATGGACAATTTATAAGAAATAAATTACGTATTTTTTTTACTTATTAATAATTGATTATTGTTATTCTTAAACGCTAATTATTTTGATCTTTCGCCTATCACCTGTTATAACAGCCAGAAAATCTGAACCATGATACTATCCATGGGTAAAATTAGTTTATTTATGAATATCTAATTTCAGGTTTTATTTATATATATATGTTTTTTTATTTTTTTTTTTTGTTTAACAACGCCAGTTTCTTGGAACTGGAATTCGTAGATTTATTTGTAATTTATAAAATCAAAACATCACACATCTGTAATCACTCTGTCTCAAATAGGAAGAAATTATACTAAAACAAGTTATAACAGAACTAAATATAAAAATGAATTATAAGAATTCGAAAAGTATGGTAAATAAAAATATTTATATATATTTTATATATAATTTTATATATATATATTTTATATAATATTTATATAAAAATATATAACACTAAATGGGTGGACGCGCAATAAATCTTTTTACAAATTTTTAATTAAAGACTAAATAAAAATTCCCTAACCAAAGTTTTTACCTGGCATCAAACTGTATTATTAATATAATAAAAAGAAAAAACGTATAATAAAAGTAAAAAAAAAAAAAAATACTCTGTACGAGTATATTTGAAAACCCTGCAGTTTAAGTGTATTATAAAACTCATTATATTATAAATTCAGTCTCATTTGTCTTAAAATAAATAATAATTTCATGAAATGATAATAAATGGAAAAAACAAAATTAAATAAATAAATTACAAATATAAAATAGTTAACATTTATAATGTTATTTAGCTTTGCATATGAAAGATACGCTGTAACTTACAAAGACATGAAGAAAAACAATTTTCATCATGAAAAGTACTCTCTAGAAATTATAAGAGTTAGCCTCTTAAAATTTGAAGAGAAAAGTTAGCTAACTCGTAAAAGAAGTTCTTTTACTTTCCGTAAAAATTTAATGAATAATAAACATGTTTCAAGATGACTGTCATTTAATCTTTCTTTTTTATTTTAAAATATATTATATTTAGAAAACTTTCAAAAAATTAATACAACTTTAAAAACTTTTTATAAACATACATAGTTTATTTTTATAAAAACTGAAAGTATAACTCTAACAAAAATAAGTATCAATTAAAAAATATTTCAGTTGTAGGATTTAAGTCCTACACGATAATTTTATAGGTTGACATAATATTAAAAATGCTTAATGTAAAAAAGAAAACACAAATAAATGCATCTAACTCATAACATAAGCTTACAATTTAAAATTTATTTATTAAATAATGTAGATTAACTAATCAAATTATATTTGAGTTGTATTCTATAATATTAATGATCATTATACTGCTAGTCCAGTAAATAGAATGAAAGTTGTAATTGTAAAATTAGGATATTAATGAAGGCAATGGAATACCACTTCATTAATCACTTACCTTAGTAAGTCCGGCATAGAAAGTTTTCTTAAAATCTAGTGCTAGTTACTGTTGTGACTTGTGACTATGGACAAAATTGTTGCATTGCGCTTCTCAGATAGGCGTAAAATAGGTGATAACATTATTTCTGTGGTCCATGAAGCAAAATTCTGGGAGTTCTATTAGATGGCAAATTCTCTTGCGATGATCAAATTAATTTTGTTTGTAGCAAAATCAAACCGTACTGTTTTGCATTGAAACGTTTCAATAAAACGGCAGTCATTATTAAATATTTATTATGCTTACGTATATTCCCTATAAAATGAAATTCCATCTCTTTGGGCTACATCAAAAGTCAGAACGAATTTTTAAGATACAAAAAATGGTCTCTTAGATAGTTATCAAGTAAAGATAAGTATGAATCGTGTAAACTAATATTTAAAAAAATAAATATTTGGTGAAAGAAATAGTCCTTTATATTCTTAAATAACAATATCCAACTCTACCAAACCAGACAACGGAATGTTTTGTATAATTCAACAGAATACTTCACCATACACAAAAAGGCCCTCATTATACTTCTGTTGTTATTTTTAATAAATTACTAATTGAAAATCTTCTAACCATTTATCTAAATGCAACTAAAATGTTTTCTCTTAATTCACTCTGTCCATGAAAATGTAATATTTTTTTTTTTTTTAATATCCGGTTAATCTGTATCACGTTTTATGCGTACATAAATCCGTGCTCAAAAGAACTTTTAATTTTTAAAAGCGTCTTCCGAATTTTAAGTAATTTTCTGTTGTTTTTTTATATTTATTGTATTTAATTTTACACTTTTTGTATGTTTAAATAATTAAGATGAAAACCCGCCGATTCAGTCTAGTTGTTAAACTCGTCGTCATTGCAAAATTAGCTGATTTTCGAAGTTCTAAGATTCCTTGTAAAGATAGATGCTTTTATATAAATGTGAAAGCAAAACTATGGATATCGGTGTTTTTTGGTGGTTTGTTACTAATTATCAATACACCTCAGGAGTGGTCGACCTGAACCTGTTCCAGACTATATGTATATCGATAATCTACACTTACATTGCCTTACATCCCTAGCTACGTAAGGCCTGGCAAGCCAGTAACGGTAATTGCATTTGCCTATACACACTCATCCAGACTTGGCAGTAGCTGGAAAATTGGTTGGAGAAAGTAAATACAAATTAAGATGAACTTTGATTATACCCATGTTTACTTTATTGTACGAAGTAAAGGAAGTACTGTGATGGCGAAAAATATCGGTTTTCAGATTTCAACGGAAATATCCATTTTTACCATTCCTGAATCTATTTTGACTAGTTTCAGCGAGACTATGAGCTATGTATCTCGCATAATTCAAAAACGATTAGCCGTAGGATGTTGAAATTTTGGATTTAGGACTGTTGTAACATCAATTTGTGTACCTACCCTTTTGATTGCAATCGACTAGACCAAAAAAGCCCAAAATCCAAAAAAAAAAAATGAATTCTGAATTTTCCCTTAACTGCAGTAATAAGCTCTCATTGAGAGCTTATCAACGAAGTATCATAAGTAGTACTTACTTTCATTGGTTTGAGAGTTATAGTCAAATAAAATTTTAATTAATTAAATATCTGGATCTCACAAGAGGATCGGTTCAAATCCGACTTCATCTCCTTTTTATTATTTTTTAAATTTTCTTTTTTAATTTAAATGTATCGATTTATTAATAATTGTTAAATTCTGATTGTAAAGAATTTGTACAATTAATAATTATTCAATAATAATAATAATTTTTAAAAAATATTTGAAAAAAATATAAAAAGTTATTAATGAAGTAGAATTTTATGTATTTTTCATATTTTTTAAATGTGTATATGTAATTTGATAGCGCACAAGGAAGTCATGTAGTGACCACATCAGATTTTTAATCTAAATAAGCTAGATCTAGATAAAATATTAAATTATTTATATGAAGTATTAACTACAACCATTACAGTTATGCCAAATAACGAATGAAACAGTAACATCCCGAACTTACTCAAAACGTTTTGGTATGATTATTGTTTTATTTATTATATTGAAACATTGATGATATGTATCTTTCAAAAATAAAAATGGATATACAAGTTGCTCAATTTAAAAGAGGTCTCATCACTCAGTAGTTAATAATAAATGTATATTATTGTTTAAATGCATATAATGGCGTGAGATGGCTAAAATAATAAGGAAGATATTGGTACGACTACAGCTAGATTGGGAAGTGAGGAGCTGGAGTGTTTATCGCCTTCACATTTTAGTAGGCCAGTCTATGTCAAGCACTGGGTTTTAAACAAGGTTGCATAAAGGTGAGTTGAAATGCGCTTAACTGTTGAAGAATGTGTATTTGTGATACCGAATTTCACCAGTGATCACATCCAAGAGACCTCGATTGAAATTTCAGACTAGCTTGAACCTCTTGTCCTATCAGCAGTCTACTCTTCTTGTCCATCACATGACCTCGAGGATTATTTTGTGAGTATTTTGTAACACTGGGCCCACGTTTCGTAGGTGGGGAATGGAATGCTAAACATGTTCACTCTGGCTTAAGACTTATAATAACGAGGGGTCAAACATTGAAGAACTGAATCATCAACGTGCATCTCTATGTGATCTCCGGATTACAGGTGACAAACTGGCCGTCGGATCTGATTAAGATTCCGGACCTAGTGGATGTTTGAACATCGGGATTGACTGTGTAGACTTTTGTAAAGGTTAGCTACGATTCAACATCTGATAATTTGCCTATCCTGATCTATAAGCACACCCGTAAATAGAAAGAAGAAATGTCCAATCCGACAAAACAACAGGACAGATTGGGAACCTTACAGTAGCAGCATCGAGGATATCTGGTCGTATCCATTGTGTTGAAATGTTTAGCTGATATAGAATAAGCGACGAGATACCTGACCTTTGTGTTTTAAGAAGCAGTCTAGCGCTCAACGCCTGGGTTCAAGAACGAAGAGCAGAGCAAATGGACTCTACAAAAACTAATGAATCTCATTTCAGTAAAGAGGCGGGTCAGAAGGAGATGACAATGTTACAGGAAGCAAGAGGATAATATTAATTTACAGAAGATTGCTCAGAGGTTAAAACTCCTGAAGTCTTTCAAAGAGGAGACATTTAAAAACTACCTTTATCTTTCACCTTTAAAAAGAAACAAATGCTCTTTGTGGAAGGCCACGAAAAGTTTCAGTGGCAATCGCCTTAGTCACCACCACTATGAAATCAGATGGGTCTTGAGCTAAAAGCGACAAGGAGAAGGCCGAACTTATGGCTAGTAACATGCGATCGGTCTTTCACCCACTTAACATCTATCTCGCTGGTGAAGAGGAAATTTTGAATTTCATAGAAAGCCCAATTCCAATGAGTCTTCCGATTAAGCCTTTCTTATCTATGGAAGTACTGGAAGTGACAAGATTGATATTAAAGAAAAAATGAAACAGTTAGATCTCGAATCTAAAGAGCTATACTGATTATTATACAGGAAATCGTAACTAGCCCTATCTAACAACCTACTTTTGTACCAAGTAATTAAAATATGAAATGAAATTCTTGGATACAGCGAGTAGCAGAAATATAGTGATTATTCAGCATGCCCTGACTAAATTTGGGTGACTAATTACACTGAAATCATGGTTTACCGAAGAACAAAATTCACGAGTACTTAGGGTTACGCGTGTTTGAGTGGAAATCGAACGATTTACAACTAAGTAAAAAATAAAAATTAACGACCCTTGTAAACTATCTATCTGTCAACCTTTTAGACAATGGGAAAGATGAAACATGATTAAAGCGGGTACATGAATTAGATCAACAAAATTAATAGTGAGTGATACACGGAACAAGGCCTCTCTCTCTTCTTAAGTCGTGCATCATCAATGTTTATTTTTATGTTTACATTTATGTTTCTAAAGTTATTTGTTCCTATGTTACTATTTTTCTCTTTTAATGTTGTGATTTTATTCGTAGTACTGAACATTAATATGATCTCTAGTTTAATTTTATTTGGACTTTATCAATGCTTAGCCACCTTTCATTTACTGTTGATAATTAGAATGAATTTAATTAAGGTTTTTCAAGGGAAACCCTTTTATAACTAGATTGTTGTCATGAAATTTACTTATTTACAAAACCGATTGTAAATATAGTTTGACTTTAACTTTGATTGTATGAAAAATTATACTCATTTCTTTGTTCATTATTGTAAATTCCTATAAGATATTTAAATTCTAACATTTAATTATGATAATAACATGTTGTAGTACATTTTATTTTTAAAAAATTGTCCTTTTAACTATTTTTAATATGAGACGGCTCAAATATTCCCTCATTTCTCATTTACAAATACATTTCTTCTCAGTGTAAATTACTTAAAAGATAAATTATTAACATTTTAGTTATTGTTATACTAAATCTATAGAAAGTGCATGTTATATTTAAAAACAAATATATATTGCTACTTAAACAAAACTGAAAAGTCGAAAGTAAAGAAATAAAAATAAAAGTAGTTAAAACAAACTATAGGCCTACTAACGAATTTAACATTTTTAATTTCATTGTAAGAAGATAAAAAGAAATTCGTCAGAGAGATCACGTAGAATCGGTAAATTTTCTAAAAGATTGAACGTAAACTGTAGCGTCATTATGACATTTTTAATATAAGATAAAAAATTTCCTGAAACAACACGCTAATATTTTTTTAGCAACAATATTTATATAAAAATTTTATGTGCTACGTTTTTGGGGAAATTAATAACTAGAATTTATTTTCGTAAAGTAATATTTCCTTTTAGAAAAAAAGAAAATAATATTTTAGAAAATTGTACGTATTTTCTATTTTTAGAAAATAATATTTTCTTAAAGAAAACAAAAGTTTCTCAACTGTAATAAAATAAAAAGTAAAATGATAATAAAATTCTTTATTAAAAATTATGTACCTTTATCTAGCCCGAAAAAAAATAATTTTATGTTTTCATTTTTGTAAAAGATAACAAAAAATTACAACATATAAAAACATTATATTTTTTTAAATCTCATGTTTAGGATTCTACGTCTTAAAAAGAAAAAAAAACGTGGAAAAAAACGTGGAAAATAACTTTATAATTATTTTTATTTTATTATTTTTTTTTTTTTTTGTAAATTATATGTGTGCTTTTGAAATTTTACAGAAAATTACATATAAGATAGTACATGTATATGAATAAAGAAAATGTTTGAGTATTAAACTAAACTTATCTTTAATGTAATGTATGCAAACCCTAGTTTAATCTCAGGAAGAAGAAATCCTCAACAAAACAGAAATTAACATTCCTTCGAAGAGATTACTGCTTTAGCATATTAGAATAGGCCTATATATTTTAATCTTAATTTTGCATATACATAAGGAAAGCTTTCCTTTTATGATTCCATTATCTTGTGAAATTAAAAAAGAAAACAAACTAATCATCCTATTATAAAATTGATTAAAAAATTAAAAGTTTATAAACTCATTTTTCAGTAAAGGACGTTTTTGTTATCTTTTCATTAGCTAAATAAAATTTTAAAGAAGTTTTACCAAATTTAATTGAATAAAGTATTTCTTTAATACGACTATTCCTGCTATGTAAATCTGATTTAGTAAAAGTATAATACCAGAATTTTAATCAAGAAAAAAGTATATGTATATGTATAAATGAATATGAAGTATGTATTTATGTATTTTATGTTACAGAAACTAATCAGAAAAAGCAGCTGTCCTGTGAAAATACAATTTTTTTTCCCCAGAAGCTGAAAATGAAAAAAAAAACAGTTTACCTTACGTCATATCTTATTTAGCTTTAATCTTCTAATATTTCCATTGCAAGCTCTTTATCAGAAATGAATTGAAAAATACAGTATCTGGTAAGAAACATTATTTTGTACACAAATTTTTCACTTGAAAGAAAATTTAACTAATAGAATAAAAAATTTGATGAAGCAACTTTTTCTCATTTCTTTTTGTAAAATGTAGAAAATATTTACATCTCTATAAATATATTTGTAGTTTCATCTGATCGATTATATATACATATACATTATTTAAACAAAAAATATATTGTAGGATATATTTTATATAATTATTTAGAATTGTATGTAACAATTTTTCTTCTTTTTTCTGTATTGTATGAACCTAAGTAAATCCCAACATAACATCTACATCTTATTCGCAATATAATATAATAACATATAACGTAACACACACACACACATAATTGTGTGTTGTGTGTGTACAGTTATTTATTTAACGAAATAACTGGTATTTCATTATCTAACTGACTTAATCAGTTAAAGTGTAAATAAATGTACTACGTAAACTTTACCTAGTTATTCTACGAAATACTAATTATTTTATAAATTAACCGATGATAAATATTTAAGTGTTTAAAAAATACATTTAATATTACGGCGAAATTAGTTGAATGGTAATTACAAATAACAGGATACATATGCTATAGCTGTGTTTATTTAACTAATTTTAAATAACAGTTAAAAATACACCACTAACAAATTTATGCGCGTACAAATTCAAAAGCTACCAATATATGTAGATTTTAATTTTGACTTACGTATATTGTTCTTTAATGTAACATTTATACACAATGTGATTTAAAATATTCTTTAATGGATCTTCGTCTTACTTAGCACTGAACTAGTGATAACGTAGCACTGAAAATTAGTATACAGTCTTTCATATTTTTCTAATATTCAAAGTAATTTTTCCAGCAAAGTTCAATAAGATGGGTCGGAAATTTGCGTTGTGAGTCAAGGTAATTTTTTAAGTAAAAATTCATTTAAAACAACGTGAAAATAAGTTTTAAAAAAAATCTTTTTTAACATTATACCCGGATGATTCAACAACGCCATAACACTTTAAAAGCATATAAAAATTTATTGAGATAAATTCTGTAAGTTATCTCAATAAAGTAAGTGATAAGTTATCTCAATAATACACTGAATTTACATTCATTTGAGGTTTTCATTTCATAGAAAACACATCCACTTTGTCCCCAACATTCACTTTGTTCGATATGGCTTCCATTTGTAATGCGACATACACGTACATAACAGCTAAAGTCGATTTCATTTCAGAATGTAGCCAGCAAATCGGGCGTTACCTCTACTTCAGCTGCGAAGTTTCAGCTCAATAAAATCAGAGCGAAGTCAAATCTGAGAAGCAAGGTGGCCATACAATCGGACCTTCACGACCAATCCACCGACCTGGGAACCGAGTATCAAGAAAATCTCAGACTTCTAGGCGGTTGTGTGTTGGTGCCTCGTCTTGCTGGTGGTAATGGAGTCCATCTTGGTCATCACCGTCTAACTGAGTAAATAGAAAATTTTTAAGCATGTCTAGATAAACGATACCATTTGCGGTTGCCTCCTGGAAAAGAACGGGTCGGACAGTCCTTTTTTGCTTAGGGTAAAAGAACGTTGACTTTAGGGTTATCACGAATGTGCCGCAAAGTTTCATGAGAGTTTTCGCTACTTCATACTCGGCAGTTATGGGTGTTCAATTTGCCACCGATTTGAAACTTTAACTCATCACTAAAAATTATATTGTCTAAAAATGTATCGTTTTCTGTAATTCTATCCATCATTTTCACAGAAAACTGCGGCCGAGCAACTTTTTCGTCATGGCAACCGTTTACGTAATACGCGCCAAAAAGTCGTTTGTGGAATGCCTCACGTGAAACACGTCGACTTGATTTCTTCGGACTACATGTAAAGCTTTCTCTGACTTGTTCTATAGCAGTTTCAGAGACGTGTGGGCGTCCTGGTGATTTTGTTTTTTTAACAGAACACTCTGTTTCATTAAAGGTTTGGTACCAAGAGTAAATTGTAAACCTACTAGGAGGCTCCCTACCGTACTCTGAAAATTACGTTGAACTGCAGTTGCTAACGCAAATCGTGAAACGAAAACACACAGCGAGCACATTCCGTACCAGTAAATGTATCCATTTTCAACAACACTGGTAGCCAAATTCGGTACTAATGAACTACGTGAGTAAAAACATGATGCTTTTGATGTGAAATGAGATCTCAACCGAATCTGTACGTTATCTAAATAAATTTTTATATGCTTTTAAAGCTATGAGGTTCTTTCTGAATCACCCGATATTTTATATAATAGGTATACTTTAAGATTATATTTTATAATTCATATTGCATTTTAACATTATGTGTGTTTATACGAACATAAACATGTTGAATTTAAAGATAAAAATATAATTTATAATTTTGTATTTCTAAAAGCTTTAGCTCACACTTGTTATGACTGCTTTAGTCTTGTTTCTCTCGATTCTTTTTATATTTATCTAGTCATACGCTAACATTTCACTCGTTTTTGCTTTCTGTGAAATATCACATAGACATCATATCTGGAAAGATAATCCTCATTTAAATAATTAGAACCGACTTCAAAATGCAAAAAACGTGAGAGGTGCTTTATTTATTATGAATTTCGACATTTTGAAATCGGAATAAATTAAAAGCAATAGGTTTGGACTTAGTTGTTTTATTTTTTATTCCAACTTCAAACGTCGACATTAATGAAAAATTGGAAAATATTATTTTACTTTATTTTGTTTTTATGTCGCGTTTACTTTCTTTTCAAAAAATTAATTCTACTCCCATTAAAAACAAAATAATAATACGAGTATTTCTACTTTCTTGTACGAAGTAACGGTAGTATTTTGATCGCGAAAAATTTCGGTTTCCAGATTTCAACGGAAATATCCATTTTGACCATTCCTGAATCCATAAGTTTCGGCATGACGTGTGTACGTACGTACGTATGCATCTCACATAATTCAAAAAGGATTAGGTGTAGGACGTTGAAATTTTGGATTTAGGACTTCTGTAACATCTAGTTGTGTACCTACCCTTTAGATTGCAATCAACTGGACCAAAAGTGTCTAAAAAAGCCCAAAATCCAAAAACTTTGGCAGTATTAAGCCTTCATTGAGAGCTTTTAACGATATATCGTAAGTGGTACTTATTTTCATTGGTTTCCAGAGTTATAGCCTCATAAAATCTTAATTAATGAAATATTTGGATCTTACAAGGAGAAGGCACACAGATTCAAATCCGACTTCATCTCCTATTGTTTTGTAACTTTTTTTTAAAATTTAAATATATTGATTGATTAATAGTTATTAACAACTGATTGTAAAAAAAATTTACAATAAAAAAAAGTAGGAATCATATACGAATTTATTAATGAAATAAAATTTTATATACTTAAAATGTAAAAAAAATGTGTATATGTAATTTAATAGGCGTTCATGGTGTCCACATCAGATTTTTTTTTTTTTTTTTTAATACCATAGTGGACATTTGATACATAATTTAGTATAAAAATTACGAAAAAAACGTAGATGTATTTTACTACAATTATTTTTATATCTATTAAATAAATTAAAGAATAATGAATTTTCAGTCGTAAAAATCGGGAAAAATGTATTTTTCTTTTTTTTTATAATTTACTGTGAGAGTAGAGATTTTAACAAATCTCTACTCTAAGATTTTTTTTTAACAAATTTAAATCTCATAATAATGCAGAAAATAACTAGCTATGTATAACAATGATGTGGTACGAAAGAAAGGATACCCTTTCGTGATGCAAACTACAATTATGAGGGTAATGCATTTTTTAAGTATTATTTTCAACACCCTTACATATTACAAAACATTACAAAGAATTTGAACATTAGAATTCATTAAAATTAATATAATAAATTTTTAAAACAAATAATTATAAAAATCCTAATTTATTTATAAAATCTCTAAAATTACATTGTTCTTTACTCCAATAATTCTACATAATAATACAACAAATTAAAGAAACAGTTTATTAATAAGAACAAAATGCTTCACAATGTAATTATAGAAATGTAAGTAATCAAATATTCTGAAAATTAAAAGCTGTAGTTCTAGTCATACAATAAACAAATGAACGTTTTCATATATAAAATACTTAACTACTTTTTAGTATGCTAAGTAATAGTAAAAGCACATTTTTTATCGTGATTAAATTTTACTCATTCATTTCTATTCAATAAATTTAATTATAAAAATGAGAAGTACATTAAAAAAAAATAAGTTAAATAAATAAATTGAAATAAACTTGTATTTTCCCATTTACTCTTATTTAAAACGAGTCCTTTCTTGATAGGGAAACGTTATGTAAACATACAAAACGCTGAGAAATATTCAAAAAGCTTTTCCTGCAATCGCATCCTATTGGTTGGTTAGTTTGAACGAAGCAACGACCTGTCCTGCTTCACAAAAGTAAACATGAGATTCGGGTTGAATTCAAGTGAAAAATTTACTGCTCTTTAGAGAATATTTCAATACAGTGTGTTCATATAACGAATAAACTTTTTATGCGGTATTTATTTATTTCGTAAAGTATTCCTTACTGAATTCTGCGATACCGATTTTAAATAAGAAATTGCATATTCTGAACAGCAAACGTATGTAAATATTCATAGTCTATAATGATATCATATGTTTTCTGAAAAATTTCTTGTTATAAATAGGAAAAGAAAAGAATAAAAATACTAAATAATTATACTCTCCTTTTAAATACTCCATTTTCATAACTCAAACGGGAATTAAATGATTTTAATTCCGTAACCATTTTTTTTGCTTGATTTTAATACTGTAACCATGAAGTTCGATAATTGTTTAAACTAAAAAAAAAAAGTTTAAATACGTGCCATTTCAAAAATATATGTTCATAAGTATTCAAAAAAAAATACATATATATATATTATAATATTGTGACCATTACAACGGAGTAATAAATAAGAAATATTTCACAATACTGATAAAAACATCTGCATCAAAAATAGTTTATGACTTTTTTTTTGTGGCAATTCGTGGTCTGACTCGTGCTGAAAAAATAACGAAACAGAAATTTAAAATTCAGCATTTAACTGAACTAGTACTTATGACAGCCGACTTAAAGTGGTTGATTAGTAACAACATACTGCTCTCACACTGAAGAAAATATCCCCAATTTTTCGAGGGATTATGGGTGGAATGAATAATCACAAATTGAACCAGTCTTTTACCATGTACCTGACGCTCTATATACGGCTCCTAGTTAATAACAAAGTTAAAAATATTGTTTTAAATGTGACGTCTGGGAGCAGAGAAGACATTATGAAAAGCCCGACAAAGCCATCATTTCAAAATAAAAGTCTTTTTGATGAGGTTTTTCTGTGGTAGTGGATTTACACTGAAACCTTTCAAAACGTGAGATTCACAAGATTATTGCATCGTGTGTTATTTGGTTGATTACCACTGACTGACCTTGAATCATTCCGGGTACTCTTTTTTCGTATTTTATGTCTGAACAAATCAGTCTAGCATTAAAGCAGAGGTGTTCGTCTGATAAAAATACAGCTATACCTCCTAAACTCTATATACAAATACATACTTGTGCATACTTTATTCATCAATCAATACCGCTATTATTATTAATGTGTTGTAATTTCTGTTGAAATTATTAGATTTACAATTTTTTTTAAACATAACAATACATATTTAGTATGTACGAGATCCACAGGTTTTTAGCATTAAAATATATCTTTCCAGGGAAAGATATGACTAAAACTAATCTCTATCATTATATTCACTAAATATACCTACTTTTCATTCTTATAACTTAATAGTTTTCATCCTCCAGTCTTCTAGTTTTTTAAAATATTTCTGGAAGTCTTTTTTTTTTGATAATACACCCAACTGTTTTATCGAGCTTTTCATAATGTACTCTCAGCTTTCAAATGTCACATTTAAAACAGTATTTTTAACTTTGGTATTAACCAGAAGCCTTATATAGAGCTTAAGATTCATGGTGAAAGTGCGCAGCCATTATATATATTAACTGAAAATTTTTGAATTAACGAATTATTGAATTAACGAATTTTTTATTAATTTTTAAATTAATTTTTTTTTTTAATTATTTTTTTTTATTTTAATTTTAAATTAATTAATGTTTTTATTTATTTTTTTAATATATTAACGGTATAACGTTTTGGAGAGATTCATGATGTATAACTCTGATACTTTAAATGTTGAGAAATAATTATTATCATCACTTTTAATGTGTTTTATGTGTTTTTCTTTTAGTAAAAAATTATTTGAATACGTTTATTGCAATTATTGTGTCTTAAACTGCGAGTCGTAATTGTACATCCGATTTAAATCTCCAGCTGCTTTCAGAAAGGATGAATTTCTGTTGGTGCAATCCTGCATATCCTTAAGGATATCAGCGGTTCTTTTGGAGTGTTGAAAGCAGAAAGAGCCAAACGTTTTTGAAATCTTCATTAATTTTGTTCTATGTATATGATAGTATTGTATTAGTAAGTATATTATATTAGTAAGTAATAGAAAGTGTCGATGTACAATCATAATTGTTTTTTTTAATTAACTGTTAATTGCTCTTTTTTAACTACAAATAATTTCTTGGTAGAGTCTCCATGGCAAAAATTGTAATAAGATAAAGAGGAAATATAATTTCATTAGTCATGTGTTCATTAGCCAATTGTCTTCATTGATGTAAATCTCAACACCATTCTACACTTACATTACCATGCATTGTACTGAATAAGTTAAGATTGTAACCCCCAACTCCACTTTTTCTTTAAACAATAATACGCTAGTAAACTATATTTTTCTCTAATTTGTCTTAAAACTATTTGATTTCTTGATTTTTAAGATAAATTTTCCAATGATTTCTGTTAACACTTCAAAATGATATAATATCTTTCTTTCTGTCGTTCCTATTAACTGATGATGTTTTAGGTTCTAAATTAATTGACATATTAAACATTAGCATTTATAAAAGATTAAAAAAATATTAATTTTCTGTAATAAATAATTTATTTTCTTTACGAAACTTCTTTAAGCTACATTTATTTCATCTTCATCCCTTTTTTCTAAATTTTTTGTCTCATTTAGCTTATTGTTATATCGCCCATTTTTATCATATTTGTTAATTTCCTTTCATCTTATTACTTTTCCGGTTAATATAGCTAGTATAGCTCTACTCTAAAGGGAATGCGTAGTAATCGATTTCAAATGATAAAAAATTACTTTTTAAAAAAAATTGTACCTCAAGGGGAGATTTTGGAGAAAAACTTTTCATTAAAAAAAAGAATCAAACTTTTAATATAATAAACAGCTGTTTTTGTTAGAAGTTATGCTAATACAACGTTCCGTGATTTTTTAGTATTTTCGAGATGATAAACAATGCACCGTTTGTGTAGATCATTCGTTCCCAAATTGGGCGATAACGAAAATTTGGGGCATTCTTTTTGGTAGGTAACTAAAAAGAGAAATCGACTACATGTTACCGAACGCGGCGACTTAGGGCTGTCTTTAAGTAAATTCGAGCCTGATATTAACAAACTAGTTAAAGAACATCAGATTGATCCTTCACATTAATGTAAGTGTAATTTTTTAATTGAAGGCTTTGTTTTAATTATTGTATTGTTATATTAAATATGCTATCACTATTGTTGTCATATAACTATATAGATACAACTGTAATATTTTTGAAAGCAATTTTAATAAAAAAAACTTCCAAATATGATTAAATATGCGTAATAACTGCTTTCATTTAAAATGTAAGTTTAAACTCAGACATAGGATATGCCTCGTTTAAAAACAATAATTGCAATTGCTGTATTTAAGAGCGAATTTTAAAAACAGCAATTGCAATTGTTACTTTTAATGGTAAGTTTAAAAATTTTTGGGGCGCTAGAAAATCTTTGATTTCTCGATGTGGGTGGTGGGTGAAAAAGTTCAAGAATCAATGGTATAGGATGATATCTTGCGAAATTTAAAGGGTATTGTATTATCGAACTGTTTTTTTTACTTTTAATAAGGCTTTCTTTTGGACAGTCTTTTAAACGATTGAACGGGTTAATCTCTAGCATGCGTTGGCTGGTGATATCATGAATCAGTTATCAGCTCTTCAAGGCGATAAAAACGAAAATTTCAGTGGTGCTAATTTCTTATCTAACAGAAAGCGTAAACTGTTAGTATCTTTGCACAAAGATCCCAGGAAGCTTTCTTGTTAAAAACTATTCAGAAATTGTTTCACGTTTGATATTTAAGATATACTTAAAAACGAAACCGATGATGAGATTCTCAGGCTGTCCTACTGCCTTAGCAAACAATACCAGTGCTGCGTACTCTAAAGTTGCGATGTCCAAAAGACTCCGCAAATGATTTCCCTCTGTCTAATAACAAAAACCTCTCGATGGAGAATCATATCATCGAAATATCCGGGAGAACTGTGTTAAGTCCACCAATACTGCTATGCGGCAGAAAATACAGAATGAGGCATTACGAGCTGCTTGAAACGGTCGTGACCAAATATTATTACTGTATAAGGGTAATTGATGCTAAACAACTACGAGTTGTCTTGAAGGACGTTGACGCTTTTAAGAAGATTATTGATTTCGTGCGTGCCCAAGGATTAATTGGGCCCATATTCAAGAGAAAGAACGAAAGGGCGTTCCGAGCAGTGCTGAAGAATCTGCATTACGCGATACTGACCGAGGTCATTCCAAAGGGATTTGAAGGCAATGGAAATAAGATAAGAACTATAATTAATGCATAACAGAGGGTGACGAAAGTACCGTTGTCGACATTATTTGTTAATTTGGAACTGAATGAATATAATAAAGAGATATTTAATCTAAAATATATTGCCAACTGCGGGATAAAATTTGAAACATCAAGGAAACCTCCCACGGCCCACTGCATCAAATGCCTATAGTATTGACATAGAAAAAATAATTGCGTGTAGCCTTATTGATGTGTTAAGAGCGCAGAGGATCATAGAAATGTGGACTGTCCTTGTCAGGACAGAAGTACCAAAGTGACATGTACCATCTATCAATTCCGACTAGCCTGCTAACTACACAGGGTGCAAGGTGTATAAAAAGATCTTGGTGTGAAAACAGAGGCAAAGAGCCCAGCATATTACGATAACGGCTAACCCATTAAAGAATCAGGAGAAACGAGTTACGATAGAATTGGGAAACACCAACTACCCTACGTTAGGTCAAGAAATAACAAGGATCTGAACAACAATTCTAAGAATCTCCAAGAACATATGCTGCGGCTGATGAGCGCAATGATTGTAACTCATTGCTGGGGATAAACCGGAAAAGATAACTCTAATATAGAGTTCTTGTACAGTAAATAAGTAACCTGATAAGCATACTAACCACGATAATTGACAAAATCCGTTGATCTCCAGATTCCTCGGGATTGCTGCCTGGAGCATGAGTGGTCTCGCCTGTCGACGTCGGGAACTAAAAGGATTAGTGTTTACTGAATCATTGGATGCTATATTAATCTCCGAAATTCACTTCACTAACCGTAAATACTTCCTCCTCCGGGGGTTATTTGGTTTACACAAATAATCACCCAGAAGGTAGGGTTCATGGGGGTACTGAATTACTCGTCAAAAATATTACAAAGCATCATCTACTACAGGAGTACAGAATCGACCACGTACAGGCAACTAGGTGACTGTATCTTTAAGATTATCTTCATTTTACTGTCCTCCCTGCCACGTGATCAAGGATGACCTGTTCTCTGAATTCATTTCGACGCTGCGTACCCGTTTTGTAGCTGGAGGTGACTGGATTTCAAATCAATCTCTCTGGAGCTCTTAGCTCATCACTAGTAGGGAGAGAGCATTAAGAAATTACATTACAAACGTGCACCTGAATGTCATCCTAGGAATCAACCTACGTACTTAACGTCCGATCCAGACTTATTAGATTTTTTGTCACCTCAGGTATTTTGCCGATGTACACTAAAGAAGAAATAGCTTCGATTTAACGTTTGTCATTCAGCTGTACTTCTTTCATTAGCACGGTAGTAGCAAAAATAACAAACCTCCTGTCCTATACAATAACAAGACTTGGACTCATACAAAAACTGGATTGAGGACAAGCTAAGTGAGCTTTTTCGGTTGAAAAGTTGAGCTGCTCTATATAATGTGACTCATTACTTGATCACAATTCTGCAGAACGCAACTTGGCGGACAATATCGGAGTACAGCCGTGGTAGACAGGGAGGCACATCCTACCCGCGGGAGGTTAAGGATTTCTTATTTCCTCCGAGAGGAAGCGTAGAAGGAGGTGGCAATATTACAGAAGGCCTGAGGATAGAACATCTTTGTACAGTGTCGCTCTTAGATTAAAACGGCTGCTGAGGTCTATTAAAAATGAGACGTTTAGAAACTTGAGAATATCTTCTCTTTGCAAAAGGATTATTACTCACTAAGGAAGACTTCAATAAACCAACATCATCGTTTCAAGCTTTAAAAACGTTGGATGGGTCACAGACTCAAAGCAACAGAGAGAAAGCTGACGTATTCGTAAGGCAACTTGAGAAGATCATTTAACCTTTTACATAAGAGGGATTGGTGAGGAAGAGATAATCTAATTTTTCTGTAGCCTTATTCCTATGAAATTTTCTATGAAACCGTTATCGTCAGAAACGTTCTGCGAGCAATTAGGAGAGAAGGGAATAAAAAGAAAACTCCCGTGTACGACTTGATAACTAATAAAATGCTTTTTATGCTTCCATTCAAGGTCATCCAGTATATAACACGTATTTTCAATCATTCGAAAAGTCATTCTCTTCAGTCATTTGGGCATTCTTGTAACCACGAGCTTCCCGACGGAATGAAGGTGTCGCAGGTGGTAATGATTTCGAAGCTGGGTAAGCCAACCTATGCCGTAGCTTCATACACCCGATAAGCTAATCAATCAAAGAGAAACAGGAAAAATCACATCAAAGAACCAGCAAGAGTAAGTGGTGAAATGAAACGAATAATTTTGACAATGTACAACACCCTAGGATAGGTGATTCACATCAAATCTCGGAGAACTTACAGATCTAATAATTGAAGTCGAAGGTATTTTAAAGATTACTTTTGAAGTTATGATTATTTTAGAAGAAGAGCGTATTGTTCCTGACCAACATTTTGGCTTCATTCAAGGTCATTTCACAACCGAACAAGCATATAGGGTTGTCAACGTTATCAGCAAGTGCCTAGAAGAGCAGATGTTTGGCTGGGTTATTTTTTTGGGTGTCCAGCATGCCTTTGATAAAGTCTGAACCCTAGTCTACTTTATAAATTGAAAGAGAGCCTTCAGCCTTATTACATGATCCCACGCAGCTATCTCGAAGGACGTTTTTCCTAAGTGAAGTGCAATCATGACTTGCTGAATTCTTTGATACTGGGTCGGTTGTTCCTCAAGGCTCAGTTCTGGGGATGGTTCTATACTCGGTTTTCATTCGAGTACCTTCCGACACCAGAGGACATGAGAAATACATCGTTTGTGGATGACACGGCGATCCTGGCTGTGAATGCTGACCCTATCGTGGCTTCTGCTAACCTGCAATCTGCATTGGATCTAAATAAGGAATAGCTAGCTAAATCGAAGATGGTTAATCCGGCTAAGTCTACGAATGTTGCATTTGCGGTGGAGAAGAGTGACTACCTGCGAGTTCACTTAATAGAGTTTTCATCCCGTATGCTAACAGCATGTGATACTTATGACTGCATCTGGATCGCCATCAGACGTGGAGAATTGATGTCAGGGAGAAAAGTATGCAGCTGTGCAATAAGTTCAAGGAGATGTACTGGTTGTTTGATAGGGGGTCACAACTATCATTAACTAACATACAATTGCTGTACTGAAACCGATTTGTACCTACGGAATCCAACTATGGGGAACGATGAGTGAGAGTAACGAAGTCGAAGTCGCACAATGATTACAGAACAAACTACTGAGAAACACAAAAGCGTCATCGTTTGTGAAAATCACTGAAATGCACGATTATCTAGGATTGCCAACGGTTCGACAGGAGATTTGGTGATTCGATACAAGGTACAAAATGAGACTCAATTCATGAGAACTGGTTCGCTGTTAACCTCCTGGAACAGCGAGGACGTTAGGAGTCTAAAGCGACTTCAAATATTAGATCTGTAAGTTCTCCGAGATTTGATGTGAATCACCTACTCTAGGGTGTTATGCATCGTCAAAATTATTCGTTTAATTTCACCACTTACTCTTGCTGGTTTTCTGATTTGTTTTACTGTTAATTTTATTATATTTTTATGTACACAGTTTAAGATACGTGTCATATGCTAATATATATATATATATATATATATAGTTATTTGAAATATTTCAATGGAAACCCCTTTCTTCATGTTATTTCTTTTTCTATTCTAATTTACTTATAATTCCAATAAATGGAACCGATTGTTAATTAAACACTGCGGCAAAAAAACCTATAATAATAAAATTAAAAAAACAATCTTAACGTTGTACTTAAGTACAAAATAACCGTTTTTATAAGTGAATTTCTATGTACGTATGTTGGCCTGTTAGAAGATAACTCGAGATTCGTAAAACAGTTTTCTCAAACGTGATAGGAAGAGATGCTCTGTCCTTAAGGGAATTTATTACAATAATGTTACAAAAATTTTTAAAAAATGATGAGAGTGTTTTGGCCAGAATAAGATTTAAAAATTTTATTAGATCATTTCATAAAAAGATCCTCTTACAAGTTGAAGCCCTTTTTAACAGGATAAAAAATAACCCAAAAATAATATTCACCCCCAAAAATAAAGCCCTGGATTTTTTTTTTTTTATTTTTTACCTACCTGCTACTTCAGAAAGGAGTTATAGGGAGATTTTTACATAGATATTATATATATAAATGGATATTTAAATAACTACAAACATATTCCTATAATCTCTGGCAAAGAAATATCAGTTTTTTTTTTTGGAAATTTCAGAATTTTTGAACTAAATATATAACATGCATTGCGTTATTGGGAAAGTATTGACATTTCATTATCTCCAGGTTTCAGAATTTTTGAACTAAATATATAACATGCATTGCGTTATTGGGAAAGTATTGACATTTCATTATCTCCAGGTTTCTAGAATACAAAACAAAAATTAGCAATGAATTTTCCCCTTCCATAAAAAAAAAAAAACACATTAGAATTTACTTAAATTATGGCTGTATCTGTTTATTTTTTCAATAGTTTTAAATAATTTTTTTATTACAATAACAATAATTTATTATTGCAACTTTAGGGGTAACATTTTTAACATTAATTTTACCCAATTACTCTGGAGTAAGGGAGCTACCAGAATCGAGAACATGTCTTTTTCAATACCGAAAATACTTAAACATATTTATGTAAGCATAAAAGTCAAAAAAGCCCCTATTAATACAGGGGACCCTAATTAAAAAAAAAAAACTTGTTTTTGATTTAGATTTTAATTTATTTAATACTATTTTAAAAGAATATTAGAGCCATTAAAATAGTCTTTTTGATTTGGGGCTCCCAGTTTACAAAAGGTTTTTTTAATTTTAATTTTTAATAGAAATAAAAATAAAATATTACCAGTTTTGTAATTCACTGGAACATAAGATATGGGATGCATCTCAAAACGCCTCTCCCATGTAAGTATCAACCACACCTTCATAAAGTGTAGCTATGGCTTGCTGCATGGTGGATCCTGTTCTCACAGACAAGGCTCTGGCGACTGAATGGCCATTGGTATAAATGGCCATGCTTCTGCCAAGTGCCAACAGCCTCTTCTAATGAGGGTGAAAGAGCAGGTAGAAGGAGGGGAACTCTATTGTCCTGGGGGTGAGAAATGCCTCTGAAGGTGGATGAATCACCAGATCAATGGAATTGCATTGCAGAAGGCAATGAGAAACCACAGCATTAAAGATCCTTAAGGATATCCCTACTCAATCATGGCATGAGACTGACCTTTTTGTAAAAGAATTCAAAGGTAAAGCTTTCCCTTATTCGAATCTCTGGGAGAGGAATATAGCAAGGTTTCATGCTTATAAAGTATGAACACAGAAATGGTAATTGTGCAGGGAAGGGTGGAAAAATGAAAAATAAAACAGGAAATAAGATAAGAATAGGAACATGGAATGCACTGACACTACTGCAAAAGGGTAAGCCTGAAAATGTAAAACAAGAAATGATTAGAAATAAATTAGACATACTTGGAATGAGTGAAATGAGATGGGGAGGAAATAAAGGAATGTTGAGTGGGGACTTCTACTTGTATTACTCAGGTGTCAGAAGACGTGGTAGGGATGGAGTTTGTGTATTAATAAAAAAGAACCTACTAGAAAAAGTAACTGAGATGGAAAATGTTGATGATCCCTTGATGATGATAAGGATAGAAGTTAGAGAAAAAAGGTAATTCAAGTATATATGCCAGCATCACAATATACTGAAGAAGAGGTAGAGGAGTATAATTGAAAGCCGGAAAATATACTAGAGAAAGAAAGGTAAAAAGCATGTGTATTGATGATGGGAGACTGGAATACTGTGGCTGGTGAAGAAAAAAGAAGGCAAGATAATAGGGAAATATGGTTTAGGTAATAGAAACAAAAGAGGAGAGAGATTAGTTGAGTTCTGCATGGAAAATAATAAGGAAGAAGGAAACAAAATGTTAGAAAATCATAAAAGGAGATATACATGGGTGTTAAGGTTGGATGGAGAGAAGTATCAAATTGATCACATGCTCATTCAACAATGGTATAAGAACCGTAGGAAAAATGCAAAATCTAACCCAGGTGCAGATATAAGCTCTGATCACATCTTAGTAGCAGCAGAAATCAATTTGAAGCTCAAGAAAATAGAGGTAGGTCAGAAACAAAGTACTTATGATTTGGAAAAACTAAAAAACAAACAGGTAGTCAAAAAGATGCAAAATAGCGTACTGGAAAAAACAATAACAGAAGGGGAGCCAAATAGTGTGAATGATTTTGGTTAATATTAAAAACAGTATAAAAAAAGCAGCTGAGGAAATGATAGGAATTAAGAACAGAGAAAGAATACATGTGTGAGTAAGTGAAGAAATGATAGAAAAAATGAATTAAAGGAGAAAATAGAAAAATGTTGTGACAGAGGAAGGAACTATAGAAAGCTTAATAATGAATTAAGAAGAAAAATGATATAGCAAGAGAAGAGTGATTGCAGGAAAAGCGTACTGCAATAGAAAACAAGAAAAAGAAGGAAGATATGTAATGTACAAAGAAGCAGCAGAAATAGTATTCAGGAAAAATGGAAAACGTTGTACAGTGTATCAGATCGAGTCAAAGAACAAGGACGTAGTAACTGAGAAGAATGAAGTGAAAATAATATGGGAGAAGTATATCAAGGAATTATATGCACTGAATGAATAGACCAAGGGCAGTAGATCTAGGAGTAGAAGAAGAGAAAAAAGTTCATGAAGATCACAAGGGTTATAATGTATTAAAATTTGAAGTAAGTATGGCCATGAAAGCGATGGCTAATGGAAAAGCTGGAAGATGTGATGAATTGCTAGTTGAGTTGTTTAAAGTTCTTGAAGAAAATGGAGAAACCCTATTTTAGATTTGTGAAATAAAGTACATGATGAGGGAAGATCTCCTACAAACTTTCTGGATACAATAATGGTGCCATTACCAAAGAAATTTAATGCTAGAAAGTGTGAACAATACCGGACTATAAGTCTAATTTTGCATGCAGCAAAAGTAAGAATTCTGAACAGGAGATTGTGCAATAAATTGGATGAAAATATTGCAGAAGAACAATATGGCTTTAGAAAGGGAGTTGGAACTAGGGATGCCATAGGATTGCTTTGAATTATTGTTGAAAGATTTGTAGAAAAGAGAAGAAGAGTATGATATGTTTGTAGACCTTGAGAAAGCTTCTGAGAGAATAAAATGGGATAAATTTATAATAATTTTGAAGAAAGGAATTGACTGGAAAGGTAGGAGACTTATGAAAGAGTTGTATGTGAATAAAAGTAAGAATAGGAAGTGAGACAAGGCAAAAGAGAGAAATAGGAAGGGGAGTGCAACAAGGATGCTGCATGTCACCTGCACTATTCAGTATTTATCTAGAAGAAATCATCAGAAATGGTTTGAAGAGTAATATAGGGGGTGCTGGCAGAGAGTGTAACGAAGCTAAATGAAATGCTTAGCAATCTAAAAGAGGCTTGTGAAAATATAGGGATAAAAATTAATAAAAAGAAAACAAAATGTATAGTATTAGGTGGCAAAGATGAAAATATTAATGTATGAATTGGGATTGAAGTATTAGAGCAGAAAGTGAAATTTAAGTACTTGGGTAGCCTCATAACGGAAGATCTTAGCAGTACCACAGAAATAAAAAAGAGAACAGCAATGAGTAAAGAGGAATTTAGTAGTAAAAGGAGTTTGCTATGTGGAAAATTGAATTTAGATTTGAGAAAGAGATTGTAAGAAGTTTTATTTGGAGTGTTATGCTTTAAGGTGCAGAAACGTGGACGTTAAGAAAGGAAGAAAAACACTGAATTGAGGCATTTAAGATGTGGGTGTGACGTAAAATGGTAAACATCTGTTGGCAGGATAAAATAACAAATGAGGAGGTGTTGAAAAGAATAGTAAAGGGGAGTAATATGTTAAATACCATTTTAGGCAGGAAAAGAAACTGGCTAGGACAGTGTATGAGAAGAAATTGCTTACTAATAGATGCAGTTGAAGGATTGGTAAATGGAAAGAGAGAACGGGGAAAAAGATTTCAGTTGAATGATGGGGTTGTGGAAGATGGAAAATATTCGGAAACAAAAAAACTTGCACAGGACAGGAAAAAATGGAGAGCTGCCCCATTAACAGAACACAATGAATGAATGAATGTAATTTACTTTTTGAGGACATTTTTTCAATAATTTTTTTAGGTTGAATAACAGCATAAAAGAAAATGTAATAAAAATTAAAAAATATATAATATATAACAGAAACAAACTGCAAACGCAAGAATAAAGGGATTGTATGGATGCATTTCATTTACCCTTGACATGTTCACTATTTATTTATTGCAAACTGAATAATTAATACTAGAAAAATTCGTTATCAATTATTATAAAAATTACTATTATTTATTTATGTATTACTTTTTATTTTATTTTTTTCTCTAATTCAATGAATAATAACATATCTATGAACGTGAATGTACACACACTTAACAAGTTGTGTTTTTGTAAACATTTCAAGTACGCAACGTAATAGGATTTAGAAATATATATATATATATGTATATATTGTATAGAAAGTATTTTAAAATCAGATAGCGGACAAAACTGTTGACTTTCAGAAGAGCTCTATAAACACGTCTTAAAATTTAATCATGAGAAAAAATAATAAATCAAAATATTTTACAAGTAAAAAAAACTTTGTTTAATGTCCAAATATAAAATACAAACTTTTAAATTGAATGGATTTACTTTCGTAAATAAACTTAATTCAATAATCCAAATGGTTATTTTAATTTCCTGAAGTAATATCGAACCTATTTATTTTTTAAATATATAAACCATACAAAACTCGGACAAGCCAATAATCGGTAATTGTACAGAATATTATTCTTTTTCACGTTTACAATTTACTGTTTTATATGACGTATCTGGCTGTTTTTTTTTTTATTTTATTAATACTGTACGGTTTTTCCTTAATTTTATAAATTATGCGTTGTCTTCAGTGACGTCAAACCGTTGCAGACTACAAAGAGTAAGATTTTCGATGAATTCTGTTAAATCCATTCAATGTTTATTTACACACACTCATGAAAAAAACACATATTTTATAACTACAATACTGAGGGAAGGGATTTTTTAATTAAAAATTATATATATAAGTGTTAAAAGAATAAGTTTGTACCCAAAGAAGAATTACGTCCTATATTTTCATATATTTGCAAGGTGTGTATCTGACTTCGTTCCCATATATAATACTATTTTTCTAGAAAGGATAAAAAACAAAACTATTTAGAAAAGACTACATTTTACATTGTTTCCTCACAAACACAATTGTGAGTGGTGATGCTGTAAATATTTTATTTTATCAAAAAGCTATCCATATCACTGAAAACAATTTTTTGCAGAATACTAGCAGTAATCTATTATTAATTAAATGTTTGGTGACGTATAATCCTATATTTTTTAAATTATCATATCGTGTAACATCTACAAAAAAACTGAAGAAAACAGAGCGAAACTTTAGAATTAATAACTAGTTTCTCAATTAAATCACTGTTATTGAATCCGGCAGGACTAAATTTTTTGGGCAACGAAATATTTTTTGATTTTATAAATCGGGACACGTTAATTCACAGAATCCTTCATTCTGAATCTGAGTGAATCCGAGCCACCTGCATGGGCAATCGCAAAGAGATAACACTAATATGAAGAGCCGTTTCAGACAATTTTTTCGCCGATACAAAATTCTTAACCAGATTATCAACACATCACAAAATTTCTCAAAAATTTTAAAGAAAGTTAATTGATAGTGAACATGATTTTTTTTGTTTAAATAATCCCAAAACAGTTTATTAATACAGATCCGAGGATATCTCATGTATCATAATTCATTGCTCGCAGTTAATATGATTAACAGAAGAACATTTGATTAGAAAAAGTTATTATCTATTATTTTACCTGAATTTAATTATGTCTGTTTTAGATTTTCAAAAAACTTTGAATGTCTACTTTAAATGTAGAACCGATTATTTAATTAAAATTTTCATTGATGGTAATACATAATAAATTAATTAAGTATAATAAATACTTCATGAACTAGCAAATTTTATTGATTCCGAACGTCGTAACGTTTCTAGATTGAAATTTTATTTGCATTCTGTGTTACCTTAAAGGTATTATTAAAATTTTATAATTTTAGAAATAAAATTGCTCTATCTCTGAAAGAAAGGAAGGATAAAAGGAAAATCTTAAGGATTTTATATGTATTACGTTTTAGTAATACATATGTATTAATAAAACATATGTTTCTTGTTTTGGTAGAATATAATACAATACATTCTATGTATGTACAATTCAAATTCAAATAGAATGTGGATAGGGAATGTAAATTTCTATTTTCTATCCGTTCTATAACTTTTTTCCACTTAGTTTTATAAAATTCACGTTAGTAGATGTTTTTACGTAACTCCGTTTGCGTAGATTCTTCAAAATGTCGTTATTGTTTGCATAAATTTACTTATTTATTATTATTAATCTCTACTCATTATTAATGTATAACTTCGTGAAAAAGAAGAATTTATTGAATCACCCAAATAAAATATTAACAAGTAAATTACCCATTTATTAAAACACAGTTCCCCATAAGAACTGCCGTGCTGCAAGCACCAAACGTTTTGCCCTTAGCCATTCAGTTTCACTTAAGACTGTTGAAAACTAATATTTGAAGGATTCGTTATAAGGATTTCAACATGTATGTGCTTTAAGTCATGTAGGATTTAAACAATGATGATTCAGTTAATTGTGTGACTATAAAAGAACGTTCGAATCTTATAAACTAAAACCTTATTCATATGTCTAACGAGTGATAAATTACAATTACACTTACACGGATAAGTGAATTAACGAAACTTCCGGTACCGAATGACCAACAACCCTCGTGAAAAGAAATCAAAAGTCATTGGACAGTATTAAAGCCACCTAATGGTTTGTAAATAGAATTCTTTGGAATGATCAGCCCACATTTTTATTTTTATTTTGTTGAGAAGACTGATGGAAAAATATGTTACCATCACATCAGAACGATACGTCTGAATGATTGAAACATTTTTTTTGTTGGATTTCTTTGCGTAAATAACAGAAAAACCTGTAATCGATAAAGGTGTTTGCATAAATAGGATGGGGTGACCCGTCGCACAGCAAGGTAATCAATGAATCTAGTTCAAAGAATGTTTCCGTTTTCTTTCTATGGAAATATTCGTTAGGCTATGTGGAATTCCTTCACCTTGCAGAATAACTTATTCAATAATCTAACCAAATGAAACATTTAAAGTAAAAATATTTCACGAAGTAAAATATTTATCGCAATTCCTGTCGAAATATTATGTCATCTACTGGAAAATATAATAAATATTCGCTAAAATTGCGTGAATCTAAAAACTTATTGGCCACTTCACAAGGAGGTATACAAAACACTTAGAATGCGTTAAGGTAGAGTATAAATGCTATTACATAAAATGCCTACTTTTAAGTTCTTTTTTTTGGAAAGCACAAATAAGTTTATAAAAAGCATAAATAAAATCGACTGTTTTATTGACCATTCTTTAGTTAAAAATTAGGTAGAATACTGGAGAATCAACCACCAATTAGAGATTTCCACATATTGACTATAAATACTATAAATACTTCATGGTAAGTATCCAATGAACTGCCGGTCTCCGTGGCGTGAGGGGTAGCGTCACGGCCTTTCATCCAGAGGTCTCGGGTTCGAATCCAGGTTCCTCTTACCCTCTGAATCAACGGCGGTCCGGAGGCTAAAAAACAAGTATCCCATGAACTGGTTGTAAGGCAGCATTATTTTTTAAAATACAAATAGAGTGCCTCTGCATACGTTTGTATGTATGAATGTTTCTTTGAACCAATATTTATTTAAATTAAAAAAAACCGCGGAACCAATCAAACTAAGTCTTTTACAAACATATTTACTGAACTTTGAAAATAGGTTTATAAGTAACGTAAATTTTTTCACACAATCCAATTATTAGACATACAGTAAACTTAAACGGGACAGCATATGAGTTTTAGAAGTGTTTCAACCGCTGACCAAATTACGTTCTTTAAGATGGTTTCCGCTAGCTAAATGTAGAAAATACATTAAATTTTATCTTGGATTTTTTATTTATTAAAATACAGTAAAGAGATCACGAAATACCAACTATGTTATAGAAGCTTTTATTTCACCACGATTTTCCAAAGTAGACCACTGGCGTAATTTATTGTAACGAGCGCTATCTGTGTATTGTATATGTAATTAAAGTTTCTTCTATAAATAATTGCTAACTTGCGTTTTATTTTCATGTTATCTTTGCGTTCCATATTAAGAAGCTAAATCCAAACGTCTTTTCCTTCAAACGCTTTATTTAATTTGTCCCCGTTATCTTGATTTATGTTTTTGTACGAGCGCATAAATGACAACATTTTTAACGAAACATTACAAATAAATGTATTTTAAAAATATCATTTTATAAAGCTGAAATCATCGCAGTGCCTGCTTTTTTTTAGCAGTATTTACTGACTCAGAATGCACTTTAAAAATAATAATAATAAGAATGTGAAAAAAATGAAACCCGTTTTAATCCCTTTGGTAAATATTTTAAACATTTTCAGGATGGCTTTTAGATTCAAAAAAAAAAGATGGCAAAAAAATTCAAGTTAGGAAAATTAATTATATATATATATATATAAGTTTCGTAGAAAATCGTCTGAGGGCATGAAATGAAACATCTATATATGTATATAACACATATATACGTGTATATACATATATAGGTGTCTCATTTCATCTCCGCAGGCGATTTTCTCGTAAACTACGCACAATACAAACAAATGACCTAAACAAACGTTACTCAGACTGAAGGGGAACACCTCATGCTGACCTTGGATTTCACCTTTACTGTTATTTCAAGGTTAGTACGATTTACCTACTTTTGACCCCCGTCAACGAAAAGAGCGAAAAATTTCACATTACATTATTTAGTCACACATATGACCTTCGTACTTTTTTGAAGGTCATATTGCTAATCATCAGAAATAGTATTATACGGGTGCTGGATTATTTTCTCACATATTTACAGTCACTGTTCTAAGTTATGAGTAGAGGATTGCTATTTTGTACTCTTCGAAATTCTGCAAATTGCGTTTCATTCGGTAACTGTATGTTATTAATTTCTAAACCATGAACTTCAAGATGCTGGAAAAAATAAAATAATCACAAAACGTCATGACTAAATTCAAGTATGTCGACGTGACATTTTTCGCTCATTCCATTACCGTTATCGAAAAAGGAATTTACGTTTAAAAACCTCGATGACCTTAAAATGACCTCCTAAGGAGACTTCAAGATCACAGTCAACGTCACCGTTGGATGTCCCCATCTGTCCATATAATTTACTCTCTTTTCCATAATTTACAAGGCAAATGGCCTGGAATATGAATATTACATTATATGACCTTCAAAAACGTGTAACCCGTAACACAATTCCCTATCTTCGTACAACACTATCTCTGATGCTTAGCTGTATGACCTTAAAAAAGTTCCAAAGTAATATGTGTGATCAAATATTCCAATTTAAGATTTTCCGCTCTTTTCATTAACGGGGTCAAACATTGGTTATTCCATTTGGAAAAATAGTTTTAACCTGGAAATAACGGTCAAAGAGATCATGAGATGTCTCCCTCCAGTCCTAGTAATTTTTGTTAATCATTTTATTTTGTATTATACAAAGTTTACGAGAAAATATCCTGGGAAGATTGAAATTAAACACTATGTGTGTGTGTGTGTGTGTATATATATATATATATATATATATATGTGTGTGTATATTAAATTTTGACTGAGGGTACAGTTTCGAGTAACAAAGAATATCTGTTGTTTGAAGAAACATCGATTAATTTGGACTCATACGTGATACTTGCAGCTGACATCGATTGGCTATATATTTTGCCACATAACAACAATAATACAGATAATTTATATATCTAATCATGTACAACCAACCTAAAAACGACTTAATAAGGAAGTGTTATGATATATCATTAGTTTACCGTAGTAAAGGATGGAAAGTACGGCGTGTCCGAAAAAGAGTGTACCCTTTTCTTTACTTTTTTTCTAGGTGCCCAGTGTGTAGAGAAAGGTGCAAGTTACACTTATTGCTATTAGGTACTCCAAGTTTTGAACAAAATACCCGCCGTTCCCATTAGCACAAATACTTCAAGATGGTGCCCACCAAACAACAGAAAGTATTTTGTGCTGTGGCATATGTAAAGACAACGTCTGTTATCACAGTTCAACTAAACTTTTGGCGACAGTTTGAAATCTATCCACCTGACAAGAACTCCACTAAGCATTGGCATACACAACTCATGGAGACAGGTTGCCTATGCAAAGGCAAACGCATACGCCATCCTTCGCATTCAGAAGAGGCAGGAGATAAGAGTTCAACAATCCTTCCAACGCAGCCCCATGAAGTCAGTTCGAAAAGTCAGCCATGATTCAGCATTGCCCCACTCAAATGTCTGGAATGTTTTTCATAAGCGTTTGAAATTCTAGGCTTACAAGCTGAAACTTTTTCAGGCACTCACTGAAGTTGACAAACAACTTCGCACAGTCCTCAGTGTAGACATGTCGGGATTCCTGGAAAATGATGATTTTGGTATCAGGAAAATCTTCAATGATGAGGCGACCTTCCACATCAACGGCAAAGTTAATAGGTAAAATGTTCGAATCTGGGGCTCATAACACCCTTGGCGAATCATTGAGCAAGTCGAGGTTCTCCAAAGTTGAACGTCTTTGCTGACATATGCAGAAGAAAGGTTTATGAACCATTTTTTTTGTAGTAAACGGTAAAGGGACACTAATATCTTGACATGCTCTACATTTGGTTAATGCCACAACCTGAAGAGGACTCCCAAGATTTTTCCAACGGTTGGAACTCCAGCCCTCTTCCTTAATGATATGAGAGGGTATCTGAATGAAAATTTCCCACAGCGTTGGATAGCCACACTGGTCTTGATGATGCGTTGTTGAGATGACCCCCAAGGTTCCCGGACATGATAACATGCGACTTCTTTTCGCTGGGCTTTTTAAAGGCATCGTCTTTGTCCGACCATTGCCTCGAGATCTGATGGAGCTGCGAGAGCGGATCACAGAGGCCTTTGCTGCCGTTACAAGAGGCATGTTGATTCGAGTATGAGAGGAAATGAACTATCGACTAGTATGGATATGTGTCGTGTCACAAAGGACTCCATATTGAATTTTTGTATGATAGGAAAATAAACTTTGATATATTATCTTACTTTTGGTATATAAAGGATTCTAATATCAAATCAGGGAGCCAAGAATATTTTTTGTCTGAAAAAGGTACATTCTTTTTCGGGCAACTGTATGTAAGACTATGAGCTACTTAAAAAAAAAAAACCACAGAAGAAATGACAGTGAACCGTTATTTGAAATTATAAAAAAACATACATCTGGCAAAGTCAGAAAATACTGAATGACCAATTAAATTCCATCACGGTTAATCAGAATTTTATAAAACAAATTATGGATTATGAAATCGACTCATGAGTCGATATGAATGGGGTATTATTTGTGACGAAATATAGATTGAACATGGAAATCCCAAAAAAAATTTATGATTTCACAGCTTAATTATAAAGTATTTATGTATTATTTATTATATAGTATAATTTATATATTTTCATTTTTAATCTATTTATAATGTTATAGCAGTATTTATATATATTCATATAAAAACAAACGAGTAAAAAAAAATTGTTCAGAATTTACACATGTATAATATTTATTATTTATATAACAGGTTACAGAGTAATAGCAGAGTGATGTAATTTATTATGTAATACAGAAACATTTAGTTGGAAGGCATATAAACATATTAATTAAAAATAAATGCTTTATAAATTTTCTAGAGCTTTTTAGTTTACAAATTGAAAGATTTTATATAATTAATTAAAATGATTTGGAAATATAAACTATCATAAAACTGTATAATCCCATAAATAAACATGCTATAAACAACGTTAAAAAAGAAAAACCACTGAACACGACAGATAATTTTTTGTAAGTAGAAATCATATTGAATAACTATTTACAGACAGTAGTTCCAATTAATCATACAGGTGCAATTCAAAGGATGAAATTCAAACAAAAATCGTATAAATATGAATATATATTTTTAAATTTTTTGCTATTTCAATTTAAACTGCTTTTGACATTTAAATTATAACTATTTAAAAATATTATTAAAAAACATTACTAAACATTTAGTTTTTCCATTGTAAATCCCTTCTGGACATTGAAATGAAATTTGTTGTTACTGTAATAATGCGACCAACCCGTTTTATTCGATATGTAATCTCAATTTTTAATCAGCAAACATTATTATAAAATACGACCTAACATGCAATCTAAATTCTGTTTTCAAACAAGCAGTTCATTAAACAAATATAGTACATTGTGCAGTTAGTATATTCCATTTATAATTATAAACTTTTCTTCTTTTTTTTTTGCCAGTTGTTTCTGCTTTGATCACTCTGATAAATCAACAATAAAACAAAGCAGTGTATATCATAACGAGAGTCGTGAATCATTCATTATACGTTTCACAAATATCCAATATAATGGTTTGAATATCAATTAGACCTTCATCATAGCAACATAGCAAAACATTATTTTGGTGGTATGCAACACAAACGTAGATTAATGAAGATAAAGCCGAGTTAATTATAATTTAACTGACGAAAATATATACATATCCCAGTTAAAACAAATTTAGTTGATAAACGGCTGTCTTTATTAAATGGAATTTGTATGAACTTTGTAATGAAAAACTGATTATAAACAGGCAAATAATGTTGTACTGAAACGTCCATATAAAATAGATCTGGAATTAAATGAATGTACCTCAGTTATTATTAAACAACATAAAATTAATTCAGACTTCTCTATTAGAGATATAAATTTTACAAAAAAATAAAAAAAATTAAAACCACAGATAAGAAAACTTAAATAAAATCGAGTAAAAAATTCTACATTTTCTTTAAATTATAAATTTAAAGTAAAAATATTTTTAAATACAGCATAATCTCCTTTTATTGGTGAGGTTACGTTTACGAAATTTCTCTCTGTCCTCAGAGATTTGAAATTTAAAACTCATTATGTTAGAGAAAACCATTAATTAAAGATTTTTTAACATTACTCTAATATTAGATATATATGACAAATTAAAAGAAAGTTAAAAAATAATTAACTAATTATAATTACTTATAACTATAAGTAAAAACATTATACAAATCGAATGCAGGCTAACATTATTCGGAAACCTGTCGTGTAGAACGACAGGTTTTTTTTGTAATACCGTATTCATATCAAACAGCAATTGGTTAGGAAATCTACTTTTGTTGCCAAGGATACAAAAACCTTCACATCTGAATAACGATATTGGACTAATACCCTTTTAGAATTTTAAATTTATAAAAAAATGTAATTTTAACATAGTTTCCTGTCGTAGGGATATTAAATATTAATATATTCTACTTTTTTAATTTTAATGTTTTTCTAATATATTTTTTTAATGTAAGAGGTTGTTGAGCATTCATACTGTAATCTTTCTTTAGATTCAATAATTAAAAAAATAATAATAATAAAGAAAAACTATCAATAAATTATAATAAATAGAAATACCAATTTTCGGGTATTCACACTATAATCCGAAATTCATATTTTTAAATTACGATTAATAAATAAGGCATAATAAGTGTGCGATAATATTTTATGAATTTAAACTATTATTAATGGAATGAACAAACAATGTAACTGGTTTGAATCTAGTAATTGGGTATGTAACACAATAATTGTACCATTCTATGTTTTACATATCTATATTTGATATATATATATATATCCCTACACCTAATAAGAACCATACAAGAAAATGATAAATTAGTGAGGAGTTTAGATTATACTTAAATTATTTCACTTTTGAAAAATAAAATTGAAAATAGTCTTTTGTGGAGGAAAATTATGAACCTTAAAAAAGGAACTTGAAAAGAAAATTATGTTACCTAGCTCTATGTAATGGTTGGGGTGAAAAACCTGATTGATTTATTTATTTTAAGCTATTTTACCTTTTTACTTTGACTTTATAAAATGAAATCTTTTTTTTCTGTATCATAATTATTCTAGAAGCGAATATAAAATAAAATTTTAATTATTCTAGAAAAATGCTCATTTTATAGTATTTCATAATAATATTTTTTTTTTGTTAATTATAGGTTGACAATTAAAATATGTATCAGAACTTTGACTAAAATAATTTTTTTCAATGAGCCATCTTAAGGAAATACAATATATTCCAAAGCAAAGCTTATATCGTTCTGCTTTAGTTTATAAAGAACTTATTAAAAAAAAAATAAACGCGGCGTTTAAATTTATAAGGAAAACGCGAAAAACACGATTTTCCGGCCTTTTTTGTATAGAGTAATCTTAACTACTAGAACTCAGGCAAAAAGTCAAATCATCTTTTGTAAGATATGTGATTTACTCATATTAAAAGATGAATCCCTATTTTCGACTGTCAAGTTTTATGTCATTTCGTGCAATATTTTGATATTGGCGGCTATACCATTTAAAAAAAAAAAAATGCCATCTATATCCTATTGAAATATCGAAATTATTTTTTCACATTAATAGTACAAAAGAAATAAAAAACTGAAATGATTCATAAATTTTGACTGTATATTAAAAAGAAAAAGTGAATTTTAAAAACTAAGTTCACTTCAAAACTTTTCTTCATTCGTCTGTTACGCTATAACAGCGTGACTTTTCCGTGTTGAAAGTACAGTCCCTATCCATTGATACATATATTTTACTACATTATTAACGACATGTTGCTGTTGCTAATCGTGCATTAATATTTTTAGAAGTGCATCAGTATTAAAACCAAAACTCTTAATTTTTTTTAATAAATATTTTATATGATTATTACTAATTTTAAAATATTTTGTAGCTCAAGATTTAATAAATTGGATTTTTTTTACGATAGTTTATTGAAAAATTATTACAGTCTAATATCAGAAACATTCATTCATTTTCCAGGCAAATTTTTTTTTTCCTTTTGTCATTATTTATTTATAAAATTTATATATATATTTTTTAATCGCTCCGGCCTTCATGGTGGGACTGATAGCGTCTCGACCTTTCATCCAGAGGTGGCGGGTTCGAATAGGGGTCAGGCACGGTGTTTCACACGCTACAAAAATTGTCTGTCTCATCCTCTGAAGTTACACCTAACGGTGGTCCCGGAGGTAAAAAAATTATTAACTTGTTTTCTATTTCATACGCGTATGTTTACTGATGATCTTTTTCATTATTCATAAGCATTTCTTTTACTGATTGCAAATATTTCATTTATGTTATTATTATTATTATTATTTTAAATCTTCTTGGTAAAAGTAGAAGCTGGAGTTAGTAAAAGTTACTTTAAAAATAAGCTTAAAACGGTAAGGGAAGAAGAGGTTTTATAACAAAAAAAAAGTGGAAAAGTGTACATAAATTTTAAACATTTATTTTCCTCCTCTTGGTTTGAAAATCTCATCATTTTATATAAAATGCCTTATATCAATTTTAAGTACAAGAGCCAAGTAGTACAATTTTATCAAAAAGTAAACATGAGTGTATATTACCTACTTTTTATTTGCAATGCATGACAAATTTCAATAAAACAGAGAATAATATTTTAACAGAGATGTGTGTGTGCGCGCGTATTTATTAGACATAATATAAATTATTATACAATATATATTTCTAGCAGTTTTATATTCAGAGCTCAGTTATCAAACTGGGACGTTAAGCCTTAGCATTCAGTTTTTCTCTTCTTTTTATTTCGTACCCCCTGTTTCTTTTCTACCACCCAAGCTACTGAATCTTTCTTCAATTTGCGGACTGACGACAAGATGTTAAATATCTTAAGTAATTTTGATTCTTATAATTTTTTTTTTTTTTTTTTTTTTTGTATTTCACATCATTATAGTTGCTTGTTTTTCCTATATAACTTATAATTGTGAAAGAAAGATTAGATTAAATTTTAAAACAGATGAGAAAATAATATAAATCAAAATTAAACATGAGAAAATACATAAATACATGAGATAATAATACAATTATTCAAAATTATTGAAGGAAGTATATATATGTATCTGTAAGCTACAAGTCAATTTCATTACTTTTTTTAGTTTGCAATTACTAATTCCATGTCCTTTCGAGTTTTGTCGGTGATCTTGAAAGTTATTTTGAAGACACTATGGTAATATAAAAAAAGAAGCAATTCCTCGTAATTATCATGTAATTTCTTTTATAAATTTATGTTTTCATTTGTACATGTGTGGGTTTATGTCTCATACATGAATGGCTTTGTTATGATTACTTTTAAAGAACATTATATGATTGAGATTAAAATAGTTTGTTATAGACTGCGTTTTTTGCCTTAAAGTCTATTTAGTCAATTTCACACATAGGAAGTAGTAAATCGATCACAAAACAATGTCAGGAAGAGAATTTTTCATTGAAACTCATCAAAGGTGTACATAGTAAGTAATCGTATGCATTACATGTATGAAGAGCAATATGTAGTGATTAAATTATAAACAGAACTATACAAAAACATTTTTAAAAAATAATAAAAATAAATAGAAATAGAATTAAATAAAAATATCAAACATAATCAACCAACTTCTAAACAAAACAACGATATGAAGCACAATAACACTTGAGGAGAGAAATTCCACTGCAAATATCACACAGTATCTCTCAAGCTCAACGCATGGAGTCAGTTCAGTCTCTAATATCCTCACTATATTTGTCCAGTAGATTCATATTCAGAGGGTTTTCATGGTAGTTTAGCCTTAATTTGTATTTCGGACTGAATCATCGAGCCTCCTCATGAATGTATAGTCATGTTTGTATAGTATGGATTTCTCTGTTCCTCACAAACCACGGTGCCCCCGTTACACTACTCATTAATTTATTCTTAACCGCTGGATAATTTCATTTGTTGTTACATGTCGTTCCCTGAAGTCAGATAGATCCACACCAGCTTCGGAAGTACTTTGTACAGCAACTGCTGGTTAGACAAGATAATTGTGACTTTCTGCCTAACAACTAATACATTTTTTCTTTAAAGTTAATTTTAAGCTGTTTTCTTTTTTCTCACCCATGATGATTCCATTTCAGACAACGACTCATACCAAATGTGGTCAGCATACGGGATGGAAACCCCATTTAGATGGACCCGTGGATAATCCTCTCTTCTCTTTGAAAACATCAAATAATTTAATTTCACTGGATTAACTTCTATTTTCCATTTAATCAGCCACATGTAAATATAAATAGGAAATGCAAACTGGCGAAAGAAGAGTGGATTAAAGAAAAGTGTTCAGAAGTGGAAAGAGAAATGAACATTGGTAAAATTGACGGAGCATACAGGAAAGTTAAGGAAAATTTTGGGGTACATAAATTAAAATCTAATAATGTGTTAAACAAAGATGGTACACCAATATATAATACGAAAGGTAAAGTCGATAGATGGGTGGAATATATTGAAGAGTTATACGGAGGAAATGAATTAGAAAATGGTGTTATAGAGGAAGAAGAGGAAGTTGAGGAGGATGAAATGGGAGAAACAATACTGAGATCTGAATTTAAGAGAGCATTAAAAGATTTAAATGGCAGAAAGGCTCCTGGAATAGACGGAATACCTGTAGAATTACTGCGCAGTGCAGGTGAGGAAGCGATTGATAGATTATACAAACTGGTGTTTAATATTTATGAAAAAGGGGAATTTCCGTCAGACTTCAAAAAAAGTGTTATAGTTATGATACCAAAGAAAGCAGGGGCAGATAAATGTGAAGAATACAGAACAATTAGTTTAACTAGTCATGCATCAAAAATCTTAACTAGAATTTTATACAGAAGAATTGAGAGGAGAGTGGAAGAAGTGTTAGGAGAAGACCAATTTGGTTTCAGGAAAAGTATAGGGACAAGGGAAGCAATTTTAGGCCTCAGATTAATAGTAGAAGGAAGATTAAAGAAAAACAAACCAACATACTTGGCGTTTATAGACCTAGAAAAGGCTTTCGATAACGTAGATTGGAATAAAATGTTCAGCATTTTAAAAAAATTAGGGTTCAAATACAGAGATAGAAGAACAATTGCTAACATGTACAGGAACCAAACAGCAACAATAACAATTGAAGAACATAAGAAAGAAGCCCTAATAAGAAAGGGAGTCCGACAAGGATGTTCCCTATCTCCGTTACTTTTTAATCTTTACATGGAACTAGCAGTTAATGATGTTAAAGAACAATTTAGATTCGGAGTAACAGTACAAGGTGAAAAGATAAAGATGCTACGATTTGCTGATGATATAGTAATTCTAGCCGAGAGTAAAAAGGATTTAGAAGAAACAATGAACGGCATAGATGAAGTCCTACGCAAGAACTATCGCATGAAAATAAACAAGAACAAAACAAAAGTAATGAAATGTAGTAGAAATAACAAAGATGGACCACTGAATGTGAAAATAGGAGGAGAAAAGATTATGGAGGTAGAAGAATTTTGTTATTTGGGAAGTAAAATTACTAAAGATGGACGAAGCAGGAGCGATATAAAATGCCGAATAGCACAAGCTAAACGAGCCTTCAGTAAGAAATATAATTTGTTTACATCAAAAATTAATTTAAATGTCAGGAAAAGATTTTTGAAAGTGTATGTTTGGAGTGTCGCTTTATATGGAAGTGAAACTTGGACAATCGGAGTATCTGAGAAGAAAAGATTAGAAGCTTTTGAAATGTGGTGCTATAGGAGAATGTTAAAAATCAGATGGGTGGATAAAGTGACAAATGAAGAGGTATTGCGGCAAATAGATGAAGAAAGAAGCATTTGGAAGAATATAGTTAAAAGAAGAGACAGACTTATAGGCCACATACTAAGGCATCCTGGAATAGTCGCTTTAATATTGGAAGGACAGGTAGAAGGGAAAAATTGTGTAGGCAGGCCACGTTTGGAGTATGTAAAACAAATTGTTGGGGATGTAGGATGTAGAGGGTATACTGAAATGAAACGACTAGCACTAGATAGGGAATCTTGGAGAGCTGCATCAAACCAGTCAAATGACTGAAGACAAAAAAAAAGACAAAAAAAAAAACAGCCACATGTTAATTAGATTTAACAAACTGTAATTTAACTGAAGCTTGCGTTGGGTCTTCCTTGACCGCCAAGATCGCTGTGTCATCAGCAAACGAAGGAACAGTGACATGGTTTGAAATTAAAAGGTCTGCAGTCAGGAAGGGAGTATTAAATCGTTCCAAAACCTGAGCCTTGAGGAATACCGACTGAGTGTCTAAAAACTCTGACAACTCCTGATTATACTTTATCTGGCGAAACTACCACCCTGTTAGCTACACAGGAACAAGTAGAACGATTGAAAAAAGCATGTTTTCAGCTTATAATGAAGATCAGGCAATCAGATCTTATCGAAGGCCTGCTGGATATCAAAAAAGGCTGCCGAACAACGTTTCTTCCTTTACAAACACCTGCTGACGACATTAACAATCCTGTGTATTTGTTTAATAGCGGAATGACCACTTCGGAAGCCAAATCGATAGTCTAGAATAACATGTTCTCACTCTAAAACTTGAGACTCCTCTTTCTTCGAAAAGAAGAAAGAGGGTTTCAAAGATCTTAGAGAGAATAGGTAATAAACTAATAGGTAAGTATGAAGATAAGTCGTGCACTGGTTTATCGGGTTTGGGAACATTATTATCTGCAACATATTCCACTCAAACAGGAGGCACATTGTGCGTAGGATGTTGTTAAAAAGAAGCGTTACTTACAGGAGAACCTTAAATGGTAACATAAGTAGCATTTGTGATTAACTAAATCAAATCCCGGAACCTTCTTTAGATTCAGCTTCTTCCTGATCCCTTGCGATACTTTTGTGGATGTAAAAGGCCTTATAGGAAGACACAGAGGAATCGGGTAGCTCAACAATTCAAAAATTTCCTCTTCATCAGCTTCCCTTATATTACGTGACTGAAAGCCCTTACTTAGGTGCGCAGCAAATAAATCGACCTTTTGGCTGTCGCTTCGAGCCCATAATCCATTTGATGCTTTTAAAGATGGAAATGAGAGTAGTGATCGTTGAAACTTGTTTGTGGTTTTTCACAGTTAATAATACACATAAATATCTAATTTAATATATACACTTATTCATACTATTGCGTGTAGTATGAACTCTTTCTATTCCATTGGGGATGGACAGGTAAATTACTTGCATGAACCCTGGAACATTTCCGTAATCTCGATAAAATTTTAATCTTTATTTTTTACATTTATTTATGCAATTTTGATCCTTTATTTTGATTTAAAAATTTAGATACCTTAAAAATTGAACAAAAATTGCAAATACATAGATAATCATTAAAAAATGATTATTTGTGTATCGTAATACATAGATATCATTAAAAAATAATAAAGTAAAAGTTTTTATGTCATTATTATGATTATGCATTTATTAGCTAATTTAATAGTTTCATTTTTAAAATCTAACAAATAATTTAGCCCCTTAAATTGTTAATAAAGCATACCATATAAACTCTTCAAGTCCAGGATTCCTAATAATCTATTTGGAATTTTTTTATCATTTGAATTTTTTCATTTTACATATTTTATTATTATAATCTTAAAAAAATATTTAATTACTGTATGTAAGACAAATTATTAATATTGTATAAAAATTATCATTTTTTTTTAAGTTTTATTTTAAATAGATCACACACACACAAATGACCTTTAGTAGGATACGACACGCAAACACTTACTTTTTTAATTATCACAAATGTTTTTAATGATTAGATTACTAATTTGTATATCAGGTATTTAATCATTTTCGTAACAATGATTCATAATGATAATGATTAGTAATTTTAATAAAGTATAACTTGTCAATATGATAAGTCTGTACAATTATTCTACAACCTGATTAAAAATGCTATTTCTTGGCCAGCAAACCATGTAAAGCGTATACATCGATAGGCTCTGGCATATATAATATTCTGAGTAAATTTATTATTGATTACGAGGCTTAGCTGTGATTTGCTTTTTAAAATTGGCATATCTCACTACTCTGTGACCGGTTTGTCAGTTTACACTATTGTTAGGGCATGTGAGACTGAACAATAGCGTAACCAATGGGTCGAATATAATTTCAGATGAAGCGTAATTGATTATTTATTCATACAGTAATGATTAATGCATAATTTAAAAAAAAAATAGCAGTACAGATCTTAACTATATAATCTAGTGAACTCTGCATTTCTTTCTCTCTCTCTCTCTCTCCCCCTAACTATACATGCATATATATATATATATATGTATGTGTGTGTGTGTGTATATATACAAAGAGACAGATAGCTTTAGATCATTTTAATTTTTAATAAACTTCGAAAATCAACTAAGTTATCTATTTAGTCTCTTTGGACTTTAATCGTACCATTTTAGTCAAATCAAATTTTTTACAAATTCCGTTTATAATTTTTACGTATGTATTACAAATTTATTTTACACCAAACATAAAACAGCGTGTTTTTAGACCTCACTCTTTCATCTTTTACCCCAATTTATCGAAAACTATTAAAAGTGCAGATCTGGGACTTTTTTTTTTAATTTTCAGATCAGATTTCATATAAAATCACTAACTTTGGGGTCCCAAAAATTACAATCAAACTTAATTTTACCTAAGACACAGAGAACTCAGAGCATTTCCTATCCTAAATTTTTATGAACAAGTCCCGAAAGTTTGTCACTTTCTTCATGAATCACTCTGTATAAGAGACTGGAGTGAATATTCCGGTTAGAAAAAATGAAAGGAGATAACCAATACAATATATGACTAAACTTTTTGATATTGTTCTACTCATTTGTATTTCTTTTTTTTAAATTTATTATTTTCTATTTGCCTTAATATTGTTTCGTATGTTTATGTCTTAAATACCTAATACAGATTTTTAATCACGTCTATTTTTTTATTTATTTTAATTATTATGTGTAACTGTCTATTCTGTGATGCTGCTTTAATCAATATTTTAATACGGTTTCTGTTGATCCATCGAGATAAATACTGGGAAATTAATTTTTTTATCAGTGAAATGATTCTATTTTTATCTACCCATTCCTTACGTTGTCTATAATATTTTATTATGTACTCACCAGAATAAAAGATTTATTTATTTAGAAAAATAAGTACAAGAATGAAGACAAAGGGTATATGGTAATTAAAAGCCGATTGTAAAATATGAAGAAAACAATTTTTAGTAAGGTTTATGATAAAAAAAAACCTACGTAAGAAAGAACAGAATTTAAAGATAAATGATTTGGTTAAAATTGATTGATGGATTTTGAAGTGAAAGGATGAAAGAAACAACAAAACTAGTGGATGCATCAAGGAGGATTAAAAAAAAGATCAAGCGATATCAACATATCAAGAAAAGTGATGAAAAATCTGTAATGGAAGTGAAAATTACAGAATTGAAGAGTACGTGTACAGCAAAGATTAAAAGAATAAATTAGTTAAAAAAAGACGTTATGGAAAAGGAGTTGAGTATTGGAGAATTACATGATCTGTAGGAGAAAATTTCTAGTTAAGCAATAGCGATCCAATAAAAGCATGGGAACAGTAACAGGTGACAGCAACACAAAAATTACGAGTTAAAAGATTCAGATTATATAACATCTGAGTAATCTTTTTATAATGAAATAAATGTTCTGTAGAATCTTGAGTAAGAGCGTGAATTAACTATTTTTGTTTGAAAAAACTATATATATATATATATAGTTCTTATATTATATATATATTTTTTGTTTTTTAATAAGATGAACTTCTAGTAACACGTCACTTAACAAGAAAATACAGTTTTTAGCTGTCATCCGAATATTTTTAAAAAGATTAATAAATTTTCGGTCATACGAACTAGCTGTACTCTACTCTGCACATAATAGTCCATATAACTCTTCCTTATACGATTACGGTACGAAAAATAGCATTACATAGATATTATTCAAATTATACACTACATATTTTATTTAAGTTACTGCAACCTGTCATCATGAAACTGATGAACTTCATCATAAATTGACTGACTCTACATCAAAGAGGAGGTACAAATGAAAAGATATAAACTTAAAATTTAAATATTAAACCTTGAACTGTTCATATTCATTTCGGAAAGTTTTAAATACGTATATTCATTACGCTAAACTAAAAATGCAGGATGATAAGGAAAAATATTATATAATGTTCAGTTACATTTTAGAAAAGATGAGCGGTTCATGAAATCATGAACATTCAAATTTAGTTTTTCGAACAGGACACCGTTTGGTATAATTGTAATATATAATTTTAAGAACAGCTTACCAAATTCCAATTTTATTTCCTTGAGCGCTTTCGGCTTCTGCCATCTTCAGAACGAATATAATTATGATTAAAATATATAAAATTACAAAACTTACGTAATTAAATTATATAAACATAAAACAATGGATCGTCATTTTGATAAAGTTCGTCAAAAGTTAAAGTTTTAAATCCAAGTGACTACGTCCGTATAGTAATAGTTTCACTATTGTTATATATATAATTTAATTATGTAAGTTTTATAATTTTATATATTTGAATCATAATTATACTCCTCCTGAAGATGGCAGAATAACCGAAAGCACCTGAGGAATTACATTTGGTAAGCTGTTGTTAAAATGATATATAATCATTCATGATCATGTTGTAAGATTTCAACTGGATATTTTTTAAGAAATCTCAGAAACTCTAATTTTAGTTCTTCGTGGTCTACATATCACAAGCTGCAATTGTGATTTAATATCGTAATTTGTTTTAGTTCAAAAAATTTCCTTCTAAGTTGTTAATAATTGTGACTTTTTTATGGCAGGGCAAGATCTTCTAAAATCTTATGGAAATGATAAAATGAGAAAATATAAGTAAACTTTCATGGAATAACTAAGAAATATTTATTTAAAATGATGATTAAATATTTCAACCTGTGCAATTTACAAACATAAGTTTATTTTCCTTTTTGTAATACGAGTATATTGCATATATTAGGTATTAGTAGCTTAACCAGCACGGCCCAAAATGAATAGTAAATATGAATATTTTATATAAACATTACAATTCACATGCATTTTTGTTTTGTAATTCATTCATAAACCGTACAATTTTTACTTCCTTGTACAAAGTAAGGAAATATCGGGTCGCGAAAAATTTCGGTTTTCAGATTTCAACGGAAATATCCATTTCGATCACCCCTGAAAACAATTTGACTAGTTTCGTTGTGACGTCTGTACGTACGTATATATCTTGCATAACTCTAAAACGATCAGCAATATAATGTTGAAATTTTGAATTTAGGACGTTGTAACATTTATTTGTGCACCTCCCCTTTTGATTGCAATCGACTGGACCAAAAGCGATTGTGCAAAAAAAATCCCAAAATCCAAACAATTTGGATTTTGGACTTTTTCTTAACTGCAGTAATAAGCCCTTATTGAGAGCTTTCCAACGATGTATCATAAGTCGTACTTATTTTCACTGGTTCCAGAGTTATAGCCAAAAAATATTCTAATTAATGAAATATCTGCTCTTACAAGGGGAAGGCACATCGGTTCCAGTCCAACTTCATATACATACATTTTTTTTTAATTTTCTTTTTTAATTTAAATATATTCAATTATTAATAATGATTAACCTCCTATTGTAAAAAAAAAAATGTTACAATAAATTTAATAATAACAAAAAAAATCAAAAGTTGTTAGTGAAATAGAATTTTATGTACTTTTCATTTTAATTCAAAAATATTTATAGAGGTTAATAATTATTAATAAATCAATATGTATAAATTAAAAGAAAAGGTAGAAAATATATAAACGTATATGAAGTCGGATTCGAACCAATGTGAGCATGGTTACGGATCCAACACGTTCTCACCTACACTACAAAACTACTTGAGCGGAGAAAAACAAAATTAATATATAAACTCATATAAAATGCTGATACGGCACCACAAAAAATTTGATGCAATTTAGTGTCCACCACAATGCAATTGTGTAACTGTCACAATAAAGTGACAGTTACATATATGTAATTTAATAGGCATAAAGGAAATCATGTTGTGTCCACATCAGATTTTTAAAAAATAATTTTCTGTGATTAAATTAAATTAATTTAATATGTTCTCCGTTTTATTTTAACAATTATTTACTATTTTCGCTTAAATATATAATTAATAAATTTCAGTTAATCACTGATATGAAATGAACTGGTTTTCATTACATGATAACATGTTTCCAGTAAATAAGTATCTCCTTTAATGAAATAATTTAATAGAAAGAATTTGTTGTTTCAAATTTACGCTGAAATAATGATTTTCAGTATAAAGATATTCTACCTTTATATTGAATAAGATTATTATTTTATATTATTGTAAAACTATAAAATTATTATTTTTTTTTTTTACATAATTATGAATAAGATTATTTTTTACATTATTTATCTAACAAAAAATGAGTAAAAAAAATATTTATACGTACATTTTTTTAATCAACGATATGGTAAAATGATTACAACAAATGGATGCTCACGTACTCTGAAATGGACGATATTTATTGATATTTCAATTCATTTAACAGTTTAAACTTTGATTTAATCCACTTGCTAGAAAACTTATTTATATGTTTTACATCATCCAAAGTAATATGGTGGTGTAACCATTTCGATTGGGAATTACATTTACCATTGGAATACATTAAATTTTAATTATACATTTATTATGAGAGCAGAAAAGTAGGGAGAATACTAATCTTACGATATGAATGAAATGAAAATTATGCTATAATTTTCATAAAGTGATACCAACTCAAGATTTAAAATTAAAATTGGTGAATAAAATAAAATAGCTTAAAAGAAAAAATTGGCAGTAATATAATCAAAAAGATGTGAAGGGAATGTAAAATTAAAGGACATATTTACACATTTAAAAAAAATATCCTTAGAAAAATCATCGGTAAGAAAAGGAAGAGTAGAAAAGATAAAGCAACAAAATACTTATAGAAATTTATAAAGATCTGCATGTCATAAAATCTGGGAGACATATGGATTGAAAAAATATAAAAGAAGAGAGTATAGCCCTGATGTACGATGGAAAAATGGATCATCTCAACCCCCACAGAGGAAGACACCCGCCTTATAACGATTCCGGTCGCTACCCTTTTGTCTCTTTTTTTTCCTGTTTAGCCTCCGGTAACTACCGTTTAGATAATTCTTCAGAGAATGAATGAGGATGATATGTATGAGTGTAAATGAATTGTAGTCTTGTACATTCTCAGTTCGACCATTCCTGAGATGTGTGGTTAATTGAAACCCAACCACCAAAGAACACCGGTATCCACGATCTAGTATTCAAATCCGTGTAAAAATAACTGGCTTTACTAGGACTTGAAAGCTGGAACTCTCGACTTCCAAATCAGCTGATTTGGGAAGACGCGTTCACCACTAGACCAACCCGGTGGGTTCCGTTACTAACCCTGTTGGGCTTTAACGGGATTCGTCTTTTGCCCTCTAACTTTTTAAATCTCACAATAATAAGCCAGGCCTCGTTGGGTTGCCACCGATGTAAATGCCTCAGTAGTCAGTGAATTAATGACTCAGCCTTCGCCTCCGCTGTAGGCTTCTTTCGGACAATCTTGACTGTCCTACTTCGTTGCCCTCTGAACTAGCTACCGAGTTCGAGGAAGTTACCGCGCCTAGTTCTGCACTTAATAGAGCCAATTTGTGAGAAAACTGTCTCGTACATATTCGAGGCAATTAATAAATAACATACCACCCAAAACGTTGTTCGTACGAAATTTATTCCTACTTCCGTTAGTGAACTCAACTTATACTTATAAGTTAGGAGTTATACAACTTATAACTCCTGACCTGGGAGAAATGGATCAAACAAATTACGAAATCAATTACAATCGTTATTTTCTTTAAAACTGTGTTAGATTGTTTTAAACAATTTGTCAACTTAAATGTTTCCTTAATCAGTTTATAGTTAACATGAACACCGTATAATAAATTATTGGCTAAAAATTTGCGTACATACACTGTACATATATATCCATGTATCGTAATATCTTAAACGTTAAGAAAACTGAAAACTCTTATGATAAAAGTCATTTGTAATTATTGTTATATTATTCGAAATTTTTTAAATAAGAATAATAGTTTACTTATGTAAAAATTTCTTAATTCAGTTCCTTTTTTCACGAATAACATCATAACCTAAGAGAATATGTATTGTATTTATGAATTACATTAAACAGTAATCCGAATTAAATTTTACTTAAATATCACAACAAATACAAATGAAGCCAACCGCGTTGATAACCACCAGAACACAGCGAGATGGAAACTAAACGGGAACCAGTGACGAGAGAACAGAAGAGATGAAGAAAGGGTAAAGCCAATCCACGATCAGCCGGTGGAAGAAGATGAAGTAAGAGGGATACTGGTGAGCAAGTTATTGGAGGGGGCTAGTAGGTGTAGCAGTGTAACATATGTAGTATACATGGACATGACGCTTAGGTAATGAACATGAACAGTGAGACAACACGCTTACTGGTTCCCTAAGCACGACGCTAGTACAGTATTGTTATGACAAATGATCCATATCCACCCCAATGGATACACACTACCCGGATTACAAAACCGCATTACAATGTAGCGACACAGACAATCTTTGTGAGCTACAAACTACTCTCCTCTTATCTATATGTTACTGTGGGCAGTGAAACGTAATTAAATACCGTTTACCTATTATCATTAAAATCAGTGTCCAGGATGAACAGTATATGCCCAGACGAAGGTCACGATAATAATACTATCCGAATTTGTAGGTGCTACGCCGAAAACAAGCAGTTTTGTCTGGAGCAGATCATGGATTTTATGCCAGATTGATGCTACTTCTGTGTAATCAACTATTACATTCAGTTGACTGCACAAGGTTCAGCTTGACGGAAACAACTGACCTCAAGGATTTAATTCAGCCTAGTTCTACTCAGTTGCATAGATGAGACCTTGCAGCCTGAAACTGAGGTGACAGTTAACAAATTAAGTTGAAACATGAGACGAATTGGTAAATTAAGTATTGGCCCTTGATTTGAAATACAGCCTTTCTTTCGTCTTACGCTATTCAATACACATTTTCCATTGACCAATAATTTGTTTGATGTTTTGACGTTATCTCTACGATACTGATGGTTTAAAAGAAATTACCAAGATTTTGCACACAAAGACAAAAATCATAGGAAAAACATAGAATTCACGATAAATCTTAATTATTTTTTGTGACTGTAAGATAGTATTCTTTCCAGGAACAAGATTTCAGTGCAATTCAGTCCTTGTAATTAAAATATTAACAGATAATTTTAAAGGGTTGAAATAAAAAAACTGTGATAATATATTTGTAACGAAACACAGATATTTAAGACATACATTTTTAACAATTACACAGCCATATAATTGTCAAGAAAATATTAAATGAAGATATTATGGAAAATTTAATAAAAAGCTGATAATTGGATTAGAAGAGGAAATGTTGATTTCTGTATCTAACTACACTAAAATAAGAACTTTATACAATTGTTGAAATAAATTAAACTAAAATATTTGAACGTCTGGTTGTATAACCAAAAACATTATAATTATTTAAGGATTGTTAGGATTAAATATGATATGCAAACTGAAATACCTCAGTTTATTAATATGAATAATAATTACCAAATATCAAATTTTCTGAAAACAAGAAGAATATTTCCCAATTATTTTAAATGAAGAACTCAGAATGGAAAAACGAAGTGTATAATCAATTTTAAATTTCAAAGAAAGTGGGTATTATGGTAGCTTTAGATCACAGTAGGTTTAAGTAATCAGAATATTATTCTAATTTCTTTAAATTTACTTCTTTAAAATAGAAGAACTAATTTTCTTGTTACTGTTCACGTCTTTTCAAAAGGAAATTAAACGTTGTAAATATAATGAATAAAAAGGTTATATACTGTAAGAAGATTTAGTTACAATAATTTAACCTTTAATCCTGATTGTTTGAATTAATTGGTATATTTTAACAATAGAATGATAAATTAACTGTAATCTTTTACTGTTAGAACGAAAGTTATTAGTCAAAACTAAGTAAACAGGTTTAGCATACGTTTTTAAATTACTTCGTTTTTTACCAATCATAGTTAACTGATAATATTTTATACCTACCAGTAAGGTAATTGCATCCTTCATTACTACTTCTCTTAAACGAAGATTACGATATAATACATATTTTTATCATTCCATCATTTTTAACAATTTATCGATTTTCTATAGAAGTATAATAATTTAATTTAATTTTATGAAAGTAAAAAATGAGAAAGACAGAATAGGGTATAACAAATTTAACGTAATGGAAAGTGTCTAAATATGTTAATTTAGGATCTTGATTTTACAAATTACGTCAAATACTTTTTTCTTCTATAAAAAATCTCAGCAAATTTATAGTAAATCTATTTTATGGATCAAAATTTATCACAGAGTTTATTTACACAGGTCCTTGAACATACTTGCTATTTTAAAAATAAAATCATTTTGTGTTAAAAGTCAGTGTCCTCTGTATGTAGACTTCAATTCTATAACAGCGGGAGATTTAGGTTTTGCAATCGGTAATAATCAGCTAATATAATAACTAATCAATTGTTACTCAGTTAATTTTTGTATTTATACTGAGAATATTGACATTTATTAACAAAAAAATGTTAACGAGATTATACACATCAGTGTTAGTGGAAAGATAATAATTATACTAATAATTCCCTACTATATTTCTAATTCTCTACTACCGATGCACCAAAATTTGGTTAAGATGCACGTAAAACTTGAAAATACTAGAATCATTGGAGATGCTTCATTGCAGGTGGTCCTAGAACTAGCATTTTTGAAACCAAAGGATTAGTTGGGAAGACGTTAGTAAAGAACTCTCAAAGGTTAACCACAAAATTCTCCGATATGCTAGAAATACCTATAACAAATTTACAAAATATTTTAGAGGGATTAAATTTTAAGTTTTATCCTAGAAAGTTTAATCGTTTCTTTAATATAATTTTGACAAAAGAATGAAATTTCTCGAAAATTTTATTAGTAATTTGAAGCAAGCATTTATTTCGTTATGTCATTGATTTAGTCTAATAAAGCATGCTACAAATTGAATGGTTTAGAAAACCATGATATTTGTATTTATTGGCAACATTAAAAGCCTCGCCTAAAAATTTAAAAGAATGATTATCTACTCGGACTTCATTCTAGACGTAGAATCACAAAAACCGTATGGTGGTACTTGTTTCTTTGACAATTTTGTATTTAATTTTAGCAGTCTCTGCGTGTGGCAAAAAATTGAATAGCTTCTCACTGTGATCTTCAGTTAAAAGATGAATCAACTCATTCAATCTTTTTATTTTATTTTTTGAACTGTAGGACATTGAGAAGTAATTAAATATTAAACTTGTGTTAAGAATTTCTGTTATTCTTTAATCGTCAACGATAAGTTTTTTTCTTCAATTCTAAATGATTTGAAGAAATGATTAGATTTTGTTTTTAATTCCATTCATTCAGAAAAATTAAAAATATTATTTCACTGGTATTTACGTCATGAAATGGAACTAAAAAATGGAATGAAGTATATAACAATTTTTATTGCCTAAATCATAAATGGTGCAGTCATCTAATTTTTTTTTTTTTAAATAAGGATAGCATTACCATAAAATTTGAATATGTGGCAATATAAAAAAGGGGATATATTATAGATTATTAAAAAGATAAACAAAAAAAATGTATTACAAAATCGAATTACCGGATGTAGAAAAATAATATCGCGGTTGAAATTTGTTGTAGTATCACTTGAATGAAGTGTAAAATGTTGATTTAAGGCTAGAATAAAAGAGAAAAAAATGACAGTTTTAGCTGCGCACGTTGTATTCGATTAATTTCCTCCTTTTCCGGATGACGGCGCCACTAGTAAAGTTGGCGACTCCTGAACAGAAAGCCTTCTATATTTTGCAGTTTATAAATGTAAACCTCTAGTTACAGTTTACCGTGCGTTCAGTATGAAGTTTAATTCCGATCCTCTGAGTGACATTAACATTCGTCGATGGCGATGGCATAATCGGTTTGAAACGACCAAATTTCTGTGTAAAGGGAAGAGTACGAGACGACTAAGTGGTCTGAAGGAAATGTGAATGTCAGTTAATTTTTCCTGTGTAGTTCTAATATCCTGTTACAAAGGCCAACCGTGAACTACCAGTGTTGGTAATAACTGTGTGGAATGTTGTAAGAAAGCGCTTACATAGCGTCCATACCATTTACAGCTGTTACTGGAATTGAATCCCATTAACCATATTCTGCGTGTCGGTTTTGGGATCGAAATATTACAGCTTGAAGATGACGACTTTCTTGATCGTATTGTGTTTAGTGATGACTATCAACATTTCTTCTCAGTAGATAAGTTAACACCCATAATGTCCATATCAAAAATTCCTTTGAAATCTTACAATGGAAGAAACTGGCCAAAATGAAATATTCTCTTGCAATATTCCAATAGCAAGTTTATGGGTTATTGTTTTCCGCTGAAGCAAGCGTAACAGAAGCTGCTATTTGGATACGCTGCGTAAATTGTTCTTTCCTTAACTGCAAGATGAACCAGAGAATTTTATTTGGTAACTAGACGCTGCGCCTTCTCATTCGCATAACTCTGTACGGGATCGGTTGAATGACGTTTTCCTCAACCCTAAGTCAAATTATCTAGTATGGAGTCGATTACAGAGCATATGTTACGGTGGCCTTTAAGATCAGATCTGACCAACGTGAATTTTCCTAAAAAATAAGGATCTTGTGTATGTGCCACCGCTACCTACTGATCTCTCCAATTTTGCAGAGCAAAATGAAGAACCAGAACGTTCAAGCAATGCTGATCCCCTTAACCCAAAACCGTGCCGATGTATTGTTGGATTTAAAAAATTGCCTTAAGGAAGATCATGCGTGAAAAAAGGTAAAAGTCATACGCATTGTGCAACTGACTAAACAAGCTAAGCTATAAAAGAAATGTTGGTTTAGAAAGAAGCTAAGGTGGAAAAAGAACGTTTAAAGCAAGAAACACAAGAAGTTCGGGATGCAAAATAAGGAGTTCTTAACAGAAAATGAAGCTTGAGACGTAAAAAAAATTAAGAAGCCCGAACTTTCGACACTCATGATGCGAGATCAAATTTGCCCTGCGTGTGATTAGATCTATGTTGCTTCTTCATCAGAAGTTTGGATAGAGTTCCAAATGATACACATGATGCCACAAAGACTGTTCATACTTTGAAGGAGGATTTGGGTGCGATTTTTGTTAATGAAAGACACTGATGTGGAGTTATATAAATTTACTATGAACTTAAATTTTTAATACAATAATTACGTAATATTAAATACTTTCTAAGAATTAAGATGTATAAAATCTTAACAATTAAAATGAGTATAAAAAAAATATATATATATATGTATTTTATCAGAACTATCATATTGCCCCTGTCAGAGCCAGCCCTAGTTTTTGTTGCCGCCGTTGGGAAACCCAAAAATGCCGCCCCATTCTTTAAAAAAAATTAAAATTTAATAAAAAACAAAATTATAAAAGAACAATGCTAACCAGAAAAATGATATATAATTGAGTTAAGGCAATAATACTAATACAGATTTACGGAAAACTGTTTTAAGAAAAAACAAAATTTACATTTTTAACGAGCTATCCACAACGAACTTACAAACTAAAACTAGTACCAAATATTATTGTACTAGTAAATAGTAAATAAAATTATTTTCTAGATTCAAATAATCGAAATATATTTTTGTGAGTTTTTTTTGCGCTTGTTAAATTTTTATTATATTAAATAAAAATTTATCCAACCAGGTACAGTACAATAAAAGATTTTTCTAATTCTCTAATAATTATTAGAATTCCATTCTAATAATACTTTTTTCCTCCTTTTTTTTCTCCGCCTCCTAGAACCGGATCCGCAACTAAACATAAACTCCGTTCCGAGGGGTGCCATAGCCTCTAACTACCTCGTTGGGAACAAAGTCCGAACCAGATAGCCTGAATTTGGTATTTTAGGCGCATGACCCTCCCCAAAGGATCGGAATCCTTTGGACCGGTCCTAAAGACCGGAATTCAGTCTTTATGCCTTGCCTCTACTGAGGAACTCTCCAAAAAGATCCCCCACCAGGACTAGGTCTTACTTTCTCCCCAACGGTACTGCAAGGGAGTCCCCACCGATCACCGTAAGTGGGAGACCGAGGCCTCCCACTCCCTCCAGATGGGACTGTCCCTTAGAGATACCATGATGTTCCTACGAAGAAGCAGTTCCAGATGCCGATGGAGCCATCTCATACCCTCGACCACCGGCCGCATGACCACGTGACTTGCAGGATAAGCACCTAGCTTCATGCTGGCAGTCCTTGCATAAATGGCTAGCCTTACTGCAAGTAAAAATGTGGCCGCTTTTGTCTGCGACAGAACAGAACTTGGCCGTGTGGCCTAGATTCCAACATCTGAAGCAAAGGTAGTCGGATGTACGCCACATCACTCGACAGGCCACCTACCCAATCCGAACTCGCCTATCAGACAGAAGTTTGTCCGCCAGGTTTGTCAGCATTGCCAGTGTAACCACCTGAGTGGCGCCGTAAGCCGGCATCATTCACTGGACGTCAATAGTGACCGATTCATCTATCGTCTTGCAAAGCTCCCAAAGAAACTCGTCCTGTGACAAGAGGGCATCCACATCCTTAACCACGATGTGGGCTCTAATATTATTATTCTAACAATAATTAAAAAGAAAAAAATTTATCTCAAAAATTGAATTTATTAAAATTAATCAACTGTTAACATCAACTTGCCCCGGTCTTCCCTATATAATTTTGTCTACTACTCGTGGGACGTAGTGCGAAATGATTAATGTACATTCATTCAACCATTAGTTTAATTGTGTGTGTATGCGCTCATGTTTAATTTGATTATGTATTCTATTATCATTTTAGGAAAAATAAACTTTTATGTTAAATTTCAATCTCTAAATATAAGTTTTAAAAAATTAGATATATAAAACAAATTAAAAGTTGAGATCCAATTATGTGTAAAAATAATGAGTTTCAATTCAAATAAACTAGATCTTTCTGTCTTCAGTAATTGTTGAGAAAATTTAAAAACAAAAAATACAACCATTAGGTAAATTTCCCAGACTAGTATGAAAATAAGTAAGTTTCATTTCATACAAAATAATAATTATTAATGAGTGTTCCGTTCCACTTGTGCCGTCGGGTGCTGCTACCTAGCAAGGGCTAGGGCTCTCCGACAAGCTTGGTCAGGCGATCTGTCACACGATGTCCTACGTCATAATACCGCAAGGAATGGGTAATTATGACGTAGCGACTTCTATCTCATTCGGCGCTCGAATCAGACCCAGAGCAGTCGTGTTGCACATTCAGTCCGGATAGACATATTCGGATGAACGCTTATTAGTTTTATACTTATATGTTATTAAGTCATATGTTATTCAGTTTAACTATATATGTCACGTTATATGCTTTATTAAGTTCAATTATATGTTATCGAAATGTCAAGACAACAGCAAACTAAATAACAATTCAACAAGGCATTATTTCAATTCATCACCTACGAACATACAGTCCAACCTCGCTTTAAAATCTTCCACAACATGTTAACGGACTTCAGGCGAGATCGTTCATAACAATGAGTTTTTTATATAAAAATTCTAATCAAATATAAAGAATATAAAAAAATTTATTAAAATTAAAACTTTCTTTATAACGATATATTTGTTTTGGTAAGCGCTTTAAAGACCACATTAATCCAATGAGGTTAAATTTTATTTGAAAAGTAATTAGTAAAAATAGTTAGCTACAAAGAAATAAAATTTTATCTTTCGAAATACATAGAACTGATGTTAAATGACTGTTTAATTTTAATGAACTAAAATATGATTATGCAGGAATATCAAACTATAATTTCTGAACAAATTAATTTTGTGTCCGAATATCGTACTACATAATCACTAGACCACAAATGTTGTTTGGATACTGAAATAATTTTCAAACTCTGAAGTTGGTTAGCTGTGGTTTCTAACTTCATCAAGGATAAAGCGATTTCAGTAAATCAGAAGCTAACGAACGTTCTTCTCTCCTCCTCCAATACTATTTTAACTCGTTTTAAAGTATAGACTTATAATTTGGCTATATTCATATTATACTCGTATTTATATACGAATATATGGCAATTACAATTTTTCGTCAACTTTTCAGCTTTAATAATGCTAATGGACTTTCAGATGCTCTGTTCAGGTGAATATAGATTTTTCCGTGAAAGAAATTCCTTATCAAAATAACAGAGATTACGAAATTTACAAATATAATCTGTTTTAATAACATTCAGCCTATTTTTACTCGGTAGATATAATAACAGTTTTATTTTTATTTTAATTAAATGATCTGTATTTTCTTTACATACAATATTATAATAAATATTGCTCATTGTAATTACATTATTAAATATAATTAAGTGGTTATTAAACTTTTTTTATCATGTGCATTCACCTTCACAGACAAGCGACAAAAAGTCTAGCCTTGCACTCAGAGGTTCGTTCAACTAATCATAATTACTGTAAGTTATGTTAAAACTAACGAAGATTTACGTTTTTTTAGCATTTTATAATGTGGTATTATAAAATTTATTAAGTACGGTTTAATCGTGTCATCAAAGGCCGTATAGGATATAATCAAAGTTATTAAAACACTGTTTTATTAACATTCAGTCTTTATTTTTAATCATAAGGTGGTAGCACTGAACTACCTAATTTCAGTACAACAGTTACAGATCTGTATTGTAATCATGAAAAATTTCGGTTTTTAGATTTCAACGGAAATATCCATTTTGACTAGTTTCGGCATGACGTCTGTACGTACGTACGCAAGTATATATCTCGAAAATTCAAAAACGATTAGCCATAGGAAGTTGAAATTTTGGATTTACGACTGTTGTATCATCTGGTTGTGCACCTCCAATATATATATATATATATATATATATATATATATATATATATATATATATATATATATATATATATATATATATATATGTGTGTGTGTGTGTGTGTGTGTGTGTGTGTGTGTGTGTGTGTGTGTGTGTGTTACATATATCTGACGTAAGGAAAGGCACATATAATCATTTCCTGAAGAAACACCTCAAAACACGGAGATCTACAAGTCCTTATACTGTTAATTTCAAAAACGGTCACCAAATCCCATATGAAGTACTGCATAAAAGAATTTTCACTTTAATTACGAGAAGAATAAAATTATCAAAAAACCCCAATATGTACCAAAATTATAAATTTATATAAATTTTTAAATTAAATTTATCAATAAAAGAATGTATTTTTTCGAATGTTTTATTTAATAAATCCAGCTGTTATATTTACATTCGTGGCAGGGTTTATAACTGGTCAATTATAATTATTAAAAGATATTCGATGTATTCATTCGTTGTAAATGTAAAAAAAACCGAGCATCTTTGCTGATTTTGTATCGTTCTCAATACTTTTTCTATGATGATTAATTAAGACCGAATATCTTTCATGTAAGCAATGATTTTTATTTTATCCAGACTTCTAATTTAATAAAAAAAATCAAATTTTAGAACAATTTTTTAAAAAAATTCACACAAATTCAACTCTGAGTATATTTTAAGACCTTATTTTTAAAAAACGTTTTTTTTAATGCTTTATTTTTTTAATTTTCATCTTACTCTCAATTTCAATATTTTTACAAAGAGGAAAGAAAACGAATTTAATATTAAAAATTAATGTTAAAACGATCTTTAAATTTAAAAATATATTAAAACAATCTTTCTCTTTTCCCCCAAATTCTACACCATATAAAATCGTTCAGTTTTAATTTATTTATTCATACCTATTCTCTTGTTTAACACTTTATTAATGATGTTAAAATTTATATATTTATATATTTATTTATATATATATATATATATGTTTTTTTTATTAATATTTTTATCTATTCTTCATCATATATGATTTTATTGTGAAACCATAAATAATTTATATATATATATATATATATATATATATATATATATATATATATGGATATATTATTATACGTGCATATATTGTATAATTTTTTTTTATTCTCTCTTCAAGTACCTTTGTTTGATAACCCCAATTGATAAATTTGTAAAATATGATTTTGAAAACATAAGTAGCATCTGTACAATAAATAATCCTACGCCTATTATTAGTTGTATATTTTAAATAATTTTCGGTTACGTATTTCATTTTAGTCATTGTAGATTTACATCTTTTTTGGAACAAAATTTTGATGTCCGAAACTGGGATCAGTGTTTCCCGTCTCACTTAAAAACGACATTAATCAGTCGAGTGTGGATTTATTTAGTACTATAATATCGATATAAATAAATTAAAAAATTTCCCGACATCGCAGATTACCGCAACTTTAAGTTGTCTTCAATAAGATAACCTGCAGTTGTTAGAAAGACATCACTCTTACTGCTACACATGTTATAACTACATAATAGGTGAGTGAATTATCTTTGTAGTTGTTATTAAAATCACAATACTCTCAGGGTAAATTTCCTTGTTACGGTAATTATTTACAAATACTCTATTAGTTTGTTGTAAAGGATAGGTAAAGCGATTACATGTAATTTCAATCATATAATACTTTAATATCATTTAATACCACCTGGAGGTGTCTGCAAGAAACAGCCTCATCCGGAAGAAGCTCCGATGTCTCATCTTCGATGATCGGGTGGGGACTCTCTTGCAGTGCGGTTGGGGGAAAGAAAGACCGTAGTCCCGACGGGTATCCCTTTGGGGTTCCTCGTTAGAGGCGAGGCGTTAAAACCGGAGTTCTGGTGAAGGGAACCCTTAGGGATCCCATCATTTGAGGCATGGCAAGCAAGGAAGACCGAATCCGGGCTGCCTGGGCGGGGCCTTGTGCCCATCCGAGGTAGTTTGAGGCGATGGCACCCCTTGGAGCTGAGCTTATGCTTAGTCGCGAATTCGGGTCCAAGGAGCAGGGAAATCAACGGAGAAAAAACTTTGATATCAATCTAAATTAAAATTTAAGCATAGGAAGTAATTAAAATATTAGGTGCCGGTCACTGTATACGCTCGAATTCAAAAAACTGGAAAAATACTAATTTCTCCTAATTTAGATCTTTATTCTTCTTAAAACACTGCAAAAATACATTGTCGAAAATAAAATATCTAGTGATATGTTATCATCGCCCCTAATAATATACCGATTCTTAGAACTGGACCAAAAAAAAAAACAACAAAGTTATAATTCTTAAATTTACAACCATTTACCATTTATTATCAAGTTAAATTATTTGTTTTTATTTCATTCTTTAATAAAAAAGTTTAACATTTAAACAAAAATTTAAATTGAAAAAAACGAGAACAAAGCACACTTTTCGGAACCACCGGACAAAAAAGATTTTAAGGAAGTAACCAAAATTCTAAAATACAACAAAGCAAGCAGAGAAGACAACGTTGTCGCAGAGATGCTTGAATTTTCCCCCGACACTTTAGTTGGAAACTAATACTTTGTCTGTATTTAAAGAAATCTAAGTTACAGAAAAAATATCAGGCAACTGGAAGAATGCGCTGAAACATACACTTTATAAAAAGGGCGATAAGGCAGATTTGAATAATTATAGAGGCTTTTCTATTTTATCAATACTATACAAAACTCTAAGCTAAGTTCTATTAATTAGAATTCAACCAATCCTTTAAAATTAATTAGGAGAGTATCAGAACGGTTTTTGATCGGGAAGAAATTGTGCTGAACAAATTTTAAGTCATAAAACAATTCTACAGTACCGTAGAGTTAAAAACAAAATTTTGTGGAAATTTTTATTGACTTTCAAAAGCTTATGAATCATTTCATACAGAATCACTTTCCTAAGTTCTCCAAGAATAAAAAGTAGATTAAAATATCATTAAAGAAAGGTTCACTTTTCTAAAGTAAAATTTCAAGTAGCGGTTTCTAATCCTTTTGAAATTAAAATCGATGTATAACAGGAAGATGGTGTCTCTCCAATATCGTTTAATTGTGCTTTGGAAAAGGTTATAAGAGAATGAATGAAGAACCGTAAAGTATCTATGATTCTTTAAAATTTGGTTCTAGAAATAAATCTCTGTTAACCAATCTTTTCGCTTTCGTGGATGATTTAGTAATCTTTGGAAACAACTTAGAGGAAGAAGAACTAAACTAATAGAATTATAAAAATGTGCTAGAAAAATAGGTTTACTGATATTACACGAAAACAACGGAATGAATTTCTAACACAAAACGCTTTATCAGTGTAATTAAAATATCTCCTAGTAAAAAGATTAAAACAATATTTAAATTTAAATACCTTGGAGAAGTAATCATTCCTAATGTTCTAGAAGTAGAGATCATGAAAGCAAGAGTACAAAAAATGGAAAAAGCCTAAGATATAACGGTACAAATTTATAACAAAAACTCAATAAAGAGAAATGCTTAACTTAGGCTCTATAAGACCGTAAATTAACCTGCAGCTTTATATGGATCTCAATGCTGAAATTTCTTTTAAAACAAATTGGAAAAAGTGAAATGAAAAATACTAAGAAAAATTCACGGTCCGTTTCGAGAGGAAGGGAATCTATAAACTTAGGAAGGAGGAAGAAAACTGACAATAAATTGATCATCTTTAGAGGAAAAGAAATTAAAAATTTTACAGATATCTTCATAGAATGAAAACAGTAGATTAACAAAACAAATATTTAAATTTTTTTGAAAACAAGAAAACTAAAACTAATTAGCTTCAAGACGTCGAGAAGGATATTAAACTGCTGAAGATGTCAAAAGAACATATACTGAGCAGATTTATTTTCAGATCGTTGATTTGACAAGTTAATTTTCTAGAGGAAAAGAACATCTTAAAAAGCGTAGGTTGAAAATTGAACCTTATTTAAATTTTAAATAGTTTCTAAAAACACAGAAAATGTAGAAAATCAGATTTAATTTCAGTTTTAAATTCAATGAGAATGGATGTCATTCTGAAGATATTGGAAATAATATTTTTTTTTTTTTACAGCTTGGAGAATAATATTAAAACTAACCCCATCCTTCATCAATCAACTACTGAAAAAAAAGTTTATTAGAATTTACATTAATCTTAAAATAGGAATGATACAGAATAGCAACCTCAAAAATACTTTAAGATAAAAAGCATTCCCAGAAACTACAGTATTTTACCCAAATAAGCTACTAAAAATTTATCAAACGAAACTTCTAAATAAATGTCGGGCTATCTGCTAATAAATGATAGGTTCAAAAATAAATTAATGTACGCGTATATCTTCCAATTAGTAAAACAGTAATATAAAATTTATTCTGAAGTACAAATCGCAAAGCGTAACACTAATTAATACTCAATCAATATAAAATGAACGCTTAATTATATAAACATTAATAAAAGTTTTGTTTAATTTTTAATTTTTAATGACTGAACGTTAAAGTAGATTAAAAAACAATTTGAGCATAGTATCCACCAGTGAAGTTTTGTATTAAACGTAAACACCAGTCTAAAGTTGCAGTAGAGTTTATTTAAATGTTCTGAAAAGCTATATCATCAAATAAAGTTATCTTACGATTTAAGCCTCAGACGATGTAAATAAGTCAGTATAACACAAGTTAGTTTTAAGTAGCCTACTGTTTCTATACCCATAATAATATGGAAAGCTTCCTTTAGTTAATGAATGAAAAGTAGTTGATAAGACATCTAAATAAATCGAATACTTAAAACATTTCTACATTTTAATCAAATAAAAAAATAAAAAATGTTTAATAAAGACTTAGTATCCTTAGAAATTAAACAAAAATAAAAAGATTTTCAAGATAATCAAAAGAAATAAAAAACTTAAATTACGTACTAGTTAATAAAAATGCAAATCGTCAGAGTAAATCATTAATTAAAATAGGATGCTCATGAGTTTTTCTTTTTATTTTAATTTCTACTATCTCAGCTTTTATTGCTTTCCAGATTTTTTTTGGAAAATATATAAATAAATTCATCATAAATAATTTTTTGTTATATATTTATGTAGAAAAATCAGCTTTTAAACAAATTTAGTTATTTTTACTGGACTTCTAAAACTCAAACTTATGCAATTCCACTACTAATAAAATGTTTAAAAAAAAACTAAAAAAAAAAAAAAAATTAAATGAAATTTAATAAACAATCAGATGTTTCATTCGGGAAATCAAAGTATTTGACAGTAATTATGTTCGATAAAAAATTTTATGGGGAGTGAAAATTCACCAAACAATTTATTTGAAAAAATGTTGTTAAAATATTTATTCGAAAAATATGATCCAGGAAAACGGATGGAATAATACATATCACAATTATGATAAAATTATTTGATGTACCTTACGTTAAGTTTTTGTTTAACTTTTATTTTTACCTTACAAAATAATGTAACTGATCAAACGAATGATTTATTTTATTAAGTAGATATAAATTAGATACGTAATCCACACAAATTTCAAACAGCCGTGCTTTTTATAGAATGAGAGAGTTACTCTCACGTTAAACTTAATGAAATTACTGGAAAAGGGTAATTATACTATTTTCATCTCAAAATTGTTCCGACTAACCGTGTACATATATTTGAATGTTAAATTAAACATAACAACCCTTAGTAACCTTCTGCATAATTTTTCTGATGTACTTGAAAAAACTTTCCTGAAAATTTAATTACTTAATAAATTATATATAAGTAATAATTAATACACACATACATATATATATATATATATATATATATATATATATATATATATATATATATAATAAAATAAATGAATAAATAATTAATTAATAAATTATTTGTTTTCTTATTATCATTAATCAGTATATTTTTTATATGGAGTATTATTACATATTTCTTCGCTATATAAAATTATTCAAACATTTTAACCGCAGTGAAAACAGAAAAATGCTTGTTTAACCGGAAAAAAATTCCAGACTTCGTAAATATTTTCGTTTGGTTTGTTCGATCCTACGGTAATCTCTATTAATTATACAGTAAAATTTACATTGATTATTTCGGTAATTATTTTTTTCGGGAAAATTAGCTATATAAAAATATACGTACAAACAAAAAAAAAAAAAATCTAATTTAGTAAAATCTATAGTGATTGGTAGAGAAACGTTGTTCTAAAAAGAAAAAAGGAATATTACTTTGGAGTTAGAGTTCACTTATTGGACGTGAAATTCGAGGGTAATTCATGTTTTGGATAATCAAAAAAACTACCGTTGAAATTTTAATTAACATTAAGTGATTTTTATAATGGAAATTTGTAGTTGTTCACCGGATAATTGAATTATAGAGTAAATATATTTCTAAAACACTGTGAGTGGAATTCAGAACCGGCTGATATATGTTATTTGGCAAGGGATTAAATATGTTATTCGGCACAGCATGTTATAGATAAGTATGAAAAAATAAAAACATACGAGAACGTCGATTCCTACACAATCATTCTAGATAGAAAGAAGGATTTCAACTGTGTAATATATTAGCAACCATCATTTTAATGAGATTTTCAATTAAATTTATTTCTATCGACAAAAATTCTTTCTTAAAGTAAAGGCATTTAGATGAATTACTTTTAGAGAAAAATAAAACTTAAGCACAAAAAACCGATTATTATAATTATTATTTTAATACTTTCACATTATTATGATAGCGACTCTTTTTATCACCAGACACCAGCAGCAACCTCTGAGTATTACTTTTCGGTCTATACCAACGTAAAGTTGCGTAAAGCTACTAAAAGTAAAAATTATAAAACACGTATTAAAAATTATATTAATTATCAAATAAAAATTCATTAACTGTAACCACTTTTTTAAATTAATAACCTTTTCATTAATTATCATTAAAAAAATTTCTGCGAATTAAAAAATGTACAAATAAAATATAAAACTTTCAGTTGAGATATAAAATAATTTTATATATTTTCTTTTGTTTTTATAATAATGAAACAAACGAAAAGTTTATACACAATATAATCTAAATTGTCACCATATTTTTGTATACCTTTTAACGTTTACCGAATGAATAACTCTTGCTGAACTAGACCGAATTGTAACGAAAATTTTGACGTTGCAGGTATCTTTTGACATAAATGTACACGAACTGAATTTAATATATTTTACCGATCGATTTGTTGAACAGGTATTCCCATATTTCAACCAGTAAAGTAAAATAAAACCATTACAAAGTACAAAACTCAAAAATATAAAAATAATGAGTTATCTAGAATATTGCATTATTGGTTAAATAAATGAATTATAATGCGGTTTAAGAAATACTATCACTGCAATTAGACGGTTAACCTCGTCAAACAATTTTTACACTTTAATTGGCATAATCATTGGTAAATAGAAAATAATTACTTCAAAATGATAGTTTGGATGAAACCCAAATCAAATTATTTAAACAATATTGCTTACCACACAACGTAACTCACACTCCAAACAAGGAAAATTGTTTCTCATTATCTTGTATCAAGGGTTTGAACCAGCTTACGACGACTATCACGTTGTGAGTAATTTTACCTTTCATGCTGTAAATTTGGTTTTTATATTTTGCTTAATTTTGATCATGTACAAAGAGATTCAAGTGTAAAGGGAAATAATTAGGCAACTGATTCTAAATCTAAAAATAAAGAAAAAGTTCATACAAACAAGCTTTTTGTTATATACGAGGTGTGTGAGAAAACTAATGAGACTGACTTTTTACTTACCAAAGTTTTTATTTTTTTCAAAAAACAATATTATCATCCCTTCAAAGTAGTTCCCTTGAACAGTTATACACCGGCGGAGTCGTTGTTCCCACTCCTGGTAGCAGCGCTGGAAGGCTTCAACTGGTAGGGCTTTTAACTGGTCGGTCACAAGTCTTTTGAATGTTCTCCAGAGTTCCAAAACGACGTCCTTTTAAGACATGTTTCAATTTCGGGAAAAGGAAAAGTCACAAGGACTCAAATCGGGTGAATAGTGGGAGGGGGGGTTTGAGGAACCGTAGGAATGCGTTTTGAGGTCAAAAATTTCCTGATGGAAATGGCCGTGTGGCACGGGGCATTGTCATGATGAAGCATCCACTTGTCTGCAATGTCTGGTCTCACGCGAATCCTCTTTTCCTGAGCCTTTCAAAGACATCTTTGTAAAACACTTGGTTGACAGTTTTTCCTGGAGGAAAAATTTATTTATGCACGATACCCCTACTGTCAAAAAAGCAAATCAGCATGGTTTCGATCTTTGATTTGCTCATTCGAAATTTTTTCGGTCAAGGAGATGACGGAGTGTGCCACTCTTCATTTTGCCGCTTTGTTTCAGGATCGTACTCAAATATCCAGGATTCATCACCTGTGATCACACGATTGAAAAATTCATGGTCATTGTCAATCCTCTTAAGAAGATCAACGCACATTTCTTCGATTGTCCTTCTGTTCCGTTTTGAGGTTTTTCGGCACCAATTTCGCTCAAACCTTTCGCATGTCCAAATCGTCTGTCAAAATTTGATGTACGGAGAAAGTGTTTAAATTTAACTGTTCACTCATCATCCTTATTGTTAAACGACGGTCTGATTTCACAAGAACCGTCACACGCCCAACGTTTTCGTCAGATTTTGAAGTTGAAGGTCTCCCTGAGCGAGTTTGATCTTCAACGTGTTCTCGGCCTTCCAAAAATGATTTGTGCCAGCGGAAAACTTGTGCTCTTGATAAGCAATGGTCCCCATAGGCCTGTTTCAACTTTTCAAAGGTCACACTCGCGGATTCTCCAAGTTTAACACAAAACTTGATGCACAACGTTGCTCTATATTCCGATGTTTCATTTTCGTAGCACACAACAAAAACAGAACTTCACTGATGGCGCTGTCAAAAATAATCTCTTGCCTGAACGGAGTTGAAACTCGTAGTGAGTATGTGGAAGGGATGAACAAACCGGTCTAGCACAGACCGGTAGACACAACGTTGCCAGATCGCTCGCAGTGTTACCAATCTTATTACTTTTCTCATACACTTCGTAGTAACGAATAGCAAAAGATTTAGCCGGGATTTCAGTTCCCCGGTGTAATAAGACTATAGTAAAATCTTTATGACGTTATATAAGGGGTAGAAAACATAATGATTTCTTATGTTTCTTAATCTAATAATTGATAAAGCTGGTACTAGAACTGTATCTCACGTGATTTTCATGATATTTAAAGAAAAACGGAAAAATTAGGTGACGAAAAATACGTTTTTTATAAGGTTTTTTATTAAAGTTTATAGAGAATTTAATCCTGTAAAAATTTACGTTATAAAGTCTACCAAAAACAAAAAAAAATCAACTTTTAATATCAAAAACAGAATAGAACAAAAATTAACAAAAAAAATGTCATTAATTTGTAAAAATTTTTTAGTACAATAAACTTATACCTTTGAAAAATTAAAATACTTTTAATTTAGTTTTAAATAAAAACTCACCATGGTTTATACTGTATTAATTTACAATAAAATTTCGACATTCCACCACTGATGTACACTTTTTAACAACATGCCTAATATATTCTGTCGCCAACCTAATATCATCGCGTTCCTTGGTGAGAGCAGCAGCATTGAGAATGCAAGCGATCAGTGAACAAACGTTCATCGCGCGTGAACAAACATTTTGTTTGTGCACCTTGTATTTCATCCGTTCCTATAAACAGTAATCTAAGGGCGTAAGGCCCGGTGATCTAGGTGGCCAATTTATTGGCTTTCTATGTCCAATCCATTTACCGGTAAATTTTTCAACAAAAAATTGTCTTACTTCATTTGTGAAACGTGTTGCTGCTCCATAAAGTTGATAGCACATTTAAAATAGTTTTTTCAATAAAACGTTTTACAGCACTGCAAAAAATGCATTATCTAAAATGTCCAGATAATTTCTTCCCTTGATACGTAGTTCTAGTACACCAAACGTTTTACTAAAATCGTTGCTGGAAATTTGATTAAACTCTTCAGATCACTAATGTACAGTATGAATGTTATTTATGTCACTTTGGGTAAAAGTAGCTTCGCCTAAAAATAATATGAACAGAATTAAATGTTAACTATTTTAACTCTATTGATAAAATTGCAATCTTCTGGCATTCTCACTAAGCTGTTAAACTTTCTGAACATGATAAGAACGCAGTCCGTGAGAATGTAATATCCTCCAAACTGTTCTGTGTAGAATGTTGTTTAGAAATCCTTAACGTGCTCATTGTAGGATTAAGCGGTACCACCTGAATAATGTTTTTCCTTTCATCATCATAAACCAGTTGACATTCAGACGAAACATGAGCGCTGGGAATTGTACCCATTATCACGAAGGTTATTAAAATTCGACAAAATACTTTACGGTTTGGAAATACTCGTCCAGGATACCTACATCAACCCACCGGCTTGGTCCAGTGGTGAACGCGTCTTCCCATATCAGCTGAGTCGAGAGTTCCAGCGTTCAAGTCCTAGTAAAGTCAGTTATTTTTACACGGATTTGAATACTAGATCGTGGATACCGGTGTTCTTTGGTGGTTGGATTTCAATTAACCACACATCTCAGGAATGGTCGAACTGAGATTGTACAAGACTACCCTTCATTTACACTCATACATATCATCCTCATTCATACTCTGAAATATTATCTGAAAGGTAATTACCGGAGGCTTAACAGGAAAAAGAAAGGATACCTACGTCGGTATTCCTTCACCGCAGCTGGAGGATGTCCATCGCAAAAGTCGTAAACAAAAATCATAGTTTGCATGAGTGAAGAGACGCGGTATTTTAAAAACAAAAAATTCAAAACGAAATTTTTCACTTTTCTAAATTCAGATTCTATTGGAAAAGTGTAAGTACTGTTTTGAGTACAAAAAATACAAAAAACTACATAGCTTGATTCTCAAAGATAATTAAACACAATTAAAAATTATCTCAAAAACAATAAACAACCTTACGATTATTATTACTACGTAACCACAATGTTATGGCAACAATGAGTAGTATTCAAATTCATTTTGAAGCGTACAGTTAGTATTAATAACCTAATTTATCATAGGTCTTAATTTATTGTACTAAAAACACTTATTTTTTTTTTTATTTTTATAAATTCCTAAAATTTTTCTGTTTCGTTTTTACTAATAAAACTTGATTTTTTTTTTCATGTTTTTATACACTTTATTACATCAATTTTCTCTGAATTTATTTTTCTACAAGTTATAATAATATAATTTACTCATTAATGAGTCATGTAACAAAGTTATTGTATTTCAAAACTAAAAAACTGCTAAGTTATCAGAAATTGGAATGAGAATTTTTTAATAAACTGAAAGAATAGTTTTCGTGAAAGACGTTTGGAGAAACTCTCAATAAAAGCAATAATAGATTAATGGGCGTTAAGAATATTCGAAAAATTAGAAATTTTAAGTAAATAGCTACATCACTTAAGTAATCAGGTAGATGATAAGACTTTCTACTTAGCATCAAATCTTTAAAAATAGTATTTAACTTTGAGGATCGAAATCAGGTGTGTAATTAAATAATTTACGTTATTAAAAAAATTATGATGGAAAAACTGAATAAATTATTCTCTCTCCGATTTATTTTATTCCAGTTGAAAAACAGAAAATAAATAGAAAAAAAGAAGATAATAAAATATAACAAGAACAGACCTCTGAATAAAACACACATATAATGATACTCGATTGTTTAGTGACCTGAAAAATATACAGAGAAAACCGTTACGTGATAGCCCTTATTTTGTTCTATGAATATATACGAGTCTATATATATGTATAGATTTAGGAACTGGGTTCACGCCGCACGTAATGTTATAGTAGATCTGAAAGGGTAGCCCTATATGAAATACAATTTCAGATAGAAATCCACGTATAAATTTTAATATCCGCAAGTTGATTATTTAATAATACTTTTTTAAATTAATACAAGGACCTAAAATTTTTAAAAATATTGAGAAGAATAATACATTTTTTGTGGCAGGGAGAAGTTGTACAAGAAAAAGTATATGTAATTTTATATTTTACATTAAAAAAAATGATAAAAGATATGTTTTTGTGGTTTTTTCATACAAACGATTTACACGAATTTTCATTTGATTTAAATAGTTTTATAAAAATACCTTTAAATTTGTATTTACTTAAAGAGAAAATTTATTTTTGATGATAATTTTTTTAATTAGTTACAAATTACAGATTTACAAAAATTCAACTGCTCTTAAGTTATCTAGTTTTTTACAATCATAAAATATAATTAAGAGTAAAAAAAAAACCATACATATATTTATATAAAACAGTAACTCTGTTATTTCGTGAAAAACAGTTGTAATCGATAGATCAATATTAACAAAACTCATAAAAAATTAAATTAAAAATGTTAAAAAACCCCCGGCCAAAGAAAATAAAAAATAAAAAAGGATAAAATTAAAACTTCAAAAAGGATAAAGTAATAGACACTTTTTGCTGTATGAATGGCAATTCTTAATCACGTATTTGTGAAAAGCACACATAGATTACGCCATCTTAAGTTGCTAGACAGCACGCGGAAAGTCATTTTTATTAAAACGTGTAAGTCGTTTTTCTTCTTTTTTCGATTAGACCTTTTTACATCTCCGTTGTTTCTAGTACGTCTTTATTAATTAGGAAAGTGCTTGTTTTTGCTCTTCTGTAAGTTTTCTGAAACTGTTCTTTGGATTTTCCTTTTCATGTAAGTCGTTCTTATTAAATACTGGTTGAAAAATATTTTTGCTCAATACAATCGTACAACAAATAAAACTGTTATCCTTCAACTGTGAATCCACCGTTAAGAGCTGCTCTTATCGAAATCACTGGTCTTACACCATTATGGCTCGCTTAATTTATAGGCGAATTTTTCATATTACTTTTTCATTACGAATAGAAAAAGGAAGAGTTAAAGTTAACGGACAACTCACTAGTCAGTGCCTGGAAAATGCAAGGTGTAAGTCGTTAACAACAAAGTGGCTTACAATAAATGAAATATTTTCGTTGTCATATGAAATACTAAGTTCTTACGACATAAATATATGTTTATTTTCATCTATAAGAGTTGACAAAAGTCAATTAATGTTTAATGGTATTAATGTATTTTTTTTTTAGACATTATGCAGTTATCTTATTAAATTATGGAGAAGTTATGCAAAAGGGTTGGTGTTTCAAACAACCAGCACATCTCAGAGGGAAATCACCCCCATGGCGTTATTTTGGATTATGCAAGCTTACAGAAAACATGCTCTAACGTTACAATGAAAAAATTAATAAATATCTTACCTGATATCATAAATGATCGAAAGATCTTGAAAGATTTTTTATTACATCTTTTTGGTTAGAGATAGTTCTTAATTCCTAATATTTTTTTTATTATAATTGTGATATTTGATAAAAAAATCCTTACAAACTCAAGATCAAATTTACACAACCTTAATCAGAAGGTAACTGTAAAAAAATTATAATATACAGTATATAAATAGTGTATCACGAAGTTCTCCCGGGACTTTCATAACCAATTCTATATGTTAAAATAATGGAAAAAGTTCAAATAAACATATGTCCTAAAATATTTCGTTTGCGTGTTACGGCTTGTGAAATATTTCGATCGGGTTTCAGCTATACTATGGTAAAGACAATTAAACAGGGAAGCCAGGATAGGAGAAACAATCTCATTCAAACCTTTGATAACAAACGCAGGAATCCGATCCAAGCCGACCGCCGATCTAGCGTTAAGAATGCTTATAGCACTGGATACGGCAGAAGATGAAACCATCGGAATGTCAAGAATCTGATGGTTGTTGATACAGGCGCCACCAGACGTAGTCTGCGTAGGAAAGTCCTGGTATACTGATTGAAAATATTCACCAAAATACTGACAACTCAACCAAGGATCAGAAATAGTCCGCCCATCGACAATAGGGGCTGGAGTCCTCACATAGTTAGACTTCTGTCGAGAAATATATTTCCAAAAGTCCTCGGATTAGAACAAAGGTCAGATTCACACTTCCGAGCCCAAACCACTCTGGCATCCGCTATCGCATACTTAACATCTCTACGCAGCCGAGAAAATAATAAATAATAATAATAATAATAATAAATAATAATAATTCAGAACTACACAAATAATATTTGTTTGTAAAAAAAAAACTACAAATGCAATTGTTTTAAAAAAATAATAATCATTTCTGTCAGCCTCATATGAAAGAAACTAAAAAATGCTTTAACTAATATAATTTTCAGTTTATATTACTTAATGTCTAGTATGAACTTTAACATTTTTATGTCCCTACAATATAATTAGACATTAAGTAAAATAAATTTTCAATTTTCAATACTACTTCAGCAATGAAAACTTCCGGAAGGATATTTATACATATGTACTTATGTATATATTTGGCTTGTTTTCTCTTATTATTTCCGGACTGGATTAACTGATTTGGATGAAATTGGGCACGATGACTTTTGATCATGTGGCACTGATGTCATATAATTTTGGTCGTAGTTGGTCAAACGGGCGAGGAGATACGTATTTTAAAATTTTACTTAAAGGTCCGTAATTTTTTCACGTACATTTCTCCTTAGGTATGTAATATACTTTATGTTGGTCAAATTTTCTAAAGATGTGGAACAAAAAATTATTTTTTTCTTATTTTTTCTTTCTGGATTCAAAGCCAGTTTTTGTACTAACTAGTCTAGAAATAGTTATGTATTTATTATGTATCTGGAAAGATTTTATTCAGGGATAACAAATAATAAATCTTAAATTATGTTTGTTTTAAATAGTAATATTTCTTTTTTTATGATTTCAAACTGGATTAATCGATTTTAATGAAATTTTATAGGATTACTTCTGACTATGGTCGCTGATGTCATTTAAGTTAGTCCAGGAATTAGGAGTTCATATCTGAACATTTCGTATAAAATGGAGTATTTTTTTACTTAATTCTTTACTTTCCATACTTTAATGTTCCACTTAATCTCCATTCGAAACAACGGTCTGTCATGGGCAAAGCCCTCAGTTACAGTTGTATCTCTTCTCGACCCGATTTCAATGAGAATGTTATACAACTATTTGCCTTTTTTTACATTTATTATTATTTTAACACGTTTTGTAAACATTGAAAGAAGTAGAAATTTGTTTATGTTCAAAAATATTATTTACTTTGTTAATAATTTTGTTACCACTAAATAAGATAGTACCATCTTATTAACAATAACACCAATTTCTTAAAAGTTGAATTATGATAGTAATATATTTTATTTTTATTTTTAATTTATTTGTTTTCTTCAGCTTGAAGTAATTCACCACAGAAGGTTTCAGAAAAGATTGTACGTGGAAATACTGAAATGGAATTTTTCAGCATATGAAAATACCATGCCTTGTCGGGATTCGAACCCGAGACCCCTAGATGAAAGATCGAGGTGAATTGTTATTTTATTAAAATAAAATAATAATTTATTATTTATTTCGTTAGTATCAACTAATAATAAGTGGCCAATAATTTTAGAATATCGAAAATGGCTATGTATTTTAGATTTTGAGTTAAATATTTTTAAGTCGATTATAAGCGTTTTTTTTCCAAAAATTATTCACAAAAAATCATAAAAGTAATCAGTTAAAACCTGAAACTCCTTTTTTTAAATATTAGGAATTATAATTAGGAACCATAATTATAATTATCTTTATGGTTATAATTATTATTTAGGTTCCTTTACAAGTTAAAGAGAGTATTTTAAATATCCTAAAATATCGTACTATTCTATAAAAGAACTACCATTAGTTAAATAAATTAAAATGATTTAACAAATTTATTATAATTTGTTCTTTTTTTATTTCAAATGTTCAACGTAATACCTCAGCTCAAATATCATGATAAATATTACAAAATAAAAAAGTATACATTTATGGATGAAAGAATGAATCAAATTATCTTTAACTCTACAATCCAAAATAGAAACTTCTTGAAATCAGTGAAATGTGCAGATTCATAATACGAGCTTACTGTTAACAAAGCCTGCCTTCCGACAATAGTGACATTCAGGATTTAATATCTGTGCTAAACAGAAAGTAATAAAACTTCCTGTATTCTAAAAAAGATAGCAGGGTAGAAATTTTACAATGCATATTGTAAAAGAACTGCAAAACTGTACTAAAAAAAAATTGTAATTCAATGGTGTATGCTATGTTATAATTATTCAACAAAATAATATTTTTATTCGATTTTTTATTTTTATCTTTAATGGAAAATGTTTAAGGTTTATTACACCTAAGGTGGAATGTTTTTACGACTAGTTACTTTTCTTTATATCCGTCAACAATATTAAGCATTATAAAGAAAGATATATTTTGAAAAATCAAGATTACCTATCCATAAACTTAAAGGGTCTCAATGTTACTTAACTTCAGGATTAATAATCAAAAAATTAATATCTTCTGATAAGAACTACAAAGCTGTTACTAAAAAATATATGTTATATCACCATAAGAAATATATTAAATTTTAGTTCTGTCTAAAATAGCATACGAGTACATTATTATTTATTACAACACGAAAAATTACGAAAATATTACATGGTTTTTGTTTCATTACACGTGATTTTGTTAAATGTTTCTCCAATTTTAACTAAATAATCTTCATGAATTTAGTGTACTAACAACAAAAACTTTTATAACGAAAAGCTTCAAAATCCTGAACATTTTTGCTGTTTTTTGAATTGTAATATTTTAACACAGCTCTAAACCTAATGCTTTCTTTTTGTTTCCCCAAAACACAAATATAATTTTAGATAATCGTTCGTACCAAAAAGTGTAAATCGTTTGAACGAAGCAATCGTTCGTGCGCTGCGCGCAGCCATTCGGCGCACCACCATTAGTCCGCTCTGCGCCAATAAAGCTAAAATAAAAATGCGAGCACATACAATAAAATAAAACAAACCCACGCACTATATTTTTTTATTGGAAAGAAGAAAGAAAAGTAATCAACAGAATCATTTTAAAAATGTCCTACTAGTCAATGACTGGTTTTTCAATTGAGTTTTCATTAATAATAAGGGTAATAATGGGACTACACTTACCATGTAAGTTATTTAATACCGTTATCGATAAGAACTTCAAAAAAATGTGACAATAAAAATTTGTTTTTTATCTAATACAATAAACCTCGCATTACTTTACATTTACTTAAAAAGGTAGATAGTTCTTAACACAGCAATCTAGATTAAAAAAAAAAAATCATTTTCTTCTTAGAAAATAAGAAAACTATACTTGTCTGACAGCGGGTTTCTCTTCCGAAAAACAGATACGTGGTGCATTTACCTATTATCACTTGTAGGTCAGGTTGAAACAAATGTTGGTAGACTTTGAAATTCAGTCGTCATTAAATATATCAAATTCATAAACATAAATTAAAGTATAAAAGATATTCATTTAAAATTCATTTTTAAATAAATAATTTATAAAAAACGATAAATTAACAACTGTCATCATTGTCTGTTGGTTTGTCTTGCGCCAGGATTCTTATGCCAACGCTGTCTCCATTTATTTCTATCCGCACTTCTCTGACTCCTTTTAGTTCTCCATCTTCATCCTTATCTTTTAATTTCATCCTTCTTGCACACTTCCTTTCTCCTTCTACTGATCCTTCCGATGGAGTCGGTATGATTCCATTTCCTCTAACTATATATCCTACACAGTTTCCTTTTCTTTTGTTTACTTCCTTTATTTAATTCTGTTCATTACTTAATCATTCCTTAATTTATCTGTCAATCTTATTTTCTACATCCTTCTATGTATCCACATCTTTAATCCTCAAACCAGTTTTCCTTCCTCCTTATCGTCCTTTATTTTCATACAACAAAACACTCTACACATAACATTTGACTAAACTCTTCCTTTACTCTAAGTTCAGAATTTTACTATTTTCTTCCAGTAGTATTTTCCTCCTAGTGTTCAAGATTTCCTTTTTCTGTTGCTTTGTGTTCTCTCAGTCCTCTGTCACTATAGCTCTCAAATATCTGTACTTTTTTTACTTTTTTTATTCTTCCTTTACTTATCCTTATCACTAAATCTTTTTTGTTGCTTACTTCGATTAGATTAATTTTTCCTAAATTTATTTATATTTCATACTATTATTCTTTTCTCCAGAGCTGTTAACAATCTTTAAAGTGCATGTGTGCTAAGCTACAATTACCATATCATCATCAAACCTTAAGCATCCTATTTTTCATCCACCTATAGTTACTCCATCTTTTCTTTCTTCTAATATAATCTTCGTCATATACCTTAAAGGTTAATGATGAAAAACTACAACTATATATCAATATAACCTTCTAAAAAGGGATTATTTACGAAGTAAAAGATAATAAATTTAAAAAAAAATAGAACAATAAAAACTATACAGTAAAAATTTAAAAGGTCCATGCTAAATACAAAATAAAAATATACATCTTAAAAATTATGTTGTGGATTTCACAATTTAGTCAAACCGATTTAGAGTTAATATAAATAATAGGCTTAATTAACATCGATCAGAATTCCTTGTTAATTCTGTACGCATTTTTAAATCTGTGCAACAATGTTACATAATACATACTACAGTCAGGAAAAATAATATAAAGTCATACTGAGTACTATTGGACTATCCCCTAAAGACGTAAGAAATCTAGAGAATACAATAATTTCCTTAAAATTAATTAAAAATGTATTTTCACTTATTAATTTAAAGTTAAAATTGTAGAAATAAATGTTTTCTGTAAATCATTAAAATAAAATTATATTTCACTAGTATTTTTTTTCTATTTTAATATTATTACGCCTTTTTTAAGTAATTATTAAACCATAAAATAAATTGCCATTTTCTTCCTACCAATTTTTAATTTTATCGTTTTCAATAAATTTTTAATAAAAAAAATTCTGTGTGAAATTACTCAACGGAGATTTTTAAAGAGAAAAATTAGTAATGGAAATACGTTTTAAATTATTTTTTAACTTAATTAATGTAATATATTTGTGACGTCATATTATATTATCGAAAAATGCTTAGATTCATGTTACAAATTTAAAACAAAACAATGACACATTAAAAGGAATATAAATTATGGTTTATATTCCTTTAAAAACCATTACAAAAATTTCTTTAAACAAAAAAACACCTTTTTAAGTTGAATAAAACAAAGAAAGGTTAGAAAAATTCGAATTTTATTTATAAGTACCATTATAAGTACCAGTTTGTAATAAATGTTATAAAATGAGACCCCCATTATCAACACATTTCTTAAGATGCTTCTGAACTGATTTTGTTGCCCTTTTTAGTTCTTCATTTTTTTTTAAATAAATAAATAAAAAATATTATTAACAAAATACTGATGAGAATAGAGGTTCTCATCAAGGCTAACCCATCCGATATAGAAAATGTAAGCTGATATATGAGAAATATACAAGCGTAGTAAATTATTATATTACAGTTTGTTTTTAAAATAATAAAACAGATTTTAATGCTGAAAATTAGTATTTTTAACAGATAACAGAATATAAAGTGAGATAGAAGCTGTTTTTATTGTGTAACAATAAAAACTCTACTTTCTCATGACGTTTCTTTCAACTGTACTTCATAAAAGATTCTAAATTTGTCTTTTATAAAGTGTCTCGTTTGATACAGATTTATATAGTTAATTTTGTAATAAAAGACAAAAGTGAATACAAATGATTTTCATTCTAAAATTTCGATAAATTTATTCAAAGTATTCTTATCACAAAACATAATTGTTTAGTTACCCAAAAAGGTTTTGTTCAAAGTTAACAACCATAATTTTAGTTACATTTCAGTTGAAATATTTAGTTATTTCTTAAGTTTTGTTCAGTAGTATTAATATATTAGAGGAAAAAGTTTTTAAATATATATATGATTACTGCTACTAGCTTTCCAAATTTAGATAAAAGCATAGTAATTCGACTGAATTATCACTAGTAATGCATAAAAATACATTATTATTTAAAAACTAATTTGAATAATTTTCATAATAAATAACTGTATTATTCAGATTATGCTTATCAAATGTGGCCTAATTACTACTCTTTCATTAAATTTTTCAATTATTAATTTGTTTAGGAAACATGAGATTTAAGCATTGTTCAATAATTGAACCAATGCTCAATTAATTGATTTAATTTTTTAGCTCTATTTTATTGATTTTTTTTTTTTTTACACAGAGTGTATCACGAACTTCTCCGGGAACTTTAACTTTCATATCCTATTCTACTTGTGAAAATAATGGAAAACGTTCATATAAATATATGTCCTGTAATGCTTCGTTACGGCAAGTAACGCTTCAATTTCAGCTACCCCTGTGAAATGAGCCCGTACTGAAATTTTTAGGACGTTATTAAAGAGTAAGAATTACTGATGTTGACATGAAAAATTTAATAAAATAGCTCCGTATCTGCAATAGTGTTTGAGAAATCTGGGGTGAAAAACAATAAATTGGGGCAAAAAACTATTCTTTTATTTATATATATGTATGATGTCAATAACTTTGTTAAACGGGTATTAAACCTTTAAACATAACTTGTAGAAAGTTTAATTTTAACGAAATGGTGTAATATAAGTTAAAAAAACAAAGAAAAGTTAGAAAAATTCGAAATCTATTAACAAACAGTACATTAGACCAAAGTGCATTACACGTACCAGTTTATAATAAATCTTAAAAAAATGAGCCCCCCATTTTCAATACATTCCTTAGCACGCTTCTGAACTGATTCTGTTGCTCTTTTTAGTTTTTCAGTACTGTCTTTAAATTATTCAGTCGCATCCATATCACGGATATTTTTCATCCATCCCCAGACGCAAAAATTTTAAATCTACAACTATAAATTATTATAGTTATGTAAACGCTACTGTACGTCAAACAAAAAAAAAAGGTGATTTTCACCCCAATTTATTGGTTTTCACCACAGATTTCTCAAAGACTACTGCAGATAGGTTTTGGAAGCTACTTTATTCGGTTTTTCAAGTCAAAAATCATAAGAAATCATTAATTCTACCCCTTACTTATCGTCTTAAAGATTTCAGTACAACTTTATTTCACTGGGGTAGTTGAAATCCGAGAAAAATCTTTTCCTAACCGTAACTTGCAAACGAAGCATTGTATGGCATATGTTTGTACGAACTTTTTCCAATATTTTCACAAGCAGAATAGGGTATGAAAGTTCCAAGAAAACTTCGTGGTAAAATATGTATTTTAAAATTAGTTTGTTTTATCCTCTACAAATTAATTAATTTCTTCTTTAATGTCATTTTATTTCTATTTACATTATAACCACTTCCAAGTGATAAAACGTTGTTATTGGTATTTATTGTAGTGTAGAATTGATAACTAAAAAATTGACTAATAAATGAAGAGAAAGAAAGAGAACTGAATATTTATTTTTATTTTCAATTCTAAATATATTTTTTTGCGTATGAAACCTAAGAAAAAGCCACAAAGAATAGGCTTAAAGCAAGAAAACAGAGCAAGAAATAAAATGTTTTTGACAGACATACATTTTTCAAAATAAAAAGAATATTTATAATAAAATTATTTAGGTAGGATGGAAAGTCGTAGAAATTGTTAGATGTAAATCAGAAGATTGCTAATAACTATTTATATTAATAAATGGTTAACATAAAGGATTATTGGAGAATATGAGACAAGGAAATATCTACCTATAGAAAATTCTGAATAAATCTTTTTTTTAAATTTAGAGAAATAAGTCGTCTATATTGTGTTTGAAGATTAAAAAAATTACACGACAAAATTGAAAAATACAAAAAAGCTATAGAAATAAAACAAAATGAAAAATATCACCGACATATTTAGTCAATTAGCAGAATAATAAAAAATAAGTTCAGATATTTTACTTCCAATAAGATGAAAAAAATTTATCAGGAAAGCCGATAAATTCAATCATACCAGGAATAAAAATAATTAAATTTATTATAATTAATTAAAACTGTTACTAAAGTTAGAAACATGCTTACTTAAGAAATCGTAGTTAATGATTTTTGTATTAAAACGCTTAGGAAATCAGTTAAAATATATTACTCTATCAACCATCTAAAAGCTTCTAATTATCAAGACAATTTCCAAATAGTCAAAACTGTTTGAAGAAAACAGTTAAAATTTTTTATACATTATAATAGAATATAACTGAACAAGATGTTTATATCTTGAAGCTAAAGTTACAATTATATTTATACTGTATATTAAAAAAACAAACACATTAACAATGTATATTCTTAAATTATTTTAAATGTTCATATAATTATTAGTTAAGAAATGGAAATGCTATGTATCCCTGAAGTAATAAATTAAAGGGAAAAATATTGTAAATGAAAAAATAAAACTACATAATGTCGGAATTATAGCGAAAAAATATAATTAAAATTTTTAATTAATTACAGTATGTGATAGGTAAAACAAAACCTTGCCGTCAACAGATTTGTTTTTTTTTATTATTTTTGATAATAAAAAATATATTATGATATAATAATGTGTGTTAAAAAAAAAAATAATTAAATCTGTTGATATCATATGAAATTTAAAAGATTCTAAAAGCGTGAAAATAAAGAGGATCAGTGAGATGTTCTCTGGGTTTATCCGATTAAAGTCATTCTCTCTATAGAGAGTATTGTTTTAAAATAAGATTCATGGTTCAGTAAGAGTGAAGAATGAATATCTACGACATCCATGATAAATGAACCGACAACTTATATGCCAAAAAATTCAAACAATTTATTTTCTATCTTTCACATACAATAAAAAATATAAATATTTTTTTTACTCAAAACTTAATGGAAAGTAAAAAGAAATCCCAAATTATCAATACACTTCTCTCATAAAATAAAATCCTATTGTGTATAATTTTTCCCCCATTAATATTAAACGAATCAAAAAATACGTAAACTAATTTCATGAAAAAGTAATATAACAGGTTTTAATATTTATATTACATTCTGAAACAATACATTCAAATAACTGTCGAATAAAGAAACAGCCTATTTTTAATTAAATATTAAAACCAGAAAAATTATAAAATTAATAACTAATGAAAAATTCTCATTAATTATTCTTTATATCAGCACCAAACACGGCAGTTACGCAAAAAAGTCATCGAAAATTAAAATTTTGATCAAACAAAGTTGTAGATGCATCAACCAAACAATTTTCAAATTTTTTCAGTTGAGTCAAAAAAAAAATAATTTCCTACATTATAATTTATTAAAATTAAACTTCTTTTAAGTTCCAGAAAATGAAAAAAAAAAAAAAAATATTCGCTGATGAAACTGTATAATGTTTAATAAAATCGAAAAACTGAGGATTTTTAAGTTTGAAATTAGGGTTACTTAAATTTTTTTTCAAATCAACTGTGTAAACTAAAGTTCTCCCTTGTTTATTTACGTGCCATTTCTGTTTTTTATTCTATGAAAAAGTAATGATACAGGCTCCACAAATTCTGTTTTATTTGCTTTAATGTTATAGTTGTTTTATTCTTTAACTGTTTATTAACAATTGTTTATATACATTAATTAATATTAATGTATTAAACATACATTAATAATATTACATAAAAAATGTATGAACAATAGCCAATGCATATGTTTCACCATATAAAGTTTTTACTTAGTATGTTAGTAATTTAAAAATGTTAAATCGTATTTTAAAATTTTTATGTTTTAATCAAAAATGTATCATTTTATGTACATACAAAACTCTCTTTTAGTTTTTATTTGTATTTGTATTTTGTCGTTAAAAATATATATATATATATATATATATATATATATATATATATATATATATATATATATAATAATATTTTTTTTAATTATATTTAATCCAGTAGTTTTTAACCCATGAAACTTAATTTATCGCCAAGATAACTGCATGTTACGATAAAAGTTGTCGCATACATTAAAAGCAATGAAAAGCATAGATATTAATGTTTTACGAAATAATAAATTATTACTATAACAAGAGTTAATTTTTATATTTATATAAAATAAATGAAGTACAGTAAACAAACTCATACCTGAGAACAGTGTTACGAACGTTTACGGCAGGACGTGATGTAGATACGACGCTGTGTAGACGCACACTGTAGAGCGTCGCGACGCTGATCGACTCTTTTCCACTATCTCTCGTTCCCCCCACCAAGATACAAATACTATCTCCCTCTACTGTAACAGCATCCATCATAATGACACTAGCATCGCCCGATGTTGTAATTGATAACGTACATCTAACACGGCAACTGGACAGATCACTGCCTAGGGATGAATTTACTTCGCTGTAAGATATGTATCAACCACAACAATAATCCATTACTCACTTGAAAAAAATAAGCATCATACTTATACTACATAAAAATTGTCATAAATCATGCCAAAACGCGAAAGGATCGGTCATACTCAATAACAAACAACAGCTATTTTGGAATTTCATTGATTTCATATTTAATTAAACATTTTTTCAAATTACGGGAAGAATAAATTGATAAGTAATTTAAATGTTTATTGAAAAAAAAAATCAAACTTTTTATAAAAATTCCATCGTCTTATATTTCTGCTTCTGTAAAGACTATTTTCATATTAATTATTTGGTTGAAAGAGTTAATACAGTATGAATAGAAAAGAAAGGTTTCTTAGCAAATCAATCCTTTTCAGTTTATTAAACGATGAAAAGCACTTAGGCAGTATATTTTCAGAGGTCATTATATAAGATTTATCAAGTAAAACCTATCCACATGAAAAAAAGATTTTGAAGCAATAAATATTTAGTAAGAGGAAGAACTTCTTTTTTATTATAAAAATAAAAAAAAAATATGTATATATATATATATATATATATATATATATATTTAAATTATATAAATTTAAATTATAAATATATATAGCCCTAATAACTTTTAACTTATCTAAGTTGATTTTTTAAAAATTAAGTTTGAAAATTCACCAAAACAGTAAATAGCACTTGTTTAAATAAGAAAATAAATAAAACAATAAAAATAAAGAGCTGTTGTATATAGCAATTGTTTTTTTGACTTTGTAAAACCGAAATTCGTAAAAAATTAAATAATACAAAAATAATAATCAAAGATAATATTTTTTAAATCAAAAGCAGTAACTAATTTTTACTTTCCCGGAAATGTAGTTATGCTGTATGGATATATAATATAAGATAAAATAGAATATATGGTAATTCTGCCAAATTTTGTTCGTCAGGTTTTTGTAGTTCTTGACATGATTTACTCTAAGCAAAACAATTTCAGATTTGAAAACTTCTGGAAGGTTATATTTACTACATCTGTGTTCATATTGGCCCATATTTTGTTTGATATCTCCAGATTAGATGACCGATTTAGATGAAATTTGGTACTATTAATTCTGTGCACCGGAGATTGCTTCATTTAATTAATCAACGTGGAATGGAGACGAGAACCTTGTACATTTCGCACCTAAAATTTTTACATAATCTGCTAATTCCCTAGATAACTAATTCATTTTTTTCATGAAATATTTAAAACCAAAACTGTGTTGAAAATTCTACTGTGGTACGTTTCAGGGGAAAAGCGTTAAATAGAAACCAAACAGAACAAATAAACATTATTTTTTATATTGAATATAAGCAAGGTACAGGGAACTTCATTGGCTGCTACGGAGGAACTCAGGCCTCACGTTATCCAACAAGATCTTAATTTATAAGGCCTAAAGAAAAAGAAAAAACTCATACTCTTTTTTGAATATGAGTCTGCGCCCAATCTGGACGTACGGTGAATTGTGGGGAACGGCTAGTACTAGTAATGTGGAAATTATACAACGATTTGAGAACAAAGTAGCGAGAGTAATTGCCGAAGCTCCGTGGTTCACGCGGAATGATGAGATTCAGGATTATCTGGAGCTCCCATCGGTTCGTAAGATTGCACAACAGCGCAATGGCAAATACCTACAGAGGCTTCTTGAGAATCATGTAAACCACTTTGCAATTAATTTACTCGACAACAGCAGAGACGTCCGACGGTTGAAACTAGCCCATGTATTCGACTTCAGATCTGCGTAACAGTTTGGAATCTAACACCGTCAAGTTTAGTAGTGTCGTATCTAATTTCTTGTTACTTCTCTTTCTTTTTCTTTATTATTTGTTATTAATGTTTGTTTTGTGGACTATATGGTGCTGAAATAGTTGGTTTTTGATTTATGGCTGAGCTTGAAATTTCATATTAGACTTTAAGTTTGCTTGCCACTGTTTATTGTGTGTTATTTATTTTGGGGGTTCCTTAAGGACCTTCTTATCACGTGCTTTTGTCAGGAAACTTACTTATGGCTTCACAGGAGAGCTGATTGAAATTATAATTGTTATTGAGCAAAAAAAAAAAATATTCAGTATAATTAACATACCTTTCTTAGTTTCATTATAACTAAATCACACTCATTTTTACGCGGTTTGGGTACATTTCATTTTCAAAACTCGCTCGACAGCGAGTTGTAAAAATGGAAAATATCCGAAACGCGTCAACATGTGTGTGATTTAGTTATGACGAAGCTAATGAAGGTGTGTGCATATATATATGCACATAGTGTGGGTTTACAATTGCACAAAATTATCCACAATCAGATGGGAATGTCTAAATTTGACAACTAGTCCAGAGCATTCAGAGTCATTTGATGTAGAGTCCCCAGATCGCCGTCAAACGCTTGAAGTGGGTACTCCATAACAATATCTTCTATAGTCTGCTCCTCCGCTCCGGAGTCGCAGTCAGCAGACGGGCGGAAACCCCACCGCTTCAAAGAGTAACCACACCTCCATGACCCGTCCTAATGCGGTTCAGCCTCGACCAGGTTTGGCGCAGTAGTTAGAATTCCTCAACCTTTCTTTTTGGATCTTGAACCAGGTGAACACTGTTGGGTAACGTTCATACCAGCGTTGTCGCCACTTGGAGGCCATGTCAACAGAATTGACACTTTCAATTCTGTTTGTTGGTAGATGTTGTAGGGCATCGTACAAGGGAGGGTTCTTATGAGAAGTGATCTTCTTGAGCAAGTCTACCTTAGCTGCTTTCCTCCTCAGATCTTGCGAAGCGGTAAACACCACTTACCACTGTTGTATCTACCAAGGTAAATTAAATGTACTCAATATAAAAATGATGATGTTCTTAGCAGAAAATCTATATATTTTAACAGTAAATAAATAATTAATTTGTAAATGTTATTGGTGAATAAATTTTTTTCAATATTATGTTCCATTTTGTTACGGAACGATAACGTTGAGTCTCAAAAACGATGTAAACTTTTTTTACGTTTACTTTGTAGAATTTGTTTTAACATTTTTTAAATAAAAGTTTAAAATTATTAAATTCTCCTGTAAGAAGTTCTCTGTATACAACTATATATACTTATCGTTGTATCAAAATTGAAATTCAGTTCATACCCAGAAGGAAGCATTCTAAAAAATTACGTTTTATAATAAAATTCTACCAAAGCATAGAATTTTAAGGAATTAATACTCATAATTTATACATGGTATAAGAACTATACTATAAGTGTTTGCAAATATTGTGTTACGGAAGTAACAGAATAATTCTGTCAATAATTGTTATTATATACGTATATGTTATATATATATATATAAGCATATTATAAAAGCAAAATTATTTATGTAATAATTAGATCGATAATTTTATGTACAGAGTATTATTATAACAAAATTTCAAAAAAGAGGAAATTAGAATTTTATGGGCTTGATAAGACTCAACAGTACAAAAGAGTTTTAGAAATTACTATTTATAATTTAAGAGATTAAACTAATCATTACACCTACTTTTAAATTGAAGAAGGCTTTATCTCAATTAAGTTATTTTTCGTTATTTGTTGTTCGGCTAATTATTCTGTACGAAATAATTTTTGAGATGTAATTAATAAAATGAAATAAATAATTTTTTTAAACAAACTGAGTAATTACTTAAGTTAAATATGAATAATAATTATTTCTTGACATTGAAAATTGTGATAAATTTAAATTTATCTTTACCTTAAATTTATCTCTTTACATAATTTAATTCTCCCTTAGCTATGATGCCTTCTAATGGTGTTTGTTCTTCATCAAAGTCTTATAAAGAGGTGGGACCAAAAACGTATTATTTTTAATTTTTTTTTTCTGTAGTTAATCACATTTTTAACTAATTAAATGATTCTATTACATTATTATGTCACTTTGGTAATGTATTTGAACAATTTCATTCACAGGTGGTGATAAAAAGCACAGCTTCAGCAGATTTAGATATTAAAAAAATGTAGTTTCTCTAATGTAGGGAAACATTATTAAATATCTTTCGAAATTTAATAGCGTTTGGTTAGACGTGGCTAGATGATGGATGAGACCCACCGGCTTGGTCTAGTGGTGAACGCGTCTCCCCAATCAGCTGATTTGGAAGTCGAGAGTTCCAGCGTTCAAGTCCTAGTAAAGCCAGTTATTTTTACACGGACTTGAATACTAGATCGTGGATACCGGTGTTCTTTGGTGGGGTTGGGTTTCAATTAACCACACATCTCAGGAATGGTCGAACTAAGACACTTCATTTACACTCATACATATCATCCTCATTCATCCTCTGAAGAATTATCTAAACGGTAGTTACCGGAGACTAAACAGTAAAGAAAGAGTGTTAAAGAGATGATTGATGAAGAAATAAATTTATTATGGCGATTATTTAAATATTAATAATCTGAAAATTCTTCCCTAGGAATAATTATTTGATGTTTTCCAAGAAATATTTTAATCAAAATCTGTTTGTTGTTAAAAATTATCATGCTATGGTTCAGGGAAAAAATGTTTGCGGGAAAATTAATAACAAATAAACGAAGACTTAATATTTTTCGTAAATAAAAACAATTAACAGTCCTCATAATTCTATTTATATTATTACAATTATGTTAGAGAAATGCGAAATTTTGCTGACGCACAAATGATTATAGTTTTTTTTTTAATATTAACTCCATATAGATTCATTTTTTGAAAAAAAAAAATTAACAGTAGATAAATAAAGTATAAAATGAAACTTTTTAAATAAAAAATATATGTATCATTTTGAAAATAAGATGAATCATTTAAAGTTCGTAGCTTCCATTTTAACTACATTCAGCATATAGCATTATTGTTACACAGATTATTCTTCTGTAAAGAGACCATTTCTGTTTAAGTAGGCGAATACCCAGGAAGTATTTTATCCTCGCGTTGTGGTGATTCCGGTCACAATAATACTAACATCTCCTCTTAAACAACAAAAAAAGTAGTCTCCGATTACTGGATTACTAAATAATTTATCTTAGTTTTCAGTAGAAGTCCAAATCGACTGTTCCTATGTTTTTTAGCAGATAACAACTGCAACGATATTTTACTATTTTCCTTTGCTAAGGGTTTTTATTGTTGTCTGTCAAATTGATCTTCAATACAGCCATCTTATCTATTCACCAGGGCATGAAAAGACAAACAACAAGAATACATTTATAATCGATTTTTAAGAAAACTATCATTACATATGCAGAACGAAAAGCATTACCAAACGCATCTAATAAATAACGTATTTGTCATAGCATTTTAACATTGTCAATTTTCAAAAAAGAAAGAATTCAATCTAAAAATTTACTAAAAACTGAAAATCTCTGATAAAATACAACCGAAAAAATTAATTAAAAAATAGTCTCTTCACAACTTAAATGAGATTTAAATTTATGATCAGTAATTAAGCAAGATTCGGAATCAAGATCTTTTATTTTCCTTTTTTACTTCATTTTTTCCAGATTTTATAGGAATACTAATTTTATATGGCATGTTATTATAATATTACTTTCTGCAACGGAAAGCAAATGAACTAATTATGCAAGGTTTTGAAACATTGTTCAGTAAATATTTTTCTAATGAAAAATATTTCCAAAAAGCCCATGCAGACCACTCATTACATATTATTCCATTTGAAAAATAAAATGTTTACAAAAAATAACTGGATTTACTAAAATACAACTGAGCACTTAAAACATGATTTAATGACACTAAAATAACATTCGTTCAGAAATAAGAATCTATTTATTTAATCTGATTTTATCTATTTAATATTTTTAAATGGAAATGTCCAATCCCAATGAATAAAGAAATTGTTTGATACGGTAAGTGATACGATAAAATCGTTAAAAATTAGGATATATTTTTTTTTAATTTTTTATTTTATCAAGATAATTATGAAATAAAATATTTCGTATCATTCACACGATTCCGACCCCGCCACTACCAATTCTACGGCTTGACCTATCTAAAGACATCTTATCCAGCTGTAAAAAACGAAATATTTATTTAAAACAATTTATATACTATTGAAGCTTACGATTAAATTAACCAGAACAATGGAATGGTATGAAATTATTATTCTGTTCCTTCTTTGGAATAGTAGTACCATATTTCCTCTTTGTGTGAAAGATTCTTGGCTCGTATCCCGATTAGAACGACATTCAAGCGCTCAAAATTGATTACATAAAAAAATTACGATATTTATAATATTCGACTACAGATGGTTACTAATATATATATATTTTTTTTTTTGTCTTCAGTCATTTGACTGGTTTGATGCAGCTCTCCAAGATTCCCTATCTAGTGCTAGTCGTTTCATTTCAGTATACCCTCTACATCCTACATCCCCAACAATTTGTTTTACATACTCCAAACGTGGCCTGCCTACACAATTTTTCCCTTCTACCTGTCCTTCCAATATTAAAGCGACTATTCCAGGATGCCTTAGTATGTGGCCTATAAGTCTGTTTCTTCTTTTAACTATATTTTTCCAAATGCTACTTTCTTCATCTATTTGCCGCAATACCTCTTCATTTGTCACTTTATCCACCCATCCACTAATATATATACAGATAAATAATTTCGATGTGATTCTATATTACGCTGACTTCCTTAGAGAGTTTCAGATATTACTACAGGTTGACATCCCGGTTATTTTTATTTCTTGGTTTTTATATTAAATTAATTATCTTACGTCAAAATATTATTTTAAAATTTTAACAAAGGTTTCCCCGTCATTAAAGTGGAAATGAAAAAAGCCATCAATTATTTTAATCTCTATTTGTATCTTTATGATGAAATAATTCCTATATATACATATAATAGTTCCCTCATCAGGGATAGGGGTTATTTTGGTTCATCAAACAATAAAGTCACCAAATTTGAACACTAAAATTTGGATTTGCGAAAACATTTCTTTTCATTTAGGCTCTCCCTTGCTTAAAGGAGGAGAATTGGGTAAAATTATTTTTTATGAAAATAATCTCTCAGTAGTGATAATAATTTAAAAAAATAATTTTTTTAAATTGGTTAAAAAATACACCATTAATAAACAAAGTGATAACTTTGGGAAGAAGATTTTTGCTTAATTTTTTTTTAAAGAATTATTAAAGAATAAGGAGTATTAAACAAATACATATATATATTTTTTTTTATAAAGGGACTAGTAACTTTATTCGTAATTTTATGGTAATTCTATAATAACTTTTATTGGCTTGAAGGCCTATTGATGTAGAAAATGTAGATGTAAAAATTCTTATTTGCTTCTTTTCTGACAAATGATAAAGCTAAAAAACGCAAAACATATATAAAATTAAGTTTTTCGGGAGGGAGTGAATCATAAATAAAAACTTTTGGTAATCTGTGATCTTATATAAACCATAAATCTTTGTAAGAAAACGTGGTGCTAATGTGTCCCAGTAAAGATTTGAAACATAGTTTCAGTCAAAACATCCCCACCCGTTTTTTTCAATTTTGGTAAAAATTTAACGTATCTTTTTCCTCCGAAGGTATTATCTGCTACCAAGTTTGAAGAAAATAGGTCAACGGTGTTTAAGAATTATAATAGCAAATACAGGCCATCATACATATGTATGCAAAAACCTAAGTCTGACCAAAAATAGATTTTCTGGACTTAGGGAAAGCAGTGAAATAAATTTATTTTCACAGTTTATTTAAATCTATGTTTTGTTTTGTAAATGTATTCAATGTATGACTCAAAACTTAAAAAGAATCAATTTTTTTATGATTTTCTTAATCTATCTATGTATGGTAACAATTTTTTACCAATCTACATACTTCCCATTTTAGCGCTTCTATAGCAGAATATATCGCTATGGCTAAGAAACTAAAATACAATTAAATTTTATAGACATCTTTATTCATTAAAATAATGTAAAAATGTTCTCAAAAGATTTACTGAAAAACGATATGGTATTACCAAATTCGCGCGATAAGTAGATTTTTAAGATTAATAATTCATAATTTTGATTGAATAGATAACATTAATCAACCAGTCAACCCGTATTCCGAAATCGAGGGTAGAAGAATGACGACAGCCTTCTAAATATAGACCATTATTTCTGGATACCTTGTAGCATTAGCTGAATGCTGATAGGCTGGTTAGCCTATCAGTGTAGAGAGATATGAAAATACTTTTCGGATTGTTTTTTTTTTTTTTTTTTTTTTTTTTTTTAATTTAATCACTGTACTACTAATTTCTGTTTAATGCTACTAACAATAGATTGTACAATATTTCATGTAACATCACATTATTTTTCGTTGTCAAAGGGCAATCTTTTATAAGCGCCCTAAGATATTTTACCCCATACTCTTGTGGGACTATCCCTTGTGAGCTCACCCATTAAAACTTCAAAACCCCTCCTGAGAGTGACGGGCGATATGTACATAATTAAGAGCAAAATTCAAAAAATTAATTAAAAAAATTACAGTATGGGATGCCGGGCCTACCTTACGGCGTTATCACAACACCCCATGTGTCTTGTCTTGTTTACATCAGCAAATCCATTGCTGATTCCTCGCCTAGAACTCATTGAGATCTTCGGTTTTTTAACGTCAACCTTGTGGCCGGGGGGACCTACCCTAAGGGAGACACAGAGGTAATTATTCTCCCCTGGACATATTCCGCCAACATTGTTTGGATGATCTTAACCAATATCCAAGACATCGCGTTGATAACTGAACGATCGTGTACTACGATCTTTTGGTCTGTACCATAGATTTCCTCTAGAGTAAGCAAGCCAAATTCATTCCTGCATGCTTTCCTATACTGCAGGAACTGGTCGCACACGAACAGTTCTGTGTGTTCTGCAGTATCCTTCTCCCTGCAATAATCGCATTCCGCGAAGGATAATCGCATTCCGCGGAGGATATTAGGTCCGCGCGTCCAAGTACGGCTTAAAATACTCGTGACCGGTAAGGAACTGAGTCAACTCGTAGCAGAGTTCCCCGTATCTTCGGAACAACCATCTCTGGTTCGGGATCAGTCTGTAAGTTCATCAACCTTTTGCTGACTGATCTCATCTCTCTTGCTATTTATGGGGACAAGCGTTGCCTCCACATCAGCATTGCCCACTCACCTGTATATCACCTTCATCGTCATGTGACAACACAATACTGTATTGTTACATGAAATACTTAACATTACAACTTAACTTTTAACGTTTAAGTTACAGTAAACTTAATTGTTCTGATAAAGTTTACTATTCTAGATTATTTGGATAAATTAATCTTGCATTACGTTGCTTTCTACTCTATCCCTACCACGAAAGACACAGCCTTAATTTTTTATTAACTATCTCATCACGGAAAAATAATAAAAATAGTTTAATCTATAATTCTTTTAGTAGCTTTTTCTTTCGTATGTTTCAATTTTACTTTATTGTACGCAGTAAAGGAAGTACTGTGATGGCGAATAATTTCGGTTTTCAGATTTCAACGGAAATATCCATTTTGACCATTCCTGAATCCATTTTGACTAGTTTCGGAGTGACATCTGTATGTATGTACGTTTTATACCTCATAACTCAAAAACGATTAGCCGTTGAAATTTAGAATTTAGGACTGTAGTAACATCTAGTTGTGCACTTCCCATTTTAATTGAAATCGACTGGACCAAAAGTGTCCGAAAAAGCCCAAAACTCAAAGGATTTGGATTTTGGGCTAATTTTGGATTTTACTGCAGTCCAAAATCCAAAGAATTTGGATTTTGGATTGCAGTAATAAGCCATCATAGAGAGCTTTTCAATGATATATCATAAGTGGTACTTATTTACATTGGTTCGTGGTATAGCCAAATAAAATTTTAATTAATGAAATATTTGGGTCTTACAAGGGGAAGGCACATCGGTTCGAATCCTACTTCATTAATTTTTTTATTTTTTAATTTAAATATGTTGGTTTATTAATAATTATTAATTTCTAATTGTAAAGATATTTACAATAAATAACCCAAAATAATAACAATAAAAAAATATGAAAAAATCAGAAGTTATTACTAAAATAAAATTTTATGTATTTTAAAAATGTGTATATGTAATTCAAGTAGGCGTACAAGGAAGTCATGTGGTGTCCAAATCAGATTTTTTTATAATATACACGATAAAAGTTTTGGAAAACGTTTCTGCTTTTAATAATAAATAAAAAAATAGTTAAATTTTAAGTAGTTCATACAAAGAACGTCTTTAAACTTTGAACCACATGTATTTTCATAATAAAACTTTCTGTTATGCTGATATATTTTTGCATATTTTCTTACAACCTCAAGAATGTTTTCAGTTTTCTAGTTCAGAATTTCAACGGTTTAAAGTAGTCTCTAATTCGGTTCCCGAGATACCTAGTGGAAATACTTTAAACGATATCATCCTTATATTTATAACATTGCTAAGTTATTTTGTAATTTAAAATCCGTTTAATATATCGGATGAATGAAATGAAAGAATGTCTCTAAAAATAAACGAATACATTATAAAGCTATTCATTGTTATTATATTTCACTGCTATTTTTTAAGACTGTATGCTTCAAAGAACAATATAAATAATTAGTAAACATATATTAAAAAAAAAATTATTTTAATTAATCCAAAAAAAGTATTTCATTAAAAGTAAAACACGTAAATTAGCATTAAACAAAACAGAATAAAATTAAATACCCACTTTAACAACATTGCAGCTATTTTTAGTCGATAAGCTCAACAGTAAATAAAGGGTAGAGGAATGTAACAACACTTAAAACAGAAATGGATAGAATAATGAAGTAGGTTATTTAACTTCAACAAAGAGACGCACTTTTTTAAATGTACCTCTTAAAATTTAAAAATAAAGAGTATTTAACTTCCGACAGACAACATATAATAAGTGCTCTGCCGATGAGCAAGCAAACTATTCTCATCTGTAGTAGATTTTATTTTATGACTTTAAAGAGCAAGCTTTCTCTTTATTTATTGAATAACTTGAGATAATTTTACATCATCATTACCAAAAATACTTATAAAATCCGGTATTCAGTAGCAACAGAACAGTTTTAAATACTGATATGTCAGAAAAAAGTTCAATTAAACATATGAAATCTTGTAATTAAGTCGTTATCCGATGAATAATTATGATTTTAAAAAACAAACAAAACAATAATTATTGCAAAAGTATGCGTCAAAAATGCTTCTTTTTCATTTGTTTGCTTTTGTAAACAAATTTATTCCAAACCGTACAGCACTGAGAATAATCTGATCTTGATGAGGTCTTACAACAAATGAGATTTTTCTTAATCCTAAAGTACATGATAAATAAAATTCATCTATAAGTAAAATTTGGATGGAAATTATTTTAATTTTGAATTCGACTTCACAACAGCCATTGTGTAATTTTTGGGGATGTGGATAATCTTGTGGCATATAAATTTCTGTACTTAAGTAAAATGAAAAATACACTCAAGTAGTATAGTACACTGTATTATGGTTTAATTCTACAAGACTGGTCTTTTTTCCTGAGCTTCTTACTTACTAGATGATGTTCTTTAGCAACTTCAAAAATATTTTTATTAAATTTCAATTATGAAAATTAGCTCTATTATTTGCTCATGTATTTTCATACGACGATCGAACATGTTAAAGAAAAAAAAACATAAAATCATTATAATATTTCGTAAATAATCTCGGATTACACAAGTATACCGATTTTCATTAGATTACTGCTGTCAATTCTTGAGATATAAATTTCTCTTACAAAACAAAATGATAATCCGACACACAAAAATTATAGTTTTTGGACGTACGATTTCAATATCCCAGATGACTTCCAGAAGTACTACAATTAAAAAATTAATTACTAAAGGTTATAAACAAATGAAAATGTGGTAAAGTAGTAAAATGATAACACAATTCCGCAGCAATATAGATCCTTTGGAATAACTAATCAAAGTAAAGCAACCACATCTGTGAGTAATAAACCAAAACTTCCACGTATAAATTAAACGATACGTAGTTAGATAAATCCATTGTCCCGAATGAAAAGGACTTTTATGGTTTCCATTTCAATATTATTCACGTAACAAACTCTTTATCAGTATTTCACTAAGAAACTTGTGGAGGATTAGACGGATTTTCTGAACATATGTGGTTCAGTATAGAAGTTATAAATTTCTAGAACTAGTAATCAAAATTTATCTTGATACCGAGAGGTGAATTACTGAAAATACATTTCTAAAGCTTTAACAAATCAAACGTTAATTTTAAAACGGTTATGACGACATTTATAATAATCTACTCTTAACAAAAATCTACGAGTAAGTACTTCAAAATTTATCAAAAGGACATCCGTATATGACCTTTTTATATTGCTAAATCAATCAAAAAATCGCTTCTACAAGGATTTTCTTTTTCTCAACAAAATAAATAATAATAATAATAAAAAAAGAGATTAAAATCGGCTATTTTCCTCCATAAATATTGTTTATATCATACTTTCATATTTTCTTTAAAAAAAACAATATTCAATAGAAAATTTAATTAAACACATCAGATGATATGATATCTATATATCTCAATGTTTGTAAAATTTAAAGTCTCCCAAGAATAAGAGGAATCAGTCAGAGTAGTTTTTTCCAAGAGTAATGTTGTTTATTAACTAACAACTTTCTTCATATGAGTACTGTTAGCGTCCTGAAAAACATAATAAAATCTATTCAGTAAAGACGATATAAACATCTGTTTCCAGGAGAGATCTCTGCCTGATGTAAAGATTACTTACAATCAGAGTGGTTATGGATCAGACAGCTTAAAACTTGAGCAAAAAATCCCTTCCCGGTTCTCCCGTGAGTTAAAGATCAAACAGAAACGAATCTCTTCGGTTTCAATATGACGCGAGAGTAAAAGATAAATCTGCACTGATACTCCCTACACAAAAAATACATAGCCACACTTAATATCATAAGTCAGTTGTTTGTGCATAATACAAACCCACTAGAATGTTTTCTCCACTTATAAGAAAATATTACATTACGTTTCACGATTTTTTGGTTATTAACAAATAAAGTTGATAATATTAGCCAAATATTTTCCGCGGTCGTTTTGTTTACCTTGCTCAATCTTTAATGATCTGAACTCATCCTTCTTGATGATAATTGGTAGGGATATCATATAATTGGTAGGGAGGCTGACAAGTCTGTCAGCCTCCGTGTGTCTGTACACACCTAGCAGTCGTCACGTGTGTACATTTGGCAAGTAAACTCTCATATTAAACACTCGCCCGTGTAATTTTATTTTCTCAGCGAATACATTTTAGCTAAAATAGCTATATTTAAGAAGATCATATCAAAATTAGGGTATCAGGTTTTTTGCAAATGTTTATGTGACCAAAAAACATACGTGTGTAAATATGTACCTACTTATGTATGTGTGTCTCCTATTGCTTTTGACTTTATATTTGAGGACTGATCTAACCGATTTTCTTCAAATCAAGCTCAAATATTTATGTGTATGGGGCATCTATCAAATTCATTTTTTCAAAATACATTATGGTGGTGTGGAGGTATCGTGATAAAAACATTATTTCGATTTTCTTCAAAGGCATTTTTTTTTTTTTAAATTGATAAAAGAAAAATTGTTACTTACAATGCATATAATGGAATAGAAATATAAATAATTGAAAAAAAGTTTTTATTTCAAAAATTTAATCCCCACTTTTTAAAATTGAAATTTATGGTTTTTTGTTTTGGTATTTTTTTTTCTTCCGATCACAACTCTTTTTAAATTATATTCTTTCTGAATTTGATGGTTTTCCATCTTATGACTTTATAAGCTACCTATTTCTATCTTTCTATTTTCTTCTCCTTGTTATATGTAAATGAAATTACTTCTTTATTCTTTGGAATGATTTATTGGCATAATTTAATAAAAACTGATTGAAACATTGGATTTATTCCCAGTTATCTTTTTTAGTGAAGTGTTTTAGCATCTTAATATTTTTTGGAACGATACGATAAATTTTTAAAAACTCGTAACGTTTCGTATAGAAAATTTAAAAATAAAAACAAGTTTTTTAAAATCTTACTAAATACATAAATACTTTGCTAGTCTTAATATATAGGCTAACAACAAACTTTAGTGTTAAGTAACCACAATGAACTTAAAGTAATCCAGCATTTCCCCGGCGTACAACGAATTCAGTTCATTCCCTACGTGCTTATAACTTTGGAAGGGATATAATTCTAGCCATAGCAAACAAACTACTTAAGAGTATGAAATGAATAACTGTGTAGTAGGCCATTATGAGGTTTCTTTGTTTATATCTACTATTAAACGGTAGAAAACTCATTCAGATATATCTAGTCATAGTGCGTGATATATTTTACACATGTTACAAGATTTAATACGTTATAATATTTCATTTAAGTACTTTAACTCTTTGCACTCTGATGGCCAGTCCTGCTGGTCACACCCTTCTCCAAGGTAATTCTTTGTATTATATAGGTCTTTGTACCGGGAGTGGTACGTTTGGCTCTAATGGTCAGTTTAAATGGACACTTTTTTCTGTGTAGGCTCTGCTTCCAATTTGATTTTGATGCACCACTAGCTTTGAATTGTTTTGTTTATTACGACATGAAGTGTGGTATATAATTTATAAAGAAGAAAATGTACTGCATTAGAAATATTATTTGATGATATACAATCATCAATAAAGATATTATTTATTTATAAACATTCTGAGCTATTTTCAAATATATAGTATATTTTTATTACATTCAAAAACGATAAGTATGGTATAGCCTACAACATTTAATTTTTTTTTAAGCTCAAATTCTTTTCTGCAGTATATTTTTCAAAACAGGCCTGCATGAAGACCAGGATATTTTTGACAGGTTTTACAATAAAATTTGCAGCGTATCCTCATTCGATCAGCACTCCTGTCACTGCATACTGCACAGTCTTTTGATTTATCAGTTTCCAGAGGGTACAGCAAATGTAGTTTACCATTTAATCTTTCGTCTTCTTCTAAATCCGATTGTCTCCCACGTTTATTTTTATTTCTCACATTTCCAACTAGCTCTTTATCAATTTCTTCCTGAATTGTCATTGTATTTATTTCTTGATTCTTATCGAGTAGTAAATAAGCATTAAGAATACCAGTTTTAAGTAGCCAGAAAAAATATTTCTCCACCACTTTAGGGATTTTCTTGTGAAGCCAAAAACTGGTCGGCTTTATCAACACTGCAAATTTATTTTTAGTACTTCCACACCATAATAGATTTTTTAACATCCTCTACAACTCCCTTTTTCTTTAAACAGCTAATTGTTTGTACAGAGTAGCCAAATATGGTAGTTAACATTGTTACATCGTTGGTATCTTTAAAACACAAAATAAATATTTGTCATCTTTTATATATGTTTTTATATCAACTTTTTTGTAACTTTTAATTGCTTAGGAGCCATCGTGCGTCTGCACTTGTGCAGTTGGGTGACGGTGATGAAGCACGGAGACTCTGGACCCTAAAGGAACATCCTGGGCCCGCGCAATGCTTAAACTGCAGGACCGATCCCGGAGGAGGAGAAAAGGTGAGATATGAGTTTTAGTCGGTAGGGTGCGGGTACACATAGGCTCTTAATAACATCTAGCCGAACCCGTGCGAGTCCGACACTCTCCATTTATAGGGGGTGCGTAAATGGCATTTCTCAGACTCATCTATAACAAAAACAAAAAAAAAACTTTTATTGCCTTTATTTTTTCCATTGTTTTCTACTTTCTTTCTGATCATACATGCTCAGGTAAACCATTTTTTTTCTCATGATAGTACTAATTAAGTATATTTTCCCGGGCTGATAATGGTTTATGCAACAGCCAACCGCAGCAGCCATATAACGGAGATTTTGTAAAGTAAACTTAACTGTTGATTTAGAAAGCAACACAATAAACACGTAACCTTTTAGCCTGAAAATACTGATTATTATGATTTTTAGTTGATATACCAGGTCATTTAGGCAATTTGTGCCAAAGTTGTATTTTTTTATTTTATTTTATATTTTATTTTATGTAGTTTGTCGTTTATAACTGCTTCAATAAAATGAAATTTAATATATTAAATTTTATAAAAACAGTAGCGAATAAAGACAATATAGATCGAATAATTAGTTTACTCGTGGTTACATACTTAAAGGGTTAAAGTTTAGAAAACCTTTTGAAGACGGACACCATTAACAAAATTATTGATATCGTTTATTTCACTTTACAAAGTGCTGTTAATTGCCGGTAAGCTACTGGATGAAAATATTCCATTAATTGGAAATTGAGTTTAATATTTAACTATTACAGTTTTTTAACAAGCATATGTATTTATAATATTTCATGTAAGAAAGATTTCAGGAAATTTTATAAAAATCTTTCATTAAAAAAAAATAACTTCTAACCAATGCGACAAAAATCCATTTTGATAATCCCTCTAAAAAAATGTACAATACAGTAGTGTTACTACTTAGTGTCTATGTGCATTTTTCTTGATCTTTTGAATGAGATTTTACACACCCATCTCCTCTTTCCCTTAAAAAGACAATAATTAGGTAATTTTCCAAAATACGTAAGTTATATATCCCTTACTGATTAAAGATAGTTTATATGTGATTAATTTACCTGACAGAAAAAAGAAATACAGTAATGCTGTTAGATTAATTTTTTACAAATTAGAGACTACAAGAACAAAGTGACAATGTCAGGTGTAATAGTGAAAATCACCTCCGATTCGATAAGCCTGTCATGGTGATGCCTAATAATAAACTCAGTTCAGAGAAGAAAACAAAAGGAAACGTCACTTCTCATTTTTGCAAGTAAGAGCGGTGGTATTGGATGCTTGACTTCTTGAAAAAAACGACTATTTCTTTATTAGCGTGATTTGTATATCACGTAGATTTATTTTCTTATGAAATTTTACAGATGAGTAAGATTTCACTTAATAATTGATATTTAACCAATTCTTGATTATAAAATAAAACACTCCGTTACAATACATTTATACAACAAACATTTTAATATGTATGGACTTAATACTACAATAATCTCAACAATCGGGTAGGAGTGTTCTTTAGCAATTTTTATCAAACATGAAAGTAAAGAGATTTCATTTAATTTTATAAAACAAAAACATAATTTTTTTTTTCACTGATTTTTTTTTATATACCGATTTAAAAATATTATTTCGAACATCAACTAAAGGAATTATCTTTTGGGATTTCTTCCTGTAGTGAACACTTTTCTTTTTATTCTTGAAATAACTTCAGAATATTGTTTCAAGCACTTAAAATAATATATTTTACAAGTAAGAAAGCTTTCCTGAAAGACCGGTAATAACATTTTAAAAACATACTTTTAGAAATAGGAAGAAGAAAATTATATTTACGTAGAGAATATTTTAAATTCTACTAAAGATAAAAGTTTCAGGATACCAACTTCACCTTTTTTAATCAATATATTAAATAACACATTAACCTTAATATATGAAAATTAGATTCAAATCAGAAGCGTGTATTTTGTAGAATCTGTTTAATATGTTTTCTTTCTAAAAATTTAATGTAATCTTAAGTTAGACTTTAGTGAAAAAAGTATATTACAAGCTTATGAGAAAATCTCTGTACAATTTTGTTTCTATAAATCATAAAAATTTAAGGTCTTAGAACTTAAAAGTTGTTAAATCAAATAAAGTATATCATTACCAACATGCATAATCCGTACTTACTTTAATCGATGGGAAATTACACCAAAATTCTATCAATTATGTAACAAATACATATATATATATATATATATATATATCCCGTGACTAGAAGATATAATTCCAATGCTCGTTTTGCAAAACAAAAAAAAAACTTAAGAATAATTTGTTTCTAATCTTGGAGGAAAAATGTAGTTGAAGAATGAACCTTAAATTTAATTATAAAATTATAGCGCATTGGGTACGACTAAAGGATTAAAGCAATGTGTTTCCTTTGATTCCCGAATGGTATTTTGGAGATTCATAAACGGACGTTAATTTTAAAACCATTCGAATGAAGTTTGATTCAATATAATTTAATAATAAATCCGGTTATTGATTAATTCAACCTATTTCACAGAATATAGTCCTTTTAGATACCCGCGAAAAATAAAAACCTGAGAAAGGTTCATCTTTCATTTGTAAAAAAGGCCAGAGTGTCAGACCTTTTCAAAGGCATATTTTATATCTGACTGGTGAACTATTTTTTTTTCTCTTCAAGGCTTCCGTAGATTACGTTTACAAGCCTTTGGTTTTGCTTGATACTGGAATGCTCACAACGAAAACCGAATTGATGGTAAGGAATTACACGGTCATGTATCAAAACAGGTCACACAACCTTTCGAATACCCTCGATGCAATTAGTAACAGGCTTACTGGCCTGTATTAAGCCACATCGTTTGCCTTGTTTCGGAACCACGACTATTAGTGAAGCTTTCCACTTTGTTGGGAAGTATGTTGTCCGAGGAATACCATTAAATGTTGTGATACATACGATTGCTTTGGAAGGCAGCATAAAGAGCATTATTTGTGAATGAATCAAAGTCAGGGCTATTCTGTGAGCTTTATCCTTCTTGATCACATGAATAACTTCAGGTGTTGAGAGGAACTTAATAAAAAAAAACCCATAGTGTTTGGGCTATCTAAGAAATCAACGATTTCTTCCTTATCAGTACTTCGTATTTCCAACATTTGAAAGATACCGCTCAAGTAAGTGACAAACATTACAGCATCTTCCTAATTCCTCTTAGCCCAAGAACTATTGGACATTTACAAAGGAGAATGTGAGGATGCAAATCGACGGAAGCTCCTCGTGGGTCTCCATAAGGAGTAATTATCCCTTCACAAAAGCGATAGGCTTTTTTTCTCTCATTCTTGTATCTAGATGTCTCATTCTTATAGTTTTGCGATACCCGCTTCAACTTACGAACAATTCTGTTTACAGAAGTCTTATCCTCGGCTATACTGCAATGTTGCCACCGTCTCCTGAGTCTCCTTTCATAGGAATAAGGTTTACAACCTCCGTCGGATGGCATGTGTTTGTTTCACCCACACATGTCTAACCTTCAGTATCGACCGCCAAGCAGCCTCCTGTAGAATTAGGTCAAGAATTGCGTTATGTGATCGACAACATCGAAGGATCTCAACCAAACAAGCATTACCAACTCATTCTCAATCCAGTTACAGTACGAATTCTAGTTGCGCTGTTGTTGTGGAGTACTTGTGATACCGCCTGCATAGTTACTAACTTGTAGATGTGGGCAGCTGAGTGGTCAGATGTTGAATCAAAGCTATCAACTTTGGTGCATAGCCGCGAAATTCCCGAGGGAACAAAAAAGTCTAACAAGTCAGAGATCGTATTAGGATCCGACGGCCAGTAGGTAGGGTGCATTCCGAATATAACATTAAAAATCACGCTAATAACGCAGTCCTGCAGAGCCTGGCCTCTACGTGGAATTAGTCTAGATCCTCAGAGAGGATGCTTAGCACTCCAATTGGCCCCCGCAATAAAACGTAACAAGATTTAACAAAAAAAATCAGAGATAGATGCAACCGTCTTCAAGTGTTGAGAAGGATAGTACACTGCGGGCACTCTTAAGTGGTCCAAGCCAAACCTAAATCTCCAGCTCGTCTGAGTGTGATCTATTCCGTACTTTGGCAGTTGATGATGTTTTATGATGTCTTTAACTGCAACAACGACACTCGCCTGTGCTTTACCATCAGGATGAATAGTAGAGTAGTTAGAATAACCTCGAACACGAAGCAAAGTGAAATGCTTTCCGAAAGCAAGACAATGTCTAAATATTCACTAACAAATAAATCTTGTAGTTTTTTCTCCGACCTGCTAGTCCATTAATATTCCACGTTACAACTCTCAAGAATTTAGCTTAACAGAATTTGGTAATTACTTTTCTTACAAATCCCGTTAGGTTTCCTATTTGTTGAACTAGAAACTCTATATTGGATGCTAACTTACCTTGTTTGTCATCAGAAATATTCTAGGCATCGTGAATAACAGCCGCAGCATAAAATATTGAACGAGTATAAGAATTCGTGTCTGGATCAGAACTAGTTTTCCTAACTAATTATGGAAAGGTCACATTATACAAATTGAAGGAGGGCGCCTAGCTTTCTTGGTTTCCAATAAAAGTAGTTATTCTCCCAGTCGATATAACCCTCTACCTCTGTTTTCTCTCTATGTACGGTTTTGTTCTCTTTGTAAACCTTATATCCCCGGTAGTTGGCCGACGGTTGCATTTGTATAGCACGCAAACAACTGAAGTATTCCCACTTTTAGTGCAATCAGCGTGATTGCACTAAAGGTATGCGGTAATGTCCTTCACCGCATTTCACCCATCAATAAAGCTACATACATTTATTTCTCGTATGCTCGTGCTGTTGACAGTGCATACTCTCCACAAGTCCTGGAGATCATCTGGGTGCCTCAATGAAACCCGTACCAGACCATGACCATGACTCAATTTCACTGATAACCACAATTGTTAGAGAGAAATGTGACTGCCTTAGTATGATACGAAAGGATTTTTCATCCCTTCCTGTGAAAGTGTAGCCGATCAATTGGTGTTCCCTCATCAAATCAGTTATCTTTTGAAAACAATGCGTAGATGTTTAAGACTGAGTAATCTAATAATGTAGTCGGATTTGTGGACTACTGTTTCCAACAATTCGTATAGCCTCATAAAAGTATTGATGCCATACAGAACTACAGGTGATGGCTTAGTTGCGTCCTTTTGTTTGGTTTCCACGTTAATTTCCTCCATCAGGAGATCTTGAAAAAGATTTGATAAGGGTTCATCACCAGAAGATCCATAGGACTGAGATGTGTTACATCCACGCGAACCCGGCACATGAATGGTACAGGTACCGCCGGCATACGCATCTACCATGGTACAAGTATTATATGCGGGTCTGAATTATAAGTTTCAATTTTTTAACATTTTACGCATCTTATATAATATCGTTTTTGACAAGTTAGCGTAGATACTGTTCTTGGATTGATACTAGAAGCCGAGAATGATCCACACTTTCCAGACGACCTTGCACCCGAACTACCGGTTGTCGAATCCTTTTCATTGTTGGGCACTGGCGAACGATCTATACTTGTATTCCTTATCAGAGATTCGGTTAACCCAAAGATGAATTTTTCACTGAGAAAAATAAAACGTCTCTCAAATAATAAAAAGTCAATGTATAAAATAACACTTATATAACTCGTGTAATCCAACAACTCACATCCTCAGGAATAACACACAAAAATAATATTCACCAGCAAAACGTAAACAAACTTGTTACTTAAAACAACATTTTTCGAATAAAAAATAAAACGAAACTTTTACCGTAATGATTATAAAAGATTTAGCCAGCTAAAAAGATAAAAAGTATGGTATACAAAAAGTACTAAAAACACTGTCTGAAGAGAAAGAAAATATTTCTGACTGGTGACTTCTGAGAAGTTACTTTCAGTGCATCTTCATATTTTCAAGACAAAAATTTTAAGTTTCATCTACGAGAAGTATGAAACATAAAGAAACGCTTACAATGTGAAAAGTTTGTTAAGTTATAAATTTCTATTTTCCTTCTTTAATTATAATGGAAAAAATTCCAGGGAAAATTTAAAAAACTATTTATCCCTTAATTATTAAGCAACTTAATTTTTACGCGTACTAAAAGCTATTCTTTTGTTAATGGTTCATCAACATTCAATAACATGTATTTTCAGTACTTAGCTGAAGTAAGAATAAAGTACTTTAAAGTACTTTACTGAAGTAAGAATAAATTTGGAAACGAATTTTTTGTTGAAATCATTAAAGAAAAATATAAAATATTATAATTGCATAAAATATACGGATCGTAATTATTAATATTCAATATCTACACGCGTTAGTATGTCTGTTGTATTTAATTTGTTAGTAGTGCATAATATTTATAAATTAATATTTTTAATGTTTTTCTAGGAATAAAATCGAGTTATTAAAAATTAATATATTAGGAAAGATTTTGAGAAAGAACTGATGATTTATATCGACTGAAAAAAGAAAAAGCTAAAATAATAATTAAGTCGATCCTGATAAATTATTTGACGCAAAAGACATAAGAGAATAAGGAAAGAAAGGAGTGGTAGACAAAGTTGATGCTGAAGAGTATAATTAGCGCAGATGTAATAAAAGTTTATTTTTTAAATACGGCAGCGGCTTCAGGAGCAACTCGAGTGAAAAATTGAAACAAGTCTCTCAAAAGGAAAATTTCGGCTGAGAATGACTCTTCCTAATTCTGCAACGTCGTTCTGTAACATATGAAGAAATTACTCTTTCTCCACTGTTTCAGTTTTACAAAATTTAAATGAAAATATTGAACTAAAACTGAAATTATGAATGCACTGTTAAACAGAAGATAAAAATACTGAATAATTATTTATAAAATTTAATTTACATTTACCGTTTTATATATATATTTTTTTAATTTTGCTTTTCTTTTATTCTCTTCGATTAGCGTTTTCACAGAAATGTCGGTTTCATCAGAATTTATATGTGGAAAAGTTAGTTTTTATTATTACATTCTGCTGTTGGATAAAATTTAAATAACTCTTTATTAACATAAAACGCAGAATACTTCTTTCTACACTTCACTTCAAATTATTATTAATGATCTTTTGTCACTAATTTATTTTTCATTTTGTCACTAAATTTCATCTCCTGTTAATTAAAAACATAATTACTCAACAAGATAACAAGTATTTAATAAAAGTAATAATTTAATTTAACAAAATATCCTTTCATTAATATACGTAACTTAACATTCATAACATTAAGCTATCCGTATAAGCAATCTTAGCTTTACTCTTTTTATACAAAATTAAAGAAAGAATTTAGATTAAAAAAAAAAAACACAAATAGCTATTTTGTATTAATACAGTTATATGAAATAATATTAATGGTTTTCGATTTACCAATAAAAATAAATTTATTCTATAAAGCATGTAAATATATTTATGTATATAAATAACTTTTTAAATATAAAGATTAGCAATTGAGGGTTAAAATTTCAAAGTTTTATATAGACTAAATCTTTCTCATAGTCACTAATTATAAACATTTCTAACAAAAAATGTCATTCACTTCTTTAACATCCATTATTATTAAAAACATTTTGAGGTATTTTGTATTGTATTCTCCGGAATACACCTTTTTTTTTAACCTCCGGGTCCGCAATCAAGCAATTCTTTCCGCAGAGGATGAGATGAGCGTTTGGTAGCGTGTGTGAAAAATGTCATGCCTGACCGGGAATCGAACCCACCTTCAGGTGAAAACCCGAGACGCTACCACTCGCACCACGGAGGCCGGAATACTACTAAAGAGCATTAGCTTTTATATACTGCTAAAGAGCATTATTTATCTTTATAAAACAATTGCTAAAATTATACTAATAGTGCATTCATTATAATCTCGTAAAGTTTTTTTTGTAATGAAAAGACACCACAGTGGGAAGACAATCGTCTTCCTATTATGTTATAACGAAAGAATAACTTAAGAGATGTTTACATTGAAAACGTGACCTATTCCTTGTATCAGACCACACACTACTTACTTGGTCTAAAATAGATTTACTGAAGAAATGACTAATGAAACTGGAATTTTCTTTACTTTCATTTAAGTTGTACAATCTTATTTTTAAATTTAGAAAAAAGTAATGTAAATTTTTACTAGCAGAATTCATCAATGTAATTTCATCATACAGCGGTCGCAGTATTTTACAAAAATATTTTTAGCGATTATTAAAATAATACCGCTTTATTTATTTTATTTTTTCAGTTTTATTTAAGATATAAAAAAAGAATTAATATAATTAAAAAAAATTATTAATTTTATCAGTCTTCACCAGGTAGTGCTGTAGTAAAAATAAGCGTATTTAAAGATCAATATTTTCAAGGTAATCTGCTCAGTATATACGTATGTTCCAAAAAAGTATTTTATTTTAATAAAAATCTGACAACAAAGTTTTTTCTACTTTGTTAATATTTTTAATATTTCGGGAATCCTATGTGAATCTTTTAAATCCTTTCATCAAGATCTTTTATTTAATACCTACATTTACATATTTCATTTTCATTTTGGTTTTATTTTTCCTTTAAAAAAAATCCCGGAGGTGTTGTATAGAATCTGACACCAAATTTAACTTTTCACTCGAAATATAAACCCTTAAGTTGACACTAAGGAGCCCTTAGATAAAATTAAAAAAATATAGCAATTGCACAATTTTATTTGTTTTTATTAATCTCCTTCATCTGAAATTTTTTTATTAAATTCATTCATCAACATAAATATCAAAAACTATCCTTAAAACATGAAGGAAATTCCGTTTTACAAAGAAGATAATTTCCTATAAAGATTTATTTATATCTTTATTTATTTCATTAAAGAAACATCAGACTTGGAATTTTTCATACGCTACAAAATTCTTAAGATTCCATTTCTATTTTCCACGCACAAGCTTTTTAAGCTTATGTAGCTAAATCATCAAGCAAAAAAGAAAAAAAATCTGTATAAACTGCTATTTAATTAAAACAGAAGTATAAATGAAAGAAAAATAAATTGTACAAGATTAGATGATTTTTTTTTTTTAGAAACGATTTCTTAGAATGATTTCAAAGTTACACTGACTGAATATGATATGAAATGAAAATTATTTAAATTTAGGAGACGATAAACCAATGAATTTCTGCACAAAAGAGGAAAAATTGAAAAGGTAGAATATTGAAAATATTTAGATATCATTTTAAGATTGCGGAAGTAAGAAATAAATAGCAGTGATTAAAAAAGCATTTTAGTAAAATAAATTTAAAACTTATAAAACAACTTTTGAAGTTTTATTTTTAAAATATGCTTGCGTGTAGATATAAAACACGAACACTGTCGAACCACATAAACAACTTTGTTATATTAACTCTACATTGAAGTGCTGATTCGGATTTAGTAAATAATATCACTGATTAGTCATTTTTTATTATATTCTTTATTGTTTGTAAATGTCGAATACGTGTTTGATGTGTTAATAATTGTAATGTGTTGCTGTTCATGTAACAGTATCGTTCAATGTATAAAGAACAATTACAATAATGCAGTTTAAAAATAGTAGAATATAATCAACTGCTAAGCCAAAAACATTAGTCGCCATGCCTCATTGAGGGTTGGCGACTAATCGAAAGACCGGATCCCGGATACCTGGGTGGGACCTTGAGTTCTGCCGAGGTAGTTTGAGCGATAGCACCCCCGGAGCTGTATTTATGCTTAATTACGGGTTCGGTTCTGGTGGGCGGGGTAAACAAAGAGTGTAAAAAAAAAGCCAGCAACTTAATAACAAACTTGTTTACATTTACATAAAGAAGAACAACAGTAAATATGTTTATTTATATATACGGGACTGAACAGACGCTAAGAAAAGAAAGTAAAGCTAGTGTCATTTTAAATGTTACACGGAGATTCGTAAAAATTAAATGCATGAAGTAAAAAATAATGAAGAAATTTCTGGAAACAGAAGCCTAAGCAGAACAATTCCGTGTAGGAAATCTAATTGGCTGAGATATCATTAGAGGAGAATGATTAATTAAAACAGTACTAGAAAGCTTAACAGAAGGTGAAGGTAAGAGAGAGTAGACGTTATTGACTATCTGAAGGTAAATCTATTAAGATTTTAAAAGTTTAGGTGAGTTAAAGAAAAATGAAAACGTGTCACGGTAAAAATGTCCGTTACTGTGCAGTTAATCTACGATAATATGATAAAAAACTTGCATTTTTCTAGCTTTAATCTCATACAAACATTAAAACAAGCAAAAGTTTTGATAATAGGAACAAAGTCAAATAAGCTAAACCCGTGTTTTTATGCAACGTAGAGATACCATGTATATAAAACGCATATTACTAATTATTTACAATAATTATAAATTTAATGTATTTACAGAGTGATCATGATTTTTTCCCTTCAAGTTGAAGTGTAAAAATTTTATTACTGAGACAATCTGTTTCAAGTAAATAGATGTGCCCATTTTTAAGGGGTAAGGAAACATACATAACCAAATATTTAGCCGCTTTCTGGCAAAGTTGATCATATAAATGTTAGTTTCATGTTTGTATCTTTTTATCGTAATATAAAAAAAGTACAAAATTATTTTACTTGCTTTTAAGGAGATGAAAAAGTAAATTTTATAAATGTGTTGAAAAACCCCGTATATTCATATTCCCAAAACTAATTCTATTCTAATTTTTTATGAACTTTTTCGTAAAAAAATACTCAACTGTCAACACCCTCGCGAAGTATGACTATTCAATTAGTAAAACATTTTAAATTACAGAAGAAAGATCAAAAAATGAAATATAATTGTAGAATCATATCTGCATTCAATTCCGATTCGTATAAAACACATTTATTTATCTTAATTTCTGTTATTCATTCTAGAGTACATACTGATAAGCACAGTGAAACGCAACGTTCTTTTTTTTTCTTTCAGTAAAATCAAATTTGCATTGAAATAAACGTTTCTGTATGTCTACTACGTTTGAAAGTGTATTTAATAAAAAAATCTTTCTTTTTATACACAGCTATATTTAATTAAACATAAATGGAATATTTGTTACAGTAGAACTGTTCAAAGGTTTTATTGTAAATAAGGGCTCTATACACTGCCTACCCGTTCACCGCCCAGCTTTTACAGCATTCTGCTCCTACTTGCTTATAATCTCGTACTAGCTATGAAACAAACCCGCATTCAATTTAATTTTATCATATTATATATTTTGAAACCAATGTTGAATACAGTTTAAATTTATGCAATTGAACAATAAATTATTTGAGTACAATATTTTCTGGAATTGACGGTACTATAGCATATAAATTAATATAAAGCTGTTTATATTTATTGGGATGAATTAAAACCAAAATAAATATTTTATTTCAGTATCTGAAGTTATTGGTTTTTTGTTTTTTTGTTTTTTTTTGTACGCTTGATCAGAGACTTAAAATTAAAATTTCAATATTAAAAAACTTCTGATTGCTCGTAAAAACATGAAATTTTCAGTTATATTTCTCAATTGTGTGTGTTTTTTTTTTAATAAAATATAAAAATAAGTGCACATAACTTGAAAAAATAAATTATAAAAATGTTATAAAATGTCCAGTTAAATACTCATTCTACTGTATGGTTACAAGAGAAAGTGAAGAGTGAAGTATTTAGATGGACTATAGACGTCAACGATAGGCACTTACCGCATTAAATAACGAGGAATATGCCATTTATAGCATTAAATAATATTCTTCGTTATTATAATGAATATTCATCAGTCGTCCACTAATTTTAGTTTATTTTTCTATTTAGAAACAATATAAAACGAGAAATAAATTTTACTTCTGTAACCTTTTATAAAACAATAAATGTCATTATACATTTAAAGCAATAATGAAAAAAAAACCATAATCCTTTATTAACATAATATTAATTTCATTTTTTATTATTATTTTCTTTAGAAATCAATGGATGATGTCCTTTAATTTTATCCTTAACGTTTCCATGAGCACGGAAAGTAGTAATTCTACAACTTTAAAGTTGTAACTTTTAAAAACTTTTTATCACATTGCTATAGGGGAGGGAAATAGGATATTTTTGTCCGAAGTTTCGTTCCTGTTTCTTTATTTTCCTAAAGTTGTCCTTTTTCTGCATTTGTTAATTTTTTTACGGATTTTTTCCCGTGTTTTACCTTTAATTAAGTTCATTTCTTTTCTGTAAATCTCCAGGTCAAATGACACCCAGTTACTCTGTAAACAGTACAATTTAAAAGTTACCATTTGATTAATAATCAGTTTAGTGATACTTTGGAAAATTTTACGTAAGGGAATTGTTTGTAGAGAAAGGAAAAGAAAAATGTTGAGTCTAATAATATAGAAAAGACGGATCGAACCAAGTTTTGACCGAAAACAGTGCAGTGATATAAAAATATTTGGTTACAAAAAAGAAGAAGGGGGATTTTGGCAAGATTAGTTCTTTCATAATAGCTCGTAGCATCACGAAAAATGCAGTAGGACCTGTAAGGGAGGATAGCAAAATTTTTAATCGTACATATTCGTTGAAGCGGTCAACTATTTACAATCGTCACGGTTACTGAAGACAAAGAAAATTGGACGGTTAGACATTAAGCACCACGTGGTACTCTTAATACCTCGAAGTGAATATTGGTGTCCAGTTACTTGAACTGCACATAGGAGGAAACCGTCAAGAAACTGAATGAACAGGAGTTGTGACGTATCGACGATCGAACACACGACGCAACGGAGAAGTTGTACCCTCCGCGAGGCATGTCGTGACGTTCAACAAACCGAAATTTCCATTAAAAATAAAAGCCGGTTTTCACAGACCTGACATACGTCCGTTCATCCCGACTCCATTGTATTGCTTTGGATATCAGAGATTTGGACATACAGCGGCACTTTGTACAAGAAAAAACAGACCTGTGTTTATGGTGAACCTGATGATCTATGCAGAGATCCACCAGTCAACTCTCATGGAGATGAATCTGCTAGATCGAGAAATTGTCAAATGTAAGGAATAAGAAACAATCCAAGAGGTTACGACCATCCGAAAGATGATTTCTTCGAAGCAGGGAAACTTGTCCAAGAGTTCCAAAGGTAATGTCGTATTCAAAGGATGCTGCAGCTTCTGAAACTTCCTTCAAAGAGAAAGATGTAATTCCTAGAACTGGCAAGAGCTAGAACTTGCGTTAAAGAGTATGAATGAACGACTTCTACTCTTTTATAAGGAATCTGGAATACATCCAAGAGAGAAGACATCCCAAAAACCGGAATGAAAATAGCAGATAAAATTAAACAAGAGAATTCTTTTCCATTAAGGAATGAGTCCCATCAGTTCCAAGGTGAAGGAAAATGAACCAAAATACAGCAGAGAAGGTTAGGAGCTTTCACTCGAAGTAGTTGACTACAGTACGACTCTGTACACGGATTCGTTTTTTTTTTGTTTTTTTTAATTTATTGTTGGTTTGCGCGTTCGTTGTTTTTGTTTAGTTATTTTATTTATTTTCGGTGTTCTTAGTATGTTTTTAATTTAATTTACTATTTTTCTTTTTAGTTTTAATTGCTGTTGCTAAGGACTATTTTGCTAGCCTAGCAACCGTAGAGGTTTTCTACGATTTTTCAAGTTATTTCCTATCTTTTCGTCTTTTGTAATTTTTCGGTGTGAATACTGTGGAAAGCAATTTATTTTATGTCCTCTTGAAGTTGTTAAAGATTGTTTTAGTAAATAAATTTGCTTTAATTTAGTTACTTGTTTGCATAGTTACAACTGATAGTTGTTTACATTAGACTTAACAATTCTAGATCGAATTAAGTTGTTCACGTTGAATTCGAAAAATTTATTTTTTGTTGTTTGGATTTTAAATTTTTTGTGCGGTTTCTCGTCATGGCTGATCCTGGAGGGTTGAAGGGTGCAATCCTGTCTCCTGTAGAAGGTTTTTCTACTCTCGCTAGGAGACGAGTGTTCCCGCTTGGGGTCCAGGCGGAAAAAGGATAACTTTGCGGCTGAAACCACCAGTAGTCGATAGTCAACCGCTATTGTATCAACAGCGGCTGATGATGGAAGCGTGGATGCAGGCGGCTTCGACAGGGATTTTCCACTACTGTCTAGAACTTCCATTGCAGAAATGAGTGTGGGGCGGCCGGGACTGAGGGTCTCTCCCATGAAAGAAGACGACCAGAAGAAGTTACAGGCTGGTAGTACAACTACGGAAGAACGGAAGAATATACGGATTGTTGGCTTGGGTTCGATGTCCTTCAGGGAGGATGGACTACGGATGGATGAGAACAGGAAGAAGTTGCGAGCTGACAGCGTGGATTCAGAGAAAACGCTGGAGATAGAAGGGGAGGGAGAGGTTGAAGTTGCCGAAGCGGACATAGAGACGATCTATCGTCGGAAGGAGCTTCTCTACGAACTGAGTTATCTCGTGTTGCCGACTTGGAGCGGCTTTCTTCAACTGTAAACAACGAATCTTGAAGTCAAGTAGTGTTCTAGAAGGACGGTCACTACAGCAACCGTCGTCGTCAAAGTGGCGGGGAGGTTCTATGCGGACCTCCTGCAGACAGTAAAGCGCAACGTATCGCCGGGTGAGTCCGGTGTCCTCTCAGCTCATAAGAATCGAGGGGATGACCTTCTCCTTCGAGTGCGGGCCGCACTGTTTAGCGGCTCCATAGATTGAGGGTGTCACTACGACATTTACAGGAAGAGAAAGAAGGCGGGTCCACATCTTTATCAAGGATGTGGATGCCTTAATCACAGAAGAGAAATTCGTGAGAGATCTTCGTTACCGGGGAATCCGTGACACTCGACATAATCTCTATGAGGTCGGGCTACGGAGCTAATCAGGTGGTGATGGTGGCCCTGCAACCTATTATGGCGGAAAAATTGTTACATGGCGGCCGGGAACGAATCGGATGGGTGGCCTGTAGTGTGGTGCGGCGATCGCTAGAGGAATGGTGCTTCGGTTTCTGGAGTACGAGGCACCGGTCCAAGTTTTGTGGTGACCCGGACAAGACTGGCCATTGCTTTAATTGTGGGAAGATCGACCATGTCATTAAGAACTGCAAAAAGGAGGCCCATTGTGCTTCATGCTACACCCTCAGCCACGCTCAGGGGGGCTGGGGTTGCAGGGTTGCATACTGGAATTAAGGAGTACACGCTGGTGAGTGTGGAACTACGGTGGTTTCGGCATGGCCCAGCCTTGTCCAGGAGAGGTAGGACGCTCTGGCGTTCTCCAGGAGGGAGTAAAGACCGAAGACCCGTTGGGGGATGCCTTCGGAGATGATTCTCCATTTGAGGCAAAGGTATCGTAAAGGTCGGAGTTCTGGTGAGGGGATTCCTTCAGGGGGGGAGGTCTCCTTACTAGAGACACGGCTCGAAAAGACTGAGTCCGGGCTGCCTGGGTGGGGCCTTGCGAGCGGTATAGCCGGGCTCAGAGTTACCGCTCAGATGCTTTGAGGCACTGGCACCTACTGGAGCTCTGTTTATGTCTTAGCGCGAATCCGGCACTGGGGAGCGAGGCAAATAAAGAGGACAAAAAAATACAGTGGAAGTCTGAAGTCAAACTACAAATTGAAAAACTCTTCATTTAGGGAACTAAGAAGCGGGATATAAAGGATTTAGAAAAAAAGGATAATTTATGAACAATATTGGAGATTCTGAAAAGCACGGAGTGCCTCTAAAAGAGAGGGCGAACATTTCAGTATCCTCTCACACTTTAGCGGAGAATGCATTGAGTCACGACATTGAAGCAAGCTCACCGCACCATCTGAGTCGGTATCATCTGATACCGGCAGAAAAACTCCATAATTTACTGCAGATGATCGACAGATTCCATCTCCCAGGTCTCAGGCACCCTGAAAATTCGACGTGATGGAAGATGGTAAAAAAAGAAATAAAAGTGATCTAAGAGTATACTTAGGCGATAGAAAATAAGAATGTATATAATTTTAGGAACCTTTGAGAAAATTGAATTAAGGAATGAATTTTTTAATAATGGTATGACTACAGCTGTTTTGATAGATTTGACAGCATTTCTTTCGAAATGGATTGCATGTTTTTTACACATCCTTGTCATCTTGTGTTATTTTGGAGTTTTTAATGTTCTAAACAACTATTTCTGGGGGCTCTGTCTGACAATATGTTCACTGTCTGATTAGTTCACTAGTGATTTTATAAGGGATGGAGAGAAATCTTTTTTTCTTTTTTGTTTGGAAAAAGGGCTATTGACCCCATCAATCTATGCCCATAACTTAAAAAAATAAAAATAAATAAAGAAATAAAAATATGGTATCATTTTACATAAAATAAATATGTATGTAATCCGATTTAATTAATTATGCTCTGAGAGTTATAAATTTTCTTGTAAATAATATAATTTTAACTTACCTTTTAATGTTTATAATAAACATTAAAGACTATAAATAATTCAGATTGAACGTAAATTTCTATTTAAATTATCCTGTTAGATAAAGTTTTGATATTTAGCTTACAATAAAATGTTAAATAATGATGACATATACAATATTACTACACAAAAGATCTAATTACAGAAAAAAATTTTAAATGTACAATGAAAGAATAGTTCACCAGAAAGTTTGTTTTGATAATATTTTATTTTTCAAAAAAAGATATATTTTATCTTTAATTTAAATTCTAAAGCAAAGACATACTTCACAAAATCTATCATTTACTCTTAACCAAATTATTAATCATTACAAAATATTTTTAATAGAACAAAAATTACATTTAGTTAAATATCTATCAGAGAAAAATTAAACATTAAATATAATTAACTAAGATTGAAATTTGAGTTTATAGATGATACATTACTACTTGATAATACTAATCGATCTGCTTTTACTTAAAATATTTTAAATAAAATAAAAAATTTAAATACAGTAATGAATTTTTACGGAAAAAATTAGTTATCTTGGTAAAACAAAACCAATATATTTTAGTTTGTATATGTCGTTGTTACTTGTCTATGTTTATTCTTTATTGTTTATTTTTGTTGTTTATGATGTTTGTTGTTTTATATAACGCTACACATCATACTGTTATATTAGTCGTAAATGACTGCAATTGTTGATGCGACTGTAAATGAAGAATTAAAAAAAACAAAAAACTGTGAGATTGGTACAGCAGATAATGTTTATGGTACAGGAATTTAATCCATAAATTACTTGATGGCTCCAATTTTATTCTAAATAATAACTAACTATATAATAATAATTGATTATTATTGTAACAGCAAAATAATTAGTATTAATAGATATTAATAATAGTTTAATGAAGGAGCAATTATTAACTAAAAATTAAAATCCAATAAATAACTAGTGTGTATTTGAGTATGCCTGTGTGTATTCTCGCATCGCGACGTATAAAAGAGCATGTGTAAGATATTTTCCTATCTTAATAATTTATAACCTAAAAACATATCTTAAAATTTTTTTGGCTTCGCTAATGTTGCTTTAATGGCACCAGCAAGAGCTATACATTTTTTTCTCTGTAGAATACAATTCTGGTGATCAACAGACTTCCTTTTGCAACAACTACAAAAAAAGAAAAAAATACTACTTCTAACATCAGTAAATAATCTTAAAGAAAACTGGAAACAGTTAATAATGTACCTTTTTTTATTTCAAAAGTAAACGTCTATAAATATATTTTAATGGTAACAAAAAATAAACATAAAACCAATTGAAAAAAAGAGATAATTTAATTGTTAAATAATCATATATATATATATATATATATACACACACAAACGCTATTTTTCTTACTTTTCACTCAAACGTATTCGGGGAATTATGTTTCTCAGTAGTTCACGTATTTCAATTATAAAAATCTGATGTGGACACCACATGATTTCCTTGTACGCGTATTAAATTACATACATATTCACATTTTTGCTGCACTGCATTTAAACTTATTTCATTTGAAAGTGAGATATGATCCTACAATTCTTTAATAAAGTGGACAGTTACACAATTGCTGAAATATTGGTTTTTATTAACATCAAATATTTATACAATTATTAATTCAACAATCTTACATGTAATATTAATTAGGATAGAGTAAAATTCCATTTATTACTAGATCAGTAGTATTCGCATCTTCGTGAATTGCTGATTAACAAACGTTTTTGATTTTTGGTGTGTCGTATAAACAAAGCTTAATAATAATTGAACTTTTCCGTTTAGTGAACACCTGTATACTGGTTACATTTTTTTTTTTTTTTTTTTAACCTCTGGGGCCGCAGTTAAGCATTACTGTACAGAGGATGAGAGATTAATGATTTGTAGCGTGTGTGAAAAATGCCATGCCTGACCGGGATTCGAACCCGGGACCTCCGGGTGAAAGGCCGAGACGCTACCACTCGCTCCACGGAGGCCGGCATACTGGTTACATATGTTAAATTCGACCAAACGGTGTAAAATATTCAGTTTTTATTATTGGATTATTTGGTGAATAATCAAAAATGAAAATGAAACAGTCACACAGGAAAAAGAAAGATAACATGAAGAAATAAATTTAAAAAAACGTTAAGAAGATGAATATGAAGGAGAAGAAAATGTTAAAACCAAAGAAAGAAAAAGATTAGAGAGGATGATGAATATAAAGAGAGAGAACATTTGAAAACTAGAGAACGTATACACAAATTAAGATCAGAAGAAATACAAAAAACCAAAGAGCGATTAAATAATTAGCAACAAAAAACAAATAAACGAAATGATGATCAATTACGACTTAGAGAGAATATTGTCCGACAATATCACAGGAGTATGAACTAAAAGATAAGATTTTTTTGCAATTTATTAAAGATCGGGCATGTATATGTTTATGTTGTTCTTGTGGAGGTATATTTTTCAGTCACTCTGTACTTAACTTCAATGTAGATAAAATTAACAGAAATTCCGAATAATTAAATAAATTAAATAGAAAAATTAAATTAGAAAATCCATAAATAATACGATTCTAAATTATAATTTTCAATTAAATTTTCATAATCAGATGTTTAGCCAAATTTATTACATATACACATATGAAATTACTTTTACACATTTTTAAAAGTACATAAAATTTGATTTCACTAATAACTTTTTCATTTTTTTTATCATCATTGAATTTATTATTTACTGTAAAACGTTTTTTTACAATCACTGGTTAATTATTATTAAATCAATATATTTCAATTAAAAAATAAAGTTAAAAAAAATAAATAAATAAAAATTAAAAAAAAAAAACAAAAAGAGATGAAGTCTGATTCGAATCGATGTGCCTTCCCTTTAAGATCAAAATATTACATTAATTAAAATTTTTATTTACATTGGGATCAAAAATGGAGGTGAACAACTAGATGTTACAACAATGCTAAATCTAAAATTTTAACATCGTACAGACGTCACGCTGAAACTAGTCAAAATGGATTCAGGAATGGTCAAAATGGATATTTCCGTAGAAATATAAAAACCAAAATGTTTCGCCATCACAATACTTTCTTTACTTCGTATAAGGAATTAATAATATAAATAGTTTAAATAATACAATTATGTTTTTTAATAATTAAAAATATTCGGTAAGTATGAATTTATATTCTCACCCAAGCGGAGAGTACAAAATAATAGATAGAAATAATCTCAAAACAGTAACATAAAAGGGTGTTTATATATTATGGCAACCCTTAAATAACTTTTTAACCGAAAAACATTGAAAAACTAAATTTATCAAATAAATTTAATAATCTTAGAATAATCCATTTCGCTATCTATATGAGATTATCTTACTTGAATCACCGTGGAACTCAACTGATTATTTCAATACATACTTACACTTAGTGAATTTATATATGGTGACGCTTAAATAATTCTTTAAACAATTAACATAGAAAAATTAAATTTTTTACATGTTAATCCCTAGAAACTATATATTTATTAATATGAAACCCGAATCCCCGCAGGGAAGTAACTCAAAAATGTGAAATAGAAAGGGTAGGGTTATGATAAATAATTTTAAAAGTTATTTGAAATTAAATTTTGATGCATAGATTTTTGAACTACGAAAACGCTAATTTAAATGGTAGCGGTTTATTGTATTTACAGTTAGTTCAAAACTGATCTATAGTACTTCATAAATAACTGCTCAACAGTGAAATACTATAAAAAAAAGTAAATGTTTCTGCTTGAAATCAAACAACATTTTGGTATGAGACAACCACTTACGGTGTATGGTATGGTGTTAGCCACTTTTTAAAGTAGTTATGAAACATATTCATTACAAAGCTAGTACTTTAGTTGAAGTTATCGTAGTCCGAGATTTTTTTTTCAATATCCTTTTGAATGGTGTGCTACAATCTTCTTTTTCCATTTAAAAGTTTTAAGTTGCTTCCCTTGGGGCTTTAGGATAAAGCGGTCGCAAATCGATAAGTTGATTGTTTCTAGGTAGAAGCATTTACTAAATTCATTTTTCTACATTTAACAGTTAAAAAGCTATTTAGTTGTTACCATACGCTATGAACATTGTGTATAAGTATATATTTTTTTTAAAAATAATCCGTTGGGTTATATAATCCTTACTATCTATCCCATCTTGTTTTTTAAAATATATTTGTATTACTGTAAATGAAATATGCGCTACATCTCTGACGAAGTCAATTAATCCCCCTCCCCCAAAAAAAAAAAAGAATAAAGATAAGAATCTTTATCATTATAAAATGAAAATTAATATAGCAATCAATGGATTATTCATTGACAACTACAATTTTTTCCTTACATTTTTTAAGTACGTAACAACAAAAATATAAATATATAGCTTACTGTTCATTTATTTTTTTATAATATATTGTAAAATTTTAAATAGTTAGTACTAGAAATGGTATTCAGCCGTAAATATCACACCAAATGCCTCTCGTCGATTCTTCTGAATTCAGGATTAGACAATAGATTATTACCAAAAGCGTAATACATGACGGAGGACAAACTCTTTTTAAAAAATTTTAATATTGTTAATAGGAAGAATAGTGGAACAATTTTTTTACAAGTCACACAGTTTTATTATAAATATATCTTGGTTCACTTTATTCTTTTTCACACAAAGTTCACAAAAATTTAGTTCATCCAATTTTTCCTATTATTAGGAAAACAAATTTGATAATGAAAAAATGAAAATAAATTTAAAAAAAAATTATTTGTGTACATACAGAATGTTAATATAGTTATGCAACCCAAATTAACAGAACTTAAGATGGTAAAATATTTGTACAGGTTCTATGCAAGATGAGTGAGTACTTTACTACGACTGTACAAGTGAAGATTAAAATGTAGATCACGTGATCTCTCGTCTGAATTACAGTGTCGCGGTATTACACTCATGTAGTACCCAGAGTGCTTTATAGTGAAATGTTACGTAATAACTCGTCATATTTTGAATGCCAGTCTAATTTTTTACTTATTTCTATTCTTCGATCATTACAAAATATATTTACTTTTTAACTATTAATAAAATTATTTAATGAAGCATGTGGTGTAGATGATCATAAACTTGGTAATCATCCGTTACTTTTACTCAAAGATACTTGTAATACATTTTATAAGTTGCCAAGATTTTCAGAGAATTCACTTAAAAAATATTTTCAACGTAAAGGTATTTTTTCTGTGTTGTTCACAAGAATACAAAAATACAAACCAATGTTATATTTTTTTATCACGTTCAAATACTACATGAATCTGAAGAACCTGAATTTACCAGGTCTTCAATACTACAAATGATTTTGGACTATGTTGTTTACTCAATAAAGAGTCATTTCTTTTATTTCCCCCAAAAAAAAACAATATAATGTTCAAAAAATTGTCTTGATTTTCAGAAGAAACCTGAGCATTCTCCTGAATTTTTTTCTTTTTTTTCATTAATTCACCATATAAGCTGGAATCTTATGTATAGGAAAATGAAATGTAAATTGTGTAGTGCATGAAAAAAGCCATGCGTGACCGAGATTCGAACCCTGCTCATCCGAATGAAAGACCGAAATGCTGCCACTCCAGTACGGAAATCGGCAATTGTTATACAGTGTACAATCTTCAGATTAAAAGTAGCTGAACCTAATTTTCTTGCTAACTACTAAAAGTTATAAGGAAATTATAAAATATATAAAGTTTTGTTAAAAACAGGAAAATGAAAATGCTAGTTTCAGAAAGACGATGTTACGTGACATATTTCCTTTATAATATTTTTAGGGTCAACTGTGTTTGTTACTTTGTGTGGAATTATTGTGAGTGATTCCTGAGGATAAGAGGTAACTAACAACAATTTAATAGGTATAATTAATTACAGTTTTTAAAAAAATTATATTTGGGCTTCGGTCCGACTAAGCTCGAGGTTAGAATGGATTCTGTACCAGTTGATATGATCGACGACTGAACGTCTGATTGTGGAGGTTATCAAATCATGAAAAAAAGTTCATTAACGTCGTCGAATAGAAATCCAAGGAGAGTAGCTCGTAGAAAACTAACTAGAGATGACGTAGCGAACAATTTATCCAGAGATTCAAGCGATAACGACAGTGTAATTATTAAGTCCCAACCTACATCTAGTCAGTGGAGAACCATAACTATGCCGAGAAAACAAATTGCAATTCATAATTCTAGCAATGGAGGATTACCCATATCAAATAGATTTAGTGGTCTTCCATTAGAGGATACCTTTCTTTTCCTGTTTAGCCTCCGGTAACTACCGTTTAGATTATACTTCAGAGGATGAATGAGGATGATATGTATGAGTGTAAATGAAATGTAGTCTTGTACATTGTCAGTTCGACCATTCCTGAGATGTGTGGTTAATTGAAACCCAACCACCAAAGAACACCGGTATCCACGATCTAGTATTCAAATCCGTGTAAAAATAACTGGCTTTACTAGGACTTGAACGCTGGAACTCTCGGCTTCCAAATCAGCTGATTTGGGAAGACGCGTTACCACTAGACCAACCCGGTGGGTCCATTAGAGGATACGAATATTACGAACCAAACGGAACCTGTCGAGCCCCCATCTATTGTACTTTACGTATAAATTATGTGCTAAGACTATAAAAACTGGTAGAAACGGTCGTGTGTAAAGTAAATTACAACATTCGACTGGTAGGAGGTAAACAACTTAGAATAGTGGAGCATCTGCGAACGTCAGCGCAAGGCCTGAGTCTCTCCACCGAACGAATGCTGTGGGAGCTGGCCGGTAATGGTAAGAATAATGTAGACAGGTTAGCCAAGCTTTTTCCAAATATATATCTCCTAGTTCAACAGATTGGAAGTCTGAAACCATGCTTACTCAGCTATTCTGAAAAATCTGTTAACGACATTTCTCCGGATCGTTACACGGAACATTAACGGCCTACATTTTAGACGGGAAGAACTACAAATTATTGCAATCAGCAATACTCTAGACGTAATACTAGCATCAGACACCGGAACTATCTTAGACTTCATGGTTTGTCAGTGTATGTAACAAATCACCCAGACGTGAGAGCTCATGGGAAAACTGTGATACTGATTAGGAATTCCCTACGGCATCACCAACTTTCAGATTTTTGCTCTAACCAAATTCAAGCAATCACGGTTGAAATTACAGACTGATTGGGACCTATAAGTCTGTCCCCGGTGTACTGTCCTCTACTCCATACTATAATTAACGAGTTGTTCTCCGAATACATTTCAACTCTTAAGTTCTAGCTTTATCGCTGGAGGTAAGTGGAATGCGAAAGACCGCTTTGAAGTTCGCGGATGGCAACCAGCAGAGGAAGAACGTTGAGGAGGTGTGTTCAAAATGTACGCCTTGTACTTTCGGGATTTCAGCCGACATACTGTCCTACGGACCTAACGAAGATTCCAGATTTAATTTAATCTTTTATCGCTTTAGGTATATCATCTACATGCACTCTGGTAGAAAACAGTTATGATTCGACGTCGGACCACTCACCGGTTTTACTTACAGTGAGCACGACGGTGTTGAGGAAGAAAAGAATGAGTCTCTTATCAGGACTGGATCGAGGAGAAATTGATTGACCCATTTCCGCTCGATACCCCATGAGGATATTGAATACGCAACACATTTTCTAACGTTGGTCATGCAGGAAGGCGCATGGCGATCTACACCAGAGGAAGTACATCCGACCAGAGACAATACCTATCCGAGATAAGTGATAGATCTAATTGGCTCAAAACGGCGTCTCAAACAAAATCCGTAGCGATTCATAAAGCCAGAAGACAGAACACTTCTTAATAGGGCTGCGCGGGGGCTGAGGAAGTTGCTGAAAGCTATCAGAGACGAAATATTCGAAGAATACATTGGAAATCTTTCTAACCTGAGTAGCGACGGATGCACCTTACGGAAGGCTACGAAGAGGCTACAAAGATCCACAATTACGCTACCTGTATTACAGGGACGTACTACATTACAGGGTGAGGAATGAAAATGGAAAAGTAAATCTATGTGCTTCATAATTAGGCGAAACTTTCCAAGCTCACGATGAGGAGGGTCCTAGTGACGAGGATATTAAACAATTCTTAGAGAGCCCAAAGCCAGGTAACTTTCCGATTAGACCGATCTCAAGAAGGGAGTTACTGAAGTTAATCAATCAGGGAAGGCGACTAAAGAAAACCCAAAGAAATTTTGGGTTTTGTTTTAATGTTGGGCTTTAACGGGAGTCGTCTATCACCCTATGACTTTTTACATCTCATAGTAATAAGTCTGACCTCGTTAGGATGCCACCGATGCAAATGCCTCGGTAGACATTTGCATGATACAACGCAAAAACAAGGTAACGAGACCAACTGCAGAGGCATCATGGTTCACATGGAATAATGAAATTTATAAATATCTGGAGCTTCTGGTGGTTCTTGAGATTGTGAGACAGCGCAGTAAATACCCCGACTAGAAAATCAAGTCAACCATTTAGCGACCAATCTGCTTGATAACAACAGAAACGTCCGAAGGTTGAAACGTCTCCATGTGCTTAACTATTGAATGACTAGTGCTTGGCTATTGAATGACAGTATTAATTTATTTTATAATTATTATTACTGTTGTTATTTATTATTTATAAACATTTAACAAAAAGTCTTACGATTGTTTGACAAATAGTACGTTTGGTCATGTAAGCAAATTCTTTCTTCTTGCTCTTATTTGTTGGTATTGCTTCTTCTTACTTATTGTTTATAAACATTTAAGAAAAAAAAGAAATCATATGATATCTGACAGGCAGTATATTCAATCATGTAAGCATGTTCTTTATCCTTGCTCTTATTTGTTGGTACTGTCTCATCTTACTTAAATATTACTAGCCGGTATCTTACCGTCTAGCCAGAGGTATCTGCCACCTGGACCCTCGACGAATTCGTATCCTCATGTTTGTGAGAATATTAAGTATTTTACAGAAATATTTTAAGAAAGGAAATAGTGTGTAGAGAATATTTTTCTAAACATTTTGGTGTTTTTATATTAAAAAAAAAAAAAGGCTCAAGGAATGAGTAGATATAGAATTTAATAGTTTTTAATAGAAATATAATGTTTAACATAAATAACATGGAGTTGGCTTGTGTGTGTTCGTGTGAGGTTATGTTAGTTGCCAGTCCAGCTGCTGCTATGGGCTCAGAGAGGACCACGTGATGCGCCGGCTGGATGCGCGCCAACGACTCTCCCACTAAGAAAATTTGTTATATTTTTAATGGTAAATATTAACTAATAATCCCTTTCTTTTATTAATAAAATTAATAAATGATAATAAATAAATTAAAATAATCTACGCTTAGAAATGAAATGAAATTATCTGTAAATTACTTGACAACGGACTGCTTCTAGCGGAGAATCGCGGAGGGAGCCGTGTTGAACTGAATGATTCGAATCGAATGAATGGTATTACAAAAATAATAGAATTAAATTTAAGTTAAATAAAATAAAATAATATTAAACGAATAAAAAATATTCCTGTTTAATAATAACAGGCTTCCCGTGGAGGCTGCTGTTAAGCTAGAGTGGCGAGGTGATGTGAGTGTCTCATGCAAGGCTAGCCCAATCATTATCATACACTGGTATCAAACAGGTTGTCCCTGGGGCGTTGTTTTGAGAGGACCAACGGGGTGCTCTTATAATATCTCTGCAAACAATCGTCCGATTTACAAAATTCAAACGGGGTATTTGTTAGTAGGTTAAAACCTTCCTTTGCACGCATCAGGTACACTCTCGATCTAACAGATTACGGTTATTCAGAAATTTTGTTATATCTTTGCAACCAATCTTCCGATTTTTTAAATTCGAACGGGGTATTTGCTAGTCTAATACAAAATCGCGATGGGACCAAACCAGAACAAAAATAAACTGATATACTCCGAAAAATCGAGTGGCCTGTGCTACGCCGCGATCAACTTGAGCCCGGTGAGCTTCCACAAACGGTCTTTGTAGAGTTGGATGACACTAGGATTAGAGATATTGCTGTCGCATTGAATTGAGGATCGAGCTCACTATTGTCGAATTTGATGCTTTAGGAGACAGCGCGAAGGAGAACGGCGTATGCTGCTACTAATATTATACTGGGCTGTAACGGTCCATAAACTACAAGAGACTACCCTATGTACATCCCAACCTCGTAGGGGAAGACAACCGCCTTGTGACGCTTCCGGTGCCACACCACCCCCAGTTCCTAACCCTGATGGGCTTTAACGGGAAATACCCTAGGTACAGATGTCGTAGATACCAGGCCTACGTAGCACTGAGTAGCGTGAGAAAATTGGATTGTTTAGTTATTAGTTGTTTGGATTCCAGAAAATTGCTATATGATCCACACGATATATTCTCTCCAGGAACTCAACCGTTTGAGAAAAAGTTAAAGTAAGTTTAGATTGGTATACGCCAATAAAATAAACAAATTGAAATGTTTGTAGTTTCCTAATTTAGCTTAGTTCGTTAAATAAGTTATATCCATTAGTTTCCAAATCGTTAATTTTTCTTGATGATCACTAAAAAGTGATCAATTATTTTTATAATAAAAATAATTATAAAAATTAAAAACACGACTGATAAAAAATTAAAATAAAAAATTTTTAATTAATAAATTGAACTAAAAAGAGAAAATAAGGTATGGAAATAAAGGACTAAACATTATGCAGTATTTAATTAAATAAAACAATGGGTGACCAATCAACTTTCAGACAGTTTTAATTTTTTTTAAATATATTTTTCATGTTGAAGGAATAATGTTGTCTAATGATTAAGTTCTCACCAGGTCTTACCTCGATAAGAAAATTTTATCCTTCAACTAAAATTTTTGAATGCAGTTCGGGTAAGCCTCTCTTTAATATAGGATGGATAATTTCAGAGCTTTTTAATACAGGACAATTACTAAATAGATAACATATACAAGTCTAATCGATGTTACATCATCGAAAAATTAAATGTAAATAATATACAAATGCAAACGTCTGATTTAATCCATGAAAATATATCATCAATATATAATCAGAATTATTAGCAATCAGATAAAAACGAATACATTATTTTAGCAACGGAAATTAATTTTTAAATTTTAAATTAATAATATTGTTGAAATGTCTAATTTCATGGTTAACATGGAACATTTGGAATTAGAATCTCTTTTAAATTTAAAAAACAGTACCAAAAAAATATTCCAAAAACATCAATGAAATATGCAATGTTCATAATTATAAAGATCGACTCTCTCTACTACTACTAGTGAAAAATAGATATAACTTCGTAAATTAAATAATAAAAATATGAAAATACCTTTACTAAGTGTATACTAAAGTAAGCCGTTAATAATTAAATGGATGTCCAAAAAAATTAAAAATATAACATAGGTTTCCATTAGAACAACATTAATTCAAATGCAAAAACTGCAAGTATTTTAATTCCTCATTGCATAACTTGTAAAACCATTGTATTAAATATTTACTGTACTAATTTACATTTATTTTACTAAAGTAGTTTACTTTTGAAAACATAAATTATGAAATAAACATACATATGTGTATATGTTTACAAAAATGTTTCATTTTAAAAAATGTCAAACTGAAATGGGTTTTCTATATTAAAATAAAGTTTTGAAGTTAAAACATGAAATTTTACGTTTTTTTAAAAAAAAAGAGATAGAAAAATGATTACAAAATTTTATAAAACTCGATATAAACTTATATTTGTTTTAAAAGAATACTATCTAAAACGTGATCATACTTTTCACACGTTACGTAACCCCTGTCAAAGATTATTTATTAATTCTCAAAAAAATGATTCAAAATTAATTCATTTTATTTATTTCTTAAAAAATTAAAACGTTCTATTTCATTTTTAAATGTCTTTTAAAATAATTCTAATTTTTTTTACCATATACGTGTTTCTAACTATCAGTAAAAATATTTATTGAGGATGAAAATTATAAATGCATTATAAAATTATTATAACAAAAGTATGTTGAAAAGAGAAAGTGATAAACAAATAGAATACTAAAACTTTTTTTTCAATCGGTCAACCTTAAAGCAGTTTTATGTTTAATGATTAAAAATTATTATATTCTGAGTTCTGATTAAAATGTTAAGTAAAATTATAAACATAATTTTATGCTTTCAACAATGATTTTGTACTTCATTCTAACTCAAGGATTAAGTAATATTATAGATCCATTCTTTTGTAAAGAATGGATTATTATAGTTCACTATTAAAAAAGGATTATTAAGGTAATTAATTTTCTTTAATGTAAATACAGACTTTTGGAATTGTTTTTTTTCATAAATTGATATTTTCAAACAACAATAACAATAATAATAATAATAAATATAATTTCTTTTACATGTAAAAAGCTTCATTTTTCAGATAGTGTAATGTGCGAGTTATAAAAGGAAATGATTAAACAATATTTTATTTGAAGATCGTAGTGAGAATTCTATCTGAAGCCACGTTTTAATTAAACAATTTTTCTTTTTTATTGTTTCAAATCTTATTTATAATCAGTTACATTTGCATTAACTTTTTAATAAATAGCGTCACATTCCGAATCATACGATAAGGAATATTCAGCAAATTTCCTTAAAAAATTACACACTAGTAAAATAAAAACTTTTGTGCCAACCATGTAAAATTATAAATTACACTTATTACCACTAGAACAACAGAAAACAAGATATAACAACTAGAAGTAAAAAAGAAAAAAAAAGGAACTAATGAAGAAAAAGTATATGTAACAATTAAAAGTCGAATAGATAAATGAACAATACCCATATCCGAATTAACTATAGACATATTATGACACTCTAGGGATACTTAGGTTAAGAACCTGCAGCCGCCTCAAATCCCCATCGTCTAGTAGGTTTACTGCCTAGTAATTTGTGTGATAGTTAAGCTGTTGTTCGTACTTTGAACTAAAAGTCTTCTCCAGCACGGACTATAATCCTAAATAATCCTACATCTCAGTGTTTGTTGTAAACTAAGGTCCTCAGTTATAAACCTCACTACCCTATTCTGAAACCGCTGTAAGATGTCGATATTACTTCTGCTCGCAGTGCCCCGTAGTTCAATCCAATCGGTAGAGATAAGTTTTAGAATTGTTGAATATATTAGCAGCTTATTAGACAAGGACAAAAGAGAACATCTACCCAAAACCAAAGCATTTCCTTGTACTTTATCTCCAGTTATCTTCTCTTCTCTCTTATATGAACTTTCCATGTTAATCGTTGTTCGAGGCGTAGACCTCTCTCTTTTGCTGTTTAATCTCCGGAACCACCGTAAGGTATTACTTCAGAGGATGAGTGAGTATGATATGTATGAATGTAAATGAAATGAAGCCTTGTACAGTCTTAGGTCGACCGTTCCTGAGATGTGTGGTTAATTGAAACCCAACAAAGAACACCGGTATCCACGATCTACAAAGTGTAGACTTAGGTACCTCTATATTTCTTCTACGCATTTCTTCCTCTTCGTATTTCAAGCGGTTGAAAAACATCACTCAAGTAAGTGGAAAATATTTCAGCCTTCTCCTTGTCACTCTTACCCCAAGACCCATCAGAAGTTTTCAAAGGGGGATGTGAGGAAGCAGGTCAGTTCCTTTTGGCCCTCTATAAGGAATAATTTTCTCTACGTAAAGGCAATAGGCTTTCAAGATAGCAATTAAATATCTGATTCATACAGCTCTGTAATAGCCGTTGCAACTTACGAGCAGTCTGTTTAGAAATTTCTTATCCTCAGCTCTCCTTTATCGTTGTCAGCTTCTCCTGAGCCTTTTATTGTGTAGCAATAAGATGTAATACTTCCCAAGGGTGGCCTGTATTCGTTTGATCCCCTTAAATAAACCATTATCGTTTACTCAACTCACATCCACTGTTTTTTTCTCAATGCAACGTTCAATGTGATATATCACTTTTGCGGAACCAAAAAGTTGTAAAGAGCTGATATTTACCATTTTCCGACTACCGTATTTCGTCTTAATAAATAACATTTATTATTTATTTAGATTTCGGTTTAAAATTATAAACTTAAAAAATTCCATACCGGCTAAATTTTTGCATACAGGTTATGTATATGGACTGCGTAGAATAATCTAATAAAAAAAAGGTTTACACCACAAGATAAAACTGGTATCAACGGAAAAGAGAAAAGCCTTTTGCTCGATTGCTTTGTTGCATTTGTAAGAGCAATTTTGACTAAAACACAAATAAAAGTTAAATGTTTTTATTAAGATGGAAATCTAACAAATTGAAATCATTATAGCTATTTTTATAACATATAGTACCAAAAAATTACTGAAAAACTTATTAACATAAATCTTTTAAAAATATATTTTTAAAGTAATATTTCCGCTTTTAATCTTTGTATCGTATTTTCTAAATATTTTACACTATACGTATTTTAATTTTTTTAAATTAAAACTCAAAATAATTTGCTTGTCCAATACATTGTCCAGCGTTTGATTAACGAAGAATAACGATCCTGTTTTTTTTTGCAATAAGTTCAATTTAACTAATACAACACACACATCCTGCAACGAAGGAGGAATGGTCAACCTGAGAATGTACAAGTCCACATATACTTCATTTACATTCATAAATATTATCCTCTAAAGTAATACCTTACGATGATTCCGGAGGCTAAACAGAAAAGAGAAGGAGAGGTCCTGCATCCCATTTGATTTATTATAAAGATATCCAGAGAAAAAGATCTTACATAGAAAATCCTTGACTATAATGAACAAAACACGTCGTTCAAAATCAACTATTACAGGAAATAACACGGTACAGAATTATTTTCTGAAAAAAATGTTTCTAAATATTTAAACTTTTCACTACATTTGCCTGTTATTAATATTTAAGGTACTACAAAATGTTAATAATCGTAAAATATATTTTAGGAAAGTGTATTTAAGTTAAAGTGTTTTTCTTTCAAAATTCCAATGTCCAATCACGAGAAAGTTATTATTTTTTTGGAATGTAATAATAGAAAATTCCTGAAAGATATCCAAGCCAATACTATTTGAAAAAAATCCCTTTCGGCACACCGGAAGGCGGAGGTAGAGTTCACCGGTGCTAAGTAGGAGATAAAAAATATTTTCACCTCAAAGTTAAGAAAAACTTCAAATTTACCCAATACGACAATGGTTGCACGTGAAAAAAGTTTCACGTGTTTAGCATACGATATGCCCTATCATCTTACAATTCCAGCGACATTTTTTGGTCATCCCTTGCCGTAAGGGTTGGTCATATCAAAAACTGTTTCAGACAAAAGATTTAGGTAATGTTTAGAGGACTAATGACCACATTAAACCGATTATATCTGTGCCAATCGATCTGTGTAATGGAAGTACGACTTTTTTTGTCTCCGAAACCCCATTTTTTCCAAAAAGAAGTGATATAAAAAACCTTTACTTATGTAACTTTTAGGCCCTTATCCGTAGAACAGTAGTAACTTTAAACGAATTTGATATTTTACTTTAAATGTGTATCAATTTGAAAGTGATTGGCGTAAAATTACGGCAGTTTTCGTGTCCACAAATACTGCAATGCATATGTAACGTTTGAACTGACGGTGGTTTTGTGGTCAGGGGGGATGTAAAATGCGAAGATATGTCGAAATTTTCAGGAAGTCGAATCAGGGTACCAATTACAATAGGTAGCTTTCTTATGAAATCTAACTAAAATCGTTACATTTTTAAAAATAATAATACTGCAGTAAATTATTACGATGTAAACCTAACATCAAACATAAAATAAGATTACAAATATTTCAAAAATATTAAAAACTTGCTTTATACTTTTTAGTCATAATTTAATCAAATTATTATCATACATTGCATGAGTTTAATTAGTAGGTTAATTTGGATTTCAATTTGGTCATCACATATTGAAATTTCTAATATATTTATAAAATATGAAACAAGTTTCCAATCAAACATTTACTAAACAAAGTAACGAAATAGTGAAGATTTTGCATAGTGAAGTTTATATTCTGAAATTTTTATTTCATTTACTTAATTAACTATCACAATTTTCAATAAACGTTTTTATGAGTTTTTATAAATGATTTTTAATTCGATCTATCTCTGATAATTTATCATTATTGCATGGTTTTCTTCCTATTAATTTGCAGATTTTGCAATTTTTTATACCCGCACCCTTAATTTACTTCCGTACGGGGATATGCTTGCAGAAGTAGTGGTGGAATATTGTATTGTCACCAAAAACTGTGCAAAATTTCATCAATCGGCAATGTCAGGAAGTATGTTAAATTAATAATGCAAGATTTGAGGACAAAATAAAAAAAAACATTGCGAGTTAAAGAAAAACATGTAATTAAATAACAGTAATAAAAAAAAAATAAAATCTATAATTAAAACGCGCATAACCATAACAAAAAATATTCCTAGCACGGTATAGCATAGATGTAAAATCTCTGTGTGGTATGCTAAAGGGAAATAAAATCTCAATAAAATATAATATTAATAATCTAACTTAAAACAAAAAAATTACCATCTGGTATGCCAAACGGGCATAAATAGACGAAACAAATTATAACAATAATAAAATATTTGAATATAGATCCACAGCCTTAAAAAATAGTAAGACATTCGATATTATTTATCGATATTGGTGCAACAACCGTCCTATTGTTACCTAAACTATTTTGGATGATAACACGTAAATTAAATTTCCAACGCAATCCCAGATAAGAGACACAGTCCCCAATGATATGATCTACCGTTAGATGACAGTCGCAGCGAACAGGAAACAGTCGGTCCGAATCATGAGGTGCTCCAGAAGTGAGTTTAGTGTGCCCTATTCACAAACGGTAAAGTAACCTCCTCTCCATGGTTATTTTTACATGAAAAGCTCCACGGCGACAAGTGTTCTTAATCGGGCAAAGTTTATTGCTGAAAGTAGCATTCCACTCACTTTGCCATTCATCACGAAACATTCTCTTCAGAAAACAGGCAAATCATCCGAAACAACGCGATTAGTGAAAGGTCGCTGCAATTAAGCCTCTTTTGCCGCACCATCAGCGCACTCATTGCCTGAAACTCCAATAAGACTAGGGATCCGGCAGAAGCTTACATTTATGTTAAGCTAAATTATTTCAGAAATAACAGACTGTATCTCACAGGCTACACAGTGTCTGGCGTACGTCACTAATCGCCTACAAGGTATTCGTGGAGTTTCCACAGATAATTACGTGTCGAAATATTGGACTATTATATTTAAAGCCTTAATAACAGCGTAACTCTCCGTGACGAAATCACTGACCTAAACTATAGGATCAGTATTCAGGCTATTTACAACGCTATAACGCTCGCTAAGCTTCAGGCTATTATAACGTTTTTCTAGTAAGATAACGGGATGCGTCTACTTTTTTTGATGTCAACAAAGACTAAAGGAATAATTTACGAGAAAAAGCCACCAACGGGGTAATAACACTGAGTAACAGTAAGAACTGGAGGTAGCTGTATATTAAGAAAAGGCCATAAGCACTGATGCCTAGCATGACAGTAGATCTCGGTCTTTTCTGATATTGATTAAGATGAAGGTTGCAGAACACCCTGTCGTAGGTCGGATGATTTGATTCCGTTGTAATGCGAGCTACATAGAGCAGATCATTCATTTCGTCTAAACCAAAGAGATGGCACACCATTGTCCGCTAGAAGACTTACCACGTGGGTTGAATGAAATGCACCTGCAACAAGGTGGATAAAAAAATTACGGAACACTTCGAGCATTCTTAGCATGCTCGACGAATAAGCAATGCAGCTGTAGTCAAAACGGGAACAGACCAGAGTTCGGTAGAAGCGCAACATGCATACTCTTATCGGCTCCGTAACGAGTATTAGATTTTTAGACGTTTTACCTTCATCTCCTTTAAAACTGTTATCCACCTCAGTTGTTGATGAAATTACAAGCCTAAAAATCTAACCTGCGTGAATTGTTCAGCCGGTCCATCATATAAAAACAGTTGTGGGTCAACGTTCCTTCAACCGGGAAAAACTAATATATTTTATTTTTTCGAACTTGTTCGTTTGTGAAACCAATTAAATAGATGTATATAGATAACTACGGTTAAATTTCGATAAATATTTACTTATAAACAAGATCGCCACCATTTTTTATTCTGTTTAGGAATTTTGGTATTTTCCGAGCACTGAGAAGTTAAAATGATGGTAATAAGCCATTGTGGAGGTATACTTTTGTATCAATAATATTTTGTCAGAGCTGTCTTTACAACGGTTGCTGCTACTAACCAGACTGAATAAATGAGCATGGGAAGCAAATAAATAAACTGGTGTATGTATGCCCCTAATATTTGTAGTATGTCACGCAATTATATACTTCAGCCATTCCCTGCACACCGCAAATACATGACGCTGGAATAGACAGTGAATAATCACCCCCAGAACGAAATCTGCATGATATCGCTTACGTTCGCAGTGTTATATCGTTTGCTTGTATAAGAACACGGACAAAGTATTATTAAAGATTGAAATATATTAATAATAATAATAATAATTATTATTATTATTATTATTTTCATAATTCAGGCAAAATGGGGGTTTCATTATTATAAAACTTAATTTAATGTTACTGAATACATATTTTAAGTAATTTCATCAATAATAACAATCCAAATTTTTAAAGAACTTGTCCTGAATAAAAAATATTTTCATTAAAGCTTAAAGATTTTTTGAAGTACAAGAACTTCAAAAAGTTAAATAAAATATAAATTTATATTTACATTCAAATATAAAATAAAACATACGTTCTTTCGGGTTTTCCAATTTCAATTCATTAAGTTCAGTATGGTGTTACATTTATTAGTATAATTCATTAAGTAAACCATACAAATTTTACTTATCATTTGCATTGAGCTATATTTGAATATGATTTTTTTACTTAAATATAACATTTTATTCCATTAATAATTTTATTTTACAACACGAATTATTGTATTAAAAACGTTTTGAAAAAAGCATTAAAAAAGATAATAAATGAAATAATACATTTACATATTATTAAATATTAAATTTTATACATTTATATGAGATAACGTTTTTTATTGATAATGAAAAATATAGAAAATAATATAGCTTGTTCTTAAGAGTAAATAGGTTTTATGTTATTGTTATTCATAATCCCACAGTTATTTATTTAATGTCGACAATATTACTTTCATAAAGTTTATAACGTTGCTCTTTCATCCTTTTTAATTTTTATGAAATTTTGTACAATTCAATATGCACTGTAAAATTGCTACAAACACAATCTTTCAACACCTAATCTGGCAGGTATGAGAAATCTAATAGCTGCTGTTTATTCAAATTTGTTGTAAATATTCGTTAATACATAAAATATTATTGAAAATCGGTTCTGTTATACTTGTAGTTCCAAGTTAGGGGTATGAACTAAGTTGAATTCACTAAGGGAACTAAGATTACATTTTTGTTGTTGCGAACAACATTTTTAGTGGTATATTTTTTTTCAATTTGCCTCAAAATCTATGAGACATTTACAAGAAAGTGGCTCAGTAAAAGTAGAACTATGCGCAGAGTTCGTGCTTCCCCAAAACTCGGTTAGCTAGTTCAGAGGTCAACGATGTAGGACATTCAAGATGTCCGAACGAGACCTAAAGCAAAGGCAAATGCTGAGTTTAAAAAAAATCACTGATGTAAATGTCTACCGAGACGTTTACATCGGTGGCATTTCAACGAGGCCTGGCTTATTACTGTGAGATGTAAAACGTTAGAGGGAGATAGACGACTCCCGTTAAAGCCCATTAGGGCTGTAAAGGGGGGAATGGTGTGGCGACCGGATACGTCACAAGGCGGGTGTCTTCCCCTAGGGGTTGGGATGTTATGCTTGCAGTTACGTGCAAGTTACTATCCCTTTACTATACCTTATCCCGTTTCGCCAAATTTTTTACAAAATAATTTCTATTATAGAATAATACAATATACATCTTTTATCTCAAGGAAGAATTTTCTCAGGAGGAGATGGCAGTGTAACATGGTACCAGTGGATAGGACGTCTTTAAAAAGGGGTTTTCAGAGGTTAAAGCGGGTACTACAGTCTTTCAGAAAAAAGTCATTTAAAAATTGCCACTACTGATAATATTAAAAATAAAAAAATGTACACGTTAAAACGTTAAGAATATTTTGCTACATGTGTGCATTTTCAAATGACGTAAATTTCATTTACGATCATGTTTGGTTGCACAGGTGTAAGGTTTTGAAATCCGGTCATTGTTTTTGATACAATGTATATATATATATATATATATATATACAATGTACATCATGTTAAGTCTTGATTGAATTACCTTCAAAACATGATCTTGCGGTTTGTATGTTTTACTGTATCATTCGATGATTAAATTCCTAATTTGTCAAGTTTATACATCTATCAAAACTTGGTATTCATTCTTTAACTGTTATTACGAAATAGATATCCGTATTTTGGATGTATCTCTACTTCAATCGAAATTTAATTCCTCAAACAAGGAAAAGTAAAATCACTTAATCACTAGATCTTATTTTTATGTACTTACAATTGTTAAATAAGTGAAAAGGGATAAATAATATATTTTATTAAATCCGATAGACATATTAAGAAGTAAAATTTCATTATTTCTTCTACTTGATATTATATATATATATATTTATATGATATTTTAATAAATTTATCAGGATAATTAAATAAATAAACTAAACATTATAAGGGCTCTTGAAATATATATTCTGGTTTTAAACATTCAAATCGGTATTGAAATTTGATATATTCTGACTTTATACTGCCAATAATATTTCAAATAAGAATTCATAGAAGTGAACAAGTTAGATTGAAATCACATGTACTGTATTGTATGTACAATATATGTGGATTTATGAGAACGAGTGAGTGGCACTTGAAAGTAAAGGTACTTCCGATAAATTCCATGCATATGAAGTATAAATTTTAATGTTATTTATAATTTTATTTGACTTTTATTAATAATTTTATCCTCCCATCAATAAAACAAATATTTAAAATGATAATACCTCTTTCAGGGATTTCTGTTAAATATCTCTTTTGAATGATTAATTCATTTAAGTTCACTTCTATTTTTGTTTAGTTGCTCTTTACACTTTTTTTTATGATATTATCTCAAAAAAATTATAATTCATTAATCATGTACGTAAAAATATTATTATTTAAGTAAAAATATTAATTAAGTAAAATATTTTTTACATTTTATGTATTGTAATTCTAAAAATTACAACATAATTCTGATTATATAATTAAGTAAATTAGCAACTGTCATTAAAAAATTATTTAACAATTTTTTGGTTAAAATAATTATATTAATTCCTTTATATTCCCATTTAATTCTGGCTCACTCCCTGTAAAGATTGCCAATGAATGATAATGATATTAATTTTTTGTAGCATGTGGAAAAATTTCATTCCTGACTGGATTCGAGATTCAAACTCAGATCCTCTATATGAAAGGCGGAGAAGCTGCACTTCTCCATGGAGATCAGATACTTTTATGAAACAATTATTATAAATTGATTACACCAAAAACCAAAATTTTTATCTAACATATTACACAACGTTTCTCACTGTAATTTGGGTGCTGATTTCAAATATGCTATTGAAATTGTGTTACCACGTAACACGTAATTTTACGTCTAAATCTCAAAGAAAGACTATTTCTGAATTGATAAAAATAGCTTATAATATTTATTTTGATTGTGCACTCGGTAGATCAAGATAATATATGGGCGCCTAATTTTATTTGCATATCGTGCTCAATAACTCTAACTGAATCGTTAAAGGTGAAACGACGAGCCATGCCATTTGCTGTACCGTTGATTTGGCGTGAACCTAAGGACCACTTCACCGACTGCTACTTTTATATGACAAATATATTTGGATTTTCATTAAAAAAAAGAAAGTTAATAAAATATGCAGATGTATCCTCAGCTCTAAAGCCGGTACTACACGAAAAGGAGTTAGTTACCTTACCACCATTTAATCAGATATTGCTAGAAGAACAATATGAAAATGATGTAGAGGATGTATAATTTTTTCCTGTATCTGATGAGAGATCTCATTTAATTCAACAACATGATCTTAATGATTTCGTTAGCTTTTAAAATTATCAAGACAGCAAGTTGAACTTTTAAGGTGTATACTGCAACAGTGAAATCTTTTAACGGAAAAAAGCAAAAGTTACTACGTTTGGAACACGAAATAAAACTCTTTCAACTTATGTTACTATGAAAAATTCATTGTGCGTTTGTACTGATATCGGTGGCCTGATGAAAGAGCTTGGAATTCAGCATATTCCCGAAGAATAAAGTCTTTTTATTGACTTTTCTAAAGTTAGCATGAAAGAAGTTTTATTGTATAACGGTAAACAACAGCCATCCATTCAATTAGCTCATGCAATCGACATGAAATAAGCGTATGAAACTATGGCATCAATATTAGAAGCAATTAAAATTAAAATTGTATTAATGTAATTCCAATCTATCTGTGTTTGAATAAATAAAAATTGAATTGTCTAAAGCCGTGACATATTACACAAATTTTGATAAAAGTTTTTTTGAATTCAGCAACCAAAAATTAGTTAAAATCACCATGTACGATTCCAGATACACGAAAAACATTTTTTTTTTTTTGACTAATGTTATTATATTTCTTCTAACTGCATGTCATGACAAAAAAGTATAATCCGACAGAAAAAATTCAACTGGTTCTTGTCCAGTCTCTGTCAAACATTTATAAATAAGAACGAGTGAGTGGCTTTTGTGAGTATAAGGTATTTACGTTAGATTGTATGCATATTATAGGTTGTGAATAAAATAAAAAAATAGATTTTACGAATAATTGTACTCTGCCCCAAGAAAGCATATAATTAAATGATAATATCTCAATAAAGTATTATCATTCAAATATTTAAAAAATTAATCATTTAAATGACAATACCTCAAAGAGATATTACGATTTAAATTTTACTCGAATTACAAATATTCAATATAATATTACTAATTTGAACCACGATGATTTTAACACACTTCAGTACGAGGTTTTTGCAAAGTTTATGTTCCAGATGTTGTTTCTTTTGGAAAGCCATTGTTGTTAATACTAAAAATAAAAAAATAATGTGTGGTGCTATAATCATTATACTGCCGTATTCACAGAAAAAAAAAATACTCGAAAATTTATCGGTTACAAATTTTTCTTTCTTTTTATTTCATATTACAGCAGATTACTTTGTGAAATTATCTAGCCGTAAATGTCAGAGAACTTGCAATCCGCCTCTAAACTTGAACACACGTTCCTCCCCATCAAGCCAGCTGACCGTGCAACTCTTCCACTACAGCGGCAATGTGGCCTCACAACTCGCGGGCGCTTATAAAACCACAGCACGGCACGGCAAAGTTAAGGCGGATTCAGTTTTGGACAGCACCAGGAGAAAACCGAGAAGGAAGAAGTCCCTTGGCCGGCACGGAATCTTACAACGGATACCAGGATTCCCGCCGGAACAGCAGGGCCGTCCCACCACGAAGCTCGCTAGCGCCAGGACGCCTAACGGTGAGGAAGGACCTGAACGAACACCGCTTGGGGTAAACCAGCTTGATCGTCTTCCATCCCCCCCGCTGGGGGGGATGGAAGACGATCGTCGCCGACCCGATTCTCTGCGGGGCTCTGTGGGCCACTGCCGCAAATGGAATCTCGGTCCTATTCCATTGGCTGAGCCACAACTCCTCGAATATCAGCCGTTGGGCCGAGCCAACTTCATCGTTGACCAGCTTCTCAAGGCTACCTCACCAAACAAACAAACGGCTCTTTTCAGGGTCACCAATATAAAATTTCAAACAACCGTTCTCAGGGATATCAAAAGGTTCTACGGTGCCACTTGTCGTCGGAGCCATTCTGCGACTAGGTAATCAAAATTTATTTTTCCTGTTCCCTTTTCTTTCACTGTACTCACAATACCCACCGAATGAGCTTATCAGTGGTAAATCATGATTATAAAACTATGATATATAAAACTAAAATATAAACTATCTTTGAAACTGATTAGCATTTACAAAATAGATTCAAGCAAGTGGTGTTGACAACCCTCACGTAACGGAACTGGGAGGAGACTGAATTTAAATGAAAGATACTAAAAATGAAAGATATTTGAAAAGTGAGATCAAACATAGTTTGGCCAAATGACTATGATATTTATTAAGTATGATCCTTTAAATAGGTGCTGCAAAGTTTCAGTTGCTTGAATTAGCAACATTTTTCAACCTTAACTGTAACATGGGTAGAAGTTCAAGTTATAAATTAATTTATTTTAAAAGAATTAACCCCCAATAGAAATACAAAAGTATCAGATCACACTTTGAAGGATTCTTCCCTTCGTTTTCGACCGCCAATAATACGCCCAATAAACCCCGCCATGAAATTGTAACCAAAATCCACAATTACGAACTGCATATTTCTTCGACGTTTTATAACAGTAGAATACTAGGTTGTGGATATCGGTGTTTTTTGGTGGCTGGGTTTCAATTAACCACACATCTCAGGAATGATCGACCTAAGACTGGACAAGACTACACTTCATTTACATTCATACATATCATCCTCATTCATCTTCTGAATACCATGCGTTTCCGGAGACTAAATAGATAAATGTAGTAGATAAAACATGGATTCACCATTTCACGTCAGAAGTGTCCAAACAGTGAGTGGAAGCAAGTAAAATTGCGCCAAAAAAAGCGGAAACTGTTTAATCTGCAGGAAAATTCATGACTACTGTTTTCTGGGGAATTTTCGTGGTGCAGTGCTCATAAGTTACCGGGAAGAAGGCATGATTGTCATCGGGGTTTATTACGCCTACTGTTTACAGAGGGATTTTCATGGTGCAGTGCTCAAAAATTACCAAGAAGAAGGTAGGATTGTCATCGGGGTTTATTACGCCTGGAACGACTGAAGGGTACTATTCAGGCTAAACGTAAAAAATACTGGCCAAAAAGAAAGTGACCTTTCACTACGATAATGTGTCTACACATACACCTCGGGTCACTGTTAAACTCCAGGAAATACGTTTCGAACTGGGGTTCTACGGGCGCCGTCTTCATCAGATTTGGCTTCCAGCGATTACTTCCTCCTCCCAAATTTGAAGAAATAGCTCACTGGATTAAAATTTACTTGAAATGGTAAGATCAACTTTGAAATGATAAGATCAACTTTACAAAACCTATTTAAAGGATCATGCTTAATAAATATCATAGTCATTTGATCGTACTGTGTCAGGCCGGCCACTTTTCAAACAGCTCTGGTATATATTTATTCACCTGCAATCGATGGGTTTACATAAGTGTTTTTGGTTGATACAATGTTACCCTGATTTGAGATAGTTCTCAAATATATGATTTTGATTTGTCTGGCAAGGTGATACCAGTTTCATTTTGTACGAAGATCTATTGTCTTTTGAACTCTACATACTTAAAGCCCACTATGAATTTATATATATATATATATATATCACAAGGTGAAATATATCTTAATTATTAGTTTTAAAACATGTTTAAAATTCTGAATTTTTGTGAATACTCCACAAAGTATCGAATGCTCAAATGACCCGTAGGTTGTGGATGGAAATCTACTTATGAGGTCTTGTCGCAATACACTACATCATCTACTGCGTTATTAGCAATGCTAATTACTTCAGATACCCCAGGTATATAGATTGCTTTATAGATTGATGTTTTGACACATAAGGAACCCAAAAAAATCGGATGCAAATTTACCGAACGTTCGTATGTACGTGTGTGTGTTCGGTGTCGCACCCTAGATCACCTTATTTCTCTAGAACTACTGGACCGATTTTAGATTATTTCTATAATTATGGGGCATTGATAACATTAAATTTTCAGCTTAAAAGATCAAGGGGGCGAGGCTGTAGAACAAAGTCATCCACAGTATTTCGAAATTTTGCCTAATTAAGGTCTTATTCTTCTTATGCACATTTATTAACAATTCATAAATAGTAATAGCTGCAAAAAATATTTTTTTCCGAAATCGCACTCCCACCCCAAAAAATGCTCTAAACTACCAGCTAAGTGGTACACAGCATCAATAGACTTCCTGTCACCACAAGGAGCAATAGTGTAGCACGACGTGCTAAATTAAGTTGTGTATGTATGCGTGTGTAAACAGCGGAAACGGGAAAGTCCTACAACTGTGTTGTCAGTTTTTTTTAAATGTTGATCACATCTATCAAAAAATATAGTAAAAAAGAGATCTACTCTATTTTTTTTTAGAATGAATCATTGTTTAATGTATGGTATCTATCCAACTTTAATTTTACTAAGAAGCCAAATAACAAACCCGGCCTCAAAGAATATCTGTAAGAATAAGTTTAATTATATTCGTATATACATGCCATAGTACTGAATAATAATATATGCACATTATTATATTATTATTGAGTTCATTTTACCTATATATAATGTACAATATACTTTCTATGTAAACTGTGGCAAGATAAAATGTATCATTAAATAATTAATATCTTGGGAACAGTTTATTCTATTTTAATGAATCAGTTATCATAGCAAAATTAATTTTTTTTTCAAAATATCTCTCGTGAGAACCATATATTAATATTTTGAATCTTATATTATTCGATTTGGATAGCGATTCAGATATTAATACATGATAAATTATACTATAAATTATGAAAGTTTTCCCTATAAATTATGAAAGAACTTTACTAGTCTCCCAACGCATTATGATTAAATTTATACCAAAAATCACTTGAAAAACTCTGCAAATATAATTCTAAAAGAATCATATAGATCGGCCTAGCAGTTCTTGGGTTTCATGTAAATATGTTTACATGTAGCCATACATACCATCAAGATTTTCTGATTTATACATTAAGATTGTTTGTTGTCCCTTTAATCAAACAGTTTCCATCAAAAATTATAATAACTGAAAGGTTTTTATTGTAAATAAATCTTATTTATGTATAATTAATTCTGCCACCCTCTAATGGATAACTGGAAGTTTATATATGATTTTTTTTTTTATACTAAGTTCAGTTGTAATTAATAGTTAAAACAAAAATTAATAGGATTTTTAACAAAATTAAATTTTCATTAAATTTGGATAATCTTTAGTAGTTAGATTTATTTTATTATTATATTTTTTTTTTTTAATAGAAGTAATAAAATTAATACGAGAAAATTTTAAGATAACATAAAAAATTAAGGGTGCTCGTTAAAATGGTAATGCAGACTGGATTTTGCTCCCTTTCATTAAATTTTAAACTTATACGAAAGGTAAACCAAATAGTCTACCTTTAAAAGGTGACATAAGTTTCTTTAAAACTTTGTTCTATAACTAATTTATCTCATAGACTCAAACTTTCTCTGCTTGACAGAACACGAAAAGTTGTAATCCAAGACTGGATTTATATGAGTACAGAGGCTTCCGTTTAATGATGAAAATAGTTATTTATTTTTATATAAATACATTAAACTGTAAGTTTATATTTTTGTATTTATTTAAAATCAGTGTTTTCCTATTTATTTGTTAAATGTTTCCAAAACTTTATTCTAAAAAAAAAATCTGAAACTGCAAAGCTATTTTCCTTTTTAATATGACATTTTTAATATTATATATTTATTGTAAATTAGTTAAATTTTATTGATTTATTTGAAATCATTTACATTTTTTCTTTTATTTAAAAATGCAAGCGAAAACTACAATCCAAATAATTATATCCGTCCATAAAAGTGAACATAATATAAATTATCTGTAGGAAAACTATTAGAAAATAGGGAAAAACCTAGAATCGTCTGAAATATGCCAATAAAGAAATAGTAAAAAAATCTTATGGCCAATCAGAATGACAAACGAATAAGTTGTTAAAATAGTAGATGAAAAGTAAATTAAAAATATAAAGAAGAAGAGGCTTATTTATTAGTCTACTAAATAGAAATGATACAATAATTTAACAGTGATTTACTGAAGTAAATTTAGAAGATAAGAGTGGAAAGGGAAGATTCAATAATTGACATAAATTACAGAGAATAATGGTAGAATGTTTGAGAGAGAAATTAAAGAAACGAATGAGGGAGGATGGACACATGGTTTTTTCACCAAGGTAACGCTCTAGCAAACCGATCCAAAGTTTGCTCCGAATATTTGGCTGGCACTGGAATACAGCACCCTCATTACACTTCTGACCTAGCTCCATATGGCTATTACAAGGCATTTTTACGAGGCATTTTACGAGCACAGATGATCCCCTAGGAGTTGGGGAGGATAAATGTGCCAGGACCCCGACATCGGTTCGAATCAGACTTAACCACTTTTTCTAACTTTTTTTTTAATTTGAATATATTTATTTATTAATAAATTATTAGCCTCTCATTGTAAAAAGAATTTACGATTAATAATTCAATACAAAAAAAAATTAGTTTTTAATGAAATAAAATTTTATGAACTTTTCATTTAAAAAAAAAAAGTTTAAATGTAATTTAATAGACGTGCAAGGAAGTCATGTGTTGTCCATATCAGAATTTTTGAAAATACTATTAATTAAAATTTGTTGGTTGAGCTAAGAAAACGGACCAAACTATATATATACTATATTTTATTATAAGTCTAGTTCTATTAAAATTATACCGACAAATATAACTGAACGTTAAAAGTTCTGAACTAAATATCTATAATTCTATTTTTAAAAAGGACTTGTTTTTTATAATATTTTTGAATATGAGAACTTTTAATATTACAATAAGCCTTAATTATATCGTAGTCAAGCCAAAACTCGGAAAGGCTCTTTAGTTCTATACATTATTTTCAAGATATTTTTTTCGCATTTATCTTTAACAGATGAGTAAAACAATGAAAACATATTTTATAATATCTGTACTGGATTACACATTAACAGTTCTTGAATTTCAACATCAGATTAATTTTTTTTTCTTCCTTGTTTTATTAATATACATAATGAATAATATTACATATATAATTCCTGTTGTGAGACAAAAGTCTCCAGGGTAAGCAGTAAAACAGTAAAAATTTCAATTCAGTTTGGTTTCATTGAACGGAGTGTCATTCTGGAATTCATTCTATCGTCCTTCTCTTGCCGGGTCAAGCCATGTTTCAGTCATCGATCATCCAACTGCCTACACCAACTGTTCTTCGGTCCTCCTCGTTTCTTGACTGGCGGGATATCAAGAGCCATTATGTTTTTTTGTAACACTTGAAGAGTGCTGAGAATCAACCTTTTCGAACCAATCGTTTCGCTCTCGAGAGATTTTCTCCGCCACTGACTCTTTTATTTGAAGGGAGCCTAGTATTCGTTCGCTTCTGATGCGGTCCAACTTAGTCACACCAAGAGACATTCGACACATTTTCATCTCTGCGGTCGTGAGATCTCGATCAAACTGCTCGTATCGTGTCCAACACTTTGCTCCATATGTAAGTGCGGGTCTAACCACTGTAGTATACATTCGGCCCTTAAGTTTTAGAGGCATACGCTGTCGCAAAGAACAGCCGAAATCTGCTACCACCTCAACCATGCCACAGTGATTCGATGATTCACATCTTGCTCACAGCCGCCTCTTTGATTCAATATAGATCCAAGATACTTAAAACTTGTACACTTCGGCATAACTCGACCGTTGATCATAATGTCAGGCGATGGTGCTTGTGCATCGCTGAATGGCAAGAACATATATTCCGTTTTGGATTCACTTATCTTCAGACCGTGACATTCAAGTGCACATTACCAGCGATTAAAAACATCCTGCAGCACCGCAACACTTTCACTCGCGAGACCCACATCGTCAGCAAAAAGTGCCCTCAGCAGGAATTCATCCATGATGTGCGTTGTCAGATAATTAATAACAATGTTAAAGAGCAGTGGGCTCAGCACGCTGCCTTGGTGTACCCCCATGTTCACATGAAAAGCAGTTGATGTTCCTGCCATGCGATCACCCTTGTGGTCGCATCGCGATACATGTCCACAATGATTTAAACATATCGTTCTGGAACACCGTGACTTCTCAATGCCGTCCATATCAAATCTCGCGGCACTCGATCGAAAGCTTTCTCAAGGTCTATGAATATCATATGCAAATTCCTAGCAGGGTCTCTAAACTTTTCCACCAGTATACGCATAGCTTGAATTGCATCCACTATTGATCTGCCAGGCACGAAACCACATTGATTAACGTGAATTTTTGACAGTACAATTTTCATCAGGCGGTTGTTAATGACTCTTTCCCAAAGCTTCATAGTGTGCGACAGTAGTTTTATACCTCTGTAATTGCCGCATTTGCCCTTGAAGAACGACAAGAGGAAGCTTTGACGAAGAGCCGCAGGCATCGAGCTTCCGTTTTTAATTTTGTTGAACAAAATACAGAGAAAGAGGTTGCCGATCGCTCCAACAGACTTCCACAGCTCTATGGGCACTTCGTCCGGTCCCACTGCTTTACCTCTTTTCATTTCTTTCAGTGCAGCTTCGACCTTCAATTCGGTTATGTCTTCCACTTCTTCGCCTAAGACGGGTTCACGGGATGGGTATTCAGTTCGTGGGAACTCCTCGTTCAACAGATTATCAAAGTAGTCTCTCCATTCCTGCGTTATGTCGTGGTCGTCAGTAAGCACTCTCAATAAACTTAGGTGAAGTTATTGCTTTTGCATTGTTTCGTCGCTGTGTCGCCACTTTAAAAATCATCCCACCGCCGTCCGGAGATTCGAGATCTTCATAGAACTTTTGACACGCAGCAGCTTTGGCTTTAGCTACTTCTTTTGCCGCGGCTTTCTTCGTTTCAACTTTTTGTTATCGTAGCCGCTCTTTTTCTATTGTTAGTAGTGGATCACAATTCGATCACGCTCTGAATGCTGCCCTCTTGGCCACCACTGCCTTCTTGACGGAGTCGCCTTTCCAAAACCAGGCTTCTCTTCCGTTTCTCAATCTACCTTTTGAAACTCCAAGCAGTTCTTTAGCTTTCAACAAACAGACATCTTGGAATGCCTGCCACATCTCGCCAGCATCCAGTTCAGCCTCTGCCTCAACAACATCATGAATCCAGTCTTGCAATTCTGTCAGAAGCTGCACGCCCTGTTCAGTACCTAATCTTTGCCATCGAATCTTTTCCACTTTAACCGACTTGTCTATAGTTCGAGAAGCAGCCGGAAGACGCATTTCAGTCAGTAGCAAACGATGTTGATCCACAACGTCCTCTCCCAAGATGACTTTACAATCCCTCACAAGCTTTCTCATGTCGACAGTGCACAAATGGTAATCGATCTGGGTCGTACGGCCCCCGCTGCTGTAAGTGATCAGATGACGGGGCTGTTTTCTGAAGAACGTGTTCAGTATCGCTAACTCATGAGCCTTGGCAAGTCGAAGTATCTCATTTCTCTGCTCATTTCTGCAGCCATATCCGTAACCACCATGCCACCTTTTATCGCCTTGATTTTGTGTGCCGACATGTCCGTTGAGATCCGCACCCAGAAACACCCTCTCGTTCTTGGGAAGTTTTTTAAGCAAGTTCTCCAGTTCAAGCCAAAAAGCCTCTTTCTCTGCTGCTGGACATCCTGTTTGAGGTGCATAGGCACTGATGATGTTCCAAATTCCCCTGTTTATCACCAACTTAATGCTCATCAGGCGGTCACTGACTTTTTCAATATCGACGATGTTGTTTTGTAGCTCTTGACAGAGTATGAACAGAGTATGAAACATCAGATTAATTTATAGCAAAGTAATTTTGTTTAGCGTACTCTTAATATTTTTATTATTTTGCAAAATGCTCCTTTTTTCTATTATAATTTAAAATAGAGCAAACCATTTTTTTGAATCATGGAGGTTTTATAAAATATAGCTTATTTCATGTTTCAAGTTTAATCTACAATAATTAACAGTATAATAATAATTATGTCTTAAAATAGGGTTTCACAAAACAGGTTGGGAACAATATCAATGAGATTGTGTTAAAGGGATTTTCAGAGTAGTGAACACAGGTAGTGAACAAAATGGTTATGATATCTCTTATATTTAATTGTCGCGTGTTTGCCGTTCGACCTGGAAATTAAGAGACTAAAACTACAAATGTCTTATAAATGCAACTTATTACTCTAAAACCACGTAAAATAAAATAAATAATAATAATGACAATGCGTGCATATAATGTAAAAAACGGTAATACAGAGAAAAGGACAAGATTTGTTTAAACAGTTAAATTATTTGGGAATAAAAACCATAACTGTTTCTATTTTACTGCAGGAGTTGTAATGACAGTTAGAACCTAATATTGCATTAACAACATGATACCATTAGAAAAGTTTAAATTTCATACGATTCAATTTTTGCAAATAATATTACTTTTACTGTTTACAATAAAACTATCCTACACTTTATTAATGAGTAGATACTGTCACTTTCACTACTGTTTTATCAATAACTCACCGACCTACTTGTATTCACCCACTGTCCACACTTGTACGCTTCACTTGCTGTTACCACACATTTACTGATATTGCCTTCACCGCAAACGCGTCGAACTCGGATTTGAGAAAATACTATTTAATCGCTTGTTATCCCGACTACGCCGATCACAGCCACACAGAAAAACTTAATCTCTCCGTTGGTCCAAGCGTGGGGTAACAGCAAGTAATGTCACAAGCATTCCGTTTTGGACAGTAGGTGAATGCAGGAAATTGTTTTTGAATTATTGGTAAATAGTAGTAAAAGTGATAGTATTCTACTTATTCATAAAGTGTAGGGTAGTTCTGTTGTAAACCGTAAAAGTTATAATATTTACTGAAAGTGAATCATATCAACTTTTGACTTTATGTACGTAAAAAAAATTTACTATTAACGAATCGTTAATAGTATTATTTATACTTCCTTGTACGAAGTAAAGGAAGTATTGTGAACGCGATAGATTTCGGTTTCCAGATTTCAACGTAAATATCCATTTTGACCATCCCTAAATCCATTTTGACTAGTCTCGTCGTGATGTCTGTACGTACGTACGTATCTCTCATAACTCAAAAACGAGTAGTCGTAGTATTTTGAAATTTTGGATTTAAGACTGTTGTAACATCTAGTTGTGCACCTCCCCTTTTGATTGCAATCGACTGAACCAAAAGTGTTCAATAAAGCACAAAATCCAAAAAAACTTGAATTTTGGAGTTTTTCTTAACTGCAGTATTATGGCCTCATTGGGAGCTTTTCAACGTTATATCATGGTACTCAATTTTACTGGTTCCAGAGTTATAGCCAAATTAAATTTTAATTACTGAAATATTTGGATTTATAAGTGGAGGCACATCGGTTCGAATCTTTTTTATTTAAAAAAATTTTTTTTTTTTTTTAATTGCATGTATTGATTTATTAATAATTATTAAACCGCGATTCTAAAAATGATTTACAATAAACAATTATTCATTAATAAAAATAAAAAAGATATAAAAAAAAATCAGAAGTTATTACTGAAATTAAATTTTATGACTATTAAAAATCCGTATATGTAATTTAATAAGCATTATTAGAAACGTGTATATGTAATAGAGTAATTTAAAATCGTATTATTTTTGGAAATAAAAGTTAACGAGTGTAAATGAAAAAGAATGTGCAACTAAAGTAGTACAAGGGATATATTTAATAAACTCAAATATTGTATGAGGATAGCCCTCTACAGTATATGATTAAAAGTTATTGGTATCCTAAATTTATTGATGTAAATGAATTGAATATGGAGGAAGTGCAACACTCTGAATTATCAATAGTCCTTTAAAAAAAATAGACTTACTTAATTTGTCATTAGGAAAAATAATATGGTCACAGGTGAAATATCGATTTTGGTAATAATATTATATTGTATATTAATTGTAATTGTTAATATTGTTTTTTATTTTGAAATATTGATAGGGAAACACGCCTGTGCCTGATAATCAACCCCAAGGAGTTTTATTTGTGGAGGAGGGAGTTATGTTACAGTAAAATCCTGACGCATTGCATTCCATAAGCCACGTGTGCTTCATATCACTTAATATTGAGAAATCTATCGTATTATGAAATGCATTGCAGGTGCATTCTGTACCAAGTGTAGAGAATAATTTTTCAGTTCTGAATAGATTCTCGTCGACTAAAATAAAATTTGAGTACTCGTTCGATACACTTCTTCGTCCTATTTAATAATAAATATTTATATTTAATAATAAATATTTATTTAATAAATAAAGTTATTTAAATAAAGTATTAATGAAATAAAATTTTATGTACTTTTAATTTTCTTAAAATGTGTATATGTAATTTAATAGACGTACAAGGAAGTCAAGTGGTGTCCACATCAGTTTTTGTTTTAATTTAGTTGAAAAGATGAAATCAAAAATTTTATTAAAAAAGATATTACTGGAAAATGTACAGCAAAAAATATATGTTATAAGTGATATGTGGACGGGCTGAAATTCACTGAAAAACGATTAATATAGACTGCCAAGAGTAAATAATTCATGTCATTTTGTATCAGCAATTTTCATATACCAATTACAGTAAGCCGTTGGGGAAAAAATCGAATTTAAAACAAAAATATTTATATATATTTTACCAATTTGTATCCTAGCAACAGATCATGATTATATGTATATATAAGTTACTACTTTGTTTCATTTTCTTCCAAGTATAATATTTTTGCCGAGTATTTTTGTTAATTAGAACGTATAATTATAGAATTATAATAAAAGCCTAACTGAAAATATTTTAAAAAGACTTACTTATCATCTCAACTTTCTAAAAATAAGAAATTTTGAATTTACTAAAAAATGTGGAAGAAAAAACTAAGGAATCATTAAAAAATAAATTTTATCAATAATTGAAACGAAAAATTTCTCTCATACTGGTAACTACATCGGAAATAAATCTCGTACAAAACGTTTTTAAAAACAAATTTTTCATTTTGCTAGTTTTTTTTTATGTGAACAGTCAATGACACCCCTACAGTGTCATAATCGGAACGCAAGGGTACCGGAAGAAATTTTATTCCCCTATTCATGACAAGCCTGGACGTCAGTCCCTTCCTACGCGGGTATTTAATTTTCAGTGGTGGTTATATGTTTGTTTCTTTTCTATATGGACGGAGTTGGGGGATTGCGTTCCGGTCCTCTGTAGATCGAGTTTTTAAATGTTTTTACTTGGGTACTCCTTGGGAGATGAGCAAGATATTTGCGTCCTTTTCCCGATGCGAATTCCCTTCAATCAGACTACTGAACACCTTTCGATCTAGTAGGAAGGCGCCTGATGGGATCCTAATATTTGAAGGACACAGTACACTCCCTTCGCGGAGGGAGTCACTTGTGGTATCTGTAGGTGGTTGCCTGACTAATAATTGTAACTACTGAAAACAATAGGTCCGGATCATTAGGTGCTGAAACAACTTTGTTGTATATAATAAAACTAAGAGTTATTAATATTTTAAATTATTATCAGTTATTACTAACTATTAAACCAAGATTTACTTACAATTACTAAAATGAAAAATTGTTTAATTGTCATATCGAACAGTTAATATTACGAATATTATTTTTAACTCTAATATTGTGTATGCAACTTCTTTAGACATTACATATTTGATTAGAAGAAGATTAATCACTATATTATTAAAACAACCAAGAAAGTATTACGACATGCCTTTGGGCAACTGGGTAAGTATATATATATATATATACACACGAGTATAATAAGTGTGACATGTAAAGTAAAAAAAAGTCATAAAGAATAGTTCTTTATAACAACCATAATAAATATTGTGCTTTCATTAACATTTTGTTTAAATATTTTGATACAAGCCGTAAAAAGTGGATAACTATAATTTTCTCATATCCATTGAAAGAATTGCATATAAATTTGAATTCTATAAAAGTTTCTTGAATACTGATTTAAAATGGCAAGGTTTCACTGTGTATATTTCTTTTGCGCCCGTTTTTGTCAAGAATAATGTAAAAGAAATTTTAACTTTGGAATACGATATGTGTCTTACGAACAGAAAGCACAAAAATTGGCTGGCATGAAAAATTTATTTCTAATGTAGTGTCCCAAGAGTAACGTAGGATTTAGATTTACAAAATAAACCGTTATTTATGGATGAATTGACAAAGTTCTGACATAAGTTGAAAGAGTAGACACTCCGATTAAATATGAAAAATAATAACCGGTAAATGTCCTAAATGTTTCATATGAAACTCGCGCAATCCTTTGACAAAATTTGCAATAACATTTTTGCAGACTTGTGGCACAACTGTGTAGATAACGTGTCAGACTTATTAAGTTCAGAAATGGTTGTTATGATCTTCCTGTAAACCTCGGACTTTGCAAATCTCCAGAGTATAAGATCGCATGACGATCTTATACCGTGTAAAAACGGTATAATGGCGAAATTGTGACCACTACTGCGCGAAATCAGCCGCCCATAAAATTTTTGATGTAACAATTCAATAGATTCGCGCGCCTAATGACGCATGGTACCATCCGGATGGATGAACATTTCATCAATATCAAAACCAAAGTCCATGGCTTCCAACCGAGTCTACAAAAGTGCTGTTATTCGAAGTAACTTACATCATTGATAGTTTCAGCACAACACTCCGAATTTATAATATGTTTTCACGATAGTTATGCGTTCCTACATCGTGTATTTTTTCATCAGGAATAGTTCATCTACTAACCGGAATGTGATTACTACAATATGCGTTTCATATAGCGCTGGCAACCGAAAACAATTGGCACCAACGTGCGTTAATTTTCAGACACCCTTAATTTTATTACTGGTAATTTAGACCGATTACATAGGTATGAGTCTATTAAATTATTTTAGATTTATAATTTTCAATAATGTAAGCAAAATATGTTCATTAATGCGATACTCACACTTGTTCAAATTAGAAAATAATGTAAGCATATATTTTCAATAATCCTTTATGAAGTTTAGAGAGAAGAAAGAAAATTAAGAGGAGGGAAAAAGAAAATTTTCGCTATCTCGCATTTAGAGAGAAAATGTAATTTATTATAGAAAAGTGAAGACAGCTTGATAAATAACCTAAAGAGTAAAAAGGTTGGTCACAAGTTACAATCACTGTCACTATTATTGTGATTGTCAACCGTTAGCATCACTCACTATTTGAACATTAACACCTCCATTCGATTGTAATTTACTTTTGACGGTCTCTCTCCACCATTATTGCACGTTCAACTACGCACGTATATCCCAGGACGTAGTTAAGCCGTATGATATCCTCTGTCGTCAATTCTAATTTATTAAGAATCCTTCGATATTTATTTTTAATTATTTCATTTTAAAAACTAGTATGTTAATTTTTTTAATTTAAATATTTTTACTACAGTCTTCAGCCACTGCTAACTGTTTAATTTTATGCATATATTTTAAATATATGGTCTCTAATCCATCAAGAGTAATATATTTACAACTTTATACATAAAAATACCTTGTTATTTCTACACTACGTAAAAAACAGCTACATGTTAACATATTTAAATTTTATTAAATATAACAACACTCAAAAATGTATAATGATTTACTACTTACTAAATGAATAGACAATATTCAAGCACCCATTTTTTGATCAAATACTTGATACATAACTGCCTAATACTAATAAAAAAACGAATATCACCAAATATGGTTGCAAATATAACAAAAAACGTTTTCAATTAAGTTTTTTTAATAAATGTATATAACATTTGCTCTGTCGTTACAAAATTTTATAATAACAGTTAAAATTATGGTGTTCAGTAGATAGTGTACGTTAAGTGCCATAAACGTAAAGGTTGTAGGTTATGGTCACGTTATGTTATCACTTTTATAAAAACATGTAAACATCCGAAAGAATAAGAATTTAATTTCATGCTAAGTAGGGAAATTGCAGAGTAGAATAACTTCTTGATACCGTCACCGATATAGTACATTTAGAAATGCAAATTAGGTTTAGCTCTACTATTGATTTAAGGAGGTTCACTATAAGGGCTGGATGTAACTTGATTATCACAATAATGAGATAAAGTGATTCTGAACTGCTTTCAGTTTCTTTATATGAAAATCCTTAATTTTTTTAACAATATTAACAAAAAATTATAAATTTTTAAACAATATTAATAAAATGTTTTCTGATTTGCAGCAATGCATACATATATTGTATATATAAAAATGTAACAGAAATAGATTATTTAAAATTAATTTTTAATTTTACGGTTAAAAATTCTTCGAGACTCTTAAAGGGTACTGTCGCGTGTTGGAGGTTCGACATGGATATTGAAAGACTAAAACCCAAAAATTTCTAATATATAATCTAATACTCTAGAGACATATTAACAAAATAAATAATAAAAATAATAATTACAATAACAATAATAAATAATACATCATATCATATATAATAGTAATTCAAATAAAAAAGACAACATTTGTTTAATGACAATTAAATTATAAATACCAAAATGCAGTCTAATTTACGGAATATGTAAAATGAATAATAGAAACAAACATTGCATTAACAAGATAACAACAGAACAATCTAAAGTTAACATGATTCACTTTCAGTAAACATTATAACTTTTAGTGTTTACAACAGAACTACCCTACACTTTATGAATAAATAGAATAATATGACTTTTTCATTACTGTTTACCAATAACTCACGAACAACTTCCTGCATTCACCCACTGTACAAAACGGAATGCTCGTGACGTACTCTTTACTTCCTGTTTCCCATGCTTGGACCAACGGAGAGATTAAGTTATTTGCGAGGCCGTGTTTGGCGTAGTAGTGATAACAAGCGATTAAAGAGTTCGACGCGATAAAACTTCGATAAAGCAAATCCGAGTTCGACGCGTTTGCGGTGAAGGCAATATCAGTAAGCGTGTGGTTGAAGCATACGTTACGAGTATTCCAGTGTGGAAAGTGGGTGAATACAAGTTGGTTGGTGAATTATTGATAAAACAGTAGTGAAAGTGACAGTATCTACTCTAGTTTTATTGTAAACAGTAACAGTAATATTATTTGCAAAAATTGAATCGTATGAAATTTAATCTTTTCTAGTGGTATCATGCTGTTAATGCAATATTAGGTTCTAGCTGCCATTACAACTTCTGTAGTAAACCAGAAACAATTGTGGTTTTTATTTATTTCATTTTATATGGTTTTAAGGTAATAAACTGCATTTATAAGACATTTTTAGTTTTAGTTTTAATATCTTGGTCGAACGGCAAACACGCGACAATAAAATATAGGAGATATCATAACCATTTTGTTATTACCTATCTTCACTACTCCGAAAATCCCTTTGACACAATCTCATACATGAGATTGTGTATATTGTTCCCAACCTGTTTCGTGAAGCCCTATTTTAAGATAAGCTTTATTTTATAAAACCTCCATGATTCAGAAAAATGATTGGTTCCATTTTAACTTTTATAATAAATCTATTTGTTTCTTTATATTATAATACATATGTGTTTCATCTGCGAGTGAGTTAGGAAAAAGAAAGAATTTTTCAAAATAATAATAATATTAAGAGTACGCTAAATAAACTACTTGCTATAAATTAATCGATTTTGAAATTCAAGAAGTGTTAGTGTCTAATCCAGTACCGATATTATAAAATATGTTTTCATCGTTTTACTGATCTATTAAAGATAAATGTGAAAAAAATATCTCGAAAATAATGTATAGACCTAAAGAGCTTTTTCGAGTTTTGGCGTTACTACAATATAATTAAGGATCTGATTAAAATATTGAAAGTTCTCATATTGAAGAATATTATAAAAAAACAAATCCTTTTGAAAAATAAAATTATAGATATTTAGTTCTGAACTTGACTTATAATAAAATAAAGTGTATATGTGTATATGTATAGTTTGGTCCGTTTATTAGCTGAACCAATGAATTTTAATTAATATTATTTTTTTAAATTCCGCTGTGGACAACACATGACTTTCTTGCACGCCTATCAAATTATATTTAAACTTTTTTTTAAAATGAAAACTATTTCATCAAAAAACTGGGGTTTTTTTTTGCATTGAGTTATTATTCATCGTAAATTGTTTTACTATGAGAGGTTACTAATTTATTAATAAATCAATATATTTAATATAAAAAAAAGGTAGAAATTGAGATTAAGTCTGATTCGAACCGATGTGCCTTCCCTAAGATCCAAATATTTCATTAATTAATATTATAATTGGCTATAACTCTGGAACCAATGAAAATATGTACCGCTAATGATATATCTTTAAAAGCTGTCAATGATTTTTTTAGATTTTGGGCTTTTTTGGACACTATTGGTTCAATCGATCGTAATCAAAAGAAGAGGCGCATAACTAGATGTTACAACAATCCTATATCCAAAATGCCAACACCTACGGCTAATCGTACATACAGACATCACGCCGAAATTTGTGAAAATGGATTCAGGGATTATCAAAAGAGATATTTACGTTGAAATCTGGAAACCGACATTTTTTGCGATCACAATACGAAATATCAGAAGTTATTAATGAAATAAAATTTTATGAATTTTTCATTTAGAAAAAATGTGTATATGTAATTTAATAGGCAAACAATGAAATCCTATGGTTTCCACATCAGACTTTTTATTTTAAAATTAATCGTATGCTTTTTATGCCGCTCTTATCAAGGTTTTACAACGGCTTCCCTTCATCCATCTAAGAAAATGAAAGAGCAGTTTCTTTATGTATCCATGTAGTAGTAGGATATGTACCAATTTCTGGTGACCTAAATATTGCATTTTTCTGTACCGATCAGAATATATATATATATTTTTTGTTACTTATTTATTTGTAGCTAATTTTGAATTTAAAAAATATTTATCCAATCCTATATTCTTATCTACTTTTTACCCTTATCTCATCAATGTAAACTATTCCTTTTACAAGATTTCTTATAATCTTTTATTTTTCACCCATTCCTTTCGATCTCTAATTTTAAACGTTAACAAATCGTATTATTTTCATCAGTATCCGTTCAGAATGGTAATAATAGATCGAATTTCTTAGAAGAATTATAACTAGTTTATATTTTATCTATAAAATTCTGGGTCAGTCAAATTAAGTTAACTGGTTGTGAATAAAAATTGTAATTGGTTTTGTGAATAAAGTATTCACTAAAGTATTCATCCATCAGTATATAATGATTGTATGAATTCTGTAATTTTAGTGAATCATGTAAATATCTTACTTAGATCAACATTGTTCATAAAAAGATGAAAGTCGCATTAATATTTATAAAACACATTATTTGGCTAATATAAGCAGTCAGTGATCGCTAATCTTGATTCATTAACGGCAAATTCAGTAAGTAAATTTCATCCGTAATTTGGTTTTCTGTAGATTTTAACTTTGGTAACACACCAGCAACAAACTCAAGCGATTTTCCTAAGAAAGTTAACTGTGAAGTGATTTTTGTAATCGCTCATTAATAAAGCTGAATATTCAGGTTTATTCACATCTGGTATAATTCCTTTCCCAAATTCAGATCAATCACCTCATGGTTGCATGAGTTCAAATCCATTAAAGAATTATTCGTCCTCTGCCTGACTAGCATCTTTTTTTAGCAACAAACTCTCAGCACCAGGTAGAGCTGAGCTGTAGTAGAGTGTATGATCACAGACGCCATCAAGAGTAAACTGGCGGATGGATAGCGGGTGACGGCCTGTCTCAGAGAGTGGACAGTGGGGCCCACCCGTGTCGTCGCCTGCCGGTGACTCCCGGTGAACCTCAGATCCTGCTGCTCAGAAGCTGGCAGTACGTGTATCCCGCATCCGTCACAATAGGAACTATGTTTACGCCTCGCGAGCAGTTTCAGTTCCTATGGAAAGAAGGGGGATGTTTTTTAGCGGATGTGAGCCCTGCACTGCCATCAGAGCGGGCCTGACAGCGGCAGGTAGAGCTTTTCCCTTCACTGCAGAAAAAAAATCTGGCAAGTTTTGCCGTTTAAAAATATATTATTATATTAATAAAAAAGTCACAAACGTTTTGGTAAATAAATAAAAAAAATTTCAAAATTCCGTCAAACGGAACAGTTGCTATAATATAATACTTACGAACAAAATATAAACAAAAACATCACGGTAATAAATAGATCAAACAAATAAGATATTAAATTTTCAGAATCATATCCGAGTAGAAAGGAGATAAAATAAAAAATGAAAAGCTGATATTAACTAATACAGATCTCCGGAAATTTTTAAAAAGTTAAAAGGAATATTTAAATAGACCCTAATTTTTTTCTATCGGAACAAATTTACTATTAGTACAAATAATAAGCAAAAATTAATTTATTACAGGAAAAATGCTTTGCGATTAATATTATGATTTGATTAATGATGGATAAGAAATTAATTTTTTTAAAGAGATTTTTATACTATAAAAAACTATTGTACTAAAAAATTTGTGTTTAAAGAACTCTTCAAGAACAAAACGAAATTCATTAAAAATATAAACTCGTACAACAAAGGTTCAATACAAAATAATCTTCTTGATAATATTTTCTACGCTATTATTCATCGTAAAATAAAAGAAAGCTTATGTTTGCTTTAATATCCTTCGTTATTATATTTCATTTTATTTCTTAAATTTTATTATCCAGCTCGATTTAAAAGATTTATCAATATTTACTTTTTTTAATGATAAATGAATATTAAAAAGTTTTCTTGACATATAATAGTAGAATACTTACTGGATCGTATTATAAATTACCATTTATGAACTAATAATATTATATTAATTGTACTAACTAAAAATAAGATGATTCCTCTAAAAAATATATCCTACCTACACAGTGATTCACAAAAAATATAACAAATTTTCAGACATGATTATACTGATGAAAATAAAGAAGAAATTTTACATAAATATACGTTCGGAAACGCTTCAGCGGCGAGTGCAACCGGCGAAAATTTTCGCCGTTCTTGCACCTTCGGTAAAATGAAGCAATTCTTGAGACCCAAATTAAGGGATAAATTTATTGGTTTTATGTGAAACCTGACCTGAAAAATATGTATCAAAACTGTTTTAGAAATTTTCGAGAAATTTGTGCAAGACAAACGATTGAGGTCGAAAAACACACTATTTTTTTGTCGTAAAATAACTTTTGGCGTAATATTCTGAGTGAAATTGTATGAATAAAGTTCATAGAAACCAAATACAAATGTAAGAATTTGAAGTTTATTAAAAAAAAAAAAAAAAAAAAAAAAAACATTTTAAAATGTGACAGATTCAACTATGTATTAAACAAACCAAAATTTTGAATAATACTAAACAAAACAATTATATTTCTTAGAAAAATAACAAACACAAACGACAAAATTAATTTACACACCTCCTCCACAATAGATACAGCACTCTGACAAAAACAATGTTTTTGGTGGCTTTCCGTATTTTAACAGGGCTGTTTTGTATTATATGGACCGTACTGAAAATTCTAATAGCTAATTCTTCTCATGTATTACACTGTTTTTCATATACTAATGATTTCAAAAGACTCCACAGGTAGTAGTTCAGAGGTGTTACGACAAGCGACATTGAATGCCAGTTGATAAGTCCACCATGTCTACTTGTTTAAAAAAAACGCATTTAAGTCTTGTCTAAATGCTACATAACACTGTGAAGTTCCAGGACCATCGTCCTGGAAAACCATGTGCCTTCTTGTTATCAGAGGAAAACTTCAAATAGATTTAGCAAATTATTCTATAAAAAATTTAAGTATTAAGCACCTGAACATTTCCATTTGAAATTTGTGTTGGTATACAGTTTCGATGGTACCGTGTGAATTTTCGTGACTCCATATATTTTTTCAACTAAAAATTGTACTTCAAAAATTTGGTGGAAGACCATTAAAATGATAGCATTTGATGGAAACTGGGATCACAGAAAAATCGAGAGTTGAAGAAAGTCCGCAAGAAGCCCGTTTGAAAATTATTCTTTAATTCCTATATTAACTGGTGTACAAATTTAAATTTTAAACACGATTTTCTTTGTTCAAGGAAAATTTCGTACAGAATTTGAACTAAGCGCGGTGCCATACACCACCGGCTTACGTATCCCAACCACTCACTTGTCATATCTTTACTAAAATGGGTAGGCGCACCCTCAACTACTAAAAATATATATGGCATCCATAAATTAAAGTTTACTTCGTCTGGACAGCAATTTGCTGCCACGCCTAGGACACTGAATACCTGTCCACCATTAAACCGCTTAGCGCCTTAATTTGGCTGGTAGCCAGCCATATCTCTCGATTAGCGTCCTACAACAGCGCGGTAGCAATCTTTTCCCTTAGGTAAACTGCTGTCGGTTGAACAAAGCAACCGCATCAAGGAACTCCCACATAGTCCGACAATGCGGCTCTCGCCACAGACTCGCCGCTTGTGAGTGGCCAATTTTCCCCTTGATCTCTAAGTTCCAGGGTGGTCCGGCATCTGGCCCTCCCAAGAGCAGGGCAGTCAAACATCAGGTGTTCATTTGACTGGATCTCCCCGCAGATGCACAGCTCATCAGCTGTGCCAGACGGAACCGAAATAGATATTGGTTCAAATTAACATGGTTGGTGAACACCTGGGCAACCGTTGCCCTTAAAAACGAACTCGAGGCATACCATCCCCCCAGACCCCGTATAAACTTGTACAGGGATCTTCCCTTAGTCGTGGTGTCTCATTCCAGTTGCCATCCTTCCATCGCGAGGCTCTGCAACCTCTTCCGTAGGCGGGAGATGGGCAACTGAACGAAATTTAGATCCGGTGCATTGTGAACATCGTTCCGTTCCGGTACTGGCCTGGCCCGAAACCGCATCCCAAATCTCTCGGCCTCTTCACAATCTCCACATAGCTGCCCGTACTTTCACCATTAAATCGATTGGGAGAGCCTTTCCCAGTATGGTGGTAGCCTCGCAGGAGGTTGTTTTAAAAACACCAAGGCATACAATTAAGGCTCTGCACTGGGCACTCCTTAAATTTTGAACAAGTGCTCTATTCATATCCAACGTATGCGCCCAAACGGGCGCCGCGTAAGAGGTCATGCTTTTGAAGACCCCTCGGTATACCAGTACGTGTACATTTGACGGCCAGACAGCCCATAGTCCTTCAGAGCAATCCTCCTAAGTTTGTGCATCACTGAGACGGCGTCCGCCGCTACTTGCCTAATATGGTTGCTTCAGTTATATTTCTATTTTTTCTAATTCTGGTTCGATGAGTGTAGTTAACTTAACCTAACTCATAATGTGGCTTTGGAGAACAATGCATTTTTGGTGCGACTAGTGGGAATCCTCCGAGGACCCTTTCCATTCTTGGGGTTGTAAAATTAATCTGAATTTCCTATCGGTTAAACCCGAGATCCTTTAAAGAAAAATGTATTTATATATACATTAATAAGTATATATACATAAGTATATATACATTGTGAGAATATTATATATACATTAAGATAAGTACATTGTGTGAATAAATCCATTTAATCATTGTTTAACTTAACAAGATAATGGGATCATTTAAATAAAAGAAACTGAAGGATTATTTGTTGTAATGGAAGATAATTTCTTACGTGCCTTGGAAAAGCAATGAAACTCGTCGACTTAATTTTTTTTAGAATAAAAAGTAGGAAAGCTATCAAATCAGAGCTGGGATCCTAATTTTGATGGAAAAATCTAATTTTTAAAACGGTATACAAAATATACTACGCAATAATAATGTTAATAGCAAAGTTACTTCTTTGTAACATAGAAAGGTTTTTAAAATTTATCCTAATACGTTAAAACTCGCCGAGATAACATTTTTAATGTCCGGGAAGAAGGGAATGTGTATACATCATAAGTAATAAAAGGGAAATACGGTAGCAGTTTAACATGAGGCTCCATTCAGAGAGCTGTTACCTACGATGAAGGAACCTTGTTCTTTAGGGGAGCCGTGCTTTTAGTACACCTCTTTATGTGTCCGTATCAGGTACGGAAGCCCTAAGCTTTAAGGAAGGTCGTGAAACGCTGTAGAAACGAGTACGCCTTGCCTCTTTCTATGAAACTACACACAACAGAAACAAACACACTATATGCGTTGCAACCTACACTCTGCTTTTCTATCTTTCTTTCTCCTTTTCCTTTATTCGACAAAAGGGAAGAGTGTTCCCCCCTTCTATTCTATACCTCAAAACCACCCTTCCTCATTTCTACCTCTTTAAACCCTAAGGATTCTTATTCCTCTGCTTTTAACCCCCCAGCTAATAAAGTTCAAGAAGAAAATTTTCTTTCGCGTAAAAACAACTGAATTTCCAAATGTAACCGATGTTATTCTCGTGAAGAAAAATATTTCACATTTAAGTATCTTAAAAGTACTGTACTATTAATAATTTTTCACTGCTGTGCTTTTTCTCACATAATTTTTCACTTGTGTAAATAAAATCAAAATAAATTTTAAAAATATATATAAAATTCTTCAATGTTATTTTGAATATTTATCGGTACAATAATATTTAACAGAAACACTTTTAATTTAACATTAATTCTTTCATAAATATCAACCGGGAAAAGTCATAAAAAAGGAAAAAAAATGATCTGAATATAAAAAAGTAAAGGAAATATGTTTTGTCTTCTTTTTTTAATAAATGTATTAATTTTTTTTTTTATAGTCTTTATTCTATTCTTTTTAGGTTTTATCATTTTATCTATTGAATAAAATAAATGTATAAATTTTACATTTTAAATATAACACATATGTTTATCTCTGGCTGTTATTATATCTATGTAAATGATATTAATTTTTTTCCAAGTCACAAAAAACTCAAAACATTCAAGTCATAAAATATAAATTAGTTATATACCCTTCAACAAATACTACTTTTAAAAAACTTTTTAAAAATTTAATTTTGATAATATTGATATAAAAAAATCAGTAAAGAAGAAAATCAGTAAGATTGTCACTACTATGAAAGACTCCATTTTATAATTAAAATCTACATGAGACAGTTATGTTTACTTTTTTTTAAATAATCAAACAAAAAAATCAAAATACTGAAATTAGTAAAAATTTGCTTAAATTTATTTCAAAAATATTTAATTTTTTATCATAGTTAATGTCAAAAAATTTTACTACTGCATAATTCTATTATTTAGCCAGCAAAAATCAGAGTGAAATTTTTCCCTAGCCGTAACTCAGAAAAGAGGCAAACAGACCTATGTTAATATGACTTTTAGCTTTAGAACCGCCTTTCAAAATAGTTTCTTTTCCTGGTATATATATATATATATATATATATATATATATATATATATATATATATATACTGCGCGCGCACGCATATGTGTGTGTATTTACGCTTTTTTTATATTTTATTAACGAAAATGAAATATTCTATTTTAACTAACCAAAGTGGTTGACATTATTTTACTAGAAGGTATATTTTATTGATTATTAAATATTACAAAAGTTTGAAAAATGCATTATATTGCAAAACTGAATGCGACTAAACGTTTGAGAAAAAAGGTAAAAAAGTAATTTTCTTACAACGTTTGAAGTATTTGAACGCGATTTTTGGAATCCAGTTTACATTTTATGGATAAAATAAATAAATTAAAGTGATGAGAGATACACTGATTTTATTTAAGATTTGAAGGTGAAACGAAGAAGAAAAGGAATTTTTCGATTAAATTACTTTGTTTTTGAGATATCACAACCAAAATTGCCAATAATTGCTTAAAAAATTATTTAGTTTTCACCCAAATATTCTATTCAATTATGTATTTGTTAATTATTGTTCTAAAACAGCTAAAATATTTACCATTCAAATTTTTTTATGGTTTAACAGTATTTTTCAGTAGGGGAGCTACAATTAGTGAAAAATCAGGCAATTTCTAGCTCAATAAAATGACTACTCATAGTTGTTTCTTATTTTGGCAATTGTTATTGGTCAGGATTATTGTTATTAATCAAATATCTCATTCCGACTAACGATGTTGTATTGCAGTTTGTAACAATTTAATAATGTCAGATTTTATAAATAAATAAACACTTTTATTGGTTAAGGGATTAATAAACTCTTATTAAAGAATATTTATTTCAGTTCTCATTAATACATATATATAAACACTGTAATTGTTTTTTATTATTATAATGAACTGTTATTTTTAACAATAACAGTAATTTTAAAAATCTTCAGAAAAATGAAATGAAGTATTACTGTCATTAGAATATCCGTAGTTTAATTTAGTACTTCCTCTGTAGCTTCATGAAAATAATTTCTTACTTTGGGTAAAGCAGTGATAAGATTTTAGTTGAGGCTAAGGTGTTTAAAATATTTTTTTTTATCGGAATCTGCCAATAATATTTATTTATTAGTTGCCATAACCGAAAAAAAAAAATTAGATGAAAGGATTAAACTACATATATCATTCATTCATGCACGATGCATACGTTTAATTAAAATCATTACACATTCAGTATAAATAGTAAGAAGTACATAAATGTAGTTTCCAAATGAAAAACCTTTTTGTAGGATTTTTAGGTACCGTAATCTAACTGAGTAGGTGTTTTGATATGACACTCTAGTAAATCCTTTTAATTTCACAGTAGTGCTAAGGAAAAACAAGCACAACAGCGTTTCAAGGTCACAAAAATTCAGGTTACATATAATCCTACAAGTGGAACCTTCAGGTTCAAACAGGGTTTAGTTGTTTGGTAAATATAATTATATACACTATCTCTCTCTCAGTTAAATAAACTGCATGTGTTGTCAGTCTTACCAGATTGACTGATGTTTCTAATATGTAAGACTTAGTCAAAAGAACAGCTAAAACGAATAACGTAAGGCAGCAAGATAATATATCCATAGCTAGTATGATTAATTTACATTACATACATAGTCTGTTTTCGACAACATAAATTTCACCGTTAACGTATATTGTTAAAACGCATATTAAACTACAAACATTACGAAAAAAGTGCGAGTAATAATGATTATTAGAAAAATTCAATGATATTTATTAAAGAAAATCTGAATTAATTTTTGTGCTGTAATATAAATGTTGGCAACATTTTAAAATAATATTCGTAAATAATTTTATGTTTTAAAAGTTTATAATTAATCAGGTTTTTTATTTGCAAGATTATGTAAAAGATTATTTAAATAATAAATATATTACATTTTTATTTAGCATTGTAACTTCTTAGCCGACCAATTATTTGAATAATCATTTGTTTATTATTTTAAAATATTTAAATTTGATGAAATATTTCAAAGGGATGAAACATTTTAAAACATAAATAAAAAAGTAAAATTGAAAATCCATTATTTATGTATTATTTTTTTAGGTGGTTGTTAAAAAAGTACTATTTTCAGTCGAAAGTAATGCAGCTCAGTTACAACTAAAAGAACTCATTTCAGAAATGTGCTTTTATAAAAAGAAAAAAATAAATAAAATAAAATAGGCTAATTGTATGCATGTTTATTCTTTTCGTACGTACTCGTACCTATAGGTATTATATTTTACTTAAGACTAAATATATTCTTCATTCACTCACCCCAAATTGTTTTTGAAAAATGCTAAACTTGTAAAGAAAAAACTTTAGTTGGAATTACATAATAAACCTGCTTTTTATTTTTATTTTTTTTATTATATATATATTTTTTTTTTAAATATGAAAAGCATAGTTAAATAACAAAATTATAATCAAAGAATTCAAGCTATATTTTAATGTAAAATATGAACGCTCTATAACAGATCACTGAATCACTGATATCAAAGGTTATATATATGCACCACTATTAAAGTAAAATATAAATATTTGTTTTAGGCAGGTTGCAGCACATCAAAGGGTGATGTTAATTGATCAGTTGTATACATAAATACCAGAAGGTGATGTGAAGGGCATTATGGGGTGTGATACCCAGCCCAGCGGTTGTATTGCCCTAAGCTTGTGAACCGCTCCGTGAATTGTGGCTAGATAGAAACACAACACGTTCACACACGCCCACACACATACGTTAACATTACCTACCTGCCCGTGTCAAATACAACCCGAATTTCCGTTCCTTTTTTTATTTTATCTTGACGTTTATACTCTTTGATAATACTCTGTTTATTCTATACTTTACTTCTATCTCTCTTAATTTCTATTCACCCATGGGCAACGAAAAATATTTGCATGATTTACTTAATTTTTTTCAAAATTCATTTAAATCCCTCCGCTAAAACAGTTGATAAAATTTTTAAATAAATGTCACATAACTCTTTCGTGTATGTTTTTTATCAAAAGCAAAATGTTCATAAATTTTATTTAATAAAATAGAAATGGTTTACCGACGAGTTCAATACTCAGAGCTATTCTTTAATATAATGAAAAAAAATTATTATTTAAGGATGACAATTGATTAATGAGAAAAGATTACATTAAATAATAATTTAATTTTAAATCAAAATAATTATAATTTAAATTAATTTTAAGCTGTTCCCATGAAATTAAGTAAATATGGTTATACTCTTAGTGATTGTTTTATCTAATGTAAATAAATAAATAAAATTATTTCAAGAAAGGAATAAAAAGTTCAGAAAAAAAATTATTCAATTCTTACATATTTTAGCATTTTAATCAGCACTAAACAAAATACAAAAATAAGTTAATGACTAATACTTATTTGAAACCGATTTCAAAAATTTAAATTAAAATCGCATTAATTTTGTTGTACTTTTTTTGAATTTATTATACACCAGTTGATGATGATAAATAAGTAAGATATATTTTCAGTTTACTTGTCCACAAAATATTTATTGGAAAATATCATATGGTGATGTTATTTAGAAGAAACTACAATGTTACTCTATGAACTTAAAAAAATAGTATTGAATTATTTTACAGAATAAATGATGATCAACTTAAATGATGAATTGAAGAATAATATATTTATTTGTAAAAGATGATATATTGCCGAGTGCAAGGATTATATAACCATCATCATTTGTGGATTAAAGATAATTTATGAAGCTAATAATACTTCCTTGTGAGCATAATGGAGTAAACTTTAAAACGGCGAAGGAATAACTGAAATCAGTTTAATAGTAATCTATAACAAAGAAAGTTATCATTTCTACCGCAGTAGCAATAACAGAGACCTAACTCTTCCGTACAATTAATGACAGTCGACAGATTTATTTTTTTCATTATTTTAATTTTAATTTTATAAATGTTAAATTCAGTTCAAAATATGCAAGAACCACTTACTGTTGATAAATTTAATATAGATCTTTATTCATAGTAGAGTATTAGATTATGCAAAAAAAACTCGTTACTATACGAATAATATATGCATTTTACCACGCCTTTATTGTTTTTGAGCCAAGGAATATCTTTCAATACATTACCGAGTTATGCTAACGACTAGGAGAACAGCGTGCATTTAATGTGAAATGTAGGGTTAAAAGCAGATAAAGCAGAAAACTAAATACATTTTAATTTCTATGATAGGATACGAATTTATATTTTCAACTGAATCGGTAAAATATATATATATGTTAAGAAAAAGGAAGAAATTGTTTGTATCATGGTTCTTGTAGCTTTGAACTTTCTCCCGCTAGTTTGCGATGTAAAATTTAGAAAAGATAGTAGTATTTATTTGAATTAGAATAAGTCATAAAAATTAACCTCGTAAAGTAACCTAAATTGTATAAATTATTATTCTTAGCCTTACAACCTTCTTTATTTTCTTATCTAATAGAAATAATTTTTAAAATTATATAATCTCCTTAACCAGATATATTTCAAGTAAATTGATAGAAGTTTTGTAAAAAGTTAATAAAATTTATAGAATTCAAAAAGTTTGTTTTACTTTCCTGGCTTCATAACTCTAGAGACTATGCTGCAAGAAGGAAAGTATGAAATAAAAACATAGAATATGAATTTTTTGGCATTTTTCGAAATTTCAAGACGTAGGACCCTAAAACACAAGAAATAAGCCGGGATAATGATTATTAAATATTACAAAAGTTTGAAAAATGCATTATATTGCAAAATTGAATGCGACTAAACGTTTGAGAAAAAAGGTAAAAAAGTAATTTTCTTACAACGTTTGAAGTATTTGAACGCGATTTTAGGATTCCAGTTTACATTTTATGGATAAAATAAATAAATTGTGATGAGAGATACACTGATTTTATTTAAGATTTGAAGGTGAAACGAAGAAGAAAAGGAATTTTTCGATTAAATTACTTTGTTTTTGAGATATCACAACCAAAATTGGCAATAATTGCTTAAAAAATTATTTAGTTTTCACCCAAATATTCTATTCAATTATGTATTTATTAATTATTCAAGAATAAACGTTTTTGTTGTATGTGCATGCATTGGTGTGTTTGAATTTTAATAAGAATTGACTGGATAAACCGATTTTGATGAAATTTTATACAGAAACTTGTGTATACGTAGCAATTTTTTGGTAAAATTTTGGGTTCAATTACTTCAAGAGACGGGAGGGATGTTTTGGGGTAAATTTTTAAGCATTTTGCAAACATAACTTCATTTTATATTAAGCAGTACACGCGTACATGGTTCTTATTCTTTTTTTTTTATTTTCCCCAAAACTTCTCGCTCCTCAAAAATCTTAATTTTTTTTATTTATTTCCTATTGATGAATCGAACTTTTTTAATACCTTCCTAGACACAGTAATAGAACAAGCGACCCAAAAAAATACTTTCGGGCAATAATTTTCTTACTTTCTTCAATTTAACAAAGTAAACGTAGAAAAATCATAAGATTTTCTTGGAAGGTAATTTTGGAGGGGGAAGTAGAAAAAATACAATTTTTTTTTAAGTTTTGAAACTTTTTTGGTTTACTTGAACACAATGATCATTTTATAATAATACTTCATCATAAAATACTGTAATAAAGTAGCTGAAATTAATCTTATGTTTTCCGGTCATTTTATCATGTTTATTATTAACATATTTTCAATAAATTTTCGTTTTGGAATAAATGTGTATTTCTGTATAAAGTTATATCTTAAAAGTAACCATTACAGCTGATTCCATTATTAATAATGATAGTTTGATGTTAATTACAAAGTACAATTGTCATATTATGCTTTACATCATTCCATATTATTGTTGTTTAATAATAAAAGCTACTATCAAAAATTAAATTTATATTTAAAATAGATCGTTAGTAAGTTAGCTAGTAGAATTCAAAACAGGAAAATCATGCAGTATTAATTTGTGTATATCCATTACTGCAGTAACGAAATTCCTTTACAATTATCTCAACAACGTAACCTATTCTAAAAGTTTCATACACTAAAACATTAAATGCAACTTTTTTTAAATTTAATAGCATAGGTTATTAAAATATGTTTCTGTTAATTATTATCACAATACACATACATAGTTTCTAGACGATAGATATCGTACGTGATTAAATCCTAAACCATGAACTAAAAAAAGCTGGAAAAAATAAAACATAATCGTAAAACATAATGACATAATGTTTTTCCTGTTTAGCCTCCGGTTATTACCTTTCAGATAATACTTCAGAGGATGAATGAGGATGATATGTATGGGTATAAACGAAGTCTTGTACAGTCTCAGTTGGACCATTCCTGAGATGTGTGGTTAATTGAAACCCACCCAACCACCGGTATCCACGATCTAATATTCAAATCCGTGTAAAAATAACTGACTTTAGTAGGACTTGAACGCTGGAACTCTCGACTTCCAAATCAGCTGATTTGGGAAGACGCGTTCACCACTGGACCAACCCGGTGGGTTAAAACACCATGACTAAATTCAAATAAGTCGACGTGCCATTTTTCCCTTTTTCAATATAAAACCGATTTTTAAAAGTTTTTATTCATTTTATTGGCTGTATTTACATTAATTTTCCGAAGATTAAATTTTCTATACGTTTTATTAATAAATCCTTCACATTTATTAGTCTTTTCAAAAAAAAAACTTGTTTTTCGACCCCAAATTTTGTGTTTTACGTCGGATATCTCAAAAATTATTAGAAATACAATTCTGGGACCTGTTTTATCCTATTCATTGAGCTCTAATTGTATGAGAAACCACCAAATTTATATATATATATATATATAGAGAGAGAGAGAGAGAGAGAGAGAGAGAGAGTGTGTGTGTGTGTGTGTGTGAGATTTTAAAGGGTTAAAATCGAGTGACATGAATTGACATAATTTTTGGATTATTTGAATTTAGTTTTTTTTTAACTGGTGTGATGGTGTACGTGGTGGAAGTTCAATCAACAAATCAACACAGCTACTGACATTGTTACTGTAGGTGCAACGCGACTTACTGTACCTACCTCCATTTATTAAAATTACCGCGACTGGAAATGCACGTAACCATATAGAACGAGCAAAGCCGCAATGTATATACTCGAGTATATACAAACAGCGTAAATTTATCCAAATAATCCAATTATTTAATAAATCATAACAGTTTTTACAGAAAGCGTTCTCATTAAGTAAATGTTTATACATTATTTGAATATTAAATGTTTGCGTTACTGTTCAGATAACGTACAGCCGGAGATAGCTCGTACAAGTAAAAATAGTAAAAGTAAGAGGACAAAATTGTATTTATTTAAAAGTTATTAAAAAAAAGTATCGATAACAAATGTCTATTACCAAGTCAAGCTACATCATTAGTAGATTTGTAAGTGTTATTTTTCACAATAGAATTCAAATCGTGTAACTTTAATTGAAATACTAGGAAAGTAGTTAAAGAATGAAGTATCACATTTTGTCATACTAGTGTCAGACTGAAAGAAATAAAACAATTTATTATTTATTCTTTTTTTTTTGGTATATAAATTATCATTTCGCGTATTTATATTCTAATACTTCTTCAAAGTTATTAACGTCATAGCACCCCACATGAAATTATTTTAATTCTAGTATCAAGTATAGGAGAATTTAAAAATCAGATGGGTGGATAAAGTGACAAATGAAGAGGTATTGCGGCAAATAGATGAAGAAAGAAGCATTTGGAAAAATATAGTTAAAAGAAGAGACAGACTTATAGGCCACATACTAAGGCATCCTGGAATAGTCGCTTTAATATTGGAAGGACAGGTAGAAGGAAAAAATTGTGTAGGCAGGCCACGTTTGGAATATGTAAAACAAACTGTTAGGGATGTAGGATGTAGAGGGTATACTGAAATGAAACGACTAGCACTAGATAGGGAATCTTGGAGAGCTGCATCAAACCAGTCAAATGACTGAAGACAAAAAAAAAAATCAAGTATAAGATTATTAGTAAAAACCATGGTTATCAAATAATGTTTTAAAATTTTTATGAATGAATTCTATTTATGTATCATAATTGAAATCTTCATCTCGAGTAATTTATTTTGATATTCTAATTGATAAAAGTAATGAGCTTATATTTTAATTAAGGCTAAATCGACATTTACAAACTGTCATTTGCAGACTTAACGAAAAAAGTTAACTTTTATATAAAGAAATTGGTAAAACCGTTTTTAGTTACACTGCTACGAACATACATTCAACCTGCATTACTTTCTTTTTGTAAAATCGGTAGTATATTTTGAATTTAAATTAATATTAAAAATAATCTCAGTAATGATTTTTTTATCATCTAACTAAATTAGTCTTTTTCTTTAACGTAAAGTAAATAATAATCGTAAGTCAATTACTTAAAAAAAAAAAAATAATAAATAAATTGATGTTAAATTTATTTTAACATAATAAATAAAATTGGATAACAATAAATGTTATTTTTATATGTAGAAATAAAAAATAGCTTTATCAGATATTTGATGAAACAATTGAAAGCAAGGAAAACTTGGCAAAAACACAATACTTAAAATGATTCAGGCTTAAAAGTTTTTGGCATCTTTTCAAGTTTTGTAAGAAAACATTTAATCTTGATATTGGAATGTGTAAACGAATATAGGATAGATATATTTTTCTCTTAAGCTGAAAAAATAATATTTTCTAAAACTTTTGTTTAATGGTAATACAAATAATATCCGAATTTTCTATTGTGTTCATATATCACAGAAATCTTTTATCCCATTTTTCCTGTAAGATTACTAATAAAAGAAAATAAATAACTTTTTTTTTTATTACAATATACTCATTTTCTAAACGATTTTATCAGTATTTTTTTTTTTTTTTATTTACTGATTTCATTACAAGAAAATTACTCATCGATGTTATAATAAATTTAAAGTATAATTTTTTTTGAATGAGTAAATTTATATTGTACTAGAGATTAGGAAGCCTTTCTTAAACTAATATTCATTCAAACAGCTATGCTATTATACGGGCAAGAAATCCCTTCTGTCCTCAATAGATTAAGAACAAGAATGCAGATCAGCACCCTTATCATCTACCTAGCAGGCTGACCTAAATCCACAAAATTTAAAATGTAAATGTAGAAAGGAGACTGACAGTAAGAAAGAAATGACGACCTAACTAAAGAAAAATTGCACCACATGAAAACAATTCTTACTAGAGACTATTTTCACATTATACCAGACACCTGGCGCCCGTCCCACACAACCTTGAAACCTTGAGGTATTTAAATGTATTATCTATATATCACGATACTGTGGTGTGTATGTGTGCCTGCGCGCGTCTCTCTCTCTCTCTCTGTGTGTGTGTGTAAAATATAAATATTTCAAATTAGGTTGTAATAGTATCGAGGTTGTAGTTGAGAGCCAGTAACTCTTAAGGATAAGAGATTTATCAAAAAGGAACATCACTGTAAAAAACAGTTTCTGTGGTAAATCAACTTTTGTTGAACGAAAAAATATCGGCGGGCGATAACGGCAGCAACGATGTGAGCGGGGCGCACAGTACACCGACGCGGTGATACAACCATTACTCCTAACGCGCAGATGACCGCGCAGTTCTCCCACCATAGTAGCGCTGTAGCTCCACTACTCAGGCTCTAATAAAGCGTGCCCGAAAGTGAATTGGCAAGCGGACTCAGCCGCAGGAGCCGGCCCAGCGTAGGATCGTTAGGGACCGCCTCGGCCGCGCCGGCGAAGGACAACCGACACCGACCCGACACTGTGAGGCTCTGGGAGCCACCACTGGCACGCTTTAGTGGGGACCCAACTGCCGCTGAGGGAAAGTCCGGTCGGACTTCAATGGACGAGCCGCAACTCACCGACTTCGCCGGAGACCAGGATCCGGACCCAACAGCGCTTCTCAGAGCTAACGCTCTCTTCCTCTTTGTTTCTGGTTTTCTCACTGATTTTAAATTTTGTTTTTTTCCTTTTAAATCTTTCATCAATCTGCCATTTCTGTTTCTCGGTATACGTATGGCGGTCACTGTGGTTTACTTTTTTAAAAAAACAATAGCTGGTGTGAATACCCCCCGAAATGATATGTGTTTCAGTTTTAGATGGAAGACAGAAGAAGTTCTCTGGCCGTCTTAACGTGAGACCTCCTGGCGGATGCCAACATTAATTAGCAGCAGGCCGGCCAGGCCTGATCTTTTTAAGAGCCATCGAAGCCACTCGACGACAACAGCCCTTCTCCCCCGGCTTCGACGAAGACCAGCTTCCGGACCCAACAGCTCTTCTCAGAGCTAACGCAAAAAACGGCCTTTTCATCAGGAACACCACAAGATTATGAATTAAGAGCCGTCGAAGCCACTCGACGACAACAGATATCATAAGGTTAGTAAATGCCACATGGCGTCGAAGTCATTCGGCGACAACATATTTGGGGCTACACAACGAGCTGTCGAAGCCAATCGGCGACAAAAACGGTCCTTTTCAGGGCTATCATAAGGTTAGTAAATGCCATGTGCCGTCGAAGTCATTCGGCGACAACATAAATCCGGAATTCCTTTCCTGGTGTATGTTGTTTTTCCTCACTTTATTCGAGTTGTAATAAAAATTTGAAAAATATTTGTACGTTTCCAAGGAGTGCAAGGTGGAAAACAAATTTCCGGAACATTGAATATTTTTATTTCTAAGGAAACATATTTTCTAACGAAAACGGTTTTTTTTTAATAAATTTCAAAAGGAAAAGGAAAAGTTTCTGCAGAAAAACGTACATTCTCATGTAAACATTTTATAAAAATAAATCCATTTATTAAACATTTAAAATGAAATTTATAGTTATTAGAGGAAGTAGCAATTGCATGGACACAACATTTATAAAACTAATATTAATTTGCTTAATATTTTCAATGAAAATTTTTAATATCTCCAAAATTTGTTCGTACAAAAAAAAAGGTTTCCAGAGAAACAACTTTTTTTTTAAAGTGACCATTCATTAAACTTCAAGAAAACCAGCTTTAAAACAGTAACTTAAATTGAAGATTTATATGAAAATTTAAAGATGAGAAAGAACGGTTAATACTAAAGAAACTAGAGAACCTAAAGAGATTAACTTTAATCCGCAAAATCGAAACTAATGAAAATAAAGCAGCAAACGGAGAAGACTCGATAATTGCGGAGATGCGTAAATGAATTGATATTTGAACACATCCAAATAAATTTTGGAAACCAAGAAAATTCCCGAAGAATAGAAAAATGGCTTAATCCACCCACTTCATAAAAAAAGGCCGTAAATGGATATAAACAATTAGAGAGGAATCTCACTAGTTTCAGTTCCCTGTAAAATACTATGTTGAATTACACTTATTGTTTTTGCATCTATTTTGAATTCTTCGAGCATTTTAAAGAGATATTCGGGGTGTGTGGAGTCGTATGCTCTTTTTTAAAACGAAAAACATCCAATGGCCTATCACTTAATGTAGTGATTAGATTTAGAATACATAATTATGTCATTACATCAGATGTAACGAAAATGTATTGACAAATTTTAATCAAACCCAGTGATTCAAACTTACAACATATGCTGTGGCGTGATTCTCCAGATCAGGAATTAAAACACTATATACTACATACGGTAACTTAGTGAACTGCTACCTAGCCACACGATGTCTAATACAAATAGCAAAGGAAAATGAAATTAATTATTCATAAGCTTGTAACGCTATTCAAAATGACAGGTATTATTACAGGTTCAGATAACTTAGATGAAGTTAATCAACTGAAAACGGAGATTAAATTGTTACAACAGATGGTTTTTCATTACTATCATAGCTAGTATATTCGATCCACTGGGACTCATTGGTCTTACTGTATTTTCTAATAAATGTTTTATGCAGTCATTATGGCAGATAATGACTGGGATGACACAAAACAACACTGTCTCAATAGCTGGCTCTTTGCAATCAGTTGTATTTAATTGAATCTATAAAAATAAATATTTATAATTCCAAATAATAACAAGGTTAAGACAGTTCAATTACATGGTTTTTCTGATGCTCAAAAAAGGACTATGGTTGCTATATTTATATATGATAATTATTTGTTGACAATACAATTTGATCTTACTTACTCACTTATTGAAAAAGGTAACTAATGCATAAAATATAAATTTTATAAAATACTCTTGTAATCCAACATAAAGATGAATCCTCCTCTATGAATCATGAGACCTTTCCGTTGGTGAGGGGGCTTGAGTGCTCAGGGATACAGAGTAGCTGGAAGGTGCAACCGTATCGGAGAGGTATCTGTTGAGAGCCAGACTAAGGAATGATTCCTGAAAGAGGGCAGCAGCTCTTTCAGTAGTTGTTAGGGGCGTGAGTCACAATGACTTAAACGGCCGTATCAACATCACTCAGTCCTCACAGTACGGAAAGCAATGTACAGCTGAAAGCAATGGAAAACTACAGCTGCTTTTTTTCCAAGAAAATGTGGCTCTCTGCATTTTCACATAGCAATAATGGAGGCGGCTTCCTTGGTAAAATATTCCGGAGGTAAAATAGTCCCCTGTTCGGAACTCCGGGTGGGGACTACTAAGGAAGGGGTCACCAGAAAATTAAAAAATAACATTCTACGAGTCGGAGCGTGGAATGTTAGAAGCTTAAAAAAGGTTGGTAGGCTAGAAAATTTAAAAAGGGAAATGGGTAGGATAAATGTGGATATAGTAGGAATTAGTGAGGTTCGGTGGGAAGAGGAAGGCGACTTTTGGTCAGGTGATTTTAGAGTAATTAACTCAGCGTCAAATAATGGGCAGGCAGGAGTAGGTTTCGTGATGAACAAGAAGATAGGGAGGAGAGTGGAGTATTTCAGAACTTATAGTGATAGAATCATTGTAATAAAGATAAAATCAAAACCTAAACCGACGATTGTTAACGTCTATATGCCTACAAGCGCCCATCATGATGATGAGGTAGAGTGTGTATACGAAGAGATTGATGAAGCAATTAAACATAGTTGGAGATTGGAATGCAAGCATTGGAAAAGGCAAGGAAGGAAATATAGTGGGTGAATACGGGCTGGGCAAAAGGAATGAAAGAGGGGACAGACTTATAGAGTTTTGCACTTTAGAGTATAATTTAGTAATTGCCAACACCCATTTTAAAAATCATAAAGGAGGAAGCATATACACTTGGAAAAAGCCAGGCGATACTGCAAGGTATCAGATAGATTATATCATGGATAAGCAAAGATTTAGAAATCAACTCATTGACTGCAAAACTTACCCTGGAGCAGACATTGATAGCGACTATAATTTGGTGATAATGAAATGTAGATTGGGGTTTAAAAACCTGAAGAAAAGTTGTCAGATGAATCGGTGGAATTTAGAGAAGCTTGAGGAAGAGGAGGTAAAGAAGATTTTTGAGGAGGACATCGCAAGAGGTCTGAGTAAAAAAGATAAGGTAGAAAATGTAGAAGAAGAATGGGAGAATGTTAAAAAGGAAATTCTTAAATCTGCAGAAGCAAACTTAGGCGGAATAAAGAGAACCGGTAGAAAACCTTGGGTTTCAGACGATATATTGCAGCTGATGGTTGAACGTAGAAAATATAAGAATGCTAATGATGAAGAAAGTAAAAGGAACTATCGGCAATTAAGAAATGCTATAAACAGGAAGTGCAAACTGGCAAAAGAAGAGTGGATTAAAGAAAAGTGTTCAGAAGTGGAAAGAGAAATGAACATTGGTAAAATAGACGGAGCATAAAGGAAAGTTAAGGAATATTTTGGGGTAAATAAATTAAAATCTAATAATGTGTTAAACAAAGATGGTACACCAATATATAATACGAAAGGTAAAGTCGATAGATGGGTGGAATATATTGAAGAGTTATACGGAGGAAATGAATTAGAAAATGGTGTTATAGACGAAGAAGAGGAAGTTGAGAAGGATGAAATGGGAGAAACAATACTGAGATCTGAATTTAAGAGAGCATTAAAAGATCTAAATGGCAGAAAGGCTCCTGGAATAGACGGAATACCTGTAGAATTACTGCGCAGTGCAGGTGAGGAAGCAATTAATAGATTATACAAACTGGTGTGTAATATTTATGAAAAAGGGGAATTTCCGTCAGACTTCAAAAAAAAGTGTTATAGTTATGATACCAAAGAAAGCAGGGGCAGATAAATGTGAAGAATATAGAACAACTAGTCATGCATCAAAAATCTTAACTAGAATTTTATACAGAAGAATTGAGAGGAGAGTGGAAGAAGTGTTAGGAGAAGACCAATTTGGTTTCAGGAAAAGTATAGGGACAAGGGAAGCAATTTTAGGCCTCAGATTAATAGTAGAAGGAAGATTAAAGAAAAACAAACCAACATACTTGGCGTTTATAGACCTAGAAAAGGCTTTCGATAACGTAGACTGGAATAAAATGTTAGCATTTTAAAAAATTAGGGTTCAAATACAGAGATAGAAGAACAATTGCTAACATGTACAGGAACCAAACAGCAACAATAACAATTGAAGAACATAAGAAAGAAGCCCTAATAAGAAAGGGAGTCCGACAAGGATGTTCCCTATCTCCGTTACTTTTTAATCTTTACATGGAACTAGCAGTTAATGATGTTAAAGAACAATTTAGATTCGGAGTAACAGTACAAGGAGAAAAGAAAAAGATGCTACGATTTGCTGATGATATAGTAATTCTAGCTGAGAGTAAAAAGGATTTAGAAGAAACAATGAACGGCATAGATGAAGTCCTACGCAAGAACTATCGCATGAAAATAAACAAGAACAAAGAATTTTGTTATTTGGGAAGTAAAATTACTAAAGATGGACGAAGCAGGAGCGATATAAAATGCAGAATAGCACAAGCTAAACGAGCCTTCAGTAAGAAATATAATTTGTTTACATCAAAAATTAATTTAAATGTCAGGAAAAGATTTTTGAAAGTGTATGTTTGGAGTGTCGCTTTATATGAAGTGAAACTTGGACAATCGGAGTATCTGAGAAGAAAAGATTAGAAGCTTTTGAAATGTGGTGCTATAGGAGAATGTTAAAAATCAGATGGGTGGATAAAGTGACAAATGAAGAGGTATTGCGGCAAATAGATGAAGAAAGAAGCATTTGGAAAAATATAGTTAAAAGAAGAGACAGACTTATAGGCCACATACTAAGGCATCCTGAATAGTCGCTTTAATATTGGAAGGACAGGTATAAGGGAAAAATGTGTAGGCGGGCCACGTTTGGAGTATGAAAAACAAATTGTTGGGGATGTAGGATGTAGAGGGTATACTGAAATGAAACGACTAGCACTAGATAGGGAATCTTGGAGAGCTGCATCAAACCAGTCAAATGACTTAAGACAAAAAAAAAAAAATCCAACATAATACCCAAATGCTATTTTGCATTTCATTAAGTCTTCAGATAATCCTGCTGATGTGGGTTGTCCTCCAAGCAAATTGATATGTCATTCTGGCGATATAGGCCAAATTGGCTTCCTACTGGCCAATTAATAGTAATTTAACCTATAACAACTGTGATTCGAACCCAGAGTGCTTACCAGAAAAACACAAATCTATGTTATTGCCATGTGTACCCACTGTCATACCTGATTATATACAGAAATATTCGATTTACACAAGCTACTCTGCCTATTGAGCTTCTGTTTTAGAAGCTCACTTTAGAAAACAAATCAAAGATTTGTTTTGTAAGTCTTTGTGGAACCATTCAGTACAAGTGGCCGTAAACCTTATTTTCTTATTGTGCTGTAGATTTTATCTGTTCGCTTTTGAGTTTGTCGATTTAAAGTTTGTGTCAAATGTTTCTTAGCATTCATATTTCCATTTTGAAAATTTCTTTATCCAAAAATATTTAGAGGCATTTATCTGCATATATGCCTTTGAGTAAAATGACTGATTTTGTGATTTAGTTTAGTGTTATAAGATAGTGATTTTCTATTGTAGATGTTTTTTGTTAACTTAAACACCCTGTCTCACTCCTGTTTTGATTTGAAAAGGGTAAGAAAGTTCGTCCAACAACGTAATTTTGAATTTTGTGTTTGTTAGTGTTTGTTGGATTACGCTTATTGTTTTTGCATCTATTTTGAATTCTTTGAGCATTTTAAAGATAGATTCGAGGTGTGTGGAGTCGTATGCTTTTTTGAAAACGACGGAAGCAATCATTTTTTTAACAAAAAACATCTACAATAAAAAATCACTATCTTATAACACTAAATCAATCATTTTACCCAAAGGCATATATGCAGCCAAATGCCTCTAAATATTTTTGGATAAAGAAATTTTTGAAATGGAAATATGAATGCTAAGAAATATTTATGGCACAAACTTCATCGTCTCAAAACATCTGTGAGAAGTTTAGTAGTTGGTTTAAATACTGGATGGTGGGGTAAGTAGCACACATAGCTCATTTAACAAGTCATCAGAGTTAATTGATGACATGTGACCCAGATCTAAGAATTCTTGGATGAAGGTAGAATAATCTCTCTTGATCTAAATGCAAAAATTTATTCCTATTGTTAACAAAGGAATCACCTAACTGGATGTATTATATTTATGTGGTAATGAAACCACAAATCTACCTTGATCATTTCATGTCAGATTAAATTGAAAATATTTTTCGCATAAGGGTATTAAGTGAAATATCAGTACTGACTTCTTCGATCTTCCTGAATCCCTGAATTTCTCAATTATATTAAAGTTAAGATGTGAGATGTCAAAGGAGATGTCAGAGTTGTATGACAGGAGGCAATCTTTTATATTTGAAAGAACAGCACATTGCATCTCAAATGAAAAATTCATATATAGAGAATGCAATGCATCACAACAATGTATTGAGATTGAGAAATTGAGTTGTTTATTCCAGAAATGCGAAGATTACATTTCACAAGCAGAAGCCGTAAAATTTGAGCAAATTCACGTGTACAAAAATTCACTGATTGTTTTCAAACCCTTGTCTTTTGATTTAGAATCAATACTCCTATGCACATGTAAAATTATTTCCCTTAAAGGTTTTAATATTTGAAATAGCAATACCTCAAGAGCATTTACATTAGATACTTCATTAATAAAATTGAACAAAGTGCCCAAGGATTCTCCCTTTAAAGCACTTAAATTTAAGATGTGATGAGCATTATGGAAAGCAATTAAATATTTATTATTAAATCTTCTTTTCAATAGTTTTAACGCAATTATGTAATTTTCATTTGTAATTGGCAAATTCTTAATAACAGCTAGCACTTTATCCTTCAAGGAGCAATAAAGATAATGTAATTTTTTGTAAATTTTTAAGTCATTTCTACTATGTATTAGATCATTAAATATATGATAGTAATGTTGTGAATCTAAGACAGTGGCTTTAAATACTGGTATGTTAATTAGATTTGGTTAGTCTTTGAATTTAAAATAATTTCTTGATTTACTGTTTTTTCTATTTTTTATCAAAAATTGCAACCTACATTCAATAGTGGTTAAATCATCTTGAGATGAGTGGTTAAATCATGAGAGTTCATCATCATCAAATTACTTATATAATGAAATTTGTATTCTCATTTGCAATAGAATGCGAGTATTTAGAAAATTGTTTTGAATTTCCCATTTATCCATTAGGATATTAATGTAAAACATGAAAGGATTTTCGAGTACAAATTTGAATATTTTAATTTATACCTAATTTAATGTAGAATGTAGCTGAATGAAACAAAATATTAGTGGCTATTAACTAAAGTGAATTAAGTGCTGATTGAATATTCCAATTGACTAAAGTTGAATAAGCCAGTGAATGGGTTAAGATTAAGATTAATGTGAATTATATGGACAATACATCTGTTACAATTTCCTTCCAAATAGCCCAAACAAATTTTTAATCATTAAAGATTAAGTCAAAATAAATTAAGTCAAACAAATTACGAAATCAATTACCATCGTTGTTTCCTTTAAAACTATGTTAGATTGTTTTAAATAATTTTTCAACTTAAATGTTTACTTAATGAGTTTATGGTTAATATGAACACCGTATAATAAATTATTGGCTAAAAATTTGCATACATACACTGTACTTATATATCCATATATCGTAATATCTTAAACGTTAATAAAACTGAGAACTCATAATAAAAGTCATTTGTTAGGTTAAAAATTATTATTAGATTATTCGAAATTTTTTAAACAATAATAATAATCGTTTACTTACGCAAAAATTTCTTAATTCAATTCCTTTTTTCACGAAAAACATCATAACCTAAGAGAATATATATTTATGAATTACATTACTGAATTAAATTTTACATAAACATTACAACAAAAAATTACAAATACAAACGAAGCCAACCGTGTTTATAACCATTAGAACGCACAGAGTACCTGTTGGTTACTATTCACCAGTTCCACAGACGCATTGCGCGCGCAGTGCAAAGAACTAACAACGCTACAGCCAGTTGTGACATCATCATTCGTTTCTTTTAAAACAATGATAGTCGTATTTTGTTCGTTACAAAAACTAACGTCCGTTAATACCGTTTTTTATAGATTACATTAGAGCTTTAAAATTTATGCATCATATTTACTATCCTTTACATGCCTTTTATTCATTAGTATATAAAATGCATAATTTTAGAAACAGATATTTAAATTTTCTAAATATATTCTAATAATTCAAAATATGTAGTAAGTAAAAATGGTTCTCTTCCGTTATCCTCTAGTCAGTTTTATCATTGGATTTTCCTGAATTAATCAGGAAAATAATAATAATAAAAATTATTCATATTAATAGATAGTTCAAACTAGCTGTTACCCGCGGCTTCGCACGCGAACCTTTAGCAATGTAGCCTATAAAAAAAAAAATAGGAAAAGATTCATCGAGTATTAGTTCTCATTAAATAAAGAAATTTTACATGTTTCGCAAACTAATAATCTTTTTGTGTAATTTCTCGATTTCCATAGTAACTACTTTATCTTCAAGCTATATCTTTTGTAAACTTAATACCACATTTGAGGTTGGTTAGAGGCTACACTGAGAGTCAATATTTTATTTAGGGTATAAATTACAAAAATTGGAATTGATGAGTTTCGGATAAGGATAAACAGAAATTCTAGTAACCTCAAAATTCACGAATGCATTAATCAATACATTGACTCATCAATCTCTTTTCTTGTAAAAGTAAAGGAACTATCCTTTAATTAGGTCAACGTTTTGTTCGGAACGTTTTGTTTTTTCCTTAATTCTCGGGAATATCTGTAGATTAGTGTTTAGGAAATGTGGAGTCCCTTTTATATGTTTATCGCTCAAAAAGTGGTTTTTTCGTGTTTTTTCTTTCCGTTGAATAACAAATTTCTCTCAACGTATGAAATTATTCAATTTGTAACATCACTTACCCGAAATAGAAATATTTTTGCTACAAAACGAGCAATCTCAAAAATTTTAATTTTTGGAATGTCAGCATATAATTTTACGACAACCTGGAGCCTATAGATTGTTTGAAGGTAGAGAGAAAGCTAATGTATTTCAAAGTGTTTATTGAACATCTTTAAAAATCTGTAAACCTACATTTTTGAGTAATTATAGAAAATAATGGGTATAAAATAATATCTGTTGATTGCTACGTTTGACACTCGCAAAAGCACACGTGTACATACGCGCGCCCGCTCATTCACACCACACAAAAATAACTGAAATACGGATATTACGATTTTAGATTATTTTTTGATTATTTTCAGGAAATAAAATAAATACTAAGATAACTGATAAATTTACTATCCACAAACAATATTTGTGAGCCTAAAAATCTAAACAATTTTCTATCTAGATTGTCTCTAAATTAAATACCCCCAACCGATTATTATTTAGTTGGAATAAATTTTGAAATAAGTGGTTATTGGTATTGTAATTTATTTGTTTATTCATGTATTTTTTAATACACAACCGATATGAATTTCGAATTGCATACACGTTAAATCTTTCTAATTCTATACATTTTTAATTTATGTTTTCCGTAAAAATGTATGGAATACGATAGAGAACGGTAGCGATAAGATTTATTAAAGAAGGATTCGTGCAATCTATTTCATATTTTCATTAGTTTATAAAAATATTACCATACTACAAAATTTGAAATTTGAAACTGTGATTGACGACAAAATATTCAAGTACAGGATTCCACTACTGTTTTCGGTTAAAATTAATTTCCTAAATTTTTCATAAAGTTATTGAATCATTTTTTTTTTTTTTTTTCATTAACTTAATATTTAATTTAAATAGAACTAAAATTAAAATCATTTCTAGCAGCATTAAAAAATAATTTTTACTGTGTATAATTAGTTATATACATAGTACATAGATAGCACTTGCAAGGAATAATTATGTTATTTGTCTTATAATTAAAGTAACGATTGTTTTTAACTTCATTACAAATAATTATTCCGGAACAATGAGAATATAAAAAAATGACAACTATACTCAGTCACGATGGCCAATCGCAGATGCTGATAAGTTATCAGCATACCAATAACAAAACAAAATAAGATATACACGTACTTATTAATCATATAATAAGACAGGGTACGTATAACTTTAGAAAATCAAAATGTGTTCAAAAACTACAATACGGAATTACATTTTATTTATTTTTAAAACACGTCATGCTCGTAAATAAAAAGTTAAAACCATACCGTTCAGCTACAAAGACTTTAATTAGAAATGGTATCTTTATTAATCTATATGAATGAAAATGCCTAGCCACTAGTTGTTTGTTATTTAGCGGGTATCATTAAGTTAGTATTTTCGTAATGGGAGGATAACTTAAGAATTCCACCCAGGATATAAAAAGGTTTACTGTAAGTTGGTTTTACCACTTTCTTTATCCTAAAATAGTTACGGTCAATTGAACTTAATAATAATCTTCATCTTTTTATATGAAACAGAGTTTCATGGATCATGTGAAAAATGAGATTTTCATTACGGATCACTAAATCATCAAGACTGTCGGAATGTATTTGAAAAAGTGTTTTAATTTAAAATTTAATAAATTTTATGCAAATAACATGAACTGGCTTTCTTATATTAATAAAATCTAATAAGTGAGTATTAATTATTTAAATGAGCTGACACCAACTCATCACACAAAAGTTCTCTACTTTTAAAACTTATTAAAAAGTATAGAAAAACGAAAAAAAAGCATTTGTTGTTGAACCATATATAACCAAGATATGTTTAATGTTATATTAAATTCATAGCAAATTTTCTATATGATAAATAAAATCTTCTAACTTTAATAAAGGCAAAATTCAAAAATTCAGTTTTCATTAAATGTTTCTTATATCAAATAGACTACGAATTTAATTATAAACATGAAAGGAAATAACTGAAAAAATTTAGTATTTTGTATTAAAGTACAAACCAGTAGCGAGTAGATGATACTTTAACCTTTTGTCTTAAGTTACTTATTTTAAGTAACTTAAGACATTATTTTAAGTTAATAAGTTATTTCAAAATTTTGATTTGTATTAATGGTTTACTACCTGTACATTTAAAATAGATTATTTTTTTACTTTCCCGTCTAGCGATATAGCAGAGCTATAGCTGTAGAAGGGAAAGTATTGTAATCGGTCTAATTTGGGCATATTGGGTTTTCACCGGATCTTGACGTTTTGATACCTAAGGAACCCAAAAAACCGGATGCAAATTTTCCGGATGTTCGTATGGACGTGTGTGTGTGTGTGTGTGTGTGTGGGTGTATATATATATATATATGTGTGTGTGTGTGTGTGTGTGTGTGTGTGTGTGTGTGTGTTCGGTGTCTCACAGCTTATATGTCCAGAATTACTGGACCGATTTGGATCAAGCTTGGTCAGACTCTTCTGTATATGGGGCATTAAATTTTCAACTTAAAAGGTCAAGGGGGTGAGGCTGTACATCAAGGTTACCCTCAGCATCTCGAGATTTCGCCTAATAGTCGGTAGGCGGGTAGGGCTTATTATTCTTGACCCATTTATTAACAATAAAAAATAATACTTGCAAAAACGTTTTTTTTTTCAAAATCGCACCCCCCCCCCCCAAAAATAGTAAACACTACTCATGTTACCACAAGGAACGCTAGTGAAGCACTGACGTAAAGCTGAACAAAAAATATTATATTTAAAAAAATTATAATTATTTTAAATTAAGTTGCGTGTGTAAGCCGTAATAAGAAAAAGCCGCGTGAATGGAAAGTCCTACAACTGTGTTGTCAGCTTTTTTTTTTAATATCTAGGCCAGTTAAATTATTTTTCAACTTTTTTTCACTCACTAATAAACATACAGATACAAAAGACAATGTACCTGCGTTAAATTCGAACATGCATCCGAAGAAATATTTAAAGTCAAACAGAAATTAACTATCAATGGTTTTTTTACTTCTATTGGTTTTTTTTTAACTTTTTGGTCGAATAAAACAGTAAAAAACTAGAAAATTTTTCAGCTAGAAAATTTTTCTGCGCTTTAAAATATTATCAATTCAATTATATTCGTAAATGAGGTTCATGCCATTTTTACGCTTTAGAAAACAAGGCGGCGTTTTGATTTTTAATTTTATAAACAGTTTAAGTTTAGTGGGTGTTAAATAATAAAATTAATCAATGGGCCGTTCTGGCACACTAATTATTTATGTTATTTATAATTTGAATTAGAAACTATAAATTATGAACTAGCACCTGGAAAAATTACGACATCCGATGAAATTGACATTTTTTCATGTATAATTACAACACGTAATTTTTTAATGCATAATTGAGTTAAAATATTACTACGAAAGTTAATGAGATAATCAGCTTAAATTTAAAAACCAAAATCACTGAAAACATTTCTTTAAGTTAGGTTTTAATCAAGCCAGATAAATGGGGAGTTTTTTTTTTTAATTTGAAAACAAACAGTCTCTATAAATTTACTTAAAGAAGTTAACTGTAATAATATGTGGTGCAATATATATGACTACGTAGCATTTGTTTAAAAAACTATATTAATCGCCTAGAATATATCTTGTACAGAAATAAATTTTTTATTTGTCGGTCTTTTGCAAATTTTGAGGTATGGTGCAATATATATGACTACGTAGCATTTGTTTAAAAAACTATATTAATCGCCTACAATATATCTTGTACAGAAATAAATTTTTTACTTGTCGGTCTTTTGCAAATTTGGAGGTTGTTGTGTGGTCTCATAGTAAACTTTAGAAGTTAATTTTAGACGGTTACCAAAGTTTCCCTTTATTGTTTACTATGGCACATGGGAATGTAAAAAGGGCTGCTAAAAGGGTTAATGTTTGCACAAAACACAGATCCATACAATAGTATTGAAACGAAGAAAATGTATTAAAAAATACTAGTGAATTTATAATATATAATATTATTATATTATTTCTGTTTTATATTTAAATAAAACGTTCAGATTAATATAAAAGGCAAACATTTAACTAAATACTCCGCAATATAAACCCTGTTAAATTTTACGCATTGTACTATGCTATCCCTTTCTCACCAGTTGTTTGTTCCAATAGGGAGATTTGGAAGGACACGTGAGATCCCCGCAAGGTCCAAATACAGCTCTAGGGAAACAACTGCATGCATTAGGCGGGACAGTGTTCACAAATGAAAATAAATGGTGCCTTCACAGTAAGCAAGTAACAAAAGGCACTACTGCAAACTGTTAATTTGTCTTCCTTGTTTTCTACAAACGGAATAGTCATTTAGTTATTATCTAGGCAAACAATGTAAATATACGGTTAACCTATGAATGTCTGGAAAGATATCTTAATTTTCAGTCATTAAAAACGATGTACGATGTAGAAAAGGTTTTTCTAAATCAAATTTGTAATTTTTCTTCTTGGAAATTAATGGTGTAGAGAAAATACAGAGCAACTCAACTTATATCGTAGGTCAAAATAATTATTCAAAGAATCATAACCTTACAGCCAATTTTACTTTCTGGAATATTAAATTAAATTTAAATATACATTCAAATACTTCAATCCGAAGTAAGTGTATTTTTTTAGCTGGTTGACCTTTAGACGGAACGTTTTTTTGTTATTCACACCGATTACCATATAAGTACCCTGCACTCTGAATAGTAATAAAAGTATAGTGTGAGTGAATAGGCTGTTAGCAGCCAGTTCTATTGCGCTAAGTCTTTCCTTTGTAGTTTATACTTTCTTTGGGTATGCTATGTCTTTTTACAGTGCATTTTTGACTTTTTTATTACTCATCTGGGACATCGAACCAATCTCGGGGCCGGAAATTAATATGTAAGTCCAGTAGAATAAATTGGAATCTCTCGATATATTACAAAATCATATTGGTGAAATGTTCGTATAAATTTTAAGTCGTATTTCATATAAAATTAGTAAGACAACAATGGAAGTGTTGGACTTAAACATAGAATGAGCCCACAAGTTAATTCGAAGGGACGTATCTAAACCAATTATTACGAAATTTAATAATTTAAAGAAAATAAATTTGAAACATTAAATATTATAAAACGTTTTAATGAATCGCAAATAGACATTTCTAGGATTTTTCAGAGTATGAGCCAAACGAGAACAGGATTAACAAAAATCTGGTTGAAACTAGATAAGATGGTTAGTGTACATGTTGACTTTTAAAAAGTTAATTATAAACAGCGGGGGGTCACTACAGCTAGTCATGAGAGGAAAAAAGTTGTAGATTTTTATCGTAGGAAGTAGGCCTATTAGTTTGAACAAAGGAAATCTAGGAAGAAATAGTGAGAAAGCTGTTGCTATGTGCGAATTATTAAATAAGGAGAATCGGAACATGAGCACGTCAGTAGACATCAAGAATATTGGACGTTGGAGGCAAATCTCAGAGAAAGATTAATGCGAGAAAACGTGTAAAAGAAATACAACAGTTGCTGGTGAAATACGCGTCTTCCCAAATCAGCTGATTTCGAAGTCGAGAGTTCTAAGGTTCAAATTCTAGTAAAGGCAGTTACTTTTATAAGGACTTGAATACTAGATCGTGGTTACCGATGTTCTTTGGTGTTTGAGTTTCAATTAACCACACATCTCAGGGACGGTCGACCTGACACCGTACACTTCATATCATCCTCATTCATCCTCTGAAGTAATACCTGACGGTGATTCCCGGAGGCTAAACACGAAAAAAATGGAACACATAGGAAAATATAAGGCACTATTTCAGGTGATGGGAGTATACGTTTAACAAAAGGAATTTTCCGCGATAGGTTATCATTTTTTTTTTTAATTTTTCGGTTATTTTGAAATTTTATAGTACGGATTTGGATCAGTATATGGTATGTAGTAGTTTAGTGAAAATAGTTAAAACTATTTCATTATTTATTTCATGTTTATGTTTTGAAATGTTTTAGCAACTTACAAAGCTCATTCAAATTTAACCATTCGAAGTGAGGGTGTTATTTATCGTTACAATTTATATCTACTACAGAAAATAACGGCGTATATTAATTTATGGCGCAGATTAGTAATGAGTTAATGTAATGTAAAGCCAGCGGGGGTTATTATTATTAATTAATAAATTAATTGTTTCACTGATTGGTGCTGGTGATACCTTTTTGTTTGTTAATATTTTGGTTGCTAGTTTTAGATTGATTGTTCGGTTAAATTATTTTAGACCAGGTAAAGTTCACCCACCGAGTTGGTCTAGTGGTAAACGCGTCTTCGCAAATCAGCCGATTTCCAAGTCGAGAGTTCTAAGGTTCAAACGCTAGTAAAGGCAGTTACTTTTATACGGATTTGAATCCGTATAAAAGGTTACCGGTGTTCTTTGGTCGTTGGGTTTCAATTAACCACACATCTCAGGAATGGTCAAACTGAGACTGTACAAGACTACAGTTCAAAAAAGAGTGGAACTCAAAGAAAGCCCATGGCCGTGACTTGGTTACCAAAAAAATACTGGTTATGCTGTAGAACAGCATAAATTCTCATCTAAGGCCGTAATTTATATGACAACTGTTCAGTATTATCCTCACATGCTACAGTCGGAAAGTGTCTCATGTAATGATGTTATCTAAGCCTGAAAAGTCGGTCCACGATGTCATCATATCGGCGAATAAGCCTACTACCTATTATGTCTAAGGTATTCAAAAGATTATACCATCAGAAATTGTGGTCTGTGTAAGGGTAGGGACTTTTTATTCCTCAGAAATACAGGAATATTAGTGGTCACCAACTGCTTGGAGAAAACACGTTCTGTTCGGCTGCCTTTCTATAGTAAGCATTTGATAAGGTATATAAAAAACAAAAATATTTAACCTTTAGAAGGTCTAACCCTGAGTTAAACCTTCTAGGTAAGTGGTTGAAGAAATGGAAAGTAATGGTCAGTCAAACGAAATCAACCCACATGTCATTCACGATGAGAAGAGATGACTACCAAGGAATACATTTAGACGGAGGTTATATCCTATGAGCTGAACGTGTACGATATTCATCTAGAACATCGTCTAACATAGAAGATTCACATTAAGGAAATAGATATTAGATTTTAGGAGTTATATCGGTTATTAGGCAGGAAATCACAACTATCCCAATCTAACAAGCTACTTCAGTAAAAAAGTGATTCTAAAACCAGTTTGGACATACGGAATACTACTCTAAGGTACGGCAAGTACTAACAGTATAAAGATTATTCAGCGATTCCAGAATAAATTTGTGAGATGTATTACACAGACACCATCGTTCGAACGGAAAAACGAAATTCATGAGTATTTAGGGTTAGTGCAACTAAGTACAAAATAAGACTTAAAACCACATATAATAATAAACAGTATTGACAAATAAACAGTAATATTTTCTATAAAACAGAATAAAGGATTTTTTTTTTAACCGGGAATTTACAAAATATGAATAAAACTTTTCAGTATGTTTTTTGTGTGTCAAAATTACTGAAATTATTTCCTGGTGACATTCAAAATCAAAATATCGTGAAGAGAATATCCTTCTTATAATTAATTGAAACTTCTTTTAAAGATAAGACTACATTATTTATTTAATTAATACCCCATCCATTTTTATACCACGCATTAAGAAACTATTCTATTTGCCTCAACTAAGTGCATCCATGGTAACAAAAACTTATGTAATAATTTGGGCTATAATTTTTTTTATAAATATGAATCTGATATTAAATTAATTTTTAAGAAGATGAATCATTACTTTTTAACTAATGACACAAACAAATATATAACAAACAATTTATTTGTTTGTTATATATTTGTACTATATAAGTTTTTTATTAGTAATTTTGGAAGCTAGGGAGCAAAATAAAAATTTCCATTTTTCAGTCTGATGTTTTGTAACACGAAAAAGTCCAAAATTATTTTCATTATTTACTTATTTATACCCGTATAATATTGAAATATATTTAAAAACATATACAGTAAAACCTGAGTTAACGGAATTTCGCGGGACCGAAAATATTTTCCGTTGTGAACAGGATTCCAGTGAGTATAGGAATGAACTAGCGGACTACACAATTAAAAAGAAAAAAATATGATAGTGTACTTACCAGTACATTTCATTTCAGCAATGGATTGTACAGTAGTTTGTTAGCGAATTCGTAAGCACAAAATTTCTATCTGTTAGCACGTACAGAACAGCATACTGGATTCTAGAATAATTTTCGTATTTTAATTCAAAAAATCTTAAATTTAGGAACTGATCATTTTGAAGAATAACGAATTTCAGTAATACACTTTAATAAGTAAACATAATTTAAATTAACTTAAATGTACTTTATTACTGTTTATTATGTAATTTAGTCTTTATTATAAGAAAAGAAATTGGTTATTTTTTTTTTGTACTGAACTTTTACTTTCACCTACTCTGTTTTCTGTCAACATTCTGGCTTTACAAATTATGTTAAACAACTCTGAGTCATTTGCTAAAATTCTTAGGTTGGATAACGCTGCACTGTATGTTTTAGTTTTTGTATCGTTCGTTACTGTTACGGTCCTCGTCATCGGAATCGCTTTTGTCTACGTCAGTTTTCTCACAATGGTGGTCAATAAATTGATCTATATTCTCTACCTTAGCTTTTTTAAAATTTCATAGATTTGAGTCTTACCTATGCCAAATTTTTCGACTCAGTTTTTAACGGACAGTTTGTCTTTTTCGCTGGCTTCGATTTCTTTGATTTTTGTATTTGATTATTTGATTTTTGAACACAGTATCCGGAAGAACACTTAACTAATAATCGCTCTGTACACTTCTGTTCATTATGTACTGACCTGTAATATGTATCCGTAAAAAATAAAAAATTTAAATTAAAATGGTTATTCAGCGAATGAACGGAAAACAATAATGCATACATACATACGCGCAGTAAAAAAAACTTTGTTGTAATGAAAAAATCCGACACATGTATAAGTTATATATAGTGGCATTACATAATAATGCCACTAGATACGGAATGATTAGAGTGTATTAACTTATGATTTATAGGACAACAGGCTAAACGCTAGTTTACTGTTAGTAGCAAAAAACAACTATGACTGTGTGTGCCGCCGCCTGTACAAGGTTTTAACATTCTCTGTCTGTCTGACGTCGCCTATTATGATTGGGGACGAGTTTACTGAAAATGTAAACATTTATGAAGTGTTAAATGCAAATTTATCAGTTACAACTCTGACGTGACTAATTTTTATTTTGTTTATGCAGAGTAATTTGTAACATAGCGTACTACAGTATGTTATATGGTATGTATAGTACTGCTGGCTTCCGTGATGCGAGTAGTAGCGTCTCGGTCTTTCATCAGGACATCCCGGGTTCGAATCCCGGTCAGCCATGGAATTTTCACACACGCTACAAATCATTCATCTCATCCTCTGAATCAATAACTAACGCTGGTCCCGGAGGTTAAAAAAAAAATATTAAAGTGTGTATAGTAGTACCCACCGGGTTGGTCTAGTGGTGAACGCGTCTTCCCAAATCAGTTGATTTGGAAGACGAGAGTTCCATCGTTCAAGTCCTAGTAAACAAAATTACTTTTACACGGATTTGAATACTAGATCGTGGATACCGGTGTTCTTTGGACGTTAGGTTTCAATTAACCACACATCTCAGGAATGGTCGCACTGAGGCTGTACAAGACTTCGCTTCATTTACATTCATACATATCATCCTCATTCATCCTCTGAAGTAATACCTGAACGGTAATTCGCGGAGCCTAAACAGAAAAAAGAAAGTATGTATAATCCTGTACAGTATACATATTCTATTTTATATCATGGGAAAATTTAGTACTGTAGTTTAAGAGAGCATTAAAAGGGTTTACGTATTTTTTTACATAAATTAGAGTACTTTACATCATTCTCAAACAACGTTCCGTTAACTGGTGAGATTTATTCCGTTTCCGTGTAAACCAGGTTTCCGTTATTTCAAGGAAAATTAACAACAGATCTTTGGGACCAGGAAAACTTTCGGTTGTAGACAGGATTCCGTTAAATCCAGGTTCCGTTAACTCAGGTTTTACTGTATTTTGAATAGAGAGTGAGAGTGAAAGAATGCGTACAAGTACATAACATTATTAGAGTATACCTTTCATAATAATCTCAGTTAAATTAGTTGTATTTCATTGATTTAATGCACGTATGAGTTACGGAATATTTTAAAGAAAATATAAGCTTCAGTAACACCTGGATATTCCATAGGGAAAATTATCTCGTAAACTTTCAGTTTTTGTTGCTGTAAAACAGTTATTTGAATTTTTACTCAACCATGTAAGTTTGATCTGTAATTTATCCAATTCTGTATAGAGGTATTAATTCATCCATTTTTTTATTTATTAAATTATAAGTTCAAATAATAAAAATTAACTTTATTTCTCTTTTACCTATAATATATTACCTTCAATCAAACATTTCTATCATTGTGATTTAATAAATTAAAATTATTATAACTAGCAATAATCTTTTAATTGTTAACTTAAGAACAAAAATAATTTTATTAAATGTACCTTACGGATTTAACCTTCACATAAGTATAATTTATAACACTTAACAATGGTTTTTTGTTAACGTTCTGTACATTATATTATCTATATCTCCGAGAATTATTTGAGAAATTCATGACGTATTTAACAATAATACCGCCCACTAACTCTACGTTAATAAAGCATTCCTGAACATTGCATAACCATCTAATCAATAACAACTTATTAAATAAATATTAGGGAATAAAACCACAGAGTATGACTAATTTTAGTTTAAAACTAAATAAATTTAGTTAAGTAATGATCAAAACAGGTATGTTTAGTAAATAAATTATATATTATAAGGTAACATTTATTTTAAACCATCTAATATACATTTATTTAATCTCAAGTTGTGTAGTTTTAAAACTATCAAATTTTCCCTTAATACCCATAACAAATATTAAAAATATAGATAGATTTAAGGTTTGGCGTACTTTTAAGAGGATGAGTGATAGAAATCAAATAAAATTCATTATTGCAGAGGAAACAAATTAAAATGTTGACATCATAAACAACTAAAGGAAAGTAACATTTACAACAACTCGTAAATAAATTAGTGAATAATTTAAAAAAATGTTAAAGCCAGTATAATGTATATATTGTATATACCTGCAAAAAAAAGCTAATACTTGTGCACTTAAACGAGCTCTTCTCGGGTATTATTATTTGTAACATTAACATTTTTAACAGTTAGTACATTATCTTTTATAAGTAACAAATACCTACCGAAGTAAATACGATTAAATTTAATACAAAACGAAAGAGAGAAAAAGAGCAAATCATCATAAATAAAAAAAACGTTCTTCTTATAAATAATATAAAATACTTTTAAAAAATGTATGCAGTAATGTATTGCATTGCCTGTATAGAAATTATTGAGAGTTGCTACTTCCTAGTCTATATACCGTGAAAGACCAAAATTAGAAAATGTCAATATTCTCCGGAGAATGTCGACACATAACAATTACGTTGGTGAAAGACGAAAATATTTGCTTATATTAATAAACATTTGAACCTTCGCCGGTATATGTCGGCAAACTCAGGTAATCTCTTTTGGGGAACCGATAACTAGAAATTAAAAAAACCCTACACCAATCTCTAAGATAAATAGATTACAAGAAACCCTCGTAAACAGGAAGTTTAAATTTCAGCCAAACATAACCTACTTCGCTTGCTAACTAACTTACTAACTATAACTTAACTAACTAACTATAACTTAACTAACTAACTATAACTAACTTCGCTCGCTAACCTCGTTTAATTAACATAAATATACAAATTATATATGTTATTCCCCAACATTGGAGGCGATTAATCAAATTCAATGCAGTCAGCATGCACTGATGATGAAAGTTGAATAAAAAATTGTTTATAAAAATATTGAACAAAGGGCAAACCGTTTGGCCATTTATTTTTATAGTTATCGTTCATCCATGCAGTTAAAATATTCTATGTATCCTGACTGGTCCTTTCAATTTATAAAATGTTGAAAATTCTATTAGATTTTGTTTATAAATAAGGTGGATTTGATAAGTCGCCTCCAAAGTTGGAGAATAACATAATTTGTATATTCGACGAGGATACTCAGTGAAGTAAAGCAAGCGTAATTTATGTTTGACTTGCATTTAAACTTCTTTTTTATCTATTTACCTTAGAGATTAGTATTGGGTGATTTTTTTTTAATTTCTAGTTATCGTTTCGACACCCACAAGAGCTTATCTGTGTTTGCTGACACAGATAAGCTCTTATTGCACAAATTTTCCCGATTGTTCTCTTGCTCCCAGGATTACATTTAACATTACCAAGGAGGTGATAGTAACAATATTCATTCACTTTTTTTTTCTTTTTTGGAGGCAAAACATGTTTTTCTTTTGAACAAAACATATAAAGTTTTGTTACTTTTATCGAATACCGCCACAGATTTTTTTTTAAAGTCCCAATGTATTTATTTTGAACTACTCGTACATAGAAATGCTATATTTTATTAAATTTCATGAATTGAAAGAGTAAGTTATGAATAAGTCTGCTTGTCGCAATGATGTAACTTCAATTCTGTATTAATAACTAACCTATTGCAGCCGCTAACCTAGAGTTGGTTCTATGCTTTTATGAAGAAAGTATTTTAATTTTGCAACCGACGAAATAACACGAATATTTGGAATTTGCTTATTAAAAGACATGGTGCCGTTGAGTTCCTGCAATGGTATGACATTCTATCAGGACTTATCACAACAAACACGCTATTCGTATTTACCAAACAGACGGTGTTTTATGAGGTTAAAACCAATTTATTTCCTAGTCTAAGGTCAATATGAGTATTGTTACTATTATACGTTTCCTACATAGTTGGGTTATTATTTCAAAAGATGAATGAGAATAATATGTATGAATGTAAATGAAGTATAATCTTGTACATTCTCAGGTCCACTAAAAAAAAATCGGATTCCACGATCTAGTATTCAAATCCGCATAAAAGTAACTGCCTTTACTAGGATTTGAACTTTACAAATCTCAACTTCGAAATCAGCTTATTTGCGATGACGAGTTCACTATTAGATCAACCCGCTGGTTTATGGCTGTTCAAACTGACCCCATAGGGGAAGACAACCTCCGGGTGACGGTTTCGGTCGCCACGCCACCCTCTCCGTACCTTTTCTTTCTTTTTCCTGTTTAGCCTCCGGTAACTACCGTTTAGATAATTCTTTAGAGGATGAATGAGGATGATATGTATGAATGTAAATGAAGTGTAGTCTTGTACATTCTCAGTTCGACCATTCCTGAGATGTGTGGTTAATTGAAACCCATACACCAAAGAACACTGGTATCCACGATCTAGTATTCAAATCCGTGTAAAAATAACTGGCTTTACTAGGACTTGAACGCTGTAACTCTCCGTACCTTTTCTTTCTTTTTCCTGTTTAGCCTCCGGTAACTACCGTTTAGATAATTCTTTAGAGGATGAATGAGGATGATATGTATGAATGTAAATGAAGTGTAGTCTTGTACATTCTCAGTTCGACCATTCCTGAGATGTGTGGTTAATTGAAACCCATACACCAAAGAACACTGGTATCCACGATCTAGTATTCAAATCCGTGTAAAAATAACTGGCTTTACTAGGACTTGAACGCTGTAACTGTCGACTTCCAAATCAGCTGATTTGGAAAGACGCGTTAACCACTAGACCAACCCGGTGGGTTACCCTCTCCGTACCTAGCTCTTACGAGCTTTACCGGAGATCATCTTCAATACCTCGGCAATGACATCTTTCAGTCAAGCCTCAGCAAGGATGCCACCGATGGGAATGCCACAAGCGATATTCCCATCGGTGTCCTACTAACTAACATAAACATCAAACAAAACACATCTAGCCAAGTCCCAAACAAGATTGAATGACTGACTAAAAAGGAAGAAACTGAACTCCACCTACCCGAAAGGCAAAAATGGGTTCAACACACAACGAATCATAAAACGCAACACAAAAACACTAAAATAAAAATAAATAATGTAACATAACAGTAACATAAAACATAACTGGCGAAGAAACAAACAAACTATAATCAAACACAAACAAAAACACCAACAGTTTAACAAACTACAAAACAAAATTAAAAAAACCAAACCAACACAAAAAAGGAAAGTCCAAGCGGAACACACACCATTCAGCGATCTTTTCTTTCGCCAAATGTGGAATAAAACTTTCTACGATCAACCATTCGGACCGCCTTTTCCAATTAAAACGGAGATCAGGTGTCGACCCTATAATATCAAGCTGACAAATGGTCCCCCGTGCGCATTATGTCATACTTAGTACATTCATACATCACATGATAAGCATCGTCCAAAAATCCGCATTGAGGACACATACCACAGTCCGCCAGGCCGAATTTCTGAAGTCTGTCCCAAAAACCGCCATGCCCAGAAACAAATTGTGTCACATACTTAATAACAAAATATCACAATAGCTTCTAAAATTTAGCCTATCTGCCCAGACAGGTGCTGCATATAGCATAATTGCCTTAGAAACGCCCTTATACAAGTTACTTATAGTTTTAAAATTAAGACACCAATCAGGATTGACCACACGTCGAATTCCTTAGAAGGGATTACAGGCCTTCCCCGCGACGTATTGAAGGTGCTTCTTAAACTGCAACTTCTCATCAAGAAACATCCTGAGATACTATTGAATCTCAATACATCTAATACATTGGGCTGACATCGATACGCGGACTCTCCGCCTCACAGCTAAACGGCCTTTGATGACCATCAACGTAGTTTTCTTCGGGCTAAACGTCATCTTATGTTAACGACCTCATATCTTGACTATCCTGCATGCTTGAATGGTTCGGAATTAACCCCCATCCGTGAACTTCCTTCAACCAGCAGAAGCACTTTGTCAGCATAGGCCACATTGCGATACCCGCTGTGAATCAAACTCCACCACACATAATAAGGACCAACAAACTGCCCTGCAGACAACTCTTGGACAGTGTCTTCCCCACTTCATGGCTTCCCCCGCGGAGCAGTATATCCCGATGATTGAAGTAACTTTGCATAACCTGCAACTTATTCACAGTACAATCTCTCTTCTGTAATTGGTATATACCTGAAGACCACCACAGATTATTAAATGCCCCAGAAATGTCCAGAAAAATCCCTAGGACATATTCCTCCCAACTGAAGGTTACCACGCTCATTACACGAAATATGTCATCCTCAGTTCTTTTTCCGAGATGAAACCCGTACTAATTATCCGTTAGTATGTCGCGGGAGGTCAACCTCCCGAGTCTCACCTACTTCATTATAATCAGGATGCAAATCGTCAAGTTGTCCACATATCTGAAATTACAACGAGCTGGATCGAGAGAGAGGACAGAAGAACTTTCGTCATTTGTGTCCCAAGACCGTACACACAAACCCCCGGAGATCTTTGTTCCCCTGTTCATGCACAAACAGACGCCAGAAATCACTCTTCGCTGTTCGAACTTCGTGAAAATATCGAGATCTAAAATCTCTATATTCGCCAAGGACCGCCCGCCCACCGTTCGGATCATTCTCACGGTGTGTTGCTCTCCGCGAACGACAGACAGCCTGTTTCTTTACAATCAATTCCCTGCTCCACCATGGAGCGAGTCTCTCTTGACCGGAACTACGAGGAACTGAACACTCGGCGGCGTAAATGAAGAATTCATCACGCCGCACTTCAGCTACTACTTCACCAGGAGTGCATTTTGGCCGCCAGGACTTATATCTCTTACCCCCTACATCAGACATACTCAATATAAAAAACTATTAAAATAATAACAACGACTATTAAATTAATTTAAAGTTATTCACTATCAATAACAAGTCCAATAAATCTAATGACAATGGAAACAAAGGAAAGAACAATCAGATTAATGCAAGATGGCCGCTTCCGAACACAGCGACCAATCACAAAGAGCCAGTATGGCTCTTGCCAATGTAAACAAAATCACAACCTACTTTTGTTCTTTGTTTTTAAATATCCCAATTTCTGTCAAGGACATAAAGTTTATTGTGTTATTGAATTACTGATGTATTAATGTACTGCATACCTTTTTAGTAAACATTTTAAATTAACTTTTCCAGGTTTTTACTGCCTTTGATTTTTCTTAAAATCTCTTCATTTTGAAAACCATTAATCCACACTTCCCAATTGTATTTTCCTTTTTTAACTCTATATCATAAAATCGTTGATTTTTTATTATTTTTTTTATTTATTTATATCAGAACCTTACACACGTCTATAATCGGTATTTTTAATCTCATAATATATTCCGTTTAACAGAAGAATGTTACTTTTCTTAGAAATTTCTTATTTATACGATTCTGCTTTTAATAACTTTATTATTACGTTTCTCCTTTCCGCAACAAGACTGTTGTATGCTATTGGATAATTTAATATACAACAGTCATATATTATGAAGTTTCTTTTACTTTTGTACACTTTCAAACTGAATATTTTTTCAAGCCCTGTGTTAGTTATTCATTATTATTTTTAACTTAATCCTAGTTTCTGGCAAAAGAATATCATCGAAAATTATAAATAATTAAAATATACCTTCTACTAATATAAATATTTTTATTCGGAATTACAAGATTAAAGGGAAATACATAATTAGTATTTTATTTTATCTTATTTCTTTTTTTTATTAAAAAAAAAAAAATACAAATTCATTTGTAATGAAGTAGATTACCTTCTGCAAAGAAAAAACAATACAATAAAATTAAATAATTTAAGTATTAAATCTTTCAATTTTTATCTTCTTATAACTCAATATTAAGGCACGACTGTCTTATATTTACATCGTACAAATATTTCTACTCAAATAACAAAAAACAACCAAAACGAAAAAGATTTTTGTTTTATATTTATATTAACAGCACAAGATGTGATTTTGGAGAAAATTACATTTTCATTCATTTTATATTGTGCGTTGTTTATTTATTACTATGTATATTTCATTTTAAAAATACATTAAATATATTCACAATGGTAAATTATAATGTGCATGTGTGTGTGTGTGTGTGTGTGTGTGTGTGTGTGTGTGTGTGTGTGTGTGTGTGTGTGTGTGTGTGTGTGTGTGTGTGTGTTGGGAAGGGGTGCGCGCGTGTAAAGTTACACAGACAGACAAAAAGAAAGATACACTAACACTGGAAGAAAAGAATACGCTAAACGCACATGGAAATTCGCTCCTGTTTTTAAAAACGAATGAGTTATTCTACTGTCTTCAGCATAGTGTTATTAGTATTTAGGAAGAATTCGTTGAATAAATCAACAGAAGAGAAAATTGCTTTCTATTTTCAACTTCATAGAACGTTTTGTGTGTGTATGTATTTATGTTTCATTTTGGCGTTATATACTAGCATAGTAAATCAATTTCCATCTGTTTCACTTACTCCTTCAATTCTTTTCAAAATAAACAAAGTAAACTAATAATTTACAAACATTACGCAAAAATATACGTTATATTTTTTCTGGTGTTTTCTACTTGTATCTGAGTAATTTCTGCTAAAATATTCGTACATGTAGTAGTAGCCAGAGTAATGGTAAGTAATGTAATGGGTGTTGAGTAATGACGTTTAAGTAAATGATATTTACCAAAATGTATTAGCATAGAAAAATGTGATGGATCAAAGTCAAACACCGTTGTATCTCTTTCGAACCAAACATGAATCTTTAGTAGTCGTTGACTAAAAATCACTGATGAATACTAACAATCAAAGAGATAATCATTGCTTGAAAAACACAAGAAAAATTTTCGTACTACGGGTAACCTAGCCGGCCTCCGTGGCGAGAGTGGTAGCGTCTCGACCTTTCACCCGGAGGTCCCGGGTTCGATTTCCGGTCAGGCACGGCATTTTTCACATACGATACAAATCGTTCATCTCATTCTCTGCAGTAATGCTTAACTGCGGACCTGGAGGTTAAAAAAAAACTACCGGTAATCTACAAAAAATATATGTCAAATCATTTTTGAAATTCTGAAAAAAGATATAGACTAAAAAAATGCACAACGATCGGGAACAAAAGAACAGATAAATTTGTGGATAAGAGCAAAAATGTAAGTTAAATTAAAATTAGTACTTTCTCTGTGAAACATCCGGTAGCACTTGACTATTCAGTAACGGACTGTAGCAACAGACTATTCGTTTGCAAAGTTCCTAAAGGGAATTAGGAATTACTTAGTAATATGCCACTTAATATTTCTGGAAAAAAATTTCGATTAATTTGAAAGTAATTTAATTTCAAATAGAAAAAGCAATAATTTCAAAGTACAAAAATTAATGTACGATTATAAAGAGTTTGCAACAGAAATAAAATGAAAATATAATTATAAGTTCTGCTTACCAACAATTGTAATTAATTACGTTCAAGCGTTTTCGGAAATATTATTTTCCATCTTCAGGGAGATATGATGATCGAATATAAACCAACGCCATGATAAGTAAAATTAATCTAAGAAATAAAATAACTAAAAAATTTAATTAAAATTCCAGTAATTAAAAAAAAACAAATTTTGGTTCATCAGCTCCTGCAATATTGCTAATTTTAATCTCCGTGTAATTCCGCATAACATACACAATCATGGAGAATGCTTTGAGTGGAAATTATCGTAGGGCCACGTTGGAGCATCTTGGATAAAAATAAGAAATCTGTGTTAACTTGGTATGCTTTAAACGCAATGCTTAAATGCAGTGTAATCTTTAAAGGACAACTTTTTCACGTTGATAGTCATAAAAATTTTTTTTTCAAAAAACAGACTGTGCGAAAAAAAATATATTTGCCGAATAGCACTAGAAAGCGTCAATGTTTTCCGACAAAGGCATGTTTAAGCCATTTACATATTTATTCGTGAATTCCTTTATATATTTATCATTTCGTGAATTATACTGAAGTTGCCACTCCCAAATCCATCTATTTAACACGTTCAATAGAGGCCTAACTTCTTAGGTAATTGCAGCGTATTGAAAATGTACAAATTCATTTTTGAAATTTTTTATTTCTTTTAATAAAGGTTATTTTTTGCAACTATTTTTGCCGCCCCAAAATCTGCCTATCTAGGCAAATTCTCAGTTTGTTCGTACCTAGATCTGGGTCTGGTAGCGAAATTAAAATAAATTCTTCCCAAATCAGCTGATCTAGAAGTCGAGAGTTGCAGCATTCAAGTGCTAGTGAAGTCATTTATTTTTAATCGGATTTGAATACTAGATCTTGGATACCCGTGTTCTTTGGTGGTTGGGTATCAATTAACCACACATCTCAGGACTGGTCGAACTGAGAACGTACAAGACTATACACTTCATTTACACTCATACATATCATCCTCATTCATCCTCTGAAGTATTATCTATCTGAACTGTAGTTACCGGAGGCTAAACAGGAAATAAAAAGGTAACAGGATGCTATAAATTGTATACTGATACAGAGTTGAATTTAAGTAGTTGCGATAAGGAAACTTACTCTTATCTTATATTTTCATTCGGACATTTAATTAAATAGCGTTCCTATGTAGTTCAAAATAATTACAATGGGAGTTTAAACAAATAATCACTGGTGGTATTCGATAAAAGCCCAAAAGAAGTTTATTGAAAAGAAAAAAAAAATCTTAATCAATATTACTAGCGCCTCCGGTACATAATGGTAACGTATTGGTGAGTGTAACTGTCGGGAAGGTATATCCAAAAAAAATACTTTGGTTCTTAAGTTAACAATGAAATAAAGTATAGTTTAATTTAGAACATTGAAATCATAACGTTTTCTATTTACATGAATAAATAAATATATACTAGAAAATAATTTTATGGTAATATACTTTTTTTGATTTTGTTATAAATTTTTATTGTTAATATCTAATTATACTTTTACAAAAATAATTGAAATGATTTTTTTTAATAATTAATTATAAGTTATTAGAGATTACCTTGGTAATAAAGTTTTATTGTTACTAACAGTAGATTAATTTAGGTTATATTTAGCACAGTAAAGAATTTATTGCAAGCTGCCATAAATTTAAATTATTAAAACAATGACTGAAATGTCAGCTTGAAGGTAGTAAGTATATAAAATGTAAAAGAGAAATAAAAAGTTCATTATAAAAATGAATTAATACAGATATACAGAACTGAAAAAATTACAGATCTAGGTTATAAGGGTTAACTAAAAATACGGATGACTGTTTTACGTAAAGATATCTTTACATGACAAGACACGGTAAATCTTTGTTTACACAAAGACTGAAAGTTTACGACATAATTTTCCCTATGGAATATCCAGGTGTTACTGATGTTTACATTTACTTTAAAATATTCTATAACTCATACGTGCATTGAATCAATGAAATACAGCCAATTTAATGAAGGATTATAAAAGGTATACTTTCACAATGTTGTATACGTTCTTTTTCACTCACACATACACACACACACACACACAGTCTCTCTCTCTCTCACTCTCTCTCTCTCTCTCTTTATTAAATATATATAATTTCTCTCTCTTTCTATTAAAAATATATAATTTTAAACATATGTCAATATTAGACTGGTAAATAACGTAAATATAATGAAATAATTATGGATTTTTTCGTGTGAATAATTTATAACATAAAGTTAATTAATAATAATATAGATTCGAACTCGAAACTTCCATCTGAAAAATGCGAATTTTTATCTTTCTCCCTAGCTTTCAAAAATACTAACATAACACTAAATTTAATTTAACATCTGTATTAAAAAAAATTATAGCCCAAATTATTACATAACTTTTTGTTACCATGGATCCTTTAAAATGTTGCATATAGAATAGTTCAATTTTTCTTTTTATACTTTTTTCTTTTTTTTTGACTGGTTTATTATTGTTTAATAATGAAACTGTGTTTACATTTTTTTTTGTATCTCAAATTGTATTAACAATCGGTGTCGTAGATTAGAAACTATAAGTAAATATAACGACAATAATAAAGTTTAGTTTCCCTTGAAACACCTTAATTACACTCCATACATCAGTAGTAAATTAAAGGAAGCATTAAATACTGATAAAATTCAGTCAGTAATGAACTAAAACTCATATTAATGTTCGGTAATATGAATAAAACTACTACATAAAAAAAAAAAATAGAATATAGAAAATTAATCATACATTGTAATAAACTTAAGAAGAGACCTCGCCCTGAGTATCACTAATAGGTTCCAAGATCCTACAAATGAACCCGCTTACGGCTTTAAAGCAGTTTATGTGATTGCTAAGTCTTATTTTGTACTTAGTTTCAAATCGACCGACCTCCTCGAGAACACATAGTTACCCTAAATGCACATGAATTTCATTGTTCCGTTCGAACAATGGCGCCTGTGTAATGCATCTCACAAATTTATTCTGGGTCGGTGAATGATCTCTATATTGCTGCTACCCGCCCCCAGAGTTGGATTCCATATATCCAAATCGGTTTTAGAATCACTTCCTAAAATTTAATTGTATTTTTTTTTCCTAAATTAGAACCTTCGATGTTAGACGACGATCTAGATGAATAGGGTAGTTACCACTTCTCATCGCCGGTGTCATGTGTGTCGATTTCGCTTGATTGACCTTTATTTTCCATTTCTTCAACTACTCAGCTAGAAGGTCTAACGTTTGAGGTCGCTTTTTTAGTTTTTATAATAGACCAGGCAGCCATACTTTACCGAATGCTTACTGCTTACTATATGTCTAGAAAGGTAGCTCAACAGAAATTATCTTCTCCAAGCAGTTGGTGACAACACGAATATTCCTACATGTCTGTTCAATGGTCAATAACGACAAATATAACCATCATACCAGCTCTGAAAATAGTTTTTCCAATATTAACTGAAAGATAAAAATGCAGACACACATCGATGAATAAAACTGTTCAAAATGATAGATTGCAGTTGAATAATGGATGTACACATTCTACTGCATATAGATTCTAAAAAAATCACTAGCGCATAAGATAGATTATATTTCCTATTATTATATCTGAAAACAGGATAATTATAGTAATTTTTTTATAATTTAAGGAACAATGGTCTAACCTTCCTTGTAACTTAAAATCAGAAAGTAATGTTGCGATATCATAAAAAATGAAAAATACCTTCGAAAATTCTACACCGTTAAATCTGTTTTCTCTAATTCTAACTCAAAAAGTAAAACAGAGACATTCATTCATATATGTTCATTTAAATGAAACAAACCGTGTAAATGCCATCACACTTGGGAAATCAACCAAGTAATCGTTTTACATAAAGTATAATATTTTTTTCTAGATGCCTTCAATATGACAAATATTTACAAATATTCTTAATCCTTATCTATATTTTCAATATTTAAAGTTAAAATATGAAAATAAACGCAAATCCATTCGAATAAATAAAACAATCTTTCTAAAAATTAAGTTACGCCTACAGATAAACCACAACATTTATCGTGGAATCTCTATCTACAAAGTAATTCCAAAGTGAAGATAAAGAGTAATGTGAAAATTATTATACAACAATTGTAGTTTAAATATAATTAAAATAAAAAAAATATTTATAAAAACTTTAAACATACTTTGATAAATAGAACAACTTCCGAAAATTTCTACTACATATTTCCATAATTTTCTCTTATAAAAAAATCATATCGCAATAACTTAAAATGAAAAATAACTACATATTTTTAACTACCTAATGGTTTAAATATCTTAACTACCTAAAGGTCATTAATGTATTGGAAAAATTTACCCATTTTTCCGTTAAATGTTTAGATAAGGAACCTATAAGATTTGTACTTTGCTGTTCCCTCAACCAATCATGACCAAAATTAAATGGAATTGATGCTCCATGCACAGAAATGATCCAGTCAAGTTTTATCTTAATCGATCCGTGCAAGCTGAAAATATCAAGTTAGAGTATATATTATGTATTTTGATTAAAGTTGTTATAAAACGTTAAGATCTACGAAAAAACTGACATGAAAAATTTGACCCGATTAACATAATTTTTCTTATATAGTATACTACATTTATAGGTATATTGTTGGATTAGTAATAATAGGTTATATACGAGGGTAAGTCAATTATTATCCGCAATTTAGTTATATTTTTGTTTATGTTGGTAGTACTGTCGTGTTGCGTAGATGACGTATGCGTGGTTTAAATGTTGCTATGTCTGCGCAGGTTTGATGCTACTAGGTTAGTTCCATTATCGCTGCCCTGCCATTAACCATGGCTGCTCCGCTTTCTGTTTGCACCACAGAAGGGCAACGTTGAGTGATCCGTGTTTTGTGGTCGGAAGGTGAATCAGGGGCCGAAATTCATCGAAGACTTTCGGTACAGTACGGGAACAGTGTGTTGCCGCAACGGAGTGTCTACGAATGGATTAAAAATTCAAAAATGGTCGCACGAGTGTTACGCACGACGAAGGAGCCGGACGAACGTTTACCGCCACAAATGAGGAAAACATTGAGAGTGCACGTGAGACGGTTTTCTTAGACAGGCGAGTAAACTATTGATGAAGTGGCACATCGTCTGCAAATTAGTCACGGTTCTGCCTACGAAATCATCCACAACAGACTTGGGTTTCATAAAGTCTGTGCAGGATGGGTCCCAAAACAACTCACGCAGTTGCATAAACAAACGCGCTTGGACATCTGCCAAAAACATTTGGATCGCTATGGTAACGAACGGGACATCTTCTTTGACAGAATCATCACCGGTGACGAAACATGGATCCATCATTACGAGCCGGAGAGTAAACGGCACAGTATGGAATGGAAACATTCAAATTTGCCCTGCAAAAAAAAAGTTCAAGACCCAACCGTCCGCAGGAAAACTGATGCTTACGGATTTTTGGTACTCACAAGGTCCAGTACTGGAACATTATGAGGAAAGAGGCACGACAATAAACAGTGCGCGTTACAGTGAGATGCTTAGTGCCAAGTTGAAGCCTGCAATTCGAAGCAAACGCCGAGTACTGCTGTCAAAAGGTGTTGTGTTGTTACACGACAACGCCCGTCCACATACTGCTGTCCACACTGCTGAAACGCTCCAGAAACTCAACTTTGAAGTACTGGCTCATCCTCCATACAGTCCTGATCTTGCCCCTTCTGACTACCACTTGTTTGGTCCACTCCAAGGCATTAAGGGGTTGATTTACCTCGGACGAAACAGTGAAAGAAGCGGTGCATTCCTGTCGTGCAGCTCAACCGAAAACCTTCTTTTATGAGGGCATCAGGAAGCTTGTGCAACGATAGACCAAGTGCAAGGGGACTATGTTGAAAAATGATGTACATGTAAGTTTCCTATTTTATTGCAATAAAATTTATAACTACATTGACTAATAATTGACTTACCCTCGTAATTTTGGTATTTGGTGTATAAAATTATCCAAAAATGAAAATCAGACGGATACAAGTAAAGATATTTTTCTTGGCGATAAGAGTTCTGCTAGTATCAAATATTGACCTAAAATTTAGAATGGAATTATTAATTTGTGTATAATGTTATGCTTAATAGTAATAAAAACGGACAATAGGAAAAACTAGATTTAAAATAAGCCAGGTTCAGATGAGGATCTAGAAAAAAAAATTATTGGAATAAACACTTTCAATTGAGAATATATAAGAGTGGAAGATTAGCAGAGAAAAGAAGGAACAGAAAAATTCATCGAACTAGACACTGACGAGTAACTGCCAAGAAAAAAACAAACTATACAAAATTAAAACGTGTCACAATCTTTCATCACCTGTATTACAGCTTTCTTCTGGGAATAGTATTATAGTTACTTCACTGTTTTACCAGCTAAATTATCAGCTGAAAACAGTGCTTCATTGACGAAAGTTACGTCATTTTTTAATAATTTTTATCTAGATACATTGTTTCTCTTCTCTGACTTTAACTTCTTTCATACAGAGAGCGGTTTTTGTACATCTACCTATATTTAAGTATTTAAAAGAATTAAAACAAAATATCTTTAAAAAAAATTAAGGTTTTCAGTACTTTTTTAAGTGGCGATCTTTTTGAAGTCGGAAAAAAGAAACTAATTTTCGTCAACAAAAAAAAAAATGGAGAATAACATCAAACAAGTCAAACAACTGAGAAACATTATTTTTCTTTTGTTTTGAATTTAAAACATGGAAATTATAACAGTTTGAAAATAATTATGTTTAATGTGTTTTTGAAATGAATTTTATTTTTTAACACGGAAACTTACTATTCGATCGTACTTGATTCAACAAAAATTTTTGTTCATGTTATCTTTACCAGCGACTTGCCGTAAAAGACATAATTTTTATTTTTTTGCTAATTAATTTAAAACTTCAGTATAATATTAATCTATATTCTATCTATCCTCTGGCTTTGGTATAGTGAATTGAAACATTATAAGTAAACAAAATTGTAATAAACTTTTCCAGTGAGGGAAAATTCCCTAATTGACATCTCCTTAAGTCTAATTGTAACTCTATGTAGTTTGTAATCTATTAAACCGTAAAGTAGAAACAATTAAATTATGGGATTCAAGAAAATAGAACAAATAAAACAATTTTTATCAATTTTTTTAAGGCAACGATACAAATTTATTATATTATACATTAACTTACTTTACAAAAATTAATCACCTTATCTCAGTGTATGAAATTAATTTTTCACTAATTAATTCATTTTTAATAAAAAATGAATTAATTAAAATATTTATTAATTCCTGAGCACTTCTTTTCAAAGAAAAATTAATCTCTTTTTTATATTCAACAAAGGTTTAGTTTAAACGATGTAAAACTAAAAAAAAGTGGATATATTTAATTAAAATAAAACAAAAAGTAAATTAAAAATATTGTAACGAAAACACAGAAATATTATACAATACCTACATAATCATATACGTTCTTGAGACCTTACATAATGTAAGCCTAAGTAATATTGCACGAATGCATTAAGAAGTACCACGAAGAGGACTATTTCGAAGTCCAATTATTACGACAGCGATTTTTAAGTCAAGTACATCTGCAGGGAGAAAGAATTCATCTAAACAATGGGTTTCTTCTCTTTGTTTTGTAACTTGACCTCATGCTCCTCTCAAAAAAAAACAAAAGAAAAATCCATATAAATATCGATTTTTGTCAATATGGATTTGCTGGTATACTTTTATGTCCTTTTTACTATTATTATAACGTATTTTTAACTTTAAAATACCTTTTAAATACATTCTATATTTTTCAGGTACCATAAATAAACAACAAAAATATTTCTCTCTAAACATGTAAAACTGATTTAGTATCATAAAAAAACAAAAAGTTGTTTTTTATGTTAATAAAATATGAAGGAATATTTAAGAGCTTATCTCTGCGTAAAAGATTTTTACCATTGTCGTAATTAAATATATTTATAAAAGAAACCCTCGGTTTTAATATATATATTTTTTCTAATTTTCTATGCTGTAAAGATTTAAAAGATAAAAACAAAAATTGATAATAAATATTTTTGTGGAAAACATTTTTTTTTTGAAATTTTAAACAGGGCTTAATCTTCTTAAATAATTTTTATATTAGTTAGAAAATTTTAGAAAAAAATTTTCACGGAATAAAACTAATAATATTTGTAGTTGCTTCTGTATATTATCAAATTAACCAAGTGATATTCCTAAATTCTTCAGGTTTTTAATCTACTGTACTTTTCTGTTATTAGTTTGTGTAATAACTGCATCTCTATAGTTTGATCCATCGTCCATATAGCTTGCCAGTAAATTAGAATATATTTTTTTCAGATCCTAACTACAGAATAACGGCTAGGAAAGAAAGCTGACAAAAAAGCTGTCATACAGTTGTACGACTTTCCCATCACGTGCCTAAAGCCGCGTTCTATAATTGTGGGTTATTTCTGATGCACACCTTACACACCATAAACCTACGACTTAATTTAAAATATTTATTATTTTATTTAAATATAATTTTTTCCGCTTTATTTAATTCAATGATTCTAACTAAAGTGCCCGCGCATCATACATAATTCACGCGTGTGTGGCGGACTAGCGGCGGCGGTTGGCACTAACTAAATTAATGTAATTTCACAACTTACATAGGACAAATTTAGCTTGTGCGGTCGGCAGACGGGTGTAGCCGCAAGGCTTATGGCACCAGGTACCAAGTTAACCAGGCGATTGAGTTCGACTTAGGAGACGACTACAACAGCTGTACGTAACTAAATAAAATAAAATAAATAATATTTAAAGTGTAAAAAAAATAATTTGGTAGGCAACCGTGTAGAATTTCAAATTTCCAGGTCCAAGAGGACGTGACAGGGCGTACTACTGACGCAGTATGCCCACTTAGTAACTTTAGAATATTTTTTTGGTGTGAGGGTGCTATTTCCCTAATCCTGCTTGCGTTCTTTTCAGAGCGGGGTCCGTAATCCGTGGTTTCGTGCCGAGAGTTTTACGTATTGCACCCAATCGACCCAGTAACGGCCAAGAGGTACAAAGAGTGACAGTGGAATAAAGAAGGTACTCAATAAAGAAGGTCTGCTCGCTGCGGGCAATCGTCACTTGAGACAGCGAGTACGTCTCGACCCCAAGGTAGTGAGGCTAGCCTCACTACCTTGAGTTACCCTAGGGGTAACTCTGGCTGTGTTAGAGGACCAGCTGGTAGTTGGGCCTGGACGGAAGAGTTGAGCGGAAATTTCACCGTTCTCCTCGTGTTCGGAGAGTGAGCTTCCAGAGGTTGAGGAAGTAGTTCCCACCCGGGAAGTTAGACGCGACCGAGGATTTTGTGACTGCTCAGGGTAAACCCGGCTGCGGCTCAACAGAGCCTAGATAACCTTCTAGACTTTGTCGAAGGTCCCCGCAGCGTCAGCGCGGGAGCGAAGAGCAGAATATTGCCAAGTTTATGGCATGTTAAGGGTGTTCTGTTTGCTTTGGCAGATGGTTTTGAGAAGTTGCTTCAAGCCCGCGGAGGTCAAGGTACCCGATGCCTGCTCCGAGACAGCAGAAGCGTTATGCTGATGTCAGAGACAAGCGAGAGACTAGTCAAGCCTCGAAGCAGCACGAGGTCATTTTCGTAAATAAGCCTGAGGGGTCTACTAAGACTAGTAGACAACTCAAGGAGGATTTGCAGGTCGCTTTTCGTAGAGACCGGAAAAAGCTCAAGATCAGAGAAATTAAATAAAGAGACCAGCAACGGTCTGGTAGTGGTTTCGAATTTCGAATAATAAGGAGACAGTCCAAGTCATCTCGGAGTCTTCTGAGGTAAAGAAGCTCGAGTCTTGAGGTTAAGGTCGACCCGAAGCGAAAGCCCGGGTCATTGTCTACGACATTGACCGGCAGCTATCCGATGAGGAGGTTCTATCGAGAGGGAGCAGAACGCCGAAATGGATGAGACCGAATTCAGGAAAGAGTGTAGGCTACTCTTCAATACTGGCAGCCGTGATGCCCAGCAGTATCACGACGTTTTTGAACTTGGCGCTGATCTCTTTAAGACGTTTGTGTCTGAGGGTAGGTTGTACGTTGTTCTCAACAAGTACAAGGTGCTTCAAATGCTGTCGTTTTGGTCACAGAGCCAAATTCTGTAAGTATGCATCGGTCTGCACGCATTGTGGCGAGGAAGGTCACAAGCGCGACGACTGTCCGCAGAAAGCCGAGGCTTCGTGTGCGTCAACTGTAAAAGGTTGCGCAAAAAGTGCAAGCATTCGGTCAACAGTAAGGACTGTGGCTATTATTTACGTGCGGTAGAATTGTCTTTCAATTCCTTGTATAATTAGTATCCTTCGTTGAAGCTTGGTATTTGTTCGCAGAGTTAGGAAATTTGTTTTCAACAACGCCCATCGCAAGCTGAGTGATCTGCCAGGTCATTTTGTTGTCTGTTCTGTGAAATCATGATCTATCTCCTCACTGATGCGGAGGGCTGTAGGTTTATTTTTGCGACGCCAAATCGCTTCTTTGGCAACATAATGCTTCGACCGCGGGTTTCTAATGTGGTAAGACTCTGTTAGTAGAGTCGCTTCCGCATCGGACATGAGTGAATCTGTCTTTCACTTTCGCTAGTCCCAGTCTTAGACTGAGTTGCCGTACTTATTGATGGTGTGGACCTAGCAGAGTTTAGATTTCTTTGCGGTTGGTCGAATTGGAGTGCACACTTATTGAGGGGTTAATAAGTTAAATGTTGGTTGCGATCAACCTAGTGAAATTCCGAGCGGTCCTCAAAGTTGGAGATGAAATGGGAGCCTAGAGGTTATACACAGCTCCCGACGGACCAGACCTGAGGTCCTCTGGGACTTAATTTATATTGGCTGCACGCCAATCGCTTAATTTAACGATATGTCGTTGCGGTGATGTAGACTGATGTTTGATATGCTGTCGCGGCATACTTGTTGCATTAGTACGTACTGGGTATAGTTTAGGGCTTTAAAGTGGTGATAGGCGCGGGGTCTTCGATCTTCCGCGTGTAGGCTTCTAGCTTAGTTCCTGAGGGCTACGTGGTAGTATTAGGTGTCTGTTGTCTTCTTCGGAAGGCGAAATTTTACTGGTGCGAAATTACTGATGTAGATATCTTTTGGGGCATCTGCATCTGTGGCATCTCACGAGGCCGGACTGAGCACTGTGGTGGGGGTGCTATTTTGAAAAATTATTTTTGCAAATATGTTTATTTTTACAAGCGTACCTAAGAAAAATATGACCTTAAATAGGCGAATTCTAGAGATACTGAGAGTGACTTTGCTCTGTAGCTCACCCCTTAACCTTTTAAGTTGAAAATTTAATGGTTAATCAATGCTCCATATATATAAGTAATCTGACCGAGGTAATTAAATGTGTGTTAGGCAACATTGAATACATATATACACATATGAAAAAACATAGTAAAAAATGATAAACTATTTTGTACTGTAATTCAAATTTAAACCTAATCATTTAAACAAAGATTTAAAAATATCTTTAATCAAATTTCAACCTAATCATCCCTGTTTCGATTAAATTTTTACAGTTGTTTTCTCAGTCTGTATGTTTTTTCCAGCTGAAAAATCCGTTTAATTGCTTACATAGTGCCATAATGTTTTTAATGTTTTGTTTTTTCCGATAATTTCTAAGAAAAGGAACCCGAATAATGTTCTGACCAAAAAAAAAACGATGACAAATATGCATTATGCATCTTTGTCCTGCCTTAGACGCAATAATCGATAAAATTTCAGCACATATACCTTTATTAACACTATATTTCGGCCACCTGTCGATCAATTTCTAGTGGGTGAATGTTTTTTATTTTGAATTTGGAAAAGAATCGCCGATCGTAGTTTGTAATAGCGAAAATGACGATCGATTTGGTTTATTAAACACTACTAAAAATTAAACATCTAATTCGCTTAAGAATTAATTAAAAATGTCTTATACACATTAAATGTTACTGATAAGATTTCATTCCAAAGGGTCTACGTGTATAGGTAATGTACGCAAACTTAAAAAATTACCTTCGTATAACTGATTTGTTTGGATATTGGATTAACAAGATCTACTATAAGCAGCTAACCATCTGTGTAATTCTGACACAAGTTTATTACAGATTGCAGTTTTATCACGCAAAAAACAAGGATGACTCAGCTAATTATATATTAGAACAGATATTCTTTTTCATTCTTAATAAGTTGATAAGTAAAAAACCTGAAAATATAACAAACATAAAACAAAAACATGTTATATGGGTTTTATCTAATTCATTTCTCACTATTAAGTAGAGTGTACAAAAGATCTTACCGTACAATATCTCCCATATTTTTTATTATACTATCATGAATAATTTAAAGCGTCTAATCTACAGAAGGAATAGTAAAGAGTTGATTTTTTTGAGAGTAATGTTTATTGAGTATCCAATCCCGTTAAAAAAAGAAAGGTATAACTTATACACACTAACCATTTTCACCTAGTAAGATGATGCTAATATAATTAATATGGAGTACATTAAGCACAAAAATAAAAACATTTATTTTTTATACTTCCTATACATTATTCTTGATATTAAAAGAGCCACGAGATTTTCGGAGTTCCTTATCATTCATATCAAGTTACCAGCAATGATTTAGTGATGGCACCTTACAATTAGCCATTAATTATATAAAAAAATTTGTTCGCGTTTTAATTTTGTCTTAAGTTCTAAAGGGGTTTGCACTCTTCATCTTCAAAATTTAATGGAAACAGAATGTGTACCGTAAAAAAAAAACTTTGTAAAAACCATATTTCAGTCCAAAGAAAGTGAACGCGATAACGCTAATTACGATAATTGCTAAATTATTTTAAAGACAGAACATATTTTATGAAAATACTGTCTAAATATGACTGAAATTTTCCTCTGTATTCTTAAACATTTTCTTTTATTAAACCTAAACCATTCGTATTGATTCTATCTATAGATTGCAATATTTATTTAGAAAGATTGATTCTGAATTCAAATATGGTTGTAATATTAAAAAAGCGAGACTTTAAATATATCCTAAATATACGCTAAAAAAAATATTCTGAAATATATTCTTTTACCTTGTAAAAGATTAAAGGAATATAAAGAACGTTGTTAATTGTTATCTAGGAAGAAAATATTTTTTTCGTTTTGTTTTAATTAAATAATATTAAAATATAATCCAGAATGTTTTTTAATATTTTTAAAGGATTGGTATCCGTTTGGCAAAACAAAATTCATTTTAGATTTCATCATAAAACCAACAAATAGGAAAACTAGTGATTGTTTAATTAAATAATGGATATAAATTTCGATTCAAAACACTTAAAAAGTCATTTTGTATTGTGATATATTAAAATAATATTTTTCATTCAAATATATTTAAATAATGAGCGTATAATTTAATTTAATTTAATTAAGATTTAATTTATATACATCTTTGTATAATTCTGTTCCACATTATTTCTTGTTATTTTAGAGTTTCATAAAGGGTTTATCTTCCTCTGAGTTTTGTAGCCGGTATCATGATTCAGTTATCCTTATACATGAACTGTAATATTATAAAATAAATTACAAGCCTTTTCTTTAAATTTATTCATTCAAGTATATTTTAATATCACAAAAGATATATAAGTATCATAAAATGTAAACACCACTCTCATGACAAACAATACACATTCTCGTTACTCATTCTCATTCACGTTACTAATTTGATTTTCTGTTTCTGGTTGGTTTACATTTTTTATCTTATTTTAACTGAATTTATCCAGTTATGGCTGGTCAGTGATGAAAATTTTGTTATTAAGATTTATAATAAGGATGATATTCATGTCCCAAAATAACAATAACAAAGATATCTTAAAACTCGAATTTAAAAGAAAGTTCAATTATATCAGTATACAAGGAAACATTACCTTCCAACAGCTGAATAAAACAAAATAAAACCAGACAAATTTTCTAAACTATTAAGCTATTAAACTATTTGCTTGAACTATTAGGTTTTGAAAACTTAACTACTGATTTTTGTGATTGTTGATTTAGAGTATTCATCTTTCCAATATTTTTTCCGTTTATCTTTAAGGCATCGGCTGGAATGGCCACTAACCTTATTTATATAGTATTAAAATTGCTATAATAAGTAATAGATTCTTATTCCTGTATAAGATCCAAATACATACCCAAACACAGGCATTGCACTTTTGTAAAATGTCATTCCATAAGGAGCTAAGTATATTTTGCAATGACAGATACATAAATATACACACATAAATATCACAGCTATTCCTATACTTTAAAATAAGAAGAAAAATAAATACCATAAATGTTTAAAACTATTATTTGACTGAGCTACCATGTGTATTGACACAAGGTAGCTTTCCTGACATAGTTCGTATCAATATTTATGTTTTTGAATTTTAACAACTTTCTAGTTTCTGTGTACCCAATCCATTATTTTGATGAACTTAGGTATATATATTGTAATTTTATGCAGAGGTTCTGAAAAATAGTTGTAACTAACTATAACCCTAAAGACTGCCAGTGCTTCTATTAGAGGGTAAGGAAATATTCTGTTTTATAACCTTCAACTTTGAAAATCAGTTGTTAAACAACTGATTTGTGACGACGATTTAACCACTGGACCAGCCCGGTCGGTTAACAGATTATATCAACATGAAAAAATACGTATAATTTATAACAGCACAGCAAGAAGCATTATAAAAATAAGTGATTGTCATAAACGTTTAATTTCTTAACTAAATAAACCTGGACATGAAATACATAAAAAGTGTATGTTTAAATATAATTTGTGTACAACAAATTTAATCCAGAAGTATTTCGATATTCTCCCTAATATCATTAGCATAAGAAAAAAATTAATACAAACAGATCCGGAAACGTCTTTTTTAAAACCTGTTTTTTTTTTTTCAAATCAGACTTCAAACGGAAGAGTTATAATAGAAAAGTGAGAACTCTATAACCTCCTTTTATCACTTTTAAACAAGTGATAAATGATAAAAAGTGACACATAATTCTAATAAAAATAAAGCAGGTATTTATAAAATAGAATCTGGGGAGCATAATTGAAAAAGAAAAAACTATTTATGGAATGATGATAAATTATCAAAGCGTTAAAATGCGTTCAGGAAAATTTACGAACATGTAAATGTAATAAATATTTTGATTTTGCTGATAGAAGTATAAAGAGCAAACATATTTTCAAGCATAAAAAATGTCAGTATTAGAAATTTGTAATAATAAATTTTAATGTTCATTTGGGTTCATATTGGGTATTTTTTCAATACCAAATCAGCTACTGACTGTTTAACTATTGTCATCGTTTACCTCGTCACTCATACATCTTCAATAATATTTTCACACAAACTGTCTGCTCGCTTCTCATGCCTTTTTTCTTCTTTAATTACATGTTGAATGAAATTTTTCCAAGCATTTGTATCTACCCTACTAACAAATTTTCTAAATCACTTAATGTTGTATTATTACTCCCAATATAGCCTTTGACTTATTCCTGTATCAATTCTATTGTGTTAAAAATTGCAATGGTATGGAGTAAGACGCAACACAACACAGTTTTTTGATTTGTGATTTCATCTACTCGATATAATGAATATACTTTATTTTAATAATGCGTTTGGAATTTTACCAATTTCAGGCAATGGTACGGCGCATTATCCACTGCTATAACGGATCCTTCAGTAACAATTTCGGCAATTTATTAAAACCACTGCATAAAATTTTCACCATTCATTTCATTGCGATACTCTTGGGAACATCTGGAATACTCATAAACCACCGTTCAATATCCCATTTTCACTTCTTACGTTCGTTACTATTAATATTTTACCTTTTCAATTGGGAGTTTTCACTGCAGTTGACAAACCTTTCATAAAAGCGTCTTTCGTGATCTCTATTTCTTTATCCAATCGCACCTTTTCCTGTACATGTCCCTAGTTTCATTTAGATAATAAATTGTCTTACCCGCTTCAGAAAAATCGCTCTCTTAAATATCCCTAGTCCATGAAATAATGATCGCGTTCAATCAATAAAGGATTATTTTTACGAAAATTCGCTGAAAAAAAGACAATGTAATGTACACTTAGAAACATTCGGCAGTCACTATCGGTATTTGTAATATTTTGTTCAAGTTAGGAATCACGTATTGAAATAATAAGAATGATAACTTATTGAGTTCTGATAACTTTTTTCTGATAACTTTTTGAGTAAAATCGAAAACTTCATTCATACGCTTCCGAGTATTTTTACGACTGACATGTTTACCAACTATTTTGTATTTCTTTATTATGTTAAAAAATGTTCTTTCTGTAACGATTGGTGCACTACTTTGTTTTGAAGCAATGTATCTAGCTGCAGTTTCAGGGTTATCTTGTTTTAAGGTTATATATACATTTTCTGATCTACTTAAGGGTTTTCCCGGTTTATGTTTCACAACGAATTGCTCACTGTTAAAATTCAATTGATACAACATCATAAATTGACGCAACATAGCGTAAATCAAAATTAATGTAAATAACACTGAATAAAACTATTATAAAAATGAAGTAAAAAACTGTATCGTACCGTATGAAGTAACAGAATACACACACTAAAATATCTTATTTCACTGAATTTGATAATGGTGTGAAGCATTACGAAGATGTTATCGTTATAAAACATCAATAATAAAGATTCAACAAAACTTTTATTTGTTTATCATCAGCATGCGCTACGGCGTCAGACAAGTGATAGCTTACAGTACATTATTATACGCATAAAACAATAATTGTTCTTGAAAGTGGGAGTGACAGAATGACTCGATCCTAACTACTGTGATATTACTCATACATGCAGAATTCATATTTATATCTGCTGCACCGTTTGGTGAAATAAACGGTGCAGCTATTTGAAACAAACTTTAAGGTTAAACAGTAAAGTAAAGTTTTGTAGTAAAGTTTAACAGCGATTGAATGATAAAATTAATACTTTTAATTTTAAAATATCAAATAATTGCACTAGAAACATATTAGCAAAGCAAAAATTTCACTAATACCAACATGTTATAAAAACACAGAATTTCAATTAATCTAATTTACGGCTTTGTGAACTTGAGAAATTTTGAAATCTATTCCCTATCAAATGAAGGTTCATTTTGATAACAAACTGTACATAGTAATTAAAAACAAAATACATCATTATATTACGAATAAAATTGTATTTGTACAAATATTCGCTGGACCATCGTATTCTCTCTTACAGCACGGAACTTAAAATTTCAAACTCATACAGAGCAGTTTTATCGCCTTGAAAATTAGCATAACACTGAAACTAAGATATAGTTTGACTTATTCATAGCACACATATCAAAAACTTTGAAGCGTCTTTTTTACATCGTCTTTTCTCTATTTAGAACAATAAATATGACGTAATGCGGTTTCGCCACTTGTAAGACCGTTTTTATTATCCAAGACAAATCCACTATCATCTCCAATTGTATATTATATTTTCAAAAAATCCATTTGGAATTTTCCAGTATCTTTTCACTAGGAAAAGGTAGTACGTATTTTAATGAAACGTCTAATTTTTTTTTGATCCGATTTACTTTAATAACATCGATTTTGTACCGTATTTCCTCAAAGGAAAATGCGGGTTCATTTTCTATGAGCCTCCACCAATCTGGTTTTTCCAGTTTTATCATCGGCTTTACTTCAGTGTAAACAAATTTTCTCTCTGGTAATGTGCGGACATCGTGTCGATAAATTGAAATTCGTATTTTGTCATAAGTAATTTAGCTCTTAGAAGCATATTGCAGGTGAATATTATGCTGATCATATGTAAGAATATCATCAAACATGGGTTCATCTTTTACACTGAGTACTTCCCTCGTGAACGACAGTCAAAGTCAAAGACTGAAGAAATATTTTCTTACATGATGTAAACAGTTTGAATCCCAATCCACTAATGATACAGTCGTTATCCTCTTTATTTCTATTCCATATTACCTTTTCTTTGTCTGTTTAGCCTCCGGAAGCACCGTCAGGTATTACTTCAGAGGATGAATGAGGATGATACGTATGAGTATAAATGAAGTATAGTCTTGTACAGTCTCAGGTCGACCATTCCTGAGATGTGTGGTTAATTGAAACCCAACCACTAAAGAAAACCGATATCCACGATCTTGTATTCTATTCCATATTACCTGGTGTTTGTCTTATTCACAAAACATACATTTTATCACTCTGTTAATTAACGTTTTAGAAAATGTTTTATTGAAGAATGATTTAAATGACGGGTTAAATTTACATCTTAAAAACCTCTCATTTCTTATTTAATTTTTTTTCATATTTTGTTTAAAAATCAAGAAAAAACCATAAAATAAGAAGGAGTATTACATAAATATGAAAGTTTATTTAGAAATTACTAAATCAAATTAATTTGAAAAAATGTTTTTCATAATTAATTTAATTATTTTATAATTAATTTATTTTTATTTTTTTGTATTAAGGGGATCCCAGTCAGTTATGGTATTTTTCATATGCTATAAATATATACACCTTACTGAATTAATCTTTTTTTTTTAATTATATTACGTGCAACGATGGCTGTTAGTACGATGTGTCATTTTTTCCTTTTTTAAGTTTTATTCTAATTAGCAAGTTAAAAAAAAAAAATATTATAATGCGAATTATAAAAACGTTTTGAACAATAATATAGTTATTTATTTTTATTTAACTCGTGTGCATTTCAATGATAGTCTTTAAAGTGAAACTGCATTAAATAAAAAAAATAAACCTTAAAAATTATTACCATATCAACATAAATTAATGGGAAACTACTTTCACAGTTTCACGTTATTTAATTTCCCTAAAGAAAAACAAGAGTTTTCCTATTAAAGATTCGAGTAGAGTAGTGGCTCTTTCAGATAATTAAATGTTACTACTATCAAGTCTTTGAATATTCATACTATTATTTTCTTTCACGCAAGAAATAATTTAAATTTTAAATGTTTTTGAATTGAATTTTTTTTAAATAATTTAAGTTAAAACTTAAAAATTTTATAAAATATTTTTTTTTATAAATGTATGATAATTTTATAGCATTTATAATATGTATTATCATTTTATTATGAAAGTTAGCTGTCGTAATTACAGGAATAAACAAGATTCTCATGTGAATACATTATTATTTAAAAACTCAGTTTTCAGTTTTTATATAATATTAATTGGATAAACCAGTTTTTATGAACTCATTTAACTTAAATAAGTACTTTAAATATTTACTAATTTTATAAATCATAAATTTATAATTTTATACTTTTTATATATTGACATTAAACTTATAATTACTCGTATAGTTTTGTTCTATTTCATTAATCTTTTACTTAGTTTTCTGATCAGGGTTTTTATATGGTTTTCCGTAATCCTTTTAAACAAATGCTGTTAGTATATACCTATGCACCTAATGTGGGTAATAATTTATGGATTTATTTTGGTATATGATTGATCTATTTTATGATAACACGCATGGTTGTTCACTCACTATCAATAAAAGAAAAAATAAATAAATAAAATAATTGTAAGATTATTTTTGTTTTTGTCCTCATGGCCATTCTGATATAGCTAATATAATTTGCAATCATTCTATTATTTAGTTATTAAAAATATAAAAGTAAATTATTTGTTTGTTGAATAATTTAGTACGTGAAAGTGAGAATATATGAATATTCACGGGTTTAATCATTCATATATACTTATATTTCCAGTTATCTAGATTTAGGATAATCAGTAAATTTAGGAAGTGAAGGCAATATTGTATTGGGTTGGAAGGGATGAAGTTGAACAAGGGTTGGATAAGGGTACGCAAAAGTTGTTAGGTTTGTAGTAAGGGGAATAGTTATTTATTGCTGTAAGCTGAGAAGTAGGAAACTTGGCCGAATCATCCTTCGCGGTTTCACGTTATTTAATTTCCCTAAAGAGAAACAAGATTTTCCCCGTTAGAGATACGAGTATAGTGGCTCTTTCAGACCATCAAGTGATACCCTATGTCCCATACTTCGTGCCTCGTACTATGTCGAGAGCTGGTGCTACCCTCGGGGCATAATTAACACAGTACGATCCTCACGCCAACATATAACTCCCCTATAACATTTTCTCTCGCGCTCTTTTGCTCTCTCTCTCTCTCTCTCTCTCTTTCTCTCTCTCTCTCTCTCTCTCTCTCTCTCTCTCATATATATATATATATATATATCTACTTCAAGTAACGGAGAGGAAAGGAAAACGTGTGTACTGAAAAAACTACAATTTTCTACCCACCACTCAGCTTACTAACAGTAAATGAAAAACATTTTAATTAATTTATTTGGCTTCCAAAATAATTCGACTGGAAGGATAAAATTGAAGGAAAAAGTTATCTAAAATTAAATTATACCGAATCTAATAAAAAATGTCTAAATAAAATCTATTATTTTATTTCTATTAATCTCATCTTTGATATTTTTCAATGACAGTTAAATATCATTACACTAATTAAATATATAAAAAAAATTATACAAATCGAATACATTCTGTTTACTATTAATATTAATTCCATAATCCGAAAAACGTGTTTTCAATTAATATAAAATATAATTTTAAAAATACGGTTTGGCTTTCACGCTATTTGACTATTCTGTCTTATCTTTTCTCAGACAATTTTATTTTATTTGAACTTTGAACATTTTATATTTCAATTACCTCTCTGAATTACTTTACTTTACAAGCAGACCATGCGAAAATTTTGCAATTTAAATTCTATAAAAATAAAAACAAATTGTGTTTACTGCAGTAATAAAGTATTTCTAAACACAGGAAAAGTACAACGATTTATTTGTTACAGTAACAGACTGTACAGAATATTAGAAAAGAGGAAAAATACAGCTGATATAAAACGTTAGTACTGATTCTGGTTGTATCATAGCGACCAAATGGTGGCGCGTTGGGGGCGATTGAACGCATCAAAAGGCCAATGAAAGAGATTTGAATTTTAACTAACTTTTTTGCACTTCCCTCTCCAGCAATACCTCATTTATGGGGATTTGTGCTGATTGTGTCTGATTGTGAATGGTGCAAAAACCCTTGTCTTCCCTTAGTAAATTATACATAAAGAGATTTTATTCTTACCTTATTGATCTATTAATTGTTAATCCCATTTTTCGTTTTCTTTTGTATTTAAATCTATTAAGTTCCCCTCTAACAAATTTAACTAAGAAGTTTTGTAAACGTAAAATACTAAAAACACTATTTTTTTTCAAAATTCTTCATAAAATACATCATAAATTTTTGAATATCGATTCAAATATTTCCCTAAGTAGAGACAACGCATTCTTTTTCTACACAAATACTGCATTGATAATTCGATTATTTCTTTATGTATAGAAAAGATGCCAGATGAAAAATTATTTTTGGGAACAGCTTATTTATAGCTAAAAAAAATACTACGACCTATGTACAAAACAGATACTATTACTCTTGCAAATATAAAATACATAAAGTACATATTTTTTATTTGGCAGAAGACACACGTGTAACCAGTCATAGATACTTTTTCTGAGTGTAATGATGATTGCATATATAATCCTTAAAATAAAATTAATAGAAAGAAGAGATCAGTTGTAGCACTGAGTATCATTTGCGTTTCGAAACAGAAAGAGGTAACGTATTGACAAATAATCTAAGCTAAGTTTAATAGCAAAATTCCGTTAATTAATCGAATAATTTTGGTAAAATTGCTATTTTAATTGATAAATTATAAGTTAAATATTTCCTATTATTTTTACTAACCATGAACTTTAGAAACGTGTTCATGAAAAAAATTAAAGATTTAATCTTTACAGCTTTTAATTATATGAATGTACGCCAACCTCCTTGGCGCAAGTGGTAGCATCTCAGGCTTTCATCCGGAGGTTCCGAGTTCGAATTCCAATCAGGCATGGCATTTTCACAATCTACAAAAATCATCTTTCTTTGAAGCAGTACCTAGAGGTAGTCACGGAGGTTAAAAAATAAATTTATGTATATTATATGAATGAATGGAATTTGACTTGAATATTTTTTTTTAGATATTTAATAAGTCACTAATTTAAAGATAATTTGTCTTAATTTAATCTACAATTATTTTTAATTTTTTTAAACAATTTATTGAAAAAATAATATTAAATTAAAATGTAATATTTATTGTCTGATTCAATTCCAGATTAAGACTTGAAAAAGTAATGATAAAACTTAAAATATTAGTCGAGAGTAAACATGTGAAATAGCAAATGAGACAAGTTATACTTAATTTATACGACGGTTTAACTGTTCATATAAAAAGAAGTTTATTAGTCTGATCTTCTGAGAAGCTTACAGTCCTTCTGTGGATCGATTATTTCTTTCCTTAACCTCTTTCGTTTCATGATCCCTACTTTCATGTATAGATATGGCAGTAATTAAGCCAGCAGCCATACTGGTTTCGTTTGTAAGGGGGAGAGACCGTAACCGATGAAATAGTTACGTCCTTAAGAGAAGTTAAAAAGGTAGCCATTCTGAGTCCAGGCTTGTTCAGGGATTTCGTTTTATGACCAGGATTTCCAAACAAGTCAAACTAGCAGCTTTGGTGCCTATTGGGTAAATTTGTGCTTCTTACACTTCATATGATCAAACATACTAAAATAATTTAATTAAAATCAATAGAATCTATGATTATAATCAATTGAAAACACATTCCCTACTCATCATATATATATATATATATATCAGCAAAAATCATAAATACATATTTAATTCATGTAATTCCAAATATAATACGCGATTTCACTTAAAAATTTTAATTTAGTACATAATGAAATTATTTGTATTTTTCTCTTAATTAGAATTTAAAGTACTCTCTTTGGTACATGAGTATAAAAATTCTGTCAAGAATGATTGGCTTTCCCTACATGTACGTAAATGCATTTAGAAATACCTCGAACATAGTCGAATGTAAAATTTATTAGAAAAAATAATGTGAATGTGATTTTTTTTTATATTCCCAAAAAAAGAAAGAAAAGACTTCTTTCCTTCCCTGATAGAAACACTAGCGAAATAGTCAGAAGACTAGTCTTGTCGAACAGATCAACCAAAAATAGAATTGTCTCAGAACATTATTAAAAAACCTCAAAAGTAGCCCATGCCACAACAGCTACAAGTCACACAATTATTAAAAAACTGATTTTTTTATTAAATTCACCAGAAGCTGATAAAACTATCTACATTCTTATTTCTATCGCCTAGCTTTACCCTTAGATCAACCTTTTATTTTTATTTTTTCCATCTTTCTGGGACTCGGCGTCGAATTTGAAAGGGTCTGAAGTCTCCTATTTAATTGGTAATGTGACCTGGCAATGGCGTGTGAGACTCCATGATGTGATCGGGTGGGACTGCGGGGTTTGTCCCTGGCTCCTGCGTCATGGAATGAGGTTACGTTCCCCTTGTAAGGTGAACTAATTTGTTCGACTTATTGGGTGTAGGTCTGAATTTCTATGTTAGGTAAAACATAATTTTGATTGGTATGAATGTAGCACTGATCTGACTCACAACTCGTTCGTTTCTGAAACATTCACAGTCACAAACGGTTTGTCAAATTTAGACTAGGCGCGGGGTCCGTGCTTCCACGGTCTCGGTTAGTTAGTTTGAGGGAATCATGTTAGGTTGAATGTGAAGATGTCAATTTGAGGCCTGCGTGAAGACAAAATTTGATTTACTGATGTAAATGTCTGCTTAGGTATTTACATCAGTGGCATCCCGACCGAGGCCTAGCTGATGACTGTGAGATGTAATCAGTTAGAGGCTCTAAACACAACCTCTTGTAAAGCTCCTCAGGGCTCAAAACGGAGGAGGTGTGTGGCGACCGGTAACGTCACAAGGTGGGTGTCTTCCCCTACGGGGTTGGGATATATTAAAATTCATAAAAATTAAGTTTTAAAGAGGTATTTTAAAAAACAATTTTTATTTCTTGAACGCCTATATCTAAATTATATTTTTTTATTTAAAAATCAATCACGAATAAATTATCACTCCAACCGTTGTAATATTATAACAATGCCAGACCTCTTCAACTCCTAGACGATTCTTTTTTTTTTAATGGTTTTCTTGTGTTCGAAATCCTGTATAGGTCAAATTTAATAATTGAAATTTGACACACTTCCCATTATCCAATCAAACTGAAATTTTGCACACGGCTTTGGTTCTGATGACAATATAATATAAGCATATTTAAATAAAATCGTTCTAAAGCCAATCTTTTTCTTTTTCTGTTTAGCCTCCGGAACCACTGTAAGGTATTACTACAGAGGATGATCGAGAGTATGTATGAATCTGAATACAGTTTACGTCGTCTTGTACAGTCTCAGGTCGACCATTCCTGAGATGTGTGTGGTTAATTGAAACCCAATCATTAAAGAACAACGGTATCCATGGATCTAGTATTCAAATTCTAAATCCAATCTGGCGGACATTATTTAATATCGTTCTAAATCCAACATGGTGGACATTGTAAAAACATATTTCTTTGCTTACATACGGATAACAAATCATATGTTTCGGGTCTGTTGTGGTAGCGAAACGACTTTGTTACGATAACAACATGTATTTGTTACTATAACCTATCGTTACTGTTATCTTATTTGGTTACGACGACGACCGATTTGTTATCGTAAGTAAATTAATTTTGTTGCTATAACAAAATCATTTGTCATCCCGTCTTTTGTTATTTTAACAAAATCATTTTTTTGTTTGAGTATAGTAAAGATTCTCATGGGAACAAAAAGTGAAACTTATCAATACAAAACAATTCTATTCTACAAAATATTCTATTATTATGTGTAATCATTTTAATTTTTGCTCATAATTTTTCTATTATGGATTCACACAGAAGAACTATTTGAATTCTTTAGTAATATTTTATGAGCGCACAATGGTTTTTTTTATACAAATGTTGAAAATTTTTTGATTATCTTATCACTAAAAAATTATTTTATAATTTTTAGAGCAATTTCGTTTTAAAAGAAAACCATTGTTTAAATTGTTTTTTAAATTTTTTTTTTTAATTAATAAAATAAATCTTTTTCATATATGTATTGTGAACTTTATTGATTTTGGGATATGATGGGGCACCCACAAAACATATATAATTTTGTAGGAAGAGTTCTTTATTAGGCATCAAAATTATCACAAAGAGAATTGTTCAAACATTTGTTAGAAGCTTTTGAAATGTTATAAAGATGAAGGAAGTCTTTTTCAACCTATTAAAAACTCATTTCTGGAGCGGATAATAAATGTTTTATAAGGTATGAATATATAACTTTGAATCCAAAATTGAACAATTAGAAAGTTTAGTCTGAAACCATTCAACTCTTCAGCAAAAAAAAAAAAAAATCCAAAATTACTAGTTAGTAGGAAAGTTAAAGATGATATTAAGTTTCCTTATTCACTTCACACCAAAGAGTGAACCAATGAAAACTTCCATGAGTTACTGCAATCACTAAAGGCAAAAATCAGGTGGTTCCAATTGTGTGATTTTGTTTTAGGAAATTGTTTTGAAATGGGGCAGGGATGCTGCTTGTCACCAACACTGTTTAGTATTAATATATATCTGAACAAAGTAACAACTCCCTGTTGTAACAGATACTGTCTGAATGAGAAACAGGAAAAAAGATCAGTGGAAGAAGAATAGACGACTGTCTATGTTTTGTTGATAACAGCAATACTGGCAGAGAGTCCAAGTAAATTAAATAAAAAGCTTGAATACTTAAATGAAACTTGTTAAAGTTGGGGTGTGAGAATCAACAAAAAGAAGACAATATGTATGGTATCAGGTGGAAAAGAGAAGAGGATTGAGATTAAGGCAGGAAATGAAGTTATATAGCAGGTAAAGAAATTTCAGTACATAAGGAGCTTTATTACTTATCACCTGACTTACACAGTAGAAATTAAAACAAGAATATCAAGAAGTAAGTAGATATCTGATAAGAAGGGAAGACTGCTGCATGGAAAGTAAATTTAACCATTAAAGAAGAAGTTAATGAGATTATATTTGGTGTGTAATGTTCTATGGAGCTGAGACATGGATGATGAGAAAGGCAGACAGAAAATGAATTGAAGGAGTAGAGATGTAGGAGAGGATCAGGATGATAAATGTCAAATGGCAAGACCAGGTAATAAATGAAGAATTATTAAGGAGATTCAGAGAGAATGGAAAAAAACTAAATGTTACTGAATACAGGAAACTGAATATAGGGATTGAATATAAGGAACGACTAAGACATTGCATTAAAAGGTGTTTTTATTTGTGGATGTAGTAGAAGGCTTAGTGAATGGAAGGAAAGAAGAGATTTCAGCAGTTGATGGATGGGATTACAGAACAAGGAAAATATGCTGAAACAAAGAGGTTAGCAAAGGAAAGAATAAGGTGAAGAGCAGCAGCCGTGACAAAGCCTAATGACAGAACACTATAAATGAACACACCGGGTTGGTCTAGTAGTGAACGCGTCTTCTCAAATCAGCTGATTTGGAAGTCGAAAGTTCCAGAGTTCAAGTCCTAGTAAAGCCAGTTATTTTTACACGGATTTGAATACTAAATCGTGGATACCGGTGTTCTTTGGTGGTTGGGTTTCAATTAACCACACATCTCAGAAAAGGTCGACCTGAGAATGTACAAGACTACACTTCATTTACATTCATACATATCATCCTCATTCATCCTCTGAAGAATTATCTAAACGGTAGTTACCGGAGGCTAAACAGGAAAAAGAAAGAAAGAACACTATGAATGAATTGAAATAGTGTTAGTCTATCTAAAATGCTCATCCAAGCTAGTTTTATTGGCCTTTCTCCCAGTAAAATATAATAAAGAGTTATGTGCATTCTTCAGTATTAAGTAAGGGGTTCTGCAGACTCAGTTTTGAGACCTGTCTTATACAGTTTCTTCACTGCTGACTGCTGGCTGTAGATGACAACCCAACTGTGGCTTCAACTTATTTTTATCTGAATTACAACTAATCAATAGGTGTTTTGGCACATAGAAGTTAAGGTTAATCAAATTAAGTTAAGCCATATGACATTTACAATGAGGATGGGGACTTCCCACTGGTCCACCTTGATGATATTTTAACCCTGCATATTGAAAGTATAAGGTATCTGGGTCTTCATCTTGATCATTATTTGACATGGAAGGTTCATGTGAGGAAGAAGAGAAATAAATTTAACATGAAGTTGAGGGAGTGACTGGTTGCTAGACAGAAAGTCTGAGTTATCTTTGTCTAATAAACTACTTTTATACTCAGCAACTTTGAAACAAATATGGATATATGGCATCCAACTATTTGGCACTGTAAGAAAGACAATCGTTGAAATCATACAGCAGTTTCAGAAAAAAATAGTGAGATGTATAGCTGAGACATAGTGGTTTGCTAAAACAGTGAAATCCATGAATATTTGGGTCTTCAGTACATCAAGGAGGAAATATGTTTCAGTTTGAATAATGAATTTTGGCTAAATGACGACGTTAACCACTAGACCATAAACCTCCTACATAGTAGGTTGTTAGAAGAGTTAAGTTGTTACACATTCTGAACCTTATAACTTTATAGTATAATTTTACCCACTGAATGTTGTGCAATTATGAAACCTTCATTTCCTTCCTCTATAATTCTGTTCTTGATTTATTCTTTAATTTTTCTTTATCTACTAAGTGTTTAATCAATCAAATTTTTATGATTATTATTGTTTACTACTTTACAACTGATAGTAATATGTTCTACAGTCTACACTCATAAGTTCTATATAGTGCTAATATTTAATTTTTGAAGAATTTCAATGGGATTCCTTTTTAGAGGAATATGTTTTTTGAAAAAAGATTTTAATATTTGACGTGTTTTAATTATATTTTTATACATTGAAATATAATTTTCCTAGTACTGCATTATTCCTAAAACAAATTTTTATCAACTGCACATCCAACAATAGCAAAAAAAAAATTATAAGGTTTAATGTAACATAAAAGGAAAACATTTTGTTTTCTAGACAAATGCCATAATTTCTTATAACCAAAATAATTAAAATAATTATCTACTTACAAACTCTGCTAATTTTTATTTGTTAGTAAATATTACTAATAATGAAATATAAATGTAGCTAAAAGGTAGGAAAATAAGCACTTTAATTTGTGCTCTAATAAGGTTTATTCAGTAACAAGAAAATATAACTAAATTTGGTTTAGTATAAATAAACATAGTTAAACAGATATAAGATATGGTAAAAATTGTTAAATTAAAAACTAAACTTTCACGTATGAACAGATAGCAAACAGTAATTAAAAAATATTTTTAAGAAATATCAGCTTAATAAAACGTTTTGTTTATTCTTTTAATTGTTACTCAATAAACGAATATCGTATCGACGGATGACTTGAGTTGGTAAAAGAAACTCCACCAATGTATTCAAATTTCCAGTTTACGTTAGATTTTCTCAGTATATACACTAAGAGATTTAAAATTAGATGGAAATTCTTTGCAAAGTTCTTAATGACATTAATATAAGCAAAACAGTTATATGCCTAGAAATGGTTTGTTTTCGAATTCTAGATAAGATATTTTGCCCATTTTTTTAAACTGAGAGTATTAAAAAAAATCTTTGAACTAAATTAAGATGAACATCGAAAAAAATAAGTGAAAAGCCAAACAAGCCGGCGTTAAAGAAAATATATTTTTAGGTTTGGCGTAAATTAAAATATCGATTAAGGAACATTTTTAATAAAATTTATATAGAACTAGTCAGGGGTTCTCCGGACAATCCCGGGGCCGGTGGTCGACCCCGGGGCTCCCAACGGTCTTGGCGGGCAGTCCAAACCTCTTCGGGGCATTTTGGGGCTCCTGAGAGACCTCCCAAGCCAGTCACCCGACCAGTTTACTCACCCGACCAGGTATTAACACTTACAGAAAACTGAAAAAAAGTCAGAACAATAATAACTAAGGTAACTAAAGTACATTGACGTTTGACGAGGAAAACTTCCCAACCTATTTTAGTTGCCGTGGTGACAGAAATATAATAATGTAATGAATTAAATGGATTATTTTTTTTTCTTTGATGAATATATTTAATTCACAACTTCACCCCGAAGGTGGCTAAGGCTCCGATCTTTGGTTTAAAAACTTCCCTGGGATAAATGTATACTGCATATTTAAAAGCAATCGGTGTTTGGTTCTCGCGTTATGGGAAAAAATAAATCAAATAACAAATTTTCGCGTTTTTATATAAGATTTGATTCTGAGAAAATTTTTATAGATTAAACGAAGTTAATAGAAAACGAATACAAGTTTTTTTTAGTAATAGCTAAAGCTTCGTCTTTCAAGGATGAATGTAGATAGTGCAATTTTTGTAAATTACTTAAATCGTTTCTATTATGTACTAAATTGCTAAATGAATTATAATAATGTTGCCAGTCAAGAACATTACCTCTGAAGAATGGTAATTTAATTGGTTGTAGTTGTGTTTGTTTAGTTGCTATAACTAATTTCCTTTTTGATCAAATCCAGTTTGCTTGATATTATTATTTATCAAACATTGTAACTTATACTCAAAACTGCATAAATTATCTTCAACTTGTACACGATCTACACAAATATCGTTATCATCTTCCACTTCAAGTTGCATTTGAATGGTATATTTACTTTGCAACTCAAGAAGGTTTCTTAGTTTAATTCGTAAAACATGACTATCAGTTAGAGAGATATTTTCCAATGAATGTACCGATTCTTGTTAGAGAGGATTTAATTGATCCTCTCTGTCTTACTAATTGTTATTTGTTCATCATAAAATTAGTAATCTTAATTAAAAATGTTAAATATATGATATGAATTAAATAAGAAATTGTTAAATGAGATTACTTAATGGTAATGAAGAAATAAGTTGTTATAGGTTGATTTCAACTTGAATAGTTGGCGACTTGAATAAATCCTTTTTTGATTAACCATAAATTAACATATTGAAGATTTGTAAAATATAACCTGGATTGTCTTTGAATTGAAGATTTCCACAATTTTAAGAAATTCACTTCTAACTCAAAACAAATCAGAAAACTTTTAATAAATTTTATTTATAATATATAAATAAAATGTATATAGAATAATTCAGAAATTTATTAAACTGCAAACCCCCAAAAAATCAATTTAAATTTTGAATATAAAACCTCACAAAACGAAAACTCCATACTACCAAATTTTGAAGAAACAAATGAAAGTATAAAATCATTGAAAAACAATAAAGGTGCTGGTGAGGACTGGATAACGGCGGAATTGTAGAAATTCGTCAATGAAGAGTTTCTTGCGAAAACAGTGCAACTTTTTGGAAGTATTTGGTAGGAAGAAAATATTCCTGAAAATTGGAGAACTGCATCCATCGTCTTCACAAGAAATATGTGAATAATTACAGAGGGATCTCCCTCTAACCATTAGCATACAAAATTTTCTACTATTACACAGATAAGAAATTAAAATTGTTCAAAAGTTAGGTGAGTTTCAAGCAGACTTAAAAAGGGGTAGCTCATGTTCAGAACAGATTTTTAGTTTGAAATTAATCATTAAAAATCACATTTTAAGATCAAAACCAATGTTCATAACGTTTGTTAATTTTCAAAAAGCCTATGATTCTATAGATATGTAAACTCTTAAAATTATAAATTTAATAAAACTAATTCTAACAAACCGATTCTCAAAAATAAAAGTTTTAGGCGAAATCAGTGATTCTTTCAAAATTAAAACAGATTTGAGATAAGCTGATGCCTTTCTCCTATACTTCTTAACCTAGTATTAGATAAAATAATGAATACATTTTGGTAAGCAACCACACTGTTTTTGAAATCTAGGCAGGAAAGAGAAATAAGAAAAAAGTTGTTAGTTTTTGCAGATAATTTGGCTTTACAGGCGAATTCAGAAAAAGAGGCAATTTTTCAAGTTGAGGATTTTAAAATAATTGTCCAAAAAGCTTGTTTACAAAATTTCCTTTTTTCTAAAACAGAAATAGTGACAAATTCTAAAGAAAACAAGAAATAGTTAGAAACAAAATTTGGAAAAATGAAATACACGGATAAATTTAAATACCTAGGCAAAATAATAACTTCGAGTGGTTTGGATAAGAAGGCTTTTGAAAGCAACAGCAAAAATGTAATTTTTGAGAAATTGAAATTTTTAACTACAAATATGTGTAACAATAAAAATATACAAAATTTTGACACTATAATAAAGTACTGAAACAAGTAATCCTCTATGGAACAGAAACCTCCAATATAAGAAATCTAGAATACTTTTAAATACTGAAAGGAAAATTTTAAGAACAATCCAAGAGAAACGAAAGACGGATACAAAATGAAGTTAAATAAAAGAATATATAAAATAAAAGAAGAAATATGAAAAAAAACTTTTGAAGGTTTAGAAACCTCAATCCGAAAAAGAAGATTAAATTTTGTGGAAAATATCATTCGAATGAATTCAGATAGTTTGAACAAAACACTTTTTGATAAATTATGGAAATATACAATTCCATTCCTTCTTTTAAAACAAGTAAAGGAAGACTTAAATAAAGCAAATGTAGAAATAAAAGGCTGTCAAAAACATTTAGAGAAAAAATCTGTAGAATAGTGGTTCTTGTCAATGCAAAAAATAAAAGAGAGCGCATGTGCTGGACAGAACGAAAAGCACAGCATAGTGAAGAGAAGAGGGAAAAATCACAACAGAAGTAATTGAAACGATACTTGCGTGGTCCTCTGCAGGCCTGTTTGAAAAAAGATAGTATGTTACTAAGATATCGAAGAATGCATTAATACTCATTAATAAATGACAAAACTACTTAATTTTAACACTTTAATTTTACATTTTAAAATAGTTTATATGTAAATAAAATGCGAGGTGAAAGTTACACTAAACGAAAAGCAGTTCTATTTCAGAAAGTGTATGTTTACAATAGAGATAACTTAGCCCTCAAATTAGTCGTAGGTCATTCAATGAAATAACTAAGGTTAAACATTTATTGAAATAAAATAAATAAAAGAAAAAAAAGGACCGCTGACATAAAATTCATTCTCATTTTTTACGTACAATTCAGTTTTTAAACTATCACGTTATAGGTAATAGACTAGCCATAAAATTTATTTACTTTATTTATATTATACCAAGTTACATAGTAAAAGCACAGTGACATGAAGTCAAGAGTACTCTGCCGAGATGGTGTAAATGTACAAGTAAATGTTCTGATTTTGCAATGATGAGTTTAACCTCTAAACTAACCCGGCGGATTATATTACGCGTACAAGAGGCTATACTGTAAAATGTTTTCTCTCAGCTAGGACTATTCACAGCAGTTAAGTTATACTATTTTTTTTTTCATTATTATTTTATTTTACAAACTTAAGAATAGCTTTTTCTTAGCTTTGTTTTTATTGTTAATTTTTGTTTAATTATATCTATATATCTAATAGCGACGATTTTCTTTTAATTATCGAAATTTGCAGCATCTAATTAAAAATCTTAATTTTATATAAATGGAGTTTATATTTTTATTTTTCTATATTAATCAAAGGGAAGCTGAAAAATAATTTTATTTATTTACAATTTAGAAATCTGAAAAGATTTCATAAGAAATATGGAATAAAATGTTAAAATAATTTAAAAAAATTATAATGAAATTTAAACAAAAGTTCACATATACTACATTTAAACAATCAGGTTGGTTAATAAAAATTAAGATACAACAAAATGAAAATTGATTGATAAAAGGAAGACTAGAATATAATATTTATTTCCGCTCTATTTTCATATGGAAAATTTAATCAAGGAAAGAAGTAAAAACCTGAGAGCTTTGTAATTATAATAAGGGAATAAAATAAAAATGTTAAAATTTGTTAATTATATTTTCCTTTCAGCGAAAATTACAAAATGATAATTTTATGGAATCACTGTTGGAAGGAAACATTAATTTCAAAATGAAGTAGCAATAAAACAAACGTAATTAATTGTGACAGAAAAACGAATATAATACGACAAATATTAAGGTTAAAGTATATAAGTAAAATTAATGAAGATGGATAAGTATAAAAGATATTAAGATTAAATTAAAACAAGTGAGAACGGCTTTAATGGAGAGAATGTATCAGCTGGTAATATTGAGTATAGATGTATAAATCAAAAATACATAAAAAATATTTAACACATAATCATTGTACTACTTAATATGAGAACGTGCATAAAAAGGAAAAAAAACGTCTTTACGAATAAAGGAAAATATTTTTTTTTTTCACAGGTGGTAACTTCAAAAGGATTTTTACTTCCCCTTGTACGAAGTAAAGCAAGAACTATGATTGCGAAAAATTTCGGTTTTCAGATTTCAACGGAAATATCCATTTTGGCAATCCCTGAATTCATTTTAACTAGTTTCGGCGTGACGTCTGTACGTATGTATATATCTCGCATAACTCAAAAACGATTAGCCGTGGGATGTAGCAATTTTGGATTTCGAACTGTTGTAACATAACATCTAATTGTGCACCTTCCCTTTTAATTGCAAGCAACTAGATCAAAAGTATCCAAAAAAGCCCAAAATAAAAAAAAGAAAGGATTTTGGACTTTTTCTTAACTGCAGTAATAAGCTCTAACAACCGGGTTGGTCTAGTGGTGAACGCGTCTTCCCAAATCAGTTGATGTGGAAAGCGAGAGTTCCAGCGTTCAAGTCCTATTAAAGGCAGTTACTTTTATACGGATTTGAATACTAGATCGTGAATACTGGCGTTCTTTGGTGGTTGGATTTCAATTAATTAATCACACATCACAGGAATAGTCGAACTGAGACTGTGCAAGAATACGCTTAATTTACACTCATACATATCATCCTCATTCATCCTCTGAAGTAATACCCGGCCAGTAATTCCCCGAGGCTAAACAGGAAAAAGAAAGAAGTAATAAGCTCTCACTGAGAACTTTTCAACGATATATCTATTATAAGTGGTATTTATTTTCCATTGGTTCCGTAGTTAAAGCCAAATAAAATTTTAGGTAATAAAATATTTGGATCTTAGGGGAAGGCACATCGGTTCAAATCAACTTCTCTCCTTTTTTTAAAATTTATATTTATTGATTAATAATTGATTAATTATTATTAATTGTTATAATAATTATGTTATTAATTATAATTAATAATTAACAATAATTGATTAATAATATTAATCTCTTATTGTAAAAACATTTTTACGATAAATAATAAATTATAACAATAAAGTAAAAACATAAAAAAATATCAGAAGTTATTAATGAAATAAAATTTTTTGTACTTATCATTTTAAAAAAATGTGTGTATGTAATTTAAGAGGCGTACAAGGAAGTCATGTAGTGTCTACATCAGATTTTTTAATAATTCAGATTGAAATTGTAATCTTTATTACGGCTGCACTCGGCTGCACTAGAAAATCGATGTAATATTTACCAGTAATCGTTCATTTAACTGTTTAAAGTGACAAAGATTAAAAATTAAAATAAAAGAAGCTATTTCCTAAAAATGAATATTTAATTAGTGTCTCCTTGCTACATACCCCCCCCCCCCAACGGTGTTATTATTATAAAGTAATATTATATATTTTTAAAAATCAGCTAAAAACCTATTCCACTTACAACATGTCTCATCTTCAATCCACCTGTTTTTTCTATCCTTTCCAACCTCAGATAAAACGCGTACTCAAAACCTCTTTCCAGTCCGTCAGATTTTTTTTTCTTGGAATGGCTCGCATATACGTCATCAAATATCGATGGACCTTTAAGTGATTTTCCTCAGTTATAATCTCGGAAAGTTTCTCAATTAAATAAGAAATAAGAATCTTTGAGCATTTCTCAGAGGATCAAGTCTGGAGTCCGATGACCCTTAGTGAAAAATGTGGGTCATTCCGAGCAGAATAAAAAAAAATTAGCCGTTCCGTCTAGTAGAATGTCCAGACGGACTTGAAATAGGTTTTCAACCCGATCTTTTTAATTGTGTGTATGTGTGTATATATATATATATATATATACATATATATGTGTGTGTGTGTGTGTGTGTGTGTGTATGTGTGTATTAAAATAGCGCAATTAGCGTTTGTTTCTCAACGCGGGAAGTAGACAGTTTAAAGCCTCACCGGACCACCATTATTACAACTTTACGCCTCCTTGATATTGTCTAGCAGTAGCCAACCGATTCTGTAGCTGAATCACATTTAATAATAAATCCTGTCCATTCATACCACACATCAAATAGTTTTAGACACAATTATCACACTAATATGGAACGAAGCTGCATTTCGATCTTAAATCAAGGAAGCTGCTCGTGATGTTTGTAGATGTCCAAAATATTTTTTTCATTTATGTTAAAAATACTTTAAACAAGTTGAAATAAAAATTAAAATAGATTTAATGCAATTATCTTAACCATTCAACTATCACGTGTAAGTAAAATAAATTGAAGATGTATTAAAATAGCTGATTTTACAGCCATGCATTTTTCGGATATAAAATTTATAACGTTTCAATTTTATTTATGACATTCTATATTAACATTTTTTTTTTCTACAATTATTCTTTCTACATCTATATGTCTTTATTGAGATCTGTTGGTTACATATAAAATATAAACGAATTCGCAGAAATTTAATACTTTTAACTGTTACATTAATCGGGGAAAATATACCATTTATTACTTTTATGTGTGTAAATAAATCTACCGGATTTCGTAATATAACAAATGTACGATGAAAGAACACAAGAGATATAAAAACGAATTTAAAATTGTATTTGAATACAAGCAATCAATAGCTACTGCTTCCATGAGCTCTTTGATTTCACTTTGTGTTAAAATTTAGCTCTCGGTTGTAATTTAACAAACCATTTATATTTTACTGCATTGAAAAACAATTTATTCAGCGTGATATGTATTTTTTTTATGTGATGATAGTGTGGGCGTTTTATTGTTATTTTTACAATAAAATTTTATTTTTATCGATGTGTACTATAATATTTATAATATTTATCGATGTGTACTATAATATTTATAATAATATGGCTTACATAATATAATGTCCAATTTTGTTAATTAATTTCGTACAAATGTTAATATTATGCACATGAAAATAAATATAAATATAACCAACACGGTATTCACTAACAGAAACCGAATTACATGTACGAAAATTTTAGACTCTAAAATATATTTAAGTTACTTATTTACGTTCGAATAGTCGTATGATTTAAATTCTGCACTGAATCAGTACTTTATATTTTATAAGCTTCTCAGTTTCAGATACAACGTAATACATTAATGGATTTTTCTATTAAATAAAACTGTACTAAATATAAATCTAGGGTTTTTTGTTTTTCTTTTTGACTTTTTTCCCTCCTCATTCCTTCCTTTCAACCCTCTCTCCCAAGGCCTGACACGCTGTTAGTATGACTCAGCCTTGGCGACGGGAGAGGGAGGTGCCTCTGCCTCTAACCACCCGAGTGGTCACACTGGGTTCAGCTAAGCTGTTCCCAACAACACCAACCGGGTAGCCGGGACTAGGTCTTCCCAATGCCTTGCCTCAAGCTAGGGTCCCCTGAAGAGGTACTCCCACAGGGTCTGTTGACTTTTCCAGTGCTGTTGCTTCTAACCATCCAAACGGTCACGCTGGGCCCGGTCATGCCGGGCCTAGCCGGGCCCAGCGTAACCGTTGCACCACCCGGACATCCCAACCCCGTAGGGGAAGACATCCGCCTAGTGACATTCCTGTCGCCACAACACTCCCCCCCGTTCCTTGCCATGTTGGGCTTTAACGGGAGTCGTCTATCGCCCTCTGAATTTTTACATCACATACTGATAAGTCTGGCTTCGTTGGGATACCACCAATGTAAATGCCTCGGTAGATATTTACATCGGTGATTTATTAACTCAGCTTTTGCCTTAGCTGTAGGCCTCGTCCGGACATCTTGAATGTCCTATTTCGTTTCCCTCTGAACTAGCAAACCGAGTTCACGAAAGCACGAATCCCGCGCCTAGTTCTGCTTTTATTAAGCGAATTTCTGTGAATGTCTTGAAGTTCGAGGCAAATTAACACATCATACCACCAAAAATGTTGCTCGCAAAAACGAAATTTAGCCCTAATTACCTTACTGAACTCATACTTTAGAACATACCCCAGACTTAGGTTAAATTATGGATTCCGGTCTGGTCTACATGGAGAGGCGGACAGACCTCCTACTCCCATTCAGCACCTATCAGGGCCACTGCAATTGGCCGCAATGTGGCCTACCCTGATATCTGTAGCATTTTCACCTCATATACTGGAGGGTATGGTTGAGGAACCTCCCGACCCAAAGGCGTTGGAGTTATCTAAGGTAAAGAACACAAAAAAGAAAAATAGAATCACTTACAACTGAATTCTATATGGTTTTCTGAATATATTTATTATTATTATATTTATATTTTTTACTTTATTTTAATTTTATGAACATTATTCAGTGGAATGTTCGGGGTGTACGGTCCTGCATTGCAGATATTGGAGTACTGGCGCAGCTGCATGATCCGATTGTCATGTGTTTCCAGGAGACTCATCTGCGACATGACCCAATCGCACTCAGGGGATACTTTTGTGAGAGATTCGACTGTGTAGTGGACGGTAGGGAGACTGGTGGAGTGGCTATTTTCATGAGGGATGAGGTATCAGCTACAAGGATTCGAGTGACCACTCTCGTTCCTGCTGTTGCAGTGAAGATCTCTGTCCCCTTCAAGTTGCATATCTGCAATCTATATCTCTCGCCGAACACTGAGTTCAGTGCTCTGGATATCTCAGACCTCCTCGCACAAATACCATCTCCGTCATTAATAGTGGGAGACTTCAATGCCCACCACGTTTCTTGGGGCTTGACTTTCTGCTCCACTCGGGGAAATATAGTACACGATGTGAGACAGGACTTGGACCTTTGTTTGCTGAATGATGGGTCTGATACATTCATGTCTTTATCATCTGGTACTGTGTCTAATATCAATCTCTCCCTGTGCTCGCCGGCTTTACTCCCTCGTTTTGATTGGTCTGTTTGTGATATTATGATATTTCATTCATATTTATCATACTTTCATGATATCCAGATATAAACTTTATATAGTTTTATTTATTTTTACCTTTGTAAGAAAAATAAGTTATTTACAAGGACATTCTAATAAAAAAAAAGTGAGTATATTTTAAAGTGGGGTATCATTACATTCCTTTCTTGTACTATAAAAAAAACGCAGCAATCATTTTTCTTTTTTTGTTAGTACAAAGAATATTACCATTTATTTAAAAATTACGTCGTAGATCGTAGATGTGCATTCATAAGAACAATTAGACTGAGTTATACGACACAGAAATTTATTTGTAATAAACATATTAAGCAGCATTATAGTAACATTTAATTGCAGCTATTAAATTTTACACAAGCTATAGTTGATAAAAGCTATTATTATGATTATATACTGCAACTATAACTCAAGCTGACGCTGCATACTGCAGTAACTGGTGCTTGTTATGGGTCTCAGTGATAAAACAGTTACCCGCTAATCGCAGACAATAATTATGACATTCCCTTCCGTTTTATAGAGACTTCTACATCATAAATTTATGTAATTTTATGCAAACAATTTGTATTATATCATTTTGTTTTGTTACTGTAAATATGAATGTTATAAAACGTAAAAAGTGCATGGTTTTTAATGCTATCATGTACTTTGCACATCCTGCATCAGGAGTTTTAATGTTTATGTAGTTAAATTTGCATGAAATATTTAAATTACAAGCAAGAAAAAAGTTTAATAAAATTTATGAAATTTTGAATTCCGTGTGAGAAAAGAGTAAGCTTACTGAACGACAGCCAGCAGAAAGGTTTTCCAACTTCATAAAATAATCTGAATGAAATAAAATTTGAAACAGTGTTTTCTGTAATCGTAAACCGAGAACCAAATTTGCAATTTGCATCGTATACACTGATAAAAACAATACTTATTTTCGGTGGTTCTTTTAATAAATAAAAGGTGCTTCCCAAATACCATACTTACAGAATTTGACTTGTTTAAAAAACAAGAGATATTATCAAGCAGTTTTTTTTTGTTTTTTTTACACTATGGGGGAAAAACTCTGCCAGCCGTCCCCAGGCGTGTTCTGTGGGCAAGTGCGAGGGTCTCACCCGCTAAAAAATCTCACAGTCTCGTCGCGTAGAGGCCGGACCTAATCCGTATGGTATGCACACAGCCCCTGTGCGAAAACCCGGGCGCTCTTATTACCGCCTTGGGATAATCCAGGCAGCGTCCCCAAGGAGCCATTAACAGACAACGACTCCGGAGAGTCCGCGTCGTTCGTCCCCCGTGGCTGGCCGCTCACAACCATCCGGCAACGGCAATCAAGCAGTGGTTAGACCCAAAATACTTTAAGAGGCAGAAACATTTAAACTAATCGGAATTGGAGATCTTGAAAAATTATAAAAGATCAACAAAAAAAATCTGAATAAAGTACTAGAACCTAAAGCAATAGTGAATTGGAGTTAAATATATTTAAAAGTTTAAAAACTGACACATATTATGAGGAAAAAAATTACAATTCTGCGGACATACGAGTACACTTATGATGGATGGTAACAGATTAACTAAACAGACCTTTAAAAATTTCAAGTCAACATGGTTTTAGGAAATAGAAAAAGAAAATTGAAAAACATTAAAATCAACACTGACACAATAAATAACAGAACAATTTTTTATTATTACTCAATAATCAAAGAAATTTACAACTGAACTAGCATAAGAGCTTTCATTTTGTGAAATTCAAGATTTTTTTACTAAAAATATAATAATTATTCATAAGATTATTACTCGTACAGGAAAAGCAAAGACGAAAAATTGCGTCTTGATAAAAGTAAGAAGACCTATGCAGAGAAATAATATAGAGTGGTTCTGAACTAAAATTTATATTCTCTAGATGCTGGAATATGACGTAAACTTGTATTATTTTTTATAACAATATTTTTGCAACTAATTTTCTTGTATTGTCTGGCAAATCTTCTTATAGGCAAAGTAATTATTCGTATAAAAATCTTCTATTTAATAATTAAAAAGCTTACAATCGAACCAGCATAAGAGCTTCCATTAGGTGAAATTCAAGGTTTTTTACCTAATTTTTTTTTTCGTAAACCCTCTCTTCTTTTTTGAAGAAAGTTAAAGAACTAATAATGCACTTTTAAAAATAATAAACATAATTAGCACTAAAAAGAAACACTGTGATAAATAACCGTTTTAATACCAACGATCCAAACACTGGCAAACACACAGAACATATATAAGCTGGGATTTATTAAACAAAAATATATATACGCCCCGGCTGGGTCACATAAAACCGGTCTGATTACAAATGAAAGCCTATCGTGTGAGTGTTGTGAATTAATTAAAACAACATGATAAGGGTAAACGAGTAAAGATCATCATAAAAAAATTTAATTTTATTACGGAGTAAATTCACAGCACGTGGAACTACTCAATGTATTTTTGGAATAACAGTGAGATTAATAAATAGTAATATTTATATTAATAAATTTAAAAAAATAATTAATAACCACCCCAATAATAAATAGAACACAGACTATACATATTGAATACGAGTAAATTCATTTATACATATTTAATGCGACTAAAAAAAAATTAATGAATGGAAGTTCATTAAATTTTAAGCATAATTTTTAATCATATAAATTTAATAAGATAGCATTGTTTTTTAAATTGCATGTCATTTGCCATGAATCAAAAGATACTGATTGGTTTGTGTATACTGCATATAAATTAATATTAAAACAGAACTTTCATTAAAACGTTTTTATAAAATTTCAAATAATAGCGTCTCAAAAACCTTCATCACATTTGTCGATATGGAGTACAATGAATATATTTTATACAAATACATATAAAATTTAAAACATAACTAAACAATTCCCGTCAAATTCTAAAAAAAAATCATTCATTCATCCATACACGTAGCAAAATTACACAATTGGGCACTATTGTACTCTCCTTCTGTAAAAATTAAACTAGTAAAATGGAACATTTTACATCGACAGATATCTTTACTTAAGGAACAATTAATTAAGATTTACTCAAATTTTCTTAAAATTACCAAAGAGAAATTACCCTATTTGAAAGCCATAATCTTGGTTTTGATTTTTTTTTAAATAAGTAAAACAAGTTCTATCTCAAAATAAAATTCTGTAAGATAAGTTTTTTTAAATGTTGTAAAAAACTCAGTGCATTCAATATGTTCTCTCCTTTGAAAAATTTTAATCCAAACATAAACCTAAATATTTATAAAAAAGACCCTCTTAATTCTTAGGAATATAAACCAAGAATTAACAGTCATAATCAATCAATTTAAACCATATGAATCAATATTATTAAAAATCAGTGGATCATAAACGGAAATTCTTTTTCTCTGACTAAAATCATATATTTTATTTTGAGAATAAGAATTGGTTTGTAAACAGAACATAATTTTATTTATTTTCCAAACAAAAAGGTAAGGATTCACAGTTTTAATATCAACCATAACATAGACAAACACCATTTTAAGCCATGACAATATTTTCTCTCTGAAATGATAATTTTTTCTATATATTGAGTATACAAATAATATTTTAATACATCAATATATATGGAAATAATATTCCAACAAGTGATAAGGTGTTGTCATTTTTCTATGGAATAATTTTTCAAAAAATCTTTCTTTCTCAATAAACTTTATAAACCATAGATTTGTAAAAACTAAACTTCGTTTTTATATTAAAAATTCATTTTATAACAACCTTCTCATAAGCTTTATTCTTTAGTAGATTTTAAAAGCTTTCGTACATAAGAGTTCCTGTGTTTAAAAGACAATAATTTGTATAAAATAACGCAGGTAAAGACATTAAATAAATACGGTTTTACAATTTTAATTTTAAAGTTTAAACTAGATACGTCGTATGCGATAAATATATTTTTAATCTAGAATATTAAATTAAAATTTTTAAATATTTAAAGAACAGACATGAATTATTATTTAGCATTAAACAAACGTATGCTTCATAAGAGGCATTTTTTAACATCACGTTGAAGTACATCGTAAATTCCCAATATAATACTGTAATCCGTAAGCTTTACTATCCCCCCAAAAAAGGAAATTCACCAGAGATAGATGAAATATGAAAGTAACCTACCATGAGAAGGTTATATTATTAACACATTATTTTTTTATTATATTTTTACATCAAGCTGAATGACGTCTACTTTGGTACTTTCCGAGCTAAATTTCTAGTTATAGCGTCCTTTCAACATTAAAAATAAATGAAGTAGGACTAAATACAGAGTAAGAAAAGACTTTGAATCCGTTTTTTAAAAATCTATCGAAATAAATAAGTTAGATAGTTAACACTGAAGTTCGTTTGCACAGGTAATAAAATATAAGCTTATATTGAAATAAAAGATAATATGATTTACCAAAATGTATAAGCTTAAAAAAAGTTAAAAAAAAAAATTACTTATATAATTGAATTCAAATTTTATTTAAAGTAAAAATTATTTTATAAACATAATTTGAAGTATCGTCCATTAATTAAATCCAAAATACCAGTTACCATGTAATATAATTGTTATATAAAACATTCCAAATGGTTAAAACCTATGTTCTTCCATGCATTATTAATTATTTAAAATATTTACACTTGGACAAATTGTAAGGTAAAATATTATAGAGCTGAAAGGTTAAATAATACAGAGTTGATAGATTAAGGAGCAAAAAGTACTGCTATTAGTTATACATGTGTATTCTAGCAGGGATATAGCGACGGTTTTAATGAAATACACGTGTTCCTACCATTATTGTTAGCGAGCATTATATACAAAAGTATTAAACAAATATTATTGTACATGTATCAACATTTTCAACGATGTTACCACGATTTAAAAAAAAAACAAATTTAATAAACCACTAAAAGGAAGTAAATAAATAATATTTATTTATCATGTTTTGTTTTGTGATATTTACATACATGAAAATATAACTGTCGGCTCTGTCATGATTAATGATTAATACTAAATAGATCATTTCAAATTTTATAATTAGCTTTTTGCTCCTTATAAATAAATAATAAATTGAACCGATAAACTAAGATTAGCAGTTGTAAAATAGCTTAAAAACATAGTTTTGTTTGCAATAATAAATCTATTAGAAGCTATTAAAGTTTTTCAATTACAATAAGCTCAAGAAATTAACAATTTTAACATTCCGCTTGACTGTGCGCTACATCCTTATGGATTGCATCCGTTATACGGCCTTGCCTCGTAAATTGAAATTCCCCAGGAATTTTTGTCAAATCCTCGGCAATAATAAAGAAGTTTTGGACGGGGTATTTTCATCTCTTCGAGCTATTAGTATTTTGCACACCTTTTAGTAGTGTTCTTAAATTTTTTCGTAATTTAGTTTTATGTTTTTGTGTTTAACATTTTAGTTTAAGTTTTTTTATTTTTACTTTATTTCTAGTATGTTAGTATGAGTTTTAATTTTGTTTTTATATTTCTGCTTTACGTTTTTATTTTATTTTAATTTCGCTGTTGTCTTAATGGATTTTATATTTTATTTTAATATTCCATTTTTTTCCGGGCGATGGTAACATGAAAATATTTTTCGCCCAAAAATTAACATTTAGACTACGTTTTTTGTTTTGTCTTTAATATTTTTGTTTGATTTTATATCTTATATTCGGGCCTTGATAACGCCAGAGCGTATTTGCCCAGCAAAAACTCAACAAAAAAAAAGTTATTAAACTATTTTAATGTACAGTGATAAACTTCTTGAAACGAATAGTAATGATTACTTCATTGGTAAACTTGAATTAATTATTGTAACATTATTCATTGTATTCATTGTTTTGTACTATTATTAGAATGATTTGAAGTGGGTGTAGCGCAAGCTCTTTGGGAGGGCTAGCCTGTCCAAGTATCGGCATCTAAGAGACATCTGCCGAGAGAATCCTACACCGGAGGGTGTACGGAAAAGGCCTCACGCCCTTTAAGACGAATCACTGTGAATGTCGGGACGCAGAGTCGGGTAATGATAAACCAGGTCGGGAGCACACATACATCAATAATAAATAACATTTTGTACTTTTTATAAATAAAAAAAAAAATTATTTTGTAAAATCTAGCCCTTTATAGAAGTACGGGCGTATTGATAACGTCTTAGGTAAGTTGGCAGTTTGAATTACCCCTCTCGATTCGACTTTTGTGACAATCAAAATTTTCGCCATGGCCCTGAAATTACTCAAATTATAACTTTGAAAATTTTTAAAATCACTTTTATTCAATTTCGTCTTTTTGAATTGCATACGAGCGAGTTAATACCAACTCCCGAAGAGAGTTTTAAATAGCTTTTAACATTTAACATTGAGAGCTAAATTATGTCACTGCCAGCACATGTCCTACCTTCGGCAAAGGAAGCATCCCTTCAACTGGGGTCCCCAGGAGCCGTATTCCTGCTGGAACGGAAGGCTTTAGCACCGAAAAAACTTCAGGGGACAAACTGAAGGGGAATCTCGCCGGGAGGATGAAGCACACGCGGCTTGTCTCCCAAAGCTAGCCCCGGTGAATACTAAGCCGATTTAAAGGATCGGAAAGAGTTAATTCCGTCCACAAACAACATAAAATAACCGCAATTAAATAATTACTCGCCCGATAAAAGAAAGACACAACAGGAATCTCAGTAAGAACCGCCTCGGCCACGTCGTTGGAAGACGACCGGCGCCGACCCGACACTGCGGGGCTGTGGGGACACCTTTGCCACGCTGTAGAGGGAATCCAACTGCCCCTGAAGGAAGTTCGGTCAGATTACAACGGACGAGTCATAAATTCCCGACTACACCCCAGCCGACATTTTCAAAGACCGGCTCCTGGACTCAACAACCCTTCTCAGGGCTACCTCGCAAAACACACAAATGGTCCTTTTCAGGGCCATCACTCTAAAAAGCCTTTTTAGGGCTACCACAAGGTTTTAAGATGCCACGTGCCATCGAAGAAGAAAACAATATATACTCATAAAATAAATAAAAAATGAATTGAGAATAAAACATAAATTATGGGCAAACTTCCAAGACCCATGAGGTAGGGTTTTTCATCCACTTTCTTTTTAAAGTTTTTAAAGTTAAATTGAACGAGTTGGAAGCTTATAAATCAAAATATGACTATTTTTCAAAATAACCCAAGGGTGATGATACTCCTGTGTGTTGTCAGGTTGATAGGGCTCCTTTGAGTAATAGCGTAAATTATTATAATTATATGAAATTATTATAATAAGTCTTCCGCTTATTCTGGTATTTGTTTCAGAATATATCAGTTAATTTTCGATCCTCGCTTAAAAAATGCAGACAATGATCTTTCATTTGAATCTTCTTCAGAAAAGCCGGTAGATAAATTATCCGGTAGGTAAATTATTTTTATTAATGACTGAAATGAAAAATGATACCTCTCTCTGCTTTTGCCAAGATCTCTAGTTTGATTGCTGAAGTATAACTGATCTGAAAACTTCAAACTTTCAACTAACCAACTAAATGATACTCTAAAATCAAAAAATAATGATGACTTTGTAGTAAGCTTCAGTCAAATGATGACTAGGGAATATAAAAAAGGACAATGAAGATATTGTTATTCATTCCATTACAATTTATCGAATTAGCTACCAGAAGACCAGCTTATAGTTCACATTACATATAGATGAGATATGAGATAGTTGAGTGCAATTTTGATAAGGTATCTGCTTCGTTGGTAAGGCCTTTGGAGAGTTGGTCTTTCCATTTTTTGGTACTTCGAAACCTAACCAGATGTTTTGCTCTCATAGTAATATTAAGAAACTGAGAAGGTGGGCACCTCTAGCCTTATTAATGGCTTGTTAACCCCTCCGAGTAATATATCAGAAGTCAGAGACTTCGAACAAGGTCAGATGAACCTTTTATGTCTACACCGAATAATCCTTTTAATATTATTGCTGTCACTGAGTCTTCCGTGAACCACAGTTTTTCGTCTTCCGATTAATTATTCAATAATTTTGTGGTGTACAGAGCTAATCGTGGAATTTGGTGTTGGTTTGCTGGTTTAGTGTCTTAAAAGTGATTTAGAATTCGCATTGAATATGTATGGATTGAAGTAAAATTGAGAAATGAAAGTAAGCTGCTGCTGTTCGTTAATCATTACTTTAGTCCTGATATCCCAATTTTATTTGAATCACATTTATATGAGGTAGTTATGTTTAGTTTTTATGATTTGTTGGTCATTGGTGACTTTAATGCATCTGATATTGATTGGATGAACTGTTCTGTTAAGCCTAATGTTTATTTTTATGAAAAAAAGTAAGTTAAATTTCTCTCCATTTCATGGATGACTTTGGTATGAAGCATCGTGTTCCCAAGGGTGGTAAAAATATTCTTGATGTTAAAATCTATGAAATATTTTAAAATGTAGTAAAAAAATATATATATTTACAGTATATAAAAATGCAATAAATAATTGTGACTAGGTGCACGAAAAAACCGGCTGAAATTCAACATAGAAATAATGTATATTTTAAACATAATAAAATCCAAGGTTATACAGTCTAACTCTACTTCACAACTACCAAATGATTTATCAGGTAATAGACGTTTTGTCAATAAATACAATAAATACTTAGTTTGCCAAAAAAGTAATTAGTTCCTGCAATAGACTAATATTTAATAGATGTGTTTTTTCTTGTGTGATATGAATGATGAGTTAGATTAATCTATTATTTGTGGTTTATGATTAAAAATATAGTGAAACAATAACTAAATAATTCGTAGTTATTAGTTGTTCTTTGAACAGTAGACTTTCCATAATTTTTTTTTTAACAAACTGAGCTCTTCAATAGTAATCTAATAAATAGGTGAAAATTAAAATAATTTACAAAAAGGAAATGGCGATCATAACTGATTGTGGAAGATTTATGAATGATGGTAGTCAAGGAGGAATTTTCTCTCTAACTTCAAGATTTTTTTATTTATCAAATATTTTGTAAATAAATGTTCAAGGGGAAACAATGAAAAATAAATTTATCAAAACTATCATAAAATTAAGATTTAAAGTTTTAATAGTGTACCAATAAAGCACAATATTGTACAGTAGTAGTATAACATAAGATAAAATTTAGTTTTATAGATAAAATAAATCACAATGAGCAGGGAAGTATTTAATGCATACCTGTAGAGATTAATACTGTAAATGATGAATAACATCAGGAGATGAACTAATTTTAATGACTTGGCAATAGAAGCTTCAACACCGCCCTCTCTACCATCTCTTTATCTTAAAAAAATAGCAGCCACCATTTTGTTACAGAGAAATTCATAAAACACTATGTCATTCAAGTTAGAAACAAGAAATATTAAAAAGAATTTAATTAAAGTCGGGGAAATCCTTTGTTCGTAAATGTAACATTAATGCTTAGACGAAATGTCAAAGAATACATCGCATCGCTTTACATCAATGACGTAATTTATTTCTGCTACGGAATTAAAATTGTAATGAACCACTTAGGATAAAAAAATAAAATTTGTTGTAAAATTAATACTTCAAATTCTTCAGAAAATTAAAATAAATGTAAAGTACTCCAAGAATAGCTACACAATCACCTTATTACAATTTTTAATAATAAATCGATCTAACAGTGAGTGCTTTAGAAGATAACAAACATAATATTAAACCTTACTGCAGATTTAAAAGCAACGAAATAATTTATAAAACAGCCACAGTTTTTTTTATATCAATGCAATTTATTTTTCATTGAATATCCAATAATTGTTTCATGGAATTAATAAAGAGACGTTAATAATATTCAGGAATTGCTTCATAAATGGAGAAATAAAACACATTTCATAACTTCTCTTGTTAAAAATAACATTATAATGAACATGATAATTTCATAAACTATTTACACAAATGATTAAATTAATAAAAAGAAGAGGACTACATTTTGTATTTCTATGGTAAAAGCAATAAAGAAATTGGATTTATAACGTTCGTGCCTTTAACAAAAAAAGAAATGAAGACCACTCAAAATCATTTGTTTCCCCATTGCAATGTGGTTCAGTTGAACGGCGTACTTGAACATACTTTTTGTCTTATGCTTCCGTTATCGTGGTTGGTTTAGGTTTCATCCATTGTCATCCCTTATACTTGAAATTGCTCTTTCACTACACTTCTCAATTACAGAAGTAGTGCAGATGCATTTTACGTATACACCTATTAATGTTGTTCGAAGCGGTATAATCTTTGATTCGGTGTTTTTCATAAGTCTTTTTGTATATAACTATAACCAGTCTTCTACCAAAACCATTACATTAATATCTACTGTTTTCAAATGAAAAAAAATTTCAAGCTCTTTTTCGGTCGTGATTATTTCTTTTATGAAACGTTTGATATACTTCTTTCATTACTTTGTTTTACATTAATCTTTCAACATTAATCTACAACATCCTGCACTTTTAAAAATTATCTATTTCTTATGCTTTAAACTTTATACTCTTTGTGTGTGTGCACGCGTGTGTGTGTAGATTTTTTTTTAATATTATTTACCTTCTATGTATATTTCAGTAATCAAATTAACAGACATTAAACTTATTAATTCATGATTCACCAAAACGTTTTTAATTTTTTTTTAAAGAATCCTTCAGATTAATTGGCTTATTATAATAATATAAAATATTACTCAGAAAACTAAGTATTACATAAATAAGTGAAATAAAAAAATTTATTTACTTGTAAACATAAACAAAAATCTTAAATATAATTCTGTTATTAAAATAGGTGATCCCGCAACTTTATACATGTGTACTTCTTTTAAAGGATATTATAATAGCTGAACAAGCTATCATTTCAACCTTAACGATTGGGAGCAAGAAATAGGAATGAGTTTGGAAGGAAACGAAAAATTCTTTGTTAACATATCTTCTGCTCACTAAACATCAGAAAAGTATGCTATATATTAAAAAAAATGTAAACGCACTCGTAAATAATAAAAAATTCTTTTAAAATAACATTTAAATAAATAATAATAATAAAAAATGTAAGATGAATAAAATAGAAATTAACTTAACAAGAGATTAGACGGAATTCGGCAAGAGATCGACTTCTCATGGTGGGTTTTTGAAAGCGTGAGGATAGATTTGTCTACTTTTTTATAAGCTTTTATTTAACTCTCTTTAGGAATAATCAAATTTTGCAACTGCTATATCTTTTGATCTATCGTATGAAAATCAATGAAATTTGGTACACGTATGTAACTTTGATGACAATACAATGCTACAGCGTCGACATTTTGATATGACCCACCCCCACGCCACCACACACTACCCCTACGCTAAATGCATGCATTTAGTTGAAAATTTTCATTTCTCATGAACTATGGTATTAAAATGATTGAAATTTGGTACACGTATGTAACTTCGATGTGTAAAAATAAATATTTTTACTTTTTTTTTAGTCTTAATAAACAAACAAAGCTTTTATTTCAATAATGTAATGCGTCATAGCGCACAGAGTAATGCGTCATAGCGCACAGAGTAATGCACGAAAAGCATTCATCATTGCATGCCTTCTAAATATTGAATGGAAGCCTTTTTGTTAGCTCATGCCTTAGTGCACGTGTTTCTGGAACTAGTGGGTGTTCTTTCAATTCGCTTACGTCTCGGCAGATACTTTAGATACATTTCAAATTGTTACATTATATAATTATTTGCTTTATTATAAATCTATATTTTACACATTTTATACTAAATATTATTTATTATTTTACGTATGATTATTAAATATTGTAATAAGAATTTTAAATTAAATAATACAATCTTTAGACTTATAATTTATTACAGATTTTAGACTTATATTTTCCAAGGAACATTTCTCTTGTTCCTAGAAAAAGTAGGAAATCAAGCTTTTTGTTTTGTTTTCTTTTCAAATATAACCTCGTTTACTCAAGTCTCTTAAGACATCGGTTTTTTTATATATTAATTGATAATTCTTGTGGCTGGAGGTCTCATAACAGTTCATTCGTCCGACATTATTTTATAAATATGAAATTATTTTCTTTGTACGACAATATGTTTATTATAATAAACAATAAAATAAGCCATATATGGCTTATTTATTTTATTAAAATTTTAACAATCAATCTATTCCTTTAATATTAATCTTAGATTTTTTATAACAAAAATTAGGCTATTATATTAATTGTAATACAATTAATATAAAATATGACTAAAAATTAATTTAAAAGTGAACGTTTACGTATAATTTTTAGTTAACACGGTCAATGACAATTCTCGTAGAATGATCATTTTGCAAGTATGCATTCGCTTTACAAACAACTTATATATGTTAAGATGTTTTCTCTCAAATTTGATAAAATTATATTTGACAACTATTTAATAAGGAAAAATCTTTATCTACTTGACTTATGGATAAAGATATGAGGAATTTTTACAATTAATTTATCTAAGGGGAAATCAGTTTATTTTTTAGAGATATTGCAGAAATTTAGTCATCAACGGTAGGACATTAATAAATTATTTTTTCAGCGATTTTAATAATAACGGAATTTAAAACCTAATGATTTTTAGAAGTACAATACTACATGAAAAAATGACATATTGGGTAAAAACAATTTTTCACGTAATGTATAATTACACTAATTACTTTCCTGGCATCATAGCTCTACAGGTGTGCTGCAAGAAGGTAAGATAATCAGCCAAAAAATAGTAGATAAGTTTTTTTGGATTTCTCAATATTTCATGACCCAGGAACCCCTAAACAAAAAAGGGTAATATTCGTACGTACATATGTACGTGTGTTGATATGTTTGAAGCTTAATAACGTTTGATTGGATGAACTTATTTTAATTAAATTTGTACAGACACTCATGCATAGAGGGACAATTTGTTGTAAAGTTTTTGGAATCAATATCTTCAGGGGGTGGGGTAGATAGTTTTTTGGGGTTAATTTTCTCAAAGTTTTTCGAAAATAACCCCACTTTATATACAGCACAGTACATGGGTGCCTGCTTATTTTATCATTACTTTAAAAAAATTTGCTCCAAATTTTCTCCTTCCCCAAAAATCGAGAAGGTTATCTTTTTATTTATTACATATATTTTAACTGAATTTTTTTTATTTATTCTATTTGCAGTAGTGCAAGTGACCCAAATAAATACTTTGGCGCCAAAGTATCTATTGGGGGTAGGTGAGCCGATCAAAATTTTAAAATATTTATTTTTGGAATTTTTTAAATTTTTTCTGTTTATTTCAACTTCTAATAATAATAATAATAATAATAATTTTTGTTCATTTGTTTGTCCAAAAGAACAGTTACACAAAACCTTTGTATGTTGCACAATATTACGTAAAATCATATAGAACAATCACAATATCACAATGGCGGGATGGAACGTACCCGCAGCAGTGGAAAAAAGCTCATGTTGTTCCAGTACCAAATAAAAATAAAAATTTAACACACCCCAATAGCTATCGTCCTATTTCTTTGACGTGTGCTATGGGAAAAATACTAGAAAAAATGATTAATAATCGACTCGTCTGGGTTTTGGAAAAAGAAAACCTGATAAAACCGTATCAAGCAGGTTTTCGGCAATACCATTCTACCACTGATCAAATGATCAGCTTAGAGGACGTTATATGTAACAGCTTCATTAAAAGGAAACATTGTGTCGGAGTCTTCTTTGATCTTTAGAAGGCTTTCGATATGACCTGGCGTCATGGTATAATGCTCTAGATACATGAATGGGGCATTCGAGGCAACCTGCCAGTCTTACTGAGCAACTATATGAATGACCGTACTTTCCAAGTACGAGTCAGTAGCGAATATTCATCTGTAAGAAATTTGGAAAATGGCATACCACAAGGTTCGCCGTTGAGCGGAACCTTGTTTACCATTGCCATTAATAAATTGATATTAGCCATTCTAGCAGAAATCAACAAAAGCGTCTATTTTGATGATCTGGCAATTGTGTATGCCAGCAACAAGACTGCTATGGTGAGGTACAAATTACAACGAGCGATCAATGCTCTAAATGAAGTTGCAAAGAAAAACGGATTCCAATTCTCACCAGAAAAAAACGTGCTGTGTACACTTTTGTAGGAAGAGAATTCCTCATCAAAGTCCTGCTTCGACAATTGATGATAATCCAATACAATACAAAGACAATGTAAGATATTTAGGATTAGTATTGGATAAATCCCTTACATGGGGATTACATATACAGGACTTGAGTGATAGATGCAAAAGAGCCCTAAACATTATAAAATGTTTATCGAACTTAAATTGGGGCTCAGACAAAGAAATATTATTGAGATTGTATAAAGCATTGGTTCAGTCTAAACTAGACTACGGATGTATCGTATATTCATCCGCTAGAAAGTCGCATTTAAAAAAGTTAGACATAGTTCATAATAGCGGAATAAGATATGCAACAGGCGCTTTCCGCACAAGTCCGGCGGCTAGTCTGATGTCTGAAGCCGGAATAATGCCACTACATTATAGAAGAGAGATCCTTTTGTTAAGATATGCAGCAAATGTATGGGCTTTCCCTGCTCATATAAATAATAAATTGTTTACGAATCATCCTATGGCTGCAGTATATGAACCTCGTGCTACCTATTCCAGACCAGCCGGAATTATGTACCACGAATTAAGAAGGAAATACGAAATTGCTATACCAGAAACACTAACTAGCAATTTCCATAAGAGAAATACCGCCATGGCTCTTGCCAGCGGTAAATACTAGGTTGGATCTCTCTCAGGGAGAAATAAAAAAGAAACCAGCAGTTATCATCCAACAGGAATTTTTGGCAACCGTCAGTAGTTACGAAGAACATATTAGAATTTATACTGACGGTTCTAAAACCGAACATGGTGTTGGATGCTCCATATATATAAATGGAGAAGCCCATTATTGGAAACTGCCAGATATGGCCAGTGTCTACACGGCAGAACTTACTGCCATTCAACAAGCTCTTCGATACATAGAACATTATTGCGAAGAGATAGTGCTAATATGTTCCGATTCTCTTAGTGCACTTATTGCAATTCGGAACAAGAACATTAAGGATGTCCTAATTGCAAACATCCTGTCCATTTTATACGTTCTAAATCAACGAGGACAGCGATGCGTATTTGTATGGACTTCAGGGCATGCTGGTATTACAGGTAATGAAAGCGCAGACGAAGCTGCCAGAAAGGCAACAGTCTGCGATAATTTGGATGCATTTCCTGTAAGAGTGGCAGACGTTAAAAACCGTCTAACTAACATAGTAAGAAACAAATGGAGTTCTGATTGGAGGAGATTAAATACCAAATTAAACTCGGTAAAAACTTCTCCATATAAATGGAAAAGCGACGTGAAATTGACTCGCCGTGAACAAGTAGCTGTGACCAGACTTAGAATCGGTCACACGCGATTAACAAATTCACATTTTTTAACCGGCGAAGAGAGACCAATGTGCGGTGTTTGTAATAAAACACTGACAATTAAGCATGTAATAGAAGAGTGTACAATATATAAGGACCTCAGAAAGAGGTTCCGTCTAAAAAATGACATTACTGCTGATCTGGATAATGGAAATGAAGAAAAAATAGTTGCTTTTTTGCACGCCAGTAGACTTCTTAAAAGTCTGTAAAAGTTTGAAAATTTTAAAGCTGTGAGAGAATCTCTAAGATGGAAACTTTATATGTATGGTAGTCTCGAAGCGTGGCACGTGTAGTAACGGGAGGTAGCCCTCTTGCCTAGGCCATTTTGGCTCACCTGCATTCAAGAGCAGTGAGTCGGGGTGTGTCCGATGATGGCATGGGGGACCCTCAAGGGTGGATTGAGGGCGCGAGGCTATGGGTGTGCGCGGTGCATGCCTGAAGCCTGTTTATAAGAAGGATTCAATTGTCACGGCACCCTGGCGCGACTGATATACTGCTCAACGGCGGTTCTGGTCGCCCCGAGGGTGCTTAAACAAACTATAAACGAGACTCGTAGAAGAAAGAAAGAAAGAAAGATATGGTATTGATAAGTTGAGTTTTTAATTTCGAGGTCTTTTGAGAACCTTATCTCAAATTTTAATATCGGGGCCTTTTACACCCCGTAAGTGTTGTGTGTAAATGTAAGTCTTGTCTTTTGTGTCTTAATGTTTTGTGTAGTTTGTGCTTTTAAATAAAATGTAAGGGCCCTTTACACCCTTACATATGACGATTCAGATGGTGATAGTAATTTCTTTTAAAGAATGTGACGAGGGCTAATGACCTTAGCAGACGATGCCCGTAAAAATTAAAAAAAAAAAAAAAGAAAAGAAATAATAATAATAATAATTTCATCATAATTAACCCCTTCCAAAAAAAAAACTTGGTAAACCTATATTGGTTGTACATTTGTCAGTGATTTTTTTTTAGTTTTTTTTATTTAACATAGTAAACGTAGAAAATTCAAAAAAACCTTTTTAGAAGATGATTTTGGAGATGCGGGAGCAGAGAAAATAACAAAAAAGTTAATTTTTTGAATTTTTAAAACTAATCTTTTGGTTTATTTAAAAATATAATTATAATTCTACAATAAACATCATAAATTACCTCCATGCATAAAAAGTAAATCATAGGGAACTTTTTCATGTATAATTGTATTTTTCCAATATATACGAATAAATAAACAATGTAACTAAAGAATCTATGTTGTCATTTTTTTTTTACATAGAATAGTAAGGGTATAACAAACATTTTCAAAATATATTCAAAACAATCCTAATTAATAAGAAAATTTGTGATAATGATGAATTCTAAAGGCGTAGTATTTTTAGAGATCTCTTATGTAAATTTTATGAGTGTATATTTAAAATTTTTGTTTTGCATATTGAAATTTTTTCAATGATTTTTATAACAACAAATAATAATGATATAAGCACTTTTTACTTCCTTGTATGAAGTAAAGGAAGTATTGTGATCGCGGAAAATTTCGGTTTTCAGATTTCATCGGAAATATCCATTTTGACCATCTCTGAATCCATTTTGCCTACTTTCGGCGTGACGTCTGTACGTACGTACGTATCTCGCATAACTCAAAAACGATTAGCCGTAGGATGTTGAAATTTTGGATTTAGGACTGTTGACAATCTATCTGTGCACCTCTCCGTTTGACACCAAAAGTGTCCAAAAAATCCCAATATCTCAAAAAATTTGGATTTTGGGATTTTTCTTAACTGCAGTAATAAACTCTCATTGAGGGCTTTTCAACAATATATCATAAGTGGTACTTATTTTTACTGGTTCCAGAGTTATAGCCAAATGAAATTGTAATTAATGAAATATTTGGATCTTAAAAGCGGAAGGCAGTTCGAATCAGTCTTAACGTTTTCATCCTCTTTACATTATCACCAAATAATCCAATGATAAAAACTGAGTATTTTACACCGTAAGGTCAAAATTAACATTTGTTACCAGTATAAAGGAGTTCAATAAACGGAGTAGTTTAATTATTATTAACTTTTATTTATACGACACACCAGAAATCTGAAACTTCTGTTAATCAGCGACTCAAGAAGATACGAATAATACTGATCTAGTAATAAAGGGACTTTTATTCTATCCTAATATTTCATATAAGATTGTTGGATTAATAATTGTGTAAATATTTGATGTTAATAAAAACTAATATTTCAGTAATTATTTTTTTAGCAAATTTTTTATTGACGAAATACCACTTTTACCAACAGAATAGTAGACCTGGTCCAAAATTAAAAGAAATATTATTGGATAAAAAAATATTTGAAAATATCTCATAAAATTGTTGAGTAATGAGGTACCTTATGAAAATCTTTTTAAGTGCTATTTAGGCAAACTTTCTTGCTAACAATCAAGCTTTGCATTCGTAAAGGATTCATTAAAATTGGAGCGGTAGTTTTTGTGATTAGTAGTGATAGACGCCAAAAAAATAATCCAACTTTTAATTAATATGTAATTTTATTATTTTCAATTTGATCGAAATCTTTACGATAAATAAAGGAACACTTTACATAATGGCAGAACAGAGTATGAGAGTTTCAAGCGTTTTTAACAAAACGTCCGAAACGTGAATGAAATGATCCTGTTTAAACTTTACTTTATATACTACGGAAACAACATTAAAATTTAAAAATATTACAAGAGTAGGTTTATAATATAGAATGGCTATATATTTTCCCATATGGATTGGATTTGATAAAAAATAAAATCGAATTTTTTTTTTAATTGGATTTTTATTAAAACCAATTTATTATTTTTAAACATTACAGTTTTTTTTTTTTTAAATAGTGCCAACAACTGGATAGTTTGGCAGATATACAACTATGTTTTTCGGATCAAGGTAGAAGGAAACAGGAAACCTCTTATCGTTTTTTCAAACGGATCATTTGTTATAACTACAATGTTGAGTACCACAACCAAATCGGTTGTAAGGACTTGAAATAAGTCACTTTTTCCGAAGTGACTTGAAAGTCACTACGGAAAATAACAAAATTTCATGATAGTCTTACTTAAAGGAAGGGAAAGTTCAAGCGTTCTGTTGCTTTTTTTAATAAGCCAAATACTGTTTCATAACATCATACCAAGCCAGTAAAATAAAGGTGTAAATTCAGCTCTAAAAGTATTACTCTCACTGTGTTCACCACAGATACTGACTGTCAAATAAACATTTCACTCTCAATGAATGAGATACTGATTTGTAAAACTTATATTGCAGATGCTTTAAATGCGTCGTAATTGTAAGACAGACTGTAAAAGACAGCGTAAAGCAACAAGTTGATACACACATTTCTATGGGAACAATGCACTGTACCTACTGTCTGCACTCATCAAACCTGATGGAGTAATTATATCATTTTTGGAAGTGACTAATGTAACATATTTCATATCAATATCATTCATTTGTGATACTGCAATATCATTCTATATATTGTATACATATTTCATTTTTGCTATACAAAAGTAAACAAATAATGATTTATGTATTTTACAGCACCTAATCAGTATATAAATAGTAACGCTTATATCTTATTGAAATTGGATGAATAAATTGAAAAATTCTGTTTATCTGTCAGATATTAATAAAACTCAAAAAACAGTCTACATACTTAAACTAAAATGTTATGGAATGAAACAAATTAATACGTCATTTTCTGACACTAAATCAATAATATCAAAATTAAAGCCGTCATCGCAAGTTATGAATACATGTTCATTTTTATGTAAAAATTAATTACAATATCAATCGAATATGAATGTCAATAACTGAAATCATTTTTATTCATCACAGAAAAATCTGATAAATAAAAAAAAACAAAAAACAGTGAAAATCATACGCAGTATGATAATTATTTTTTTCCTAAAAAATATTTAAATTTTATATCTAAGGGGTAGGCTAATAAAATCCAGATTATTGACTTCACAACATCTGGTTACATTCTTTATGAGCAAACAAAATATGTTAAGATTATATTAGAGTAGTGTAAATGATTCTTATTTTAAAACCATTTAGAAATGCAAATTTGTTGGAAAAAATAAATTGCTACATATGACTTAAGTCAAGTCTAGTTGGAGGTATTTTCCCATTTCAAAATTTATTTTTGAGTTGAAATACATGAAATCACTCAAATACAATAGAGACTTTTAAATTTTTTTTCAGAAAAGTGAAATAATGTACTTAAAAAAATTATTTTCTCCAGAACATCTTATTCATAATATTTTTTTTACATATTTCGTGTAGTTTTCTTTTTTGTTGCTTGTAACATATAAATAACGCTAAATTAATTTTTTTTAAAGTAAAATGTAATCTTAATTTGCCTTAATAATGAACGTATATATAACAATAAAATGAATTTACACTTAGAAATTTATGAATTTTACACCTACTCTGGAAGATATTTCGTTGATATTTTTTTTGCTTGAAAAATTGATTCACCACATAAAAGTTCGAAGATAAGAATATGATAATGGAAGTTTTATACCTAATGAAAAATGACATGCCTGATCGGAATTTGAAGCCGGGATAGCGTCTCGGCCTTTCATCCCTCCGGGATGAAAGATCGAGACGCTATCACTACGCCACCGAAACTGGTAAACTAACAGATAAATGCTGTACTTACAAGAGACAAAACCAAAAAATTGAATATTCGAGTACGTTTGAGCTTTCTGATCATGCGTTCATTTGCTCACAAATTCATCTGAAACCGTTTGTATGACATAAGTTTGTATGCTATTTAATAAATAAAAATCGGCCTGTCACAACACACATACGCACGCACACACACACACACACACACACACACACACACACACACACACACACACACACACACACACACAACACACACACACACACACACACACAATGAGAAAGTAGTTCATCAAGTTACAAGAATAGAAATAGATTTTATACTGTACAATTGTACAATATCGAAAAATTCTATAAAGATAACTTACTGCTTATAATCAAATTAACTATTAACTTCTGCCTATTAAATTTATTACTATTTTTACTTTCCTGGCATCATAGCGCTACAGATATGTTGTAAGAAGGAAAGTATGGTTGATAATCATTTCTCGACCTTTTATGAAGGACCCCAAAAAATCAACAAAAAAAAGCGAGGGTAATTTTGATAGTACATACGTATGTGTGTTGGCATTTGAACCTTAATAAGTTCTTACTGGATAAACCGATTTTGATGAAATTTGAAAGACATATACTAGCCAATTCGTTGGTAAAAGTTTGGGGCCAATATCTCCAAGGGGTGTGGTAGATAGTTTCTTTGGGGTAAATTTTCTCAAAATTTACCCCAAAGAATTTAAAAAGAACGTTTTTATTTATTGCATATTTTTTAACCGAATTTTTTTTATGTCTTTCCGGGCTTATTAGTAGTGCAAGTGACCCCCAAAAAGGAATAATGGGGTTGGGAAACTGATATAATTTAAAAATACATATTTCTTTTAATTTATTAAAACTTTTTTGGTTTATTTTGATGACTCATTATTTTCCACGATGTAAGAATAAGTAGCCAATGTTAGGGAAATTTTATAACTTCGTTGTCAGTTTTTTACTTCCTTCTACGAAGTAAAGGAAGTATTGTGATCAGGAAAAATTTCGGTTATCAGATTTTAACGGAAATATCCATTTTGACCATATCTGAATCCATTTTGACTACGTACGTATATATCTCGCATAAGTGAAAAACGATTAGCCATGGGATGTTGAAATTTTGGATTTAGGACTATTGTGACATCTAGTTTTGCGCCTCCCTTTTTGACTGCAATCAACTGAACCAAAAGTGTCCAAAAAAGCCCAAAATACAAATAAACTGGATGTTGGACTTTTTCTTAACTGCAGTAATAAGCCCTCATTGAGAGCTTTTCAACTATATATTGTAGGTGGTACTCATTTTAATTGGTTCCAGAGTTATAAAATATTAATTAATGAAAAATTTGTGTCTTAAAAGAGAAAGGATTTGAACCGATGTTCAATTCCGACTTCATCTCCTTTTATTTTTAAGTTAGATATTTATTTATAATTATTAACCTTTCATTGTAAAATAATTTTTACAATGAATAATGGTTCAGTAACAAAAAATAATTATGAAAAAATATCAGAGGTTTGTAATGAAATAAGATTTTATGTACTATTCATTTAAAAAAAAAAAGTGTGTAAATGTAATTTAATAGGCGTACAAGGAAGTCATGTGTTTTCCACATCAGATTTTCTTTTATTCCCATTCTTGTAAAAAAGTATATTGTTAAAATATATTCTTTATGTGCTCTTTTATCAATGTACAGTTTTTTTTTTTCTTTTTACTTTTTTAATAAACTTTCATCTTATATTAAGAACAATTTAAAAATTTAATTTTAAGTAAAAATTACTATTATTATTTTTTTTTATGTAATTTAAAATAATTTTTATTATTATGTTTTTCTATCATAGATAAATCAGTTAATAATGTTCTAGTTAATTTTATGCAACTGGTCTCAGGTTCACTTCTCTGTTAAGACCTGGAAATACTTTATTTCAATAATATTTTCATTTTGTCTTCTCGTAAGATGTGTGCGGGTAAGTAAAATTTTATGATTGATTGTGTATATTGTGTATGTGTGTTCATCGGTTGATATCTCATTTAAAAAAAAAATAAAATTTAACTCTAAAATCTTATTTGAGCATATGATGGATTAAGACTACGTTTATAGTGCCGATCGCAGTATGTATCAAGAGCACCTTATGCAATCAATTTCAAGAATTTTTCATAAAAAATTACGATTATTTATTTGTCTGTTATTGTTGTATAAACTTTATAATAAGGTAGATTATAATGTGTAAAAAGTTTGATTGCCCGTTCTTTGTACATTACTTGTTGAGTTCTTCAGAGTCCAAACATATAAAAACGTATGATGCAATATTACTATTATCGTTATATTATTATTACTATTATTACTATAAAAATGATGAGAAGGCGGCATCGGTTATAGCTGGGATGCCGCCGATGGACTTGCAAGCGCGAATGGACGGGACAGAAAAAAAGCAACTGATGGTCTCTACATGGCTTGGCGTGACAGATGGCGGAATTCGGACAAAGGAAGGTGGATCTATGGGCTCATAAGCGATATCACGAAGTGGATAGAGCGAAAGCATGGTAACACAGGCTACAAATTCACCCAGTTCCTTTATGTACATGGGTGTTCCCGGGACTATCTGTACAGGATGGGCAGATTCAATATAAGTCGCGACAGGCGATAATGATTGCGACAGGCTAGATACAGCAGAGCATGTGGTGTTCTTTTGCCCTAAATGGTGCAACTTAAGAGTAGTGCTCGAGGATCAGGATGTGGAACGGGCCAACAATATAATCGAGGGGTCAACAATATAATCGAGGTGATGCTCAGCAATAGCGACAAATGGAAATCTGTCTCGACTACGATTGCATCAATGATAGGAGAGAAGGTCAATGAGGAGACACGACGACAAGCTTAGAAGATGCGGATCGATAGAGACATGGAGTTCGATGACGGGTGATCAGCTTCTGGTGGTGGGCGGCGGGGCCTCCTCAGAGTCGTCGCTCCTCAATCGCCCCCTTGGACGTCTTCCGGTTATCTAGATTTGGGTCTTAGAGTGCCTGGGTGATCATACAGGGGCTGTGTACATACCATATGGTTTAAATCCGGCCCCTGCATGATAAAAGAATGGTTAATTATCGCCTGAGAGCTGCGCGTGGGCCTGGGACGGCTAGCAAAGCTTTTTCCTCCCTACGAAAAAAAAAAACAAAAACATGATGACAGGTTTTTGAGGAAGGGTTTGTTTGGCACGGCTTCTGAGTCAGTGCTATATCGTCGGATTTGTGTGTTGAAAACAGAAAGATCCAAATTTTCTGGATCGTGGAAAACGTGGAAGTTCCAAAAACAGGTGATCGATAATATGGTCTTAGACGTGAAAAATATATTTTATCAGTTAGAGATGTTTTTTTACGGAGAAAATTGGTATTTTTAGGAGGTGATAACTTCTTTATGCTGTACCTATGAATTTATAATTATATTCTTTTTTCCCTTATTTCCAATCTCGATTGATAATTATAGTTTGTAACAATCAAAATGCATCTAGTTTTAGATTTAAAAACTCTACAAACGGTTTTTATGTGTTTTTTTATTTTTATTTTTTTGTTTAAATAAAAATGTTCATTCTTTTTAACTGATATAAAACAATTCATAAAAATCATTAGTGTAATAATTTATTCTCTTTGATTAACTTTAATAAAATTGTATCTGTATCTATTATTATTAAATTATAAAACAATTTATCATTTTATTATTAAAGAAAGAAAAAATCCTAAGTTAAAATTGTGGAGCCTGTTGACAGTAAAATTTAATAAATTATTTAATTAAATCAAAATTTAACAAAAAGTTTCATTATTTTTTATTTATCTTACTTGGATTTTTATATTAAAAATTTATCAGGTAGTTGTCCTTCTCGAGAAAAAGTAAAAAAGAATTTATTTAAAAGAAAGACTATTCTTTAAAGAAAAGAATTCATAATTTCATTTTCTTCATTTTAAATAAAAATAAAAAAACCCTACCGGAGATTTTTATTTGAAAGACTGCAACGGTTTAAAAGAAAACTTTCAAAGTAGTATTGCTGTGCATAAAGAAAAATTAATCCTAAGATGAATCCCTTGAGTTTGGAATATTTTATTACTAATTACCATTTAAAATCATTATAATAAATTAAAATTAAATTCTTCAAAATACTTCATTTTTAAAATTAATATTGTATAATATACGGTAGATTACACGGTTTATGCTTTTTAACTTTAATAACGAAGTCATTTCATATTAAATCTTGCGCAACAGAAGTGCAAAAATAGTCAGGAATTGAGTAAAATTATTAAAAAATGAAAAAAACGTTTTTTTTTTACGAAACAACAGTTCATCTTATTCGTATTTTTTTAAATTTTGTACTTAGTAATACAATATTAAAATATTTTATATCATAATTCTGCTACCGTAAACCTAACAAAAATGACTATTTGACGACTGCCATATGTCTTTCGTAAACTTAGAAATGATTCAGAATTGTCCAGTTTCATCTAAGGGAATATTTACTACGTTTTTCATTTAAACTGAATTTCTAAAATATACATTATTTCATTTTGAAAGTAAGATATCTTTAGTGTTATTAAAATAATCTAGATTAAACTCCCAGCAAAGCGGGAAAAGTTATGCACTAAAAGTTATAACCTTCCTTAAAATTCTAAGTTTAATGTCATCATACTAATTCTTATTCTAATATATCCAAGGAGAAATAATCCACTAATTTATTTAATTCGACTCAAAGTAACATACAACGTGGATTTTCTGAAACGTCCTGATAAGTCGATGTAAACTTCGTCAAATTTGGAACTTCGACTTCTGGGAAATCAGCGGGTATTTTTGAAAAGTGATGACATCTTATTAAATAACGGTTGAAATTTTTGCTGATAAATCTATAACATTTTTAATTGGTGTCTATTAATGCTTGTTATCTATTTACTTTTGGTTTTTGTTACAATTATTTTGGAAAGAACTACAACCAATGAATTTCTTAAGAAGTTACTTAAGAGCATTTCATATAATTTTATACTTACTGTGCCATTGGCTAGTTTATCTTCTATATTGAGATTAATTATTATCATGTATTTGATATCTATTTTTTTTTTAATTTCATGCAAGCCATGTTACTTCATTCAACAGCAATTTTTTACTTTTTGAGTAAAGTTTTGAAATACGGGAACACACACCACCTAGACCAATTGTAACCAGAATAAAATTGGCATCAATGACCCTCATTTAGAAATCAAGAAAAAAATTTCACAATAATCCATTAAAACTTGTCCCAATATACCAAAAAAATTATAGGTAACGAAAATTATTAGATTTTTATTTCCCTACCGTACTGAAGTTGCACAAATATATAACCAAACTGACGTATTAATCTAATGGAATTATCTTGTAGAAAAATGTGAATTTGAGTCCAAAAATGACAAACTTGGACTCCTCTTCCTTTTTATGAGTTTTTTTTAATAAGATCAAAGACCATACAAAAGTACAAGCCAACAAACATGCGTAGTACTCCTACGAAATAGGAAGTTGCTGAAACTCTAAATGTACGTTTAGGATGAAATCGGAAGCTTTCCGATTATCCTAGTAATTCTCAAATGAACAACCTTCATATGAACATTGCTAGTAGCATTCGTATAGAGTTTACATATAATTGTAAAAGCTAGCTTGTAACAATTCAAACAGTATAATATAATTTATATTTTCAGACAGTAAATTGTCACTTTTGATTTAGAGCTAAAAGCATTTTGCAGCTGTTGTACAAAGGCCTATAACTGATGGAGGGTACTCAACTGCCCTTTTAAAACCAACATTTGTTATTTACGTTTTACTGATAATTTGATTCCTATTTGTCAGTGAAGTACGAGCGCTAATAAAACTGATTTTTTTTTTAAAGTTATCTCTTTAAAAATGTATTTACCTCGATTAATTCGTAAAAAGAAATAGCGTACTTATCAAAATTTAATGTTTGTCATTATCCCAGATTTTCTATTGTGTTTTTGTTTTACTCAAAGCTAACAAAAAGCTGCAAATTGACAAAATAATACGTAAAATAAATATAAATAGCTAAAAGAACTAATCTCTTTCAATAACAAATAGTAAACATATTAAATTTGTTATAGACAGATATATGTAGGTAATTTTTTTGGTGAAACGTCAAAGGTATCGTTCAGTTTTAAGTCTTTTAAAATAATATTCCTCAATTGGATTTTTAACTAAGTGCATATATTTATGTAATTTTTATTTAACAAATAATATTTTTATTTTAAACGTTTTTCCTCGTTTTCAAATCTAAAAAGAAAAAAAAATTTACTGAAATTGGTAAATTAGTCACAGTAACTATGAATTGTAATTTCATTAAATGTACAATATAATAAAGTAGACTTTGTTAAGTACAATAACCATATTAACGTCTAATTTATTTAACTGCAATAATGTAGATATCTGATTGTAAATATTAAAATATTTTCACGTCAAATTATAAAAAAAATTTTAAAAAAATATTTTTAACCCCGTTGAAGAGAACGTTATGTTCTCTTCATCTTTGCCAGAAAAGTACTTAGCTAAGTTAAGCGAATGAAGAATATTTATGTGATTAGAAAATTTTCTAATTCTCTGAGTAATAATTTTTGATATCACCTAGAAGTAAACTCGGGCCAATCAAAGTTCAGAAGAATAATATATTTTATTTCCTTCCAGTATTTTTTACTGACATATCTTCCTAGTGAATAAATCATGTAAAAACGGGGTTTTTGTCAGAGATTGACTGAGCCGCTTTCAGAGGTATTGAAAAAAGTTCTTTTGGAATTTCTTTTCTATTATTTGATATTATTTCTTGAAAAATTTCTCTAAATAGGTTTCAAGTTTTATTTTGATATAATAAATATAGGTAAATAATAATACAAATTAAACAAATTTGAAAAGATTTAATGAAAGAGATTTTGATTATGTCTTATTTTGATCAGATCTTTTTAGATCTCGTTGCATTTCCTTTCTTTTTTTCATTTTCTTTCCGTTGTTTCCAGTTCGTTTTCACTCTTTCATTCGAGAGTGATTGTTTTTTCTCTTCTGTAAATTCTCTGAAAATGTTCTTTGGTTTTCCTTTTCATCTAATTTGAATCAATTGTTTTTTGAAAGTCTATTCTATCTTTTATTATTTTTTCCAAACTTTATTTAGTTTTTCTATGTATTGGTTAACTTCCTGGTACCACCATATTTTTGTTTTTCTTTCTTTGTAAAAATTAAATAATTGTTCTGTAAGTCTATTATTACTCATTCTATAACTATGGCTAAATAACCCATTCTTCATTTCCACATTTCCGTTTCTAATTTTTTTATTTCTTGTTAAATCTCTTTTTTATACTTTAGCCTTAACCATCGTCAGTTCTTTTGGGTCCAAAATCTTCCTTAAGATTCTTCTTTTAAAAAATCTCTTACATTAAACTTTCCTAAACACAAATATGTATATAAGGCCTCTGGAAAAATTACTGTATTTTTGTGTTGTAGTCTAGCGTTTTAGCTTAAGAATTTCTTACTATAAACATCCGCTGTCAGTCTAAAAGCTGTTTCCATTTTACTAATCCTACTTTTAATTCCCTCTTTCTCGTGTACAGTTGATGTTATCGCCCTAAAATACTTAAATTTGACTACCTCGGTATTTTTTGTCCCTTTTCAAAAATTATTTCTTCTACACACTTTTTATCATTGGTTATAAATTTCTAAACCTATTTTTTGCTGTTTTCTGATAATAGATGAACTTTTGATTTTGCTTCTATATTTATAGCTAGAATAACTTTGTCATCTGCAAAGGTTTAATGATTAATGGCCAGTTTTTTTTCCTAAATATACAGATTCTGAGATTTGGTGTTTAACCAGTCCTTTATTCCATTCTCTAATTACATTTTTAAGGCAATATTGAATAGAAATGGGGTGATTCCATCACCCGTCTTATGCCTGTTTTTATCTCAAATGCTTCTAGCAATGTATTATAAGAGAGAAAAATTAATTTCAAACTTTATCTTGTTTATTGTTGAATCTTAAAATCTGTTTCCATTGAATGAAAGGAGTCTTCTTTACAAATTTTATGAATTAAGAGCACTATGATATAAAAGCGTTTTATTTTCTGAATGAGCGCAGACTGTGACGATTCACATGAAGCAAATCGCATACAATCTGGCCTATACAGCCATATAAGCCCTAAAATCAATGTAATTGCCGTAACTGTTTTAATGTTAAATTAGTTTTAATTTTTCTTTTCGTTTTTTTTCTTTTTTTAATTTTACGATTCGTAAAATTAAAAATACTTGATTGTTTCTGTTGCAGAAAAATGTATATATTACACTTTGAATTCACTGCGAAATTTTTATTCTTTTATATATATATATATATATATATATTTTGAGGTCATTATATAAAAAAAATGAATAATATATACTTGTTACAAACGAACCTGTCATACCAGTTTACAAACTGATGAACAGTGTGAACCGTACAGAAATTATTAGATTTCAATGATTCCATTTTTATAGGATATAAAAAAGGAAAGAGGATAAATATCGATAAATAAAAACACTCACCCGTTGACATTTTTCTTTCTCTAAGTTGTAAAATTTAGAAATACTATTACCTAGGTAACAGAATTCTACACGTAAGCAACTGTTTTATTGTGGGTGGTTAACATTTATCTTTATAATTCAATAACTTTTACAGCTACAACAATGAAATTTGTTTTTACAGCTTATGCATTAAAATAATTTATTATAGTATCTTTATTTTTATTCTTATGGATGTTGGGTAAGGAATTATTTTGAATTTTCTATGAATGCGGAGTTATTTTGGGGTTTCCATGAGATTAGATATTAAGAAAATTTCACTAGTGATTGTGTTTAGTTCAGAAAAAATTATGTAACGGCCTCCGCATATCGCTTTGAAGCGGTATTATGCAGAAGAATTACGTCTTTTGAGAGAGAACCGGAATATTCCTCCATATTGTTGGTTTCACTTTATTTTTTAGCACTTCGCATTAATATTCATTGCTGATTGCACATTTTTCTTCCAAATAATCGTAAAGAATAATTTTAATCAAGGGTCTATAATCTTTTTAGTCTCAAAACACTGATAGTATCACTTTACCGACTTACGCGTAGGTTTTGAATATTTTAGTGGTGGGCGAACGCGGATGTTTTCATTCCACTCTTTGACATTTGGATTTCGGTTCAAAATGATGAATCCCTATTACATCACAAGTTATTGTGTGAACTAAAACAGAATTACCTTCTGCTAAAAACCGTCGTTTAAGATAAAAATTTGAATTTGGTTTCAGCAAAATTCCCAAATTTATATGCGGCTGTTTTAGCAGATATGGTTTTGCAAAGTCAAACGAAATCTCCATAGGACTTCCACTATGATGAAAGTCAGTCAGATTTTTTCCGGACGATCAATTTATTTATAATAATTTACACGATTAATACACTTTTTCCTATACTGTTTTAACATCGACGAATAAATTTCGATTGTTTTTTACTCTTTCATAAATATAATCCTATCACAGCATGCTGTTCTACGATTCACATTTCAAGCAGAGCAACATTTTAAAGTAAACAAAAGTAGATATAACAACAGAAATTATTTTTGAAAAGCTGTCTGTTAGGTGTATCAACTTGAACGTTAGACAGTTTTACTATACTGTCCCTTTGTAGATATTTGTCTCTATTATTATTGTATGATCTTTGTATATATATCCTAATAACATCCATTTCGTTTTAGATCGTCTATAATCTTTACCCTTTTCCGGCTTTTTATTCTTGTATCTTCTACTGATCCTTCTAGTCCAATTTTAATGATTCATAAAAATATATATCATTAGAAATATTTTTAAAATAATTCCTTACACATTTAATTTTCACTTCTTTTCACATTTAAATTTACATTTTTTTTACCGACTTTTTGAAGAAGAGTATGATCCGACTTTCGCATGGTGGGAGTAGGTGATGAAAATGAATTTTCTTTGCATTCTGAGGTATGACGAGTACGAAAATACCATTCACTTAAATTGTGGTTTCCTTATATATATATATATATACATACATAAACGTATATTGTAATGTTACTACACATATAAATTTATTTATATTTATTTATTAATAGGCTTATGTTCAAACTTCGGTGGGTGAAAAATTTCCAAAACTAGTATATCAAATATTTTTACATATGTTATAATAGTGTATCTGAAGCTGTGCATATGAAAATTGGTTGAGTCGTTTTTGAATTACGTTCACTTTAAGGTGGAAAAATTTGAATTGGACAAGTTGGAAGCGTGTTTCGTTATGAAGCGTAATACTGCACATTGAAAAGTGGGAACAAAATAAAATAACGAAATGCCGGTCGTCTTGCGCAGAAGTACGCAAGTTTTCTTGTATATCTTGTCTTGTTTGTTTTGTTTCGTTCTCTATGAAGTCTTATTGAAATAAAAATATCTCACAAATTTTTTCACAGATATGTTTTACACTAAAAAAGTTTTTAAAAAAAAAAAAAAGTTTTTTTTTTTATCAACACTACAATATAGTGGTTACTTAGTACATATTATGTATGTAAAGTTTAAGCCAGGAAAATTTGTGTGTGATCGCTAACTAGCTACTCTCTTTCATTCTCATAAATATAATATTAGTGTAGTGTTAGAATATTATCACTAAAACTCCATCGACGTAAAAGTTATCGTACGATTCGTAAAACTAAACTTGATTGTTTTTGTTGTAGAAAAATGTATATATTACACTTTGAATTCACTGTGAAATTTTTATTCTTTTATATATATATATATATATATATATATATTGAGGTCATTACATAAAAAAATTAATAATGTATGCTTGTTAAAAACGAATCTGTCATACCAGTTTATAAATTGATGTACAGTGTGAACCGTACAGAAATTATTCCATTTCGATGATTCCATTTTTATAATATTTTTAAATCTGTAACATTTTTTATCAATTATTAATGAATAAATTGTATCCCGTTCTCCCATTGCATATAACCTCTCAAAATATCATTAAAATTGAAACCGATAAATTGGTAGTCCTAAAATTCAGGATATCTAGTTATGAATAGCGCAGGTCTTTCTTTCTCTCTTATTTTACAATAAACTGGATGAATGCCATAACTAGCTTATTTTCTTATCAGCTAAGGATCAAAACTGATGAAGAGTTTATAATAACATTTTATAACATAAGAGGCTGATTTTTAATCCATTTTATTTTTATTTAAATGCAAATTACAATATTGTATTTTATTTTATTTATAATATATTCTATAAAAATCTGTATTTGAAGTAATGCGCCCTTAATTCCTTTAAGACTGGAAGAAGTTTTGAATATAAAATAAAACTAAAATAATTTTTCCACTTTTATATTTATCAGTGGCAGGGGCCACGCTCTTTTTTCATCGCACTGCTCGGTTCGAAATCCGTAAAAATAATATTTTTAAAAACTATTGTTGCAAGTGATATGATTTTCAATTTTTTTGTACTAACGTTGTAGTTTATATTTATGTAAAATTACAAGTAAGAATTTTTTTTAAATTTCAGACAGCCCATTATTGTACTAAAATTTTCATTTTAATTTTTATCAAGTGTTAAAAGAAAAAATCTATCTTGTGACACAAATATTAAGTTTTATTTTCATATAATTATTAAATATAGTATTAAATAATTGAAAAATGCATTCTATTTTTATAATTATTTCTATTGAAATACAAACATTCCTTTCATCTGATGATTGTTATTATTTATTCATTAAAAGAAATCTCTGTGGCGTGAGTGGTAGCGTCTCAGCATTCACCCGGTCCGGGGTTCGAATCCCGGTCAGGCATGGCATTTTTCATACGCTAAAAATTTTCATTCGAACTAAATGATCACAGCAGTCGGCCCGCACATCTCACTAAAAAAAATCCTTTGTATAAAATATTAAATTTATACCATTTATAAATAAAACTCTACTTGATGATAAACTTAAATTATTAAGGTAAAAACTATTGTTCATGATAATATTTCATATATATGTATCAAATAAGTCTACAATATTACCTGATGGCACCAATGGACAAATTTTACTGAATCTTTTTTTTTTAGATTTTCAGAAATGACTTATATAGAAAGAGACGAAAATCTCTCAGTGTTAAATTTTTTAATAGTATTACAAAGAATATTTTTAGTTTTAAGATCTATAATTGGAAATTATGATCATTGTTTGTGATCCTGAAATAAACAACCTTACGATTCTTTTACCAGAATAGGTATTTTTTATCTAATATTTTCTAAAAAAATATTTTGGAATATATCATCTATTTTTCATGAAATAGTTAATGATAATATTTACTTTTTTCTGATATTTTTTTTTTATATACAAAACGATGTTCTCTTTAATATATTTACTATATTTACACTTTAATCAAGTTCGGTATAGTCTTTCTATCAGGAATAGGAAAAAATACTTTTAAAAACTAATTATTATTTTTAAATGTGTACGTTTAAAGGTTATCTGAAATTAAACAAGTACATTAATATTTAACCTTAAACCTTTATCGTATAGGTTGTTTTCTCTATAAAAGTTACTTAAAAATAACATGGTCGTTTGAAATCCAATATATGGTTTGTGTTTTTAGTACAATAAGTATAGCTGAGTCGGTGAGATTGCTTTCGTATTAGCATCTCAATGGAATTGCAAGCTACTTTGGAATGCGAATCGCTAGCATAGTTCTGTGAGCATTCTACCAAAGTAATTAACTTAGTGATTGTCCCCCTGTATCATACTCTCACTATCTCTCTCCTTCGGTTTCTTGCTAATCGACTGTCTCACTCTCGCCTATATGCGTTCGTATACCTTTTGTGTTTGTGTACGTGTGTATTTTATTGCGCGCGCTCATTCGTTTGTTATCAGAGCAACCCGAAGGCGCATGTAAATGATGTGTGCTGTGAACAGAATGAGACTAATTTGTGAATCAAATTTGAATAATTATTTAAATCGGCTGATCTTATGACTTATGTAAATTTTAACAGCACTTTCGCATTAAAAAATAAATAAATCAAATAATCAATTTATATATTTTTTTTTGACTACGTTTGTGTGGAAGTACTTTTTTAACAACCAACATGATGGGGATTATGAAACAAATGTAAAAAACAGCTCACATTGCAGTCGATCTGTGCTAAAGAACATCAAAACATATATCTAAAGATAAATAGATCATTTTTATTACAAAATAAGAGAAGGAAGATTGTATTGGATTTTACTGAATGTAATGGAAGTATACGTACTTGTAATGTATTATTTCTTACAGAATTTTTTTTTATATCTGATGCAAATAAATTTACCCTATGGTACCACCAGTACAGTTTTTGAACTCTCATTTTTCCCGATTCCATTCGTTTTAACATTCTTTTCTTTTTTTTATTCTTGATTTATAAGAAATATTTCTTCACAAATAAAGTTTTAACCTTAAACAAAACAAGTATATAATGTAATTCAGTTACCATTCAGTTGCTTCCCATACGCTTTATTTCTATCATAATTTTTCAAACCGCAATAACATTTTTAACTCACAACCAATTTTTAAAGTTCAAGTTTGTTTATCTTATAATAAATTGAACTTTCCCGTTATATATTTTTAATTATTTATTTTATATATTTTTATTATTTAAACTTTTTAATTTTGTATTGTGGATGAAATACGATGAGAAAAATCTATTTTATAGCTACATATCCACAGTATAAATACATTTCTGTAAGAGATTTTTCAAAGAGTAACATGAATTTTAATTTAATTTTTTTTTATAACTTATTTTCAAAGTTTAATGAACAAACATAATGAAAATTTAATAAATAAGGAAAAATTCGGATGAATAATTTTTCTTCTGTCCACATTTTGTGTTTTTTCAATAAAAATTTATGTTTAATGAACGGATTGAGATATTTTAACGATATTCAATAATATTTTCAATAAAATAAATAACTGTGAAAGCTTAGTCTTTGAAAATTCGAAAATACCGGCCATTTAAATTTTTTAATCATTAATAGGTTGGTAAATATTAGTTTTATAGAGTAATATTTTGTTAAATAAATTTTGTCATTTATTGTGGGAACAGTGAGATCTTATTTGTTCAACACGGTTAATAAATGTGTTATTTGTGGTTGAAAATGTCAAAATGGATCGTAAACATTACTGCAATTATAGTAATATAATTATTATAATATATAATTAACTTATTAATTCAGAATTATATTTTTATTAGCCTAGTAACAGTATTCTATAAGACAAAATTTGATTATAAGAGAGCTTTTGGTTGTCTAATGTCAATGACGTCTACATTATTATATTCCGGGTATTTATTTTGTTTGGAGTTTTGTTATAATGACTTAAGTCATCCAAAGCTGCCGGCCTCCGTAGCGCGAGTGGTTGCGTCTCGGCCTTCATCCCGAGAGTTCGAATCCGGTGAGGCATGGAATTTTCACACGATACATTGTCCATCTCATCCCCTGAAGCAATACCTAACGGTGGTCTCGGAGGTTAAACAAAAAAACGTCATCCAAAGCCATTAATTAATTTTTTTATGTTATTATCCACTTTTTTAATAGAAGTATATGACGACATAAATAAAATTATATTTTCAAACAATACATAATTTAATTTCAAACAATAACATGATTTATAATTTTCAGTGCTGTCGTTCATACCGTGTCAAATATTGGTAAAAAAATTCGTAAATATAATAACACTGAGTAGCGATTAGTAAATGTTTTCTACTGAAGTAATCTGTTGTGCTTATTCTATAAGTGGATTTAAGCTATTCAATAAGTTAGTGGCTAAATTGCAATATATAATTCGCAAATATTAATAAACTAAGGACTCGCTTTGCTCGCCTCACCGTCTAGCCAGCGGGCTTCAACCCCTGGACCCCCAACGCATTCATTCAAGAGAAACAAATTAGTAATTTTGCTTCATTTTATTTCTGTTGCCATGGTGACAGAAATAATGGTGTAAAAGGATTAATTTCTGTTCGTTAATAACAATTTCTAATTCATAACTTCAGCAGGGCAAGGACCTCGATCTATGACTTCAAACCTTCCTTGGGATAACACGAATATATCTTGAAAATATGAAAGCAATCAGTTTGTCGGTTCTTGCGTGATACTGTTGCAAACAGACAAACTTTCGCATTTATATGTAAAATGTAACAATGGGAATATAATCTACTGAGCTCATGAAGTTAAACTTTAAATGCGTTTTGTTAACATGCGAATGAAGCATTGAACTATAATTATATTCTACTATAATGAAATATAATTCCACTAATGTAGAATTAATGAATTTAATTAGATAATGATTAAATTTTGCTGTGTACATTTATATATTTAATTTAATTCGTAATTCCAACACTGGTAATCTAATTTTTAAATGTTAATATCAGAATTTAAGTACAAATATTTCGGAAATATCAAACGAACATGAAAAGGTTTCAATTGCCACTTCTCAATTAGCTTGGGATTAAAGTGTTCGTTATAATAATCAGGAAAAAATACATGATTTACCCCAAATGCAAATGTAAAAAGACCATTTTTTCATGGGGAAATTTTGCTTTGATGATTTTTATGTCGACACGCACTACAGTAAAACGATGTATTTGTAGCATTGAACAGCAATGCGCAGTTTATTGTCAACAACTGCACAAATATTTCTTTATGCATGCATGGATGCTTTAAGAAAGGAAGTTTCCCTAAGGTTCTATCATCTCTCGCATTGCTTGCAATTGCTTCACTGCTAGGATCCCTGCAGAAATGGACATGTGTTTTCCAATTTCTAAGTATAGAGATAGATATGTGAATGACAAAAATTTCTACTTGAATACTTACGGAGTGCTTAAATAACGTACACCGTTTACCATTTTAGTTATTGAAATTATTGCACACCTGTTTCCAATTCTGCCTTTTCCCTGTTTAGCCTCTGGGAATCACCGTTACGTATTACTTCAGAGGATGAATGAGGTTGATAAGTATGAGTGTAAGTGAAGTCAATGAACTGTACAAGACTACAGTCTTGTACAGTTTCAGGCCGATCATTTCTGAGATGGGTGGTTTATTGAAATCCAACCACCAAAGAACACCGGTACCTACGATGTAGTATTCAAATCCAAATAAAAGTAACTGACTTTACTAGGACTTGAACGCTGGAACTCTCGACTTCGAAATCAGCTGATTTGCGAAGACGCGTTCACCACTAGACCAACCTGTTGGGTTAACCTGTCTTCACTAGGTAAATTTAGATGAACCATCTTTAGTTACAGGAACACAAACTAATCAACTATTCAAAAACATCGTCGTTCTGATGGTGTAATCAATTAAAAATAATTATTTGTGCAAATCAACTGTAAATTAGTATGAAAAAGTACTGACTTTTTAGACTTTTATCATTGACATTTATCACGTTGTAAAAACAGTTTAACTCTTAAACTATATTATTTACTACATAAATAAAATCAAAAGATACCTGTAGATAAAGAGTAATACGAACAAGAAAGCCAAGAACGCATATTCTATTTGTAACATAAATCTAGTAAACTTTTACTCAAAATTATATTTTCTCTTGAAAAAATGGAAAGAAAAGCGGAAATTAAACCTGAAACGGATTTGTTGCAAGTAACCCAATGAAAGAAAACTAATATCTTTTACAGGAAATATCTTCAACTCGTCCGTACTGTTCATTTATTTTACCTTAAGCCTATTTTTAACATCGTATTTATATTTCTTACATAGGCTGCTACATCGTACTTTACTATTCACGATTTTCATTAAAAAAATAAATTGGAGTTTGAGATAAACTCTCTATTTTCGCCCGACCTTGTAGACGAGTGTTAGCATCTCTGCTTATTCTGGAGATTTTAAGTTCAAAATAAAGTACAAAAATTAAATTACTCTGAATTTAATGGAGTGTCACTTTGTAGTTATTTATTGAATTTATTAATATAAATAAAGATTATAAAAAATATCCCTTGTAGTTTTTATCCTACTAAATTATTTCTTAAGAAATTTATTTCTAGTAAAACGATATGTAGTTAATTTAAATTACAAATACAATAACCGTTCAGTAGATAAATAAAACTTCCTATCAAAAAAATTACTGAATAGAATTTTCAATTTTTTTATTTATCAGTATTATTTAACTAATTGCAGTATATTTAAGAGATCATCAGCTATTGTCGCGCGCACACATATGAACGTACACCAGTGTTATGAAAAATTCGTTAGAATTATTAAGAAAGACTAAAACGAAAAAACCACTCAAAATTTAACCCAGAAAATGTTAAATTTTTTCCATAACAATCTTACTCTTTCAATTTAATCTAGAAAGTTGTTAAATTCTATGGAAAAACTTCAATTTTTTGTGATTAATTACCCAGTATTGTATATAAAATATTACGAATCTAATCACTTTTGTTACAGATTAATGCTTTTTAGGTAGGTAGGTAGGTATGTAGGTAATGATTACATAAATCACTTTAAAAAAATAAATTAAAAAAAAAAAAAAAAATTAAATCCTTGAAAGTTCAAAATATAACATAATTTAATTTTCTTTAAATTTATCTTTTTTGAAAGCATAAAATATATCTTATTAACCCTTAATTGGATGTCACCTTAAAAAATGTGAAATTTAAAAACTGAGTGGTGTGCCTGTAGTACTGTGTTTACTTACAACAGGAATACTCTTATTAAAATTAAAATAAAATATAAATATTACATTTAATAAATAAATATATTATGTGGAATAATAACAATGGTTTTTATATATAAATAAGTAATGAAAACCTTTAATATTCAGTCATTAAATTCAGTAAATACTCCTATTCCAAAACTATATATTTTTTAGTATGAGATAACCACAGCTCAACGGTCTAGAGGTCCCCATGAAGGACTTCAAAAATTTAAAGTGAAAAGGTTAGGATTGGTGGCAAATCATTTTAAATAAACGTTTAAATGTGAAAACATCGGACAACAACAAATCTATACAAAATAGCATTCACTTAATAATTTCAAAAGTTATCTACAGTACCTTTTAAATAACAGTGAAAATGTGGTTAGCTCATACAATAAACCCTAGGATACCAATTGCTAAAACTGCATAGATTATTCCCAGGTGACCAAATGTTATTATTTTTCCTGTTTCGTTTGTAATAATGTGTGAAATTAATCCAAATCCTGGTAGAATTAAGATATACATTAGGTGTCTTATATTCAATTATAATTCTATATTGCAAATATAGTGGTGGACAAACTTGCTAAGGCTTATTTGTGATAATAATTTTAACTTTGAAGGTTAATCGTTTTTTAACTTAAATCCTTTAAGGATTTATTTAGTTTAAGAATTATTATTATTGGAATTCCTGTTAGGTTTATTGCAATTGGTATTATTGATTCTTTTTTTTTATATTTTAATTTTATTTTGCAACTTTGAAATACTAAAAAAATAAAATCTATCAAATTCTCTTGCCTTAAAAAGATATATTTTTAGTTACAAATCGACAACTTGAGGTGTACTGTAGAACAATTTTAAACTATCTAAAAAAAATATTAATTGACCACCATTGTGATTAGTACTGTCGTACTAATTCTTATCTTATAACTTTTGTTCTTCAATGCCTGTTAAACTGATGTCTTACAATTCTACTATTTCCATTTAAATCTATGAGTTTTGTGGCGGATATGTGGTCTCCGGCTGCCTCCGTGGAGTGAGTGGTAGCGTCTCAAACTTTCATCCAGAGGTCCCGGGTTCAAATCCCGGTCTCAGTCATGGCTATTAATCATTCCAGTCTCAGTCATTTTCACACGCTATTAATCATTTATCTCATCCTCTGAAGCAATACCTATCGATGGTCTCGGAGGTGGTCAAAGATATGTGGTCTCATATCGAAAACAATGGTCATATTGAGGTAGAAGAATTTGCTATAATTCATTTTTCAATTTTTAATTGTTGAAAAATTACTTAAGAGTTCCCATAATTATTTAACATACAATTTTTTTAGTTTAACTCAATATTTTATTTTATTCAAAAAATGGGTAGTACTGAAAAAGCGCCATCTTCAGAACTAGCTAGAAATTTTGCGTAAATTCTTGTCAATTCTTGCAAATGACATTCGCAAGAAACCTGTATCTGTTAAATTAAGAAAAGTAATACATAAAGATTATGTAGACAGAGGAAACCATCTAATGCATGCTAATGCTTTATGTATTTTTCTTTCTTTCAGTCCTCCAACTAATTTTCTTGAAGATTAAATTAAAAAAGCTTTGAATATCAGCATGATTTACACCCATTATATTAAATTACGGCATAACAATCTAATTTTAGGCAGTAATGACAATGAAAAAAATGTTTAATGACGTTTAACTTTTTTTTTTCTTTTAGTAAAATGTTTCAATTTCCGTCGTGTAGGTTTTTAATTTTTATTTTCTATTTTTTTGAAGAATTTTGGGTTCATGAAACACAAAATTATTCTAATGTTGCCAAACGAAAGACGGATTAAAGTTCGAATAATTCTTAAATTGGACATCAAACATTCATGTGACCTCACGAGACCAATAAAGCAATAGAAACTGACTTTCATTGCTAGGTCTCCATTTTAATTTTAACATTTTTTCTTTGCTGGAAATGCAACGAGTACGGATAAAATCTGTAATATTAAAAACAAAATCCAGCATCAATAATGTACTCAAACCCTCCTAAATTTATTTATTTCCTCCACAAATTAAAATAAATAATACATAACTGAATAGTAATTTTTTTTTGTTGTATTTTAACATATAGTTTTACTCAAACCACACAAAGAATAATACAGAAGCGAAACACTAATGACTCCATTGTCCGTGAGTAGTTAATCTCTACAAGTAAATAAGTCGTTTGACTTTTAAATGTAGATATGCGCCGAGTTTAAAATGTTTGGAATATTAGGCCTTGAATGTAGAAACACTTAATGCATAAATATTTAATCGCTTTGACTTATTATATTTTTGAGACCCTAACTCGTAATTTAATTGCAACTGTACACAAGTATGTGTACAAAATTTGAACAAAAACCAACACAGTTGAAAATTTTTATTAAAATCCTTTTTATTTTTCATTTATTACTTATTTTATTATTAATTTTTGGGAGTTATTTTGGAGAAAATTTGTTAAAAGACCACATAACCTTCATATTTTTCAAAATCTCAAAATTCTTATCTCCGGCATCAGGTAAGATTCCAACGTCAGTCGATGTACATATGATTTTTTTTTTATTATCCCCTTCCCTGGGCCGAACCCACAGCTAAGTGTAACTCAGCCCAAGGCAGTGTCCTTTGACTTTTACGGGCCTTCCCGCCCGCCAGCTGTACGTCTGGCAAGACAAGTCGGCCCGCCGGTTGGATCTTTTACACTGCGTCAGCCTCTAGCCCTCAGTGAGGAGACTCCGGATTCAGCAATGCTGCAACTTCATCCCCCGCCGAAGGCCTGGTCTCGGTCTTGCCTGCGCTTTATGCCGCAAATGAGGGGTCCCCAAGAGAATCCCCCGCCGGGGATCCTCTAGTCATAACTCCCCCTTATTGGATGTTGGGTTCTGAAGATCGTCATCACGACAGGGAACTGTCATAGTAGTATACTTCATGTACGGAGTTCCTAACTGATCATCGGGGCTGGCACACCAATTCGTACCAGTCCTTAATGCGAGAGAAAGCCCTTACCCGGTCATCATCATCTTTAGCCCGAAGCACCGTCTGGGAAAAGATGCTGAACACATCCCAACAGGCTGCAGAGGCAATTATGTGATTCAGTATGGATGGATGCAGGTGTCAAGCCGGGAATCCCTGCACAAATCCTATGTTCCTTCCATTCAGGACACTGAATCAAGGTGTGGTTGACAATGTCGTGCTCTGTGCACAACATACAGTTGGGGGTGTCATGCTTCCTAATGTGGTGTAGATAGCTTCCAAAGTTCCCATGGCCTGTCAACTTATGATTGCTGCCCCTCTTCTAACCCCAAGCTTTTGAGATCCTGACTCACAACTTAATTAGAAGAAATTCTCCATACTATATCATAGTAGATTTGTTTTATTATTTCGTCTAGTTATAATTTATTTATTTATTTTGGCAAAAATTTTTATATATAAAGAATGTTAAATAAACAATGTTATATGAAATATAGAAATAATATACATTATTCTACCTTAAAACACAAATTTACATAAGTCGATATACATGCATTATATATTTTGTGTTGCTTGGCATTTCTCCCGCCACCACCCCATTCGGTCGTCTTAAAGCAGAAGACCGAATGTCTGTGCCACAAACGGCTACTGAGCCTCGAAACAGGTTAGCGACCAGTGTCATAAATAGCTCCTAGAGCTTAGGTAAGCTCTAGGAGCTTATGTATATAATAACATAACATAATTATGATAAATACAGATATATATATTATTACAACACCACTGTCCTAAACAAATAAAATAAACTTATGCTTTCAACGGAAATCGCAGTATTATAAAAATAAGTTAATGAAATAACAATATTTAGATTTTATTAATGAAAAAATACAAAAAAAAATTATCATTATTTTTATTATAATTATTGTTATTATTAATTATATCAAACATGATATTTAAAATAAAAAAAAAACAATTAAAATACTTCTAATTGATATTTCTGTTTAAATCACCTTACTGATTTAAAGTAATACGGTATAAAAATCATAAATTTCAATTATTGATTTAAGCAGAAATCTAAATTAAAAGTATTTTAGAATCACTATTTTTTCTTGTTAAAATAATTACTTAAAATTATTGTATTTAAAAATGTATAAAATTAACCTTAAGAAAATTAATGAAATATACTTTATTTTATTTATTTATTTTTTATTAAGGACCTATTCATATTTCGTAAAACTTAAAAACTTATTTTAAATAATACTACCAACCGTAATAACATGTTTATTCAAGGCAAACATAACAAATGAAAATGTATAAAGCAATTATTATAATACTAATATTACATTTTATGATCATTAATTTTACATCATTTCAATTTTATATGAGACCTAAGGCAATTGGTATTATTTATTCATTGCAGTAAAACAGAATAATAATTTTCATTTTTCTCATTAAATTTACCATATTTCTGTTATTATACGTAATTATTCCTTTCAGGATTTTACAAATAAAATTAAATAATATTACTTTTCTATTAAAAACATTTACTCTATGATCTTCTACAGTTTATTATAAGTATCATAAGTAAAAACACTGTTAAATTTTATTACATTTACCATTTCATTAAATTTAGAACTCGGTGTCAAATTAAAAACAAATACCAATTACTTATTAACTTGTAATTTATTGTCATTAAAAAATTTAGGTGGTTGAATTTCTTTAATATTTAAAGAAAAACACACTTTTAATATCAAAATGATTTCAAGCTGTATTATTATGCTGTAAAAATTAAATATTGAAACAATACTGAAAACAAAAAAAATCTTTAAATTCATTATTATCACTAAATTTTTCATGTAAAAACCTTCGAACTGATAAAAACTTAATACCGAATTAATATTCGGATGAGTTATTATTAATTTTGTGAGTTATTGTTTGTATATTTTGGAATAATGTTTTATTCATAAAGGATCATTAAATAAAATACAGAGATAATGTAAACTACTCTACCTTAAAACTTTAAATTACGTAAATCGATATATACATGGATTATATAATTATGATACATATCATATATGTTAATATAACACCACTGCAAAAAAAAATTAAATAGAAAACATAAACTAGTACTTTCAACGAAGAAAAACCATCAAATTAATTTCGTCTAAAAAAATAATAATAATAATAATACTTTTCATAACACAAAATAAATGCTTTTGTGAAGCGTAAGGCTGGAAAATACAATAAAAAATTTCTACATGGGACAAATAAGAAATTTCTTGTTTAATGAAGTCTTAAAAATTATTACTTATACAGGTTAAGCGATATTATTTCTTTCCTTCCTACCAAATCTGTTGGTATAATGAAACTAATTCAAAATTAGTTTTAATATTAAAATCAAAAATTGGAGATTGTACTAAAGAAGAATATTTTTAATTTCCCGGCTACAGTTCTGTTTCTGTTATAAGAGCGTAACTAAAATGAAAAAGCTCAGCGATTTGCAAAAGTCTGGGTTTTGGGGTTTTTGCAAATTTTGTATTTTCAACACCTCCCTTAGTTAAAAAATAAAAAAAGAAATGTTATAATAATTATTGATGTGTTGTAATGTATTTTTATTAATATTTCCGGAACGCTCAACATAAATTTTTCAAAAATGGCTCAAAAAGTTTCTAAATATAGGGAAATATGAGAATAAAATTTTTTCAAAATAAAAAAGGGGAGAGTAATTTTCACTGCTATTAATTTTTGTTACTTTTGGTCGTGAAAAATTAAGCTTTAATTCTATGAAAGTACTTAAGTTATTTAAAAATCCAAAGGTTTCTAAGTAAATCAAATTAGGGGTCGGAGGATATTCAAGAAATTTCAAAACTGTTTTTTCCTCATATCTAGATTAAGCCGTTGACCAAAATGTTTGCAATTCGGAACAAATATTTGGCTATATACATATTATAATCCAGCTTTAGTCTGATTTTCAACCCTATCGGACAAGGGGGTATCAAGGTAGTACACTCAATTTTTTTTTTAAATATAGTTACTTTAGCTTTATTGAAAAAAATTGAAGCAAATCGGGCTGACTTATTTAAGTACATAATTATTCCAATTAATAGAATTCTAAGGCCCAAAAAACAAGAATACTGAATAGGGCCCAAACCTAAAATATAAATCTGTTTAACCTCTCATTTTTTAGATAGAAAGTGCAGGTATTGTTATTGGCGATATGAGAACTTTAAAAATTTTTTTAATTATTTGTTTTTTTTTTGTAATTTCTGATACTTAATTCGTTTTTGAAGTTAGAGCTGTTATTAAAAATGTTATATGAAATGGCTATCGAAAAGGGAGTCAAATGGGAACCAAAATGTTTTAAGAAAAAATTAATTTTTTATTTTTATTATTCTTTATAGCAATTATATTCTAAAAACAGTATAATTTTGATGATAAAAACGTTATTTAGTAAAGGAGGTCAACTAAGACCCAAAAATTTAATTAATAATTTTTACCTTTTTAGCAATTGTACTTAAGCGACTCAATTATGCGATAAACATTGCTCATTTAAGTCGGTAATCTTTAAAAAGAACGTATGGTGTATTTGAAATAAAATCTGTTCAGGGTAAAGCCCGAAAGGTAAGTAAATTTGCCGGTTTATTTAAAGGTTGTTCATCGAGTCATTAAAACTTGCATTTTGTCACAAAGTACAACCACTAGAAAACTATTTATTATTAGTGTTTTTAATTTTTACCATTTGAAAACTTAAATTCATTAATTCACCAGCATACCACAGAAAGCGTTAGGATAAAAAATAAAAAGATTTTAACTGCCATCATGAATCTCTTTTAATATGTATAAGTATGAAAATAATTATTTACAAAGTTTAACTTCTACTCATGTTTAGCAACCGAGGAAGTAAGTTGAAGGTAACATTCTGTATATAACCATAGAGCTGTGGACCCTTTTATTTTTATTGTATGGTCTTCCCTAATTGTTTTTCAAAGATAAAATATACGTTTCCAAAATTCTTGAAACATGAATCATAAGTAAAAATTGGGGATTTAATATGATTTTCTTTCTGGAAATTTAAAAATATTTAGGTCAGAGAATTTATCTTTTTACTTTCTTGTACGAAGTAAAGGAAGTATTATGATCGCTAAAAATTTCGGTTTTCAGATTTTAAACGGAAATATCTATTTTGACCATCCATTTTCCCTAGTTTCGGCATAACTCAAAAACGATTAGCAGTAGGATGTTGAAATTTTGGATTTAGGACTGCTGTAACTACTTTGTGCACTTCCCTTCTTGATTGCAATCGACTAAACCAAAAATGTCAAAGAAAGCCCAAAAACCAAAAGAAAATGAATTTTCGACTTTTTCATAACTGCAGTAATAAGCCCTCATTAAGAGCTTTTCAACGTTATATATGTAGTTGTATTTATTTTCATTGGTTCCAGAGTTATAGCCAAATGAAATTTTAATTACTAAGATATTTGGGTCTTCAAAGGGGAAGGCACATTGGTTCCAATCAAACTTCACTCTTTTTTTTTTAATTTAAATATATTGATTTATTAACCTCTGATTGTAAAAAAAAAATTACGATAAATAATAATTCAATAATAATAATAATAATAATAATAATAAAAAAGAAAAATTATCAGAAGTTATAATGAAATAAAATTTTATGTACTTTTAATATTTAAAAAAAATGTGTTTGTGTAATTTAACAGGAGTTCAAGGAAGTCAGATGACGCTCATCTCAGATCTTTTCTTGTTACTTTTATACGGATTTGAATGCTAGATCGTGAATACCGGTGTTGTTTGGTGGTTGGGTTTCAATTAACCACCCATCTCAGGAATGGTCGATCTGAGACTGTACAAGACTACACTTCATTTACATTCATACATATCATCCTCATTCATCCTCTGAAGTAATTAATACCTTACGGTGGTTCCGAAGGCTAAACAGAAAAAAGAGAGGTCAGAAAACTTTATCTTCAGCAATTTCGGGAAAATTTTTTAAAACTCAAAAATTCCAATTTAAAAAAGTACACGTTTTCAAGTTTTGTCAGTTGTGTTACATACATTTTGTTGAAGGTATCATACTGTGAGTTTTTTAATATGGGGGACAAAATATAATTTAGTCATTATTTTTTTTAATTCACCATTTAATACGCATAAGTGAAAACTATGGTCAAAACTTTCTACGCCATGTAATTGGTTACATTTATGGTTAAAATACCATTATTATTATTAGTAGTAAAATTTATTTATTTATTTATTTTTTTTTTTTACGGGCATCGACTACTAAGGTCATTAGCCCTCGTCACATTCTTTAAAAGAAATTAGTATCACCATCAGGATCGTCATATGTAAGGGTGTAAAGGGCCCTTACATTTTATTTAAAAGCACAAACTACACAAAACATTAAGACACAAAATACAAGGACAAACACAACACTTACGGGGTGTAAAGGGCCCCGTTATTAAAAATTGAGATAAAATTCTCAATGAACATGAAAATAAAATTATATATCTACAATACCATTTCCTTCTTGTACCTATCTCGTTTGTAGCTTGTTTAAGCACCCTCGGGGCGACAAGAACCGCCGTGATTATTATTATTATTATTATTATATTTTTACTTTCAAATTTCATCATTACCAATAATGAATGTAGCTATACCTTACATAAAATTTTCCTGTATCTTATTTTGCTTATAAGGGCGAGCTTTCGGGAAGATGATTAATGGTAGGTTCAAAAAAGTTGGAATGTAATTTCAACTTCCCCTTTCCGAATTAGGTAAAGAGGATCATTACAAGACTTGGTGAGAGCATTAACACTTATAACCCCTCGGAAATTCCTATTTTACCTAGAAAAAAATTAAATAATGTTACGTTAAAATATTTATTTTCCAAAATGGGTTCTACCTTCTGTCAGAAAAATTACTAAAAATTACTCAATCGTGTCAAAAAGGTTAGCGTCACTTTGCCTCAGTTATAAAAACCGAAATATTGGGTATTTGAATCATTATTTTTTCTAAAGTTATTAGATCAAAATATAAACAAATCAACAGAGGTCTTAGCCGTCTGTCCCCATTCACTTATCTTTAAATTAATTAAAATATAAACGTCACTGCTAATACAAAATTAAATGGTTTGTTAATCTGTCATTACTAAAATTTACATTTTATTAATAGACATTAATGCATTACGAGAATTTTTTTATTTCTAAATTGATTGAAGTACAAAATGCATTCTTTAGAGTTGCTCACACTGAATAATTATGTTCACTGTAGAACCAATCTGTACAAGGAAAATAATGAAGTGAATACCACCCTCATTTTGGTAAACCTGATATGCTGATATGCAACTATATGTTTAGTATGTTTGGATCAAACAAGAAAGCAACTGGAAGCCACAAGACCCTTCTACTATATAAAATAAAAAAAAATAATTAATTATTAACATATATATGAAATAATATATATATATAAGATAAATATAATTATTAATTAAATACTAAAAAAAAATTAATCTTCACTCTAATAAAATATAATATTCTGTTTTTTTTTTTGTTTTTCAGTTCTAAACTTTTTAATTTTTATTATTAATTTTTTCCTTATCTCCTTATCTAAAAATTTAAGTAGATTTGATCCCTATAATATTCTCCGGACCCAAAATACAAGGCGACTTTTTTTCATTACTATCATAAAAATTATACTAAATTATTATATATATATTTTTTTCCTTTGTTGAGGATCACTTCTATATAAAAAAATAAGCTGATAACACAGCTGTAGGACTTTCCCGTTACGCGGCTTTCTTCTGATGCACGGCTTACAATACAACTTTATTTAAAAGATTTATCATTTTATTTAAATATTATTTTTTTTGTTTATTTGATTCAATGATTCTAACTAAAGCGAGCGCGCTTACCGAATTTCATTCGCGCGCGTGTGGCGGTACTAGCGGCCACATTAAATACTTTTTTATACTTTATATATTATTCATTTATTTAATTCTACCGCTCACCTGTGATGTTATAACATAGCAGACGATTATAGCATCCTAGTAAAGGCAGCTACTTTTATACGGATTTGAATACTAGATCATGGATACAGATGTTCTCTGGAATCGTCGACCTGAGACTATACAAGACTACACTTCTTTTACATTCATACATATCATCCTCTAAAGTAATTAATAACGTACGGTAGTTCCGGAGGCTAAAACAGAAAAAAGAGAGACGATTACAGTAGCTGTACGTCAATGCTTCATTAACACTATACCCACTAGTTTATTAGAGAATTTTTGGAGAGGGGGTGCGAGTTTGCAAAATTCTTCTTTGGAAATATTATTATTTTTTAATTGTTAATAAATATGCTAAAGAAAAATAAGTCCTTTAAAGTAAAATTTCGAGATACTGAGGGTGATCTTGCTCTAAAGCCTCATCCCCTTGACCGTTTAAGTTGAAAATTTAATGGCATCAATGACCCATATATAGAAGTAATCTGATCACGTTTGGTCCAAATCGGTCCAGTATTTATGCAGATATGTGGTGTGAAACACCGAACACACACACAGGTACACGCGAACATTTCCATCCAGTTTATTTTTGGTGGTGGGGGGGGGGTTCCTTAGGTGTCAAAACGTAAAGATCCGGTGAAAACTGCATATGTCCAAATTGTAGCGATTATAATAATTTCCCTTTTAAAGCTATAGCTCAGCTCTAGCGCTAGACGGGATAGTAAAAGTTATTATTTAATCGCTCCCACAGAGTAAGGGGCCCAGAAATTCAAAAGATTCTAATTTGAAATTGGGAAAATTTGATGTTTAAATTATATTTTTTATGATTTGTTTATTTTCTCCGCAATCTGCAATCAAAAGATTGTGAGAATTAATTCAATGTCTCTTTCACGATGAAATTACGTTAAATTACGTTCAAACTGCGGTATTTCTTTTAGCTTATCTTGTTATTTAAATTTTATATAATTTTTTATTTCAATTTGGATTACAGAAGAAATTCCTGTCACAGTGGCCGGTTAAATCTCCTTTTCAGATTTTACTTTGCCTCCTTCACTGGATATCATCAACAATCATGGCCATCAACTTAAAAAAAAATCATAGAAAGTGATTAAACCACTAGTAAACAAAATAAAATTAAATTTACGTTTTAGTTAGTTTTATCTTTAAAAGAAGACCTTGCAGTAATTCTGTTAACGTTGAACGAGAGGTAGATAATTTGTTATGAGTGTTACAGTCACTTTTACTACATGTATACGTTTAGATTATGTCTTATTCGTAATTATATACCAAATATTAACAGAATAACTGCAAAAGGCTAAGTGATATATTTATTTTTCTTGTAAAATCTATTTTACGCTACACTGTCATTATTATTTTTTAATTGATTTGAACTGAAGATCAGAAAAGTATAACTCACAATTAATATATAATACCAGTGATCGTGCTCGTTTTATATATTTGAACGATTTTAACATAATACGATAATAAAGTGATAAAATGACCAAAAACGAGTAAGTTAAATAAGATTCAACGTAATTAATATTTCTAGTTTATGTAAATAAAAAACTTGCGAAATAAATAATTCAATTATGAATTACAATTTAATACTGAAAGACATGATGCAAAAAACAGTTTTAGTAGTGCACTTATTACAAGGTATTGTATTATTTTCAAGAGATATTATACATACAAGTTTAGATAAGCTAGTTAAAAGAAAAAAATTCAGAAACTAAAACAAGCTAACTTTTACTAGCTTATTTTTTCTACTCACTTATATTTTTTAAGAATTTGTCCATAAAAGCTGATATACATATTTTTGAAACTAAAAGTAGTAGTCTGTGTTGAACAGAATTTGTGATTAAAATAGGTAAACGAATAACATTTATAGAGATGAAATAAGATAAAAAATGTTGTTGCATATACAAATGAAAGATTAGTGTTTCGTAAAATTTTCTGTACATACGATTATGAGCACAATTTAAAAAAAATTAAATTATACCAAACAGATTAAAATTTAAGTAAATACTTTATTCTGATTATGACATGATTAAATAATCAATATGGTGAATTTATGTCTTCCATAAACCTTTTAAAAATATATTTACTCATAAGATATATACTTATTTAAAATCTTAAATTTATATACAGCATATCTGAAGAAATCTTTTATTTAAAAAAAAAGGTATTAATTATATAAGTTACATAAACAACACTTATTCACACCTAAGTGCACTATGATAACGTTATTAAAATGATATACAAGAATGAATGAGAGAACGCAAAATATAAAACATGTTACGTAATTTGTGAGACCTTATAAGAGGACTTAAGTGTTTATATGCATGAGAGAACATTATCAATTAAGCATATTTACGAGTAAATAATTCTTAAATATCTTTTGGTAAAAATCCAAAATCTGTTTACAAATAAATGTTCATTTAATAACATATTTCTAAAGGGCATTTTTCAGACGTAATGAATAGCTAACTTTCCAACTACTCGTGACATTTTTTATTTATTTAATTTTAATTTTTTATAATAATATATTAAAAACTGTACTGAAGTTCTATTCAGAACCACAAACCGTAACGTTATGTGGGATAAATATAAGAGTGCAGAGTAAGATTTTTGTACCGTGTATTTTGTCTATGTATCCATAAAATCCGCCAGACTCTCTTTATAAATGTAAAACAACCCACGGACGTATTCACCAATCCCGACCTGCCTGCTCTCACTCCTAATTCCGTAGCTACCTTTCTGTATTCACCCATCAAACCTGCCTTCTCACCCTAATGTATTATTTGTTCCCCCTGTTCTATTCCATCCGTTAAAGCTTTGCCATTTCTCTAAAAACCTCTCCCTTTACCGCTTTCACCCCTTCTCTTTCACATAGTAGCAATTAGTTAATTGCTCAGGAACACCGACATCACCTGCTAGTCTTGTTTAGCCTATATTTACCCTCCTTTCTTACCATACTTAGAACTTGTTAACATGTTTCTATTTTCACAAAAGAAGAAAGTTCTCTATCTCTTTCTGACATCTCTCTTGTTCTCTCATTGCTTATTATAATAGCAAACTAACTGTAACTAATACATATTCAATACATTATCTAAAACATTATAATACAATAGAATGAAATATATAAAATACACAGTTAAAAAAGTTGGTAATCGTGAAATATATAAACCTCATCTCGAGTTTTACTGAAAATTAATATGTTATTTTTAGTAGAGATTTAGTAATAAAAGTTTAATTAAAAACGACTAATTACAATTGTAATACATCCTTCGGACACCTCATGGTACCTCTTTGATAAAATCCACAGTGAATTGATTAATTAAATTAGTAACAGTTTACCTTAATAAACGGAGACTCAATTATCCGAAATGTAGATATGATCTATCTAGGGTCGTTACTTTTCACCGTTGTAAAGATCTGTGATTATATACCGAATCTAAATGGAATAGAGAGTTTATTAATTGTTGAATTGTCTTTTAAACAGAAATTCTTTGATGTTTTCATGGAAATGTGGTTGACTATTTCAACCACAACAGTAAGCTATATTTCCTCATGTTTGATTATTTAGGGACAATATCACTGCTTATTTACCTTCATATTATTTTACGTGTTTTTATTTAAATAATTAATATGACCTTTAGTTACATTATTTTTTACCTTAAAATTTCTTGTGTATTCTGTGGGGCTGATCTGATTAAGGTTTTGTCATAGTTTCCCTTGATCCAATACTGGGGCAGTCTATTTTTTTTTTTTTTGTGGATTAGCATATCTATCCATTCCTGATGTGATCTATACAACGAATTATTACATAACAAACAGAATAAAAGAATTACGTACTTATTTATTTTGTTTAAATCGGGTATTAAACTGTTAGACAAATTTTAGAGACCATTTTCTTAGCCATAAAAATAAATTGGTTTTTTAAAAAAATAATAATTATTAAGTAGTTGATACAACTCATAATCCATAATTAGAAAAAAATTAATTATACCAACTTTTCTTCACGTGAAACGCAATTTATATGCTGGGATTAAATATAATATTAAAAAAAATCATTCATAATTTTTATTTTGAAAAAACTTTTTATATAAAAAATAAGCTTGGTCTGAACATTTTCAGTAGGAAATTTATATAGACAGTACAATCTGTTATGTAATAAACAATCAGGAAAACCATGGATATTTTCTTTCAAATCTTAGTCGAGGAAAATTAGTTTTAAGCTGTTAGAAATTCAATACCATAAGAAACATTTTTAGATGAAATAAGTTGATTTTTTTTTGTTTTCTTCATTTACCTTTTCTTAATAAATAACAAGTGACTCATACCTGCACACAGGAAATTTCTTTGCAGGTGTTACTGTTTATGTATTTTAATATTTATGTGTTTTGTGTACTTAAAACTTAATTTATCAACTTATCGAATCTTAAGTGTCTTAAAATTGATGATTATTTTGTAATTAAATGACATACAAAGACAGTTTAAATAGTTACACGTTAAATTAAATCACTAGTAAATAAACAAATGGTATTTATTTAATTATCATTGAAAAAATATGTAAAAATATTCTTGTGAAAGAGATATGTAGCTTAGATAAGACCATTTAACAGTAATGACCTAGCACTGTTATTAACAGCACCTATCTTAACATCGGTTGAAAGCCCAATAGGTGGATGAAGTTGACTTATGTATGTTTATTATTATTATTTTGTCAAATCTAATATCAAATGTAAATTTTATATGATTGTAATTCAATTTTAAAACGGTTATGTTGTAACATATGACAAATTGATGACTTTTATATGCTAATGTGCAAAATCTACATTTTCTCATTGAATAAATAAATACATATTCTATCAGCTCATGAAAATAAACAGCTATTATGTAGATCCTATTAACAACGTGTAGATATGATATTTCTTAAAAAAATAAAAATTATATTATCTAGCTATTATATTTGCCTGAAAAGGTCAAGGAAAACCACGGGAAAAACTTGTTCGGAGAATTATAAATATGAAATAAATTAAAAAACAGATAAATTTAATATAAAAAGAAAATTGGTTGTAGTTCAATGTAATACACATATTTTTAAATCAACATTCAGTTCAATGGTTTTATGCTATTCTCGAGGTTTTTTCTATTTTGTGTTAATTCTTTAACCGTAACAGAGTTAATACAACCTATCTCCTAAATTATCAGCTATATATATTTCAAACTTAATCTTCTTCTACAGTATCTTCGACTAATTCGTCAACTACCAGACTAACTAAATTTGAATATAAAAATATACTCAATAATCTAGTTCACTTCTCAGACGGTTCTTCCATAAAATTCTCCGCTTTGATTAAGGTTTCTTTTAAGACCACATCAATTCCGATTTTACTGACCTAGTTAATTTTCAAAATTCTCCAGTAATACCATATTTTAAAGATCTCCACTGCTTTTATTTGTGTTTTTCTTATTTTCCATGTTATATAATCATTAAATGCTACAATTCTCAGAATATTTTCAAGAATTTTTCTTGATTCTTACTCTATAAAGTGATATCAAAGTATGGAAACTGCTTCATATTTAAAAAATGAGGAACTGTAGAAGCAAGAGACAATTGCGGATCAACATAGTTACAAGATTATTACTTTATGGTGTTTTTTAATTTTTTGTCCGCCACCTTGGATCCGACACATTGAATCAAACCTTTTTATTAAATAGGAAGATGAGAACCTGTGATACATGATTTTGATGTAAAAATTTACAAGAAAAATGATGTCGAAACCCCTTTTTCTATCATTAACTTCGTTTTTCAGTAATAAGCAATCAAATTTTCAAAAACAGAAAAATCGTGGTAGTAATAAAATAAGGAAAAACGCCTTGTAGTACTTTTTTTTCTTTCGTATTATTTTCAGAATTACATCCAATAACAAGCTTTAAACAGTTAACATTGGGATTAATTGTCCAAAAATTAATAAAACAGCCTTCATAATAGCAAATAACACTAATATTAATAATAATAATTTGCAAAACTACTACAAATATCTTGGTCAACTGATATTTTAATCGTCAGAATATTTAATGCCTGAAAAATTTAAATATGTTCTACTGTAGGTCGTCAAGATAGTCAAGTTTATCAAATATCGGCCTTTAAACTCTCGTTTATTTTCGAAACTGTGTTCTAAAATGGGCAATGAGCACATTCAGTTACTGCTACACACAAAAAATACTAGGCAGGTTATTTGAGCTACATTCAAGAGATGCAGATGTTTCCTAATGGATACCGATTTTAACTGCGTGATCAACTGACTGACGAGCTTTGGATCATAACACTATTTAACTTTTCAGATATTTTCAAAAATCTCAGCGACTTAAGTTTAAGTGATTTAAGTTTAAGTTTCAGTTTGCATGGTGAAACAAAAAATCGATTTTTAACGGACGACATAGCAAAGGCATTTATTAAAAAATGTCAAATGAAAATGGTGTTTCGGTTGAAAACAAAGATTTTTCATATTTGGAAAATTTTGTGACGGTACACAAAGTTGAAATGAAAGATAACCTAATCGATAATATAAAACGCCATTGCCTCATAGTAATTGAAATTTTGAAGAATATTTTAAAGAAGGCAATTTTGAATTCCCATGGATACGAAACTCTTTCTTATTGGATATCATTCGTGCAACTCTAAATAACAATCATATAAATCTCCAACTTGCAATGGAGGTTTGAAAATGGAATTTACTAAATTAAAGTTTTGTGAATTTGTTAAAAATGAATATAATCACTGTTTTTAGAGAAAACAGTGAATCTATTCACTAGAAACTATTTTTTTATTTTTACCTCCATTTTCTATCATATATCTTTGTGAAAGTGGATTTTTTATTACAGTGATTAAATTTAAATTTCGTAATAATCTTAATCTGATTCATATTTTAACTTAACTCAAATTCAATTGAACCAAATATTTCTTCACTTAAGCATGAAGCGTCATCCTCTCACAGAATGTTTAGTCTTCAAGTCGTATATTGCCCTCAGTAATGTAAGTAAATGTATAAAGTAAAATTTCATTATGGAATAAATACATTTTTTTGTAAAAAATTATTTTAAAAAATGTTTAATAAGTAAAAATATTGTAATACAATTTTTTTTATAAAATAAATATATACTTAAAAATATATATATATTGCTTTACCATTCTGAAATAAAAAATCTATCTCTATCCTAATGACACTTTACATATTTAGTAGTTCAGTGGTATGCTATTTATCTATAATTCCCATGAATGATACGAAAAAAAGTCTGAGAACCGCTTCTCTAAGAGAAAACAAGTTTGATTACAGCCGTTCATGTGTCATCATAAATGATAAGAAAGACTAAGATGGATAGCATGAAATATACACGGTAGCATGAAATATACATAGCATGAAATATTCAGTAGGGGACATTTTTTTAACAGACTTCAAAAAAAAGGAGGAGATTCTTAATTGAATCCGTATTTATTTTTATATTTTTTAACAACGTCCACGAGTATTTTCGTAACTGCTAAACGAATTTGAACAGTCCTTTTTTTTGTTTGAAAGAAAATCTTTTCCTGGCGGTTCCGTGCATATATAATCAAAATCGGATCAGAACTTTCTTTAGAAATTCAGTGAAAAGCAGTTCGTAATCTCTGCATCTCTGTTTGCGATTTATCATTATTTAGTTTATTTAGTACGTTATTATGCTCCAAATTACTTAAAGCTAAACTTTGTAAGCTCTCTCGACTTAGAGCAACATACGCTCATGGAAATTTTTTAGTGTATGAAAAATGTTTGTCTGACCAACATTCAAACCTAGGATAAAAGGCTGATTGATCAAAATTATTTTCATCAGTACAAAAATAACATTTAAAGGATAACTGCGTGTAAATACGAGGGTAATACCCTCGTAGGGTAATATTTTTATATGGAAACCAAGATAAATAGAGTATTTATTCTTTTTTTTTAAATCTGGGAAATGGTAGAATCCATGCTATAATCCAAATGTATTTTCGAATGGAAATGCTATAATCCATGTATGAAAAACAAAACAGAAAAATTATGGAACATTTTGTATCTTATTTAATTTTTTGAATTCCAAGTTGCGCAAAAACTTGAAGAATATCTTTCCTTTAACAGACGACTTCAATTGTGCAGACGATTCAAACTTTCATTCAATATGGTGTGCGCGTTTTGGTATGTTTTATTTTTTCCAAGTAAGCGTGGTTTCATCTTTCTGGATATATTAAAAACCAAAACAATAGAGTATAGAATTCTGAGAATCCTCACATTTATCATGAAAGGAAGTCAAAAAGATATTCTCAAAACGATGGCCTTCGGTGTGCGATTTCGCAACAAAGAACGATCGGATCCTTGTTTTTATAGAAATATTACCTAAAAAACGGTATTCAAATTTAAAAATAACGTTTAATATTAAAAATTTTGTATTTTTGCTTGAAATTTAAGAACAAAACTACTGGTTACAATAAGATGGTGTTACGTGCCACATTGCTAATTTTATTAAGTAATTTTTAATGAATATTTCGATAATCCTATAATTAGCAGTTTGAAGTTTACAACATATACCGTTACACTGCAGCACAACATCTTACACTGTTTCTTCTTACATCTGCACTCGGTGGTGTTGCGACACCTTACGAAACGCAACCGTAACCCAAGGTGGATACTATCGTGCCGATGGGTGGGTGGCTCTAGGTAGTGAGTTTCAAAGTGTCCTTTGGGGACAAGAGTGAGACAGTTGCATGCAACCCTAGCTCCAGTAATCGCGCACTCTGCTGGAGTGGTCCGTAAAATCACCGGTACTCGTGAGAATCGTACGGCAGTCCAAATAATTTTTCGGTGGTTGTTGGTCCACTTGAAAAAACCAACAAACCGGGGAGTTTGAAGAGACTTCAACCGACGTTATCAGCCGAAGATCTATCTAATGATAAAGAAACGAGTAACGTTACCAAGGAGGTTAAATTCTCTTGTATCAGGTTCTTGGTGCTGAGATGTAAAAACAAAGGTAAATCCTTTTTTAAAGTCTCTCCCTTTCTGATTAATAAGTACATCATTGTGTTCTCCGAAATCTGTAAAAACTTAGGAGTGGCGTCCTCCTGATTGAAGGTTATAATGAAGTGCAATGTAGAAAATTGGTAATCCTTAAGTGTATAGGGAAGTATGGAGCCACATAGAACCTAAATTTCAGCAAGGGTTTGATATATTGCCGTGATTTGGCTGACGTTGAGTCGCTTGAAATTACAGAAGAGTTGCCACAGCAGTCAGTCATATATGTGCAGGGATTATGAAAAGGGAGAATGGTGTTGATGTACCAATATTCTCTTTGGTTCTAACTTTTTCTAGTCCAACCGTTCCTGACATTATAAAAGTTGGTTGGTTACTTTTCTGTCCGTGTGTTTAGGCTGTGAAGCCTTTTTTTATTTTTCCTGTTTAGCCTCCGGCAACTACCGTTTAGATAATACTTCAGAGGATGAATGAGGATGATATGTATGAGTGTAAATATAAAGTGTATAGTCTTATACGTTCTCAGTTCGACCAGTCCTGAGATGTGTGGTTAATTGAAACCCAACCACCAAAGAACACGGGTATCCAAGATCTAGTATTCAAATCCGATTAAAAATAAATGACTTCACTAGGACTTGAACGCTGCAACTCTCGACTTCTAGATCAGCTGATTTGGGAAGACGCGTTCACCACTAGACCAACCCGGTGGGTGTTACCTTGAGTTGGTTTTATTCTTTTATCAAGAATTTATTTTAATTTCGCTACCAGACCCAGATCTAGGTACGAACAAACTGTGAATTTGCCTAGATAGGCAGATTTTGGGCGGCAAAAATAGTTGCAAAAAAAATAACCTTTATTAAAAGAAATAAAAAATTTCAAAAATGAATTTGTACATTTTCAATATGCTGCAAGTACCTAAGAAGTTAAGCCTCTATTGAACGTGTTAAAGTGAAGGATTTGGGAGTGGCAATTTCAGTATAATTCACGAAATGATAAATATATAAAGGAATTCACGAATAAATAATGGCTTAAACATGCCTTTGTCGGAAAACATTGACGCTTTCTAGTGCTATTCGGCAAATTTTTTTTTTTTCGCACACAGTCTGTTTTTTGAAAAAAAAATTTTTATGACTATCAACGTGAAAAAGTTGTCCTTTAAAGATTACACTGCATTTAAGCATTGCGTTTAAGGCATACCTAGTTAACACAGATTTCTTATTTTTATCCGTGATGCTCCAACGTGGCCCTACGATAATTTCCACTCAAAGCATTCTCCATGATTGCGTATGTTATGCGGAATTACACGGAGATTAAAATTAGCAATATTGCAGGAGCTGATGAACCAAAATTTGTTTTTTTTTTAATTACTGGAATTTTAATTAAATTCTTTAGTTATTTTATTTCTTAGATTAATTTTACTTATCATGGCGTTGGTTTATACTCGATCATCATATCTCCCTGAAGATGGAAAATAATATTTCCGAAAACGCTTGAACGTAATTAATTACAATTGTTGGTGAGCAGAACTTATAATTATATTTTCATTTTATTTCTGTTGCAAACTCTTTATAATCGTACATTAATTTTTTTTACTTTGAAATTATTGCTTTTTCTATTTGAAATTAAATTACTTTCAAATTAATCGAAATTTTTTTCCAGAAATATTAAGTGGCATATTACTAAGTAATTCCTAATTCCTTTTAGGAACTTTGCAAACGAACAGTCTGTTGCTACAATCCGTTACTGGATAGTCAAGTGATACCGGATGTTTCACAGAGAAAGTACTCATTTTAATTTAACTTACATTTTTGCTCTTATCCACAAATTTATCTGTTCTTTTTTTGTTCCCGATCGTTGTGCAATTTTTTTAGTCTATTCTTTTTTCAGAATTTCATAAAAGATTTGACATATATTTTTTGTAGGTTACCTGTAGTTTTTTTTAACCTCCGGGTCCGCAGTTAAGCATTACTGCGGAGAATGTTTTGAATGATTTGTAGCGTATGTGAAAAATGCCGTGCCTGACCGGGAATCGAACCGGGTGTGAAAGGTCGAGACGCTCCCCAGCCTAGCCAGCCCCCCCACGGGGGCTGGCTAGGTTACCCGTAGTACGAAAATTTTTCTTCTGTTTTTCAAGCAATGATTATCTCTCTGATTGTTAGTATTCATCAGTGATTTTTAGTCGACTACTACTAAAGATTCATGTTTGGTTCGAAAGAGATACAACGGTGTTTGACTTTGATCCATCACATTTTTCTATGCTAATACATTTTGGTAAATATCATTTACTTAAACGTCATTACTCAACACCCATTACATTACTTACCATTACTCTGGCTACTACTACATGTACGAATATTTTAGCAGAAATTACTCAGATACAAGTAGAAAACACCAGAAAAAATATAACGTATATTTTTGCGTAATGTTTGTAAATTATTAGTTTACTTTGTTTATTTTGAAAAGAATTGAAGGAGTAAGTAAAACAAATTGAAATTGATTTACTATGCTAGTATATAACGCCAAAATGAAACATAAATACATACACACACAAAACGTTCTATGATCTTGAAAATAGAAAGTCCTTCGTCCTAAATACTAATAACGCTATGCTGAAGACAGTAGAATAACTCATTCGTTTTTAAAAACAGGAGCGAATTTCCATGTGCGTTTAGCGTATTCTTTTCTTCCAGTGTTAGTGTATCTTTCTTTTTGTCTGTCTGTGTAACTTTACACGCGCGCACCCCTTCCCAACACACACACACAGACACACACACACGCGCATAATAATTTACCATTGTGAATATATTTAATGTATTTTTAAAATGAAATATACATAGTAATAAATAAACAACGCACAATATAAAATGAATGAAAATGTAATTTTCTCCAAAATCACATCTTGTGCTGTTAATATAAATATAAAACAAAAATCTTTTTCGTTCCGGTTGTTTTTTGTTATTTGAGTAGAAATATTTGTACGATATAAATATAAGACAGTCGTGCCTTAATATTGAATTATAAGAAGATAAAAATTGAAAGATTTAATACTTAAATTATTTATTGTATTGTTTTTTCTTTGCAGAAGGTAATCTACTTCATTACAAATGAATTTGTATTTTTTTTTAATAAAAAAAAAGAAATAAGATAAAATAAAATACTAATTATGTATTTCCCTTTAATCTTGTAATTCTGAATAAAAATGTTTATATTAGTAGAAGGTATATTTTAATTATTTATAATTTTCGATGATATTCTTTTGCCAGAAACTAGGACTATGTTAAAAATAATAATGAATAATTAACACAGGGCTTGAAAAAATATTCAGTTTGAAAGTGTACAAAAGTAAAAGAAACTTCATAAAATATGACTGTTGTATATTAAATTATCCAATAGCATACAACAGTCTTGTTGTTGCAGAAAGGAGAAACGTAATAATAAAGTTATTAAAAGCAGAATCAGATAAATAAGAAATTTCGAAGAAAAGTAATATTATTCTGTTAAACGGAATATATTAAGAGATTAAAAATACCGATTATAGACGTATGTAAGGTTCTGATATAAATAAATAAAAAATATAAAAAATCAACGATTTTATGATAGAGTTAAAAAAGAAAAAGAAAATTGAGTAGTGTGGATTAATGGATTTCAAAATGAAGAGATTTTAAGAAATATCAAAGGCAGTAAAAACCTGGAAAAGTTAATTTAAAATGTTAACTAGAAAGATAGGCAGTACATTAATACATCAGTAATTCAATAACACAATAAAGTTTATGCCCTTGACAGAAATTGGGATATTTAAAATCAAAGAACAAAAGTCAGTTTATGATTTTGTTTACATTTGCAAGAGCCATACTGGCTATTTGTGATTGCATTAATCTGATTGTTCTTTCCTTTGTTTCCATTGTCATCAGATTTATTGGACTTATTATAGATAGTGAACAACTTTAAATTAATTTAATAGTCGTTGTTATTATTTTAATAGTTTTTTATATTGAGTATGTCTGATGTATGGGGTAAGAAATATAAGTCCTGGCGGCCAAATTCACTCCTGGTGAAGTAGTAGCTGAAGTGCGGCCTGATGAATTCTTCTCATCGGGAGATGATGAGCCAAGGGCTGGGATATCGGGTATCTCTACCCGGGTAAAGGATTTGATGCAGGATTTTGTTCAAGCGACAGAGCGTATTTAATGTGCACCCTTATGCAGTTCTTAGAGAGTCCCAGGAGCAATTATGCAAAAATACGCAAAAGGGTTATCCCAGAATGAGAGAATTTAAAGCAATTTTTTTTGACATTGTGGAAGGAAATGATAAGTTGCTTGAGAACCCCGGAGGTGCGTGCGCGGTGATTGTAAAGGAAAGTAAGCATCATTCTTTGGTATTGAAGGAAAAACTGGAGGCCAGTCTGTCTCGACAGCAGCCTGAGGTTATTTTCGTTAATTTATAGGAAGGGGTATCGGCGAAATCTAGCAAGGAAATCTAGCAGTACCGATATAACATTCATGCTCAGCAGGTTGTTTCCTGCACAGGCATGCGGACTGGAGAAAGTTTGTTGATTTTCTTTCGGCCAGATTTCGTGTTTTGGATCGGAGTCTGGATGTTCTGGACTTGCAAGACGTGGCCAGAAGGTTTGTCAAGGGCTTTCATTTACGCCGCCGAGTGTTCAGTTCCTCGTAGTTCCGGTCAAGAGAGACTCGCTCCATGGTGGAGCAGGAAATTGACTGTAAAGAAACAGGCTGTCTGTCATTCGCGGAGAGCATCACACCGTGAGAGTGATCCGAACGGCGGGCGGGCGGTCCTTGGCGAATATAGAGATTTTAGATCTCGATATTTTCAGGAAGTTCGAACAGAGAAGAGTGATTTCTGGCGTTTGTTTGTCTATGAACAGGGGAACAAGAATCTCCGGGGGTTTGTGTGTACGGTCTTGGGACACAAACGACGAAAGGACGTTCTTCTGTTCTCTCTCTCGATCCAGCCCGTTGTAATTTCAGATATGTGGACTACTTGACGATTTGCATCCTGATTATAATGAAGTAGGTGAGACCGCATACCATCAGCGGGTGTGGCGTGAGGTTGCCCAGTTTCACGGGGGTGCACTCTCCTTGGAGATTACTGAGGCCGAGGTGCGTCAAGCTATCTGTAGTCTAGGTACAGGTAAGGCTCCTAGCTTTCATGGGATAACTCGGGATCTCCTTGTTCACTCGGTAGGGGTAAGTGTGAGAATTATCACACGGGTTTTTAATAAATTCTTGTTTGGAGGATACTTCCCGGTGTGTTGGAAGAAGAGAATTGTAAAATTATTGCTTAAAGGTGGTGACAAGGATCCCTCTGTTAGTTCGTCATATAGCCACTTGACGTTACTGCCGGTTATTGGTAAGGTCCTTGAGGATTCTGTAGCTCCGTATAAATGAGAGGTTGACCTCCCGCGACTTACTAACGGATAATTAGTACGGGTTTCATCTGGGATAAAGAACTGAGGATGACATATTTCGTGTAATGAGCGTGGTAACCTTCAGTTGGGAGGAATATGTCCTAGGGATTTTTCTGGAATAAGTGGTGGTCTTCTGGTATATACCAATTACAGAAGAGAGATTGTACTGTGACTAAGTTGCAGGTTATGCAAAGTTACTTCAATCATGAGGAAATACTGCTCCACGGGAGCAGCCATGAAGTGGGGAAAACACTGTCCAAGAGTTGTCTGCTGGGCAATGTGTTGGTCCCTTATTATGTGTGGTGGAGTTTGATTCACAGCGGGTATCGCAATGTGGCTTATGCTGACAAAGGACTTCTGCTGGTTGGAGGAGGTTCACGGATGGGGGTTAATTCCGAACCACTCAAGCATTCAGGATAGTCAAAATATGAGGTCGTCAACATAAAATGACGTTTAGCCCGAAGAAAACTACGTTGATGCTCCTCAAAGGCCGTTTGGCTGTGAGGCGGAGAATCCCCGTATCAATGTCAGGCCAACGTATTAGATGTATTGAGATTCAAAAGTATCTCAGGATGTTTCTTGATGAGAAATTGCAGTTTAAGAAGCACCTTCAATACGTCGCGGGGAAGGCCTGTAATCCCTTCTTAGGAATTCGACGTGTGGTCAATCCTGATTGGTGTCTTAATTTTAAAACTATAAGTAACTTGTGTAAGGGCGTTTCCAAGGCTATATGCAGCACCTGTCTGGGCAGATAGGCTAAAGTTTAGAAGCTATTGTGATATTTTGTTACGGGCTTAAGGTCTTTTGTTGCTAACGGTAACGGGTGGTTACCGTACAATTTCACGGGAGGCGATCTTGATAACCGCAGGTGTGAAACCGATAAACTTGATTCCTCTGATCTTCTCCCTAATGTTGTTGATTTGCCGGACGCCTCTTGTGTAGACCGGAACAAGTATTTGACATAATTTGTTTCTGGGAATGGCAGTTTTTGGGACAGACTTCAGAAATTCGGCCTGGCGGACTGTGGTATGTGTCCGCAATGCGGATTTTTGGACGATGCTTATCATGTGATGTATGAATGTACTAAGTATGACGTAATGCGCACGGGGGACAATTTGTCAGCTTGATATTATAGGGTCGACACTTGATCTCCGTTTTAATTGGAAAAACCGGTCCGAATGGTTGATCGTAGAAAGTTTTATTCCATATTTGGCGAAAGAAAAGATCGCTGAATGGTGTGTGTTCCGCTTGGACTTTCCTTTTTTGTGTTTGTTTGGTTTTTTTTAATTTTGTTTTATAGTTTGTTAAACTGTTGGTGTTTTTGTTTCTGTTTGATTATAGTTTGTTTGTTTCTTCGCCAGTTATGTTTTATGTTACTGTTATGTTACATTATTTATTTTTATTTTAGTGTTTTTGTGTTGCGTTTTATGATTTGTTGAGTGTCGAACCGATTTTTACCTTTCGGGTAGGTGGAGTTCAGTTTCTTCCTTTTTAGTCAGTCATTCAATCTTGTTTGAGACCTGGTTAGATGTGTTTTGTTTGATGTTTATGTTAGTTAGTAGGACACCGATGGGAATATCGCTTGTGGCATTCCCATCGGTGGCATCCTTGCTGAGGCTTGACTGAAAGATGTCATTGCCGAGCTATTGAAAATGATCTCCGGTAAAACTCGTAAGAGCTAGGTACGGAGATGGTAACCCACCGGGTTGGTGTAGTGGTTAACGCGTCTTTCCAAATCAGCTGATTTGGAAGTCGAGAGTTACAGCGTTCAAGTCCTAGTAAAGCCAGTAATTTTTACACTGATTTGAATACTAGATCTTGGATACCGGTGTTCTTTGGTGTATGGGTTTCAATTAACCACACATCTCAGGAATGGTCGAACTGAGAATGTACAAGACTACACTTCATTTACATTCATACATATCATCCTCATTCATCCTCTAAAGAATTATCTAAACGGTAGTTACCGGTGGCTAAACAGGAAAAAGAAAGAAAAGGTACGGAGAGGGTGGCGTGGCGACCGAAACCGTCACACGGAGGTTGTCTTCCCCTATGGGGTCAGTTTGAACAGCCATAAACCAGCGGGTTGATCTAGTAGTGAACTCGTCATCGCAAATAAGCTGATTTCGAAGTTGAGATTTCTAAAGTTCAAATCCTAGTAAAGGCAGTTACTTTTATGCGGATTTGAATACTAGATCGTGGAATCCGATTTTTTTTTAGTGGACCTGAGAATGTACAAGATTATACTTCATTTACATTCATACATATTATTCTCATTCATCTGTTGAAATAATAACCCAACTATGTAGGAAACGTATAATAGTAACAATACTCATATTGACCTTACACTAGCAAATAAATTTGTTTTAACCTCATAAAACACCGTCTGTTTGGTAAATACGAATAGCGTGTTTGTTGTGATAAGTCCTGATAGAATGTCATACCATTGCAGGAACTCAACGGCACCATGTCTGTTAATAAGCAAATTCCAAATATTCGTGTTAAATCGTCGGCTGCAAAATTAAGATACTTTCTTCATAAAAGCATAGAACTAACTCTAGGTTAGCGGCTGCAATAGGTTAGTTATTAATACAGAATTGAAGTTACATCGTTGTGACAAGGAGAATTCTCTTTCCATTCATGAAATTTAATAAAATATAGCATTTCTATGTACGAGTAGTTCAAAATAAATACATTGGGACTTTAAAAAAAAAAATCTGTGGCGGTATTAGATAAAAGTAACAAAACTTTATATGTTTTGTTCAAAAGAAAAACATGTTTTGCCTCCAAAAAAGAAAAAAAAAGTGAATGAATATTGTTACTACCACCTCCTTGGTAATGTTAAATGTAATCGTGGGGGCAAGAGAACAATCGGGAAAATTTGTGCAATAAGAGCTTATCTGTGTCAGCAAACACAGATAAGCTCTTGTGGGTGTCGAAACGATAACTAGAAATTAAAAAAAAATCATCCAATACTAATCTCTAAGGTAAATAGATAAAAAAGAAGTTTAAATGCAAGTCAAACATAAATTACGCTTGCTTTACTTCACTCAGTAACCTCGTCTAATTATCGTCGAATATAAGGCGAATATAAGGCGACTTATCAAATTCACCTTAATTATAAAAAAAATCTAATAGAATTTTCAACATTTTATAAATTGAAAGGACCAGTCAGGATACATAGAATATTTTAACTGCATGGATGAACGATAACTATAAAAATAAATGGCCAAATGGTTTGCCCTTTGTTCAATATTTTTATAAACAATTTTCTATTCAACTTTCATCATCAGTGCATGCTGACTGCATTGAATTTGATTAATCGCCTCCAATGTTGGGGAATAACATATATAATTTGTATATTTATCGTTAATTAAACGAGGTAAGCGAGCGAAGTTAGTTATAGTTAGTTAGTTAAGTTATAGTTAGTTAAGTTAGTTAGCAAGTGAAGTAGGTTATATTTGGCTGAAATTTAAACTTCCTGTTTACGAGGGTTTCTCGTAATCTATTTATCTTAGAGATTGGTGTCGAGCTTTTTTTTAATTTATAGTTATCGGTTCGACCCCACCAGAGATTACCTGAGTTTGTCGACATATACCGGCGAAGGTTCAAATGTTTATTAATATAAACAATATTTTCATCTTTCACCAACGTAATTGTTATGTGTCGACATTCTCCGGAGAATATTGACATTTTATAACTTGGTTTTTCACGGTATATAGACTAGGAAGTAGCAACTCTCAATAATTTCTATACAGGCAATGCAATACATTACTGCATAAATTTTTTTTAAGTAAAATATTACTTTTTCTCTCTTTCTTTTTGTATTTACTTCGGTAGGTATTTGTTACTTATAATGTACTAACTGTTGATAATACCCGAGAGAGAGCTCTGTTTAAGTGCACAAGTATTAGCTTTTTTTTACTATTAGCAGGCATATACAACATATTCATTATACTGGTTTTAATATTTTTGTAATTATTCACTAAGTTATTTACGAGTTGTTATAAATATTATTATCCTTTAGTTGTTTATGATGTCAACATTTTAATTTGTTTCCTCTGCAATAATAAATTTGATTTGATTTCTATCACTCAACCTCTTAAAAGTACGCCAAACCTTAAATCTATCTATATTTTTAATATTTGTTATGGGCATTAAGGGAAAATTTGACAGTTTTAAAACTATACAACTTGAGATTAAATAGATGTATATTAGATGGTTTAAAATAAATGTTACCTTATAATATATAATTTATTTACTAAACATACCTGTTTTGATCATTACTTAACTAAATTTGTTTAGTTTTAAACTAAAATTAGTCATACTCTGTGGTTTTATTCCCTAATATTTATTTAATAAGTTGTTATTGATTAGATGGTTATGCAATGTTCAGGAATGCTTTATTAACGTAGAGTTAGTGGGCGGTATTATTGTTAAATACGTCATGAATTTCTCAAATAATTCTAGGAGATATTGATAATATAATGTACAGAACGTTAACAAAAAACCATTGTTAAGTGTTATAAATTACACTTACGTGAAGGTTAAATCCGTAAGGTACATTTAATAAAATTATTTTTGTTCTTAAGTTAACAATTAAAAGATTATTGCTAGTTATAATAATTTTAATTTATTAAATCACAATGATAGAAATGTTTGATTGAAGGTAATATATTATAGGTAAAAGAGAAATAAAATTAATTTTTTTATTTGAACTTATAATTTAATAAATAAAAAAATGGATGAATTAATACCTCTATACAGAATTGGATAAATTACAGATCAAGGTTACAAGGGTTGAGTAAAAATACAAATAACTGTTTTACAGCGATGTCTTATCGTGTGAACAAAAACTGAAAGTTTACGAGATAATTTTCCCTATGGAATATCCAGGTGTTACTGAAGCTTATATTTTCTTTAAAATATTCCATAATTTATGCGTGCATTAAATCAATGAAATACAACTAATTTAACTGAGATTATTATGAAAGGTATAATCTCATAATGTTATGTACTTGTACGCATTCTTTCACTCTATAGTAAAACCTGAGTTAACGGAACCTGGATTTAACGGAATCCTGTCTACAACCGAAAGTTTCCCTGGTCCCAAAGATATGTTGTTAATTTTTCTTGAAATAACGGAAACCTGGCTGATACGGAAACGGAATAAATCTCACGAGTTAACGGAACGTTGTTTGAGAATGATGTAGAGTACTCTAATTTATGTAAAAAAATACGTATACCCATTTAATGCTCTACTTAAACTACAGTACTAAATTTTCCTACGATATAAAATAGAATATGTATACTGTACAGTACTATACATACTTTCTTTTTTTTTCTTTTATACTTCTTTTCATACTTTCTTTTAATTTAAATTATGTTTACTTATTAAAGTGTATTACTGAAATTCGTTATTCTTCAAAATTATCAGTTCCTAAATTTAGGATTTTTTGAATTAAAATACGAAAATTATTCTAGAATCCAGTAAGTATGCTGTTCTGTACGTGCCAACAGATAGAAATTTTGTGCTAACGAATTCGCTGACAAACTACTGTACAATCCACTGCTAAAAATGAAATGGGGATCCGATAAGTCTTTTTAATTGTGTATTCCGCTAGTTCATTCCTATACTCACTGGAATCCTGTTCACAACGGAAAATATTTTCGGTCCCGCGAAATTCCGTTAACTCAGGTTTTACTGTATATGTTTTTAAATATATCAATATTATACGGGTAACTAAGTAAATAATGAAATAATTTTGTACTTTATCGTGTTACAAAACTTTAAACTGAAAAATGAAAATTTTTATTTTGCTCCGTAGCTTCCAAAATTACTAATAAAAAACTTATATAGTACAAATATATAACAAACAAATAAATTGTTTGTTATATATTTGTTTGTATCATTAGTTAAAAAGTAATGATTCATCTTCTTAAAAATTAATTCAATATCAGATTAATATTTATAAAAAAAATTATAGCCCAAATTATTAAATAATTTTTTGTTACCATGGATGCACTTAGTTGAGGCAAATAGAATAGTTTCTTAATGCGTGGTATAAAAATGGATGGGGTATTAAATAAATAATGTACTCTTATCTTTAAAAGAAGTTTCAATTAATTATAAGAAGGATATTCTCTTCACGATATTTAGATTTTGAATGTCACCAGGAAATAATTTCAGTAATTTTGACACACAAAAAACATACTGAAAAGCTTTATTCATATTTTGTAAATTCCCGGTTAAAAAAAATCCTTACTCTGTTTTATACAAATATTAGCTGTTTATTATTATGTGTGGTTTTAAGTCTTTTTGTACTTATTTTACTTTTTGTACTTTTTGAATTTCGTTTATCCGTTCGAACGATGGTGCCTGTGTAATACATCTCACAAATTTATTCTGGAATCGCTGAATAATCTTTATATTGTTAGTACTTGCCGTACCTTAGAGTAGTATTCCGTATGTCCAAACTGGTTTTAGAATCATTTTTTTACTGAAGTAGCTTGTTAGATATGGATAGTTGCGATTTCCTGCCTAATAACCAGTATAACTTATATTTCCTTAATGTGAATCTTCTATGTTAGACGATGATCTAGATGAATATCGTACACTTTCAGCTCATAGGAAGTAACCTCCATCTAAATGAATTTCTCGGTAGTCATCTCTTCTCATCGTGAATGACATGCGGGTTGATTTCGTTTGACTGACCATTACTTTCCATTTCTTCAACCACTTACCTAGAAGGTTTAACTCGGGGTTAGACCTTCTAAAGGTTGAATATTTTTGTTTTTTATATACCTTATCAAATGCTTACTATAGAAAGGCAGCCGAACAGAACGTTTTTTCTCCAAGCAGTTGGTGACCACTAATATTCCTGTATTTCTGGGGAATAAAAAGTCCCTACCCTTACACAGGCCACAATTTCTGATGGTATAATCTTTTGAATATCTTAGACATAATAGGTAGTAGGCTTATTCGCCGATATGATGACATCTTGGACCGACTTGCCGGGCTTAGATAACATCATTACATGAGACACTTTCCGAGGGTAGAATGTCGTTATGAGGATAATACTGAACAGTTGCCATATAAATTACGGCCTTAGACGAGCGTAATTTACGCCGTTCTACGGCATAACCAGTATTTTGTTGGTAACCAGGTCACGGCCATGGGCTTTCTTTGAGTTCCACTCCTTTTCGAACTGAGATTGTAGTCTTGTACAGTCTCAGTTCGACCATTCCTGAGATCAGTGGTTAATTGAAAACCCAACCTTCAACGAACACCGGTATCCACGATCTAGTATTCAAATACGTGTAAAAATAACTGACTTTACTAGGACTTGAACGCTGGAACTCTCGACTTCCAAATCAGCTGATTTGGGAAGACGCGTTCACCACTAGACCAACCCGGTGAGTTAGGCTGTGAAGCCTAAATTACAAATTTCACTTTGACTGCTAAATTACATAATCTAATTTAATGTTAATATTAAAAATTAGGGAAGTGTCAATTTTGGAAATTTATTTCCAAAATTATTTAAAATTAATTATTTAAAAATTATTTTAAATTATCAAAATAATTTACATAGCAGTTAAAAATAAAATATCTTTTATACCTTCTTAAATTATTTTTTACATGCGTAAAATTTCAGTTATATAAATTTCCATAAAAAATGCCAGAAAATAATAACCGATTGCATGTCTACCCCGTTTTATCGCACCATAATATTATCGTTTGCTTCAATCATTCATTTTGGTTTTTGTTCATTTTACTTAAAATACCTTAACCTTTGTTTAATTTATAGATTTTATATGTTTGTATTGTTAAGTGGTTTTTAATAAAATTTGTTTCTGCTTGGTTTTATTAGAACTATTATTGTTAAATTTCATCTACAGTTTTGCTTTCAACCTCTTGAACCTTATTTTATACTTGAGTTTTCGTTAATTATTTTTTTTTTTTAACATTAAACTTCGATTTCTTGTTTCTTTATATGTCACTCTTTATGTCCTAGATTTTCGTTTAAAACCAACTAGATTTTATATATTTGAACTGTTCCGTTTTTTTCTTTTTGGTAGTTGTTTTACCTGTTTTTTTTTTTTTTTTTGTTAAATTTGTTTCTTTTTCGTTTTATTACAATTTCACTTGTTAGATTTCTTCCTCGGTTTAAGTTGTTTTACTCTGTTGAAACTTGTTTTTTACACTTAACGAGATTTCTTTGGCTTGTGGTTATCCTTTTATGTTTAAGTTTTTTTTTTATTTCAAAGATTTTCCTATTTACGTCCTTTTAGGTTCTTGTTTAAATCCTTCCAGTTTTTATATAATAGAACTGTTGGGAGTTGTCTTCTTTTTGGTGCTTTTGTTTTTAGAATTTACTCAAGTATTTTTGTTTTTAATGCTTAATTTTTTCTTCTAGCTTTTAACATTTTCTATTCTTTTATTTTCTTGTTTTAGTTGGTTCAGTAAAACTTACTAAATAAATTTAAATTTTTAAACTTGCTTCCTCTTCTTCTTTCCTTATTTTTTTTCCTTCTAATCTTTACTGATAAGGTTAAGTGTTGCAGATTTTCTTATATAAAAAAGCTGGTTAGATTGAAACTCTTTAAAAAAAGCGTTTTAGTGCAGCAAAATCTTAAATAATACACTTTTATTTGAAATACCAGTAAAAGTAATTTTGAAATATCAAAATTGCTCAGTTACTGTTTAAGCATTTTTAAAGACTAATATTGTTTATATATTTTTTTTTAACTTTTATTTAAACTCAATTGGTAGTCTAATATTCTATAATATTTTATTTGGTGTTCATAAAGTCACTCAATCCACGTGTAAAATATGTTGTATTTATTTAATGAAAGAGTAATTTAATGATATATAACAACAAACTAAGCAGTCTATATTTTTAATTATTTTCCCACTTACGTATCACATTAAATGTTCATAATAACCACCTTGAGAGTTGATGCAAACGTATCATTCCTTGAGTAGTTGTATTGATGTTAAAAGAAGCTATAATCGATATTCTCTTTCAATAATTCAAAGGTTTCTGGGTTTTTTTTTTCGTGGGCGCAAAATGAAGTATTGTCATTAGCGTCCGAACACGATATTTATATTATAAAAATTAACCTAAAAATTATGCAAAAGTAATAAACGCAATAGATTGAAAATGCCCTTGTCGTATGGTAAAGCGAATTAAAACCAAAATTAAATTACGTAGTTAAAATTAATCTTAAAAAAACAAAAATACCATCTGGTAAACGCCAAATAGCATAAATAAATGACACAAATATTGTTTGAATAATCAAATTTTTAATTCCAGACGTACGGCCTTAAGAAATCGTAAGATCTAAATAAATTTATTAATATGTTTTAAGTTAAATTAGCCAAATGACTTTGAACAATACGTATAATTCATTACGTTGTATTAAGAATTATTTTACTCGCTTGAAATATAAATGAAGTAAATCGATTTCCACATTGGTTGTAGGCGAGTCGACATGCGACATAAATTAATTTCTCTTCTAAAGGAGACATCTTTTTTGAGAATAACAATATTTTTGCAGAACTCCAAGGGGAGAGAGGTTGCAATTTAATTTTTCATCCAATTTTTCTTGGGTTATAATCCCGGTCAGGCTTGGCATATGTCATTTTTTATATATTAAAAAATTCCAGTACTTATTCTTGTACACTCTATAAATCTGATTGATTGTACTAGGCCAGATCTGTAGATCAAGCTTATCAAGAAAAACGTTGTTTGTCGTTTTTTTAAAAATTATATTGATATGTTGTAATATGAATTGTAGACCTTTTTCAGGAAGGTTTAAAAATATCCTAATTTCACAATCTTTATTCTATATATACTATCTATGATAAGGTTTTTTGAGATAAAATTAAAAATATGATTCGTGTAGCATTTAAATTGCGTACTTAATGTAAAAACAATTTTAATTACTTATATGTAACTTTCATCAGCGATTGTGTCATTTAAAAGGTTTTAACAAAAAAAATTCCTTTATACGGTTGTTTGTCTTAAAACACAACCTAAAAAACAACCCAATTTAAACAAAAAGAGTGTCATATGTTTAAAGCGATTAGTTATAAATATTACACTTATTTATGCAAAAGAATATTGAGATCAGATTTTTTTTATAACAAATGTTGAAAGTATCCACCATTTTCATCAACGCAAGCGTTCACCATCTTTTTCATATTCCGTTCAACCTTTCGAAGGTATATCTTTTCTAATTTGTCGTAAATCTTGAGTTATTTTGACTAAGAATTTCAATGGTGTATGGATTAATTTTTGAGTACACAACCTTTTAGTTATCCCCAGTGAAAAATTCTGTAGAAGAAAGCTCAGTGACCTAGCTGGCCCCATAGGAAAGTCGATATTACTTTTTCATCAAGGAAATTTCTCAAAAGGTACTTTGTTACTCTTGCCGTGTGAAAAGTGGCCCCATCTTGTTGAAACCACGAATTTCTCTCACTTAATTATAAACTTGCAATAAATTGCGTTACAAGTTCTTCGTAGAGGTCTGCATTAGGAGAGTTTTCAAATAAAATGGGGTCAATTATTCTTCGCCCGAAAATTTCACGCCTCATACAATTTTCCGTGGCTGTAGAGGTTGTGAATGGATGATGTTGTGTGTGATGTGTATCTTAAAATACAATATTTTAAATAGATTACAGAAACTTTTCTCAGATTTTTTATGTGATTATATTTAATTCTTTTCTTGTGTAATAATTAATTAACAATTATATTATATAATTAAAAAGTAACGAAACTAAACGTTTTTGGAAAGAAAACTGAGATACGCCCATTTGGTTAAGGAAATTCCTATGTTAAGAATGTTGGTTTTCGTATACCTCACTGGTGATTCTAAGATCTGCAAATATTTAGTAGATATATTTTATAATTATATTTCATACATTACTTGTCTATAAATGAGTTTACATATACTTTAAATTAAGCAATATATTTTATTTCCTTATTTCTTCATTGCTGTCAGTTGATAATTACACAAAGTATAAACTTACTTTTTAGATTGTCTGTTGAATTATTTTCTTGATAACTAAATGAAAGAAATATAAAAAAATTACTAAAGATAAAATTTAACATTTATTCCCAAATAATAAATTACTTTGACAAAAAAGTAGGAAAGAAAAAGGAACAAATTTAAAAAAGTAAAGAAATGAGTACGTTACGCTGAACAACGGTGTTAAGGGAAAGCATTAGGCCAATATTATACAGTGCATCCAAAAGAAAGATAAAAGAAAAATTCCTTCCCTAAAGCAGAATTGAAAGGATACGCTTCTGTCTCATTACAGAACAGAAAACTCCAACGGATTTAACGAACCGAATTTGTTGCTCTCAATTCACGGTACATAATGACAGAAAACTCCTTGAAAAGTATAACACTTTTTTGAGTCTTTCATTAGAAATGTAATTACAAGAAATAAAATAAACAAATCAACAAAGTTACAAACTTTTAAATTTGCAAATAACATTTTAATTAATTATTTTTATATCACAGTTTTTTTATCAATTAACTGTAATTTTAAATCGTTTTACGATCTATGTAAATTAGTATAACATAAAATAGTATAAATACATCATTTTAAAGGAAGAAACTGAATGTTAATGTATCTTCAATGGTATGTAATCCTATAAACAAACACTTAAATAAACGAAGGAATAAGGACATTAAATATCTTATAAATAAATGAAAAATATATAGTATTCTTTTCCTTTGAATGTGAGTGAATATTTGCAATAATAAGTAATATTTGGTCCAGAGATAGTGAAAAGTAGACAGTGAAGGCCAAACTATCAACCGATAAAAGCCCATAGATTTGCAAGACAATCATCAGTATTGAACAGTAACGTAATGATTTATAATAAAAGAGAAAAAATTCATTTTAAATGATTATCACACAGATTTATCAAATAAAGAATCTTCCTTTTTTACTCTTATGAAAACAATTTGCCAAAAAATGATTCAGATGAGGTTTTTATCTTTACTGACAAATTCATTTCTAATTTGTTGGATCCCATTGTGTATAAATAGTAAATATTTTCAGACGCGGAAAAAATAAAAATTCACAATTACTAGGTATCTTCATTGCATTTAAATTTTAAAATAGGGTTTGAAAAGATCGTTACGGTTTTTGCAGTTAAAGAAACTCATCTCAATTACGATAAGCAAGTGGGTTTCATCAATAAAAATCATTTATGACAAAAAACATTATTGTAGTAATGTAACAGTAAATGCCAGAAATTAACAATCACATTTAATTTGTATATTTCACTCTTTTGAAAATATTTTCACTCTTCATTAATATATATTTCAAAAATACGCCTGATGCTAAAAATGAAATTTATGATTACCAATAGATTAATATTAAAGCTAAAGGTACTTCAAGATAAAAGTAATATCTTGAGTTACAGACAAGCGTATTATTTTTTTTTTATTTTTTACAAGACAATGAAAAACTAAAAGAAAAATTTTTGGAGTGCAAATGGCTCTCTCTACACCCATTGCATTACATTGGTCACCACATTTTTTGTATGTTAAACAATGACTAATGTCAACAGAGATATACGATAATATTTAACATTTGTAGAGATTTTTTGTTACTTCCTTGCTGTAGTGATATACGCTGTAGCTCTAAGGGGTAAGTATTTAGATCGGTCGAAAAAAGTTAAAAATAGACCAAAGTAAATTTCAACAAAAAATATATATATATATATAATTAAATTATTGTAAATCTGCGAAAAATCTTTTTATTTCAATGCTCCCTAGTCCAAAAAAAATGTTTTTGTCAGACAGATGTTTATATGCTATGTATGTATGTTGGCTTTTATTTGGTCTTATAACATTTTTCACTGCTACAATTCATTGACGGTTTTTTTTAGACCGGAAATTTTAATTGATTATATTAATTATTTCTATTTCTCTTACGTTAAAGTAAAAACTGATTTACCTTTGAAAATTAATATTTTTGTTTTAATCATAATGATTTTCATAGATTAATCATTTTTACTATCTAATATTAATAAATTGTAGTTTTACCAGTTATGTAATACTTTATTACAAAATATAAAAACAAAATTATTGCAATTAATAAGCAATTACATTAAGATTAAAGAACAGCAATCTAATACTACTTAAATGACATAAGAAAGTTATATAACTGGAAACTTTTACATTGCCCTTCTGTAAAATTTTGTGACAGCCTTCTCTTCTGACCATTCAGATAAGACATTACGAAACAACAGTAGTACAGACATTAATAAGGAAAATTTCTCGGCAATGATATTTTGTGTAATCAACTTTTATTATAAAAATATTATTTCACTGTAAAATTTTAAACTGCGAAAAAATACAATTGAAGATAAAAAGTTCGATTAAGGCATTCAGAGTTAAATATTACAGTACATTGTTATTAATAACAAAACATTCCTGTTTATGGTTATCAGGGATGACATATAACAGGTTTCTCTCTGTCATATCCCCATCCTTATAGAATGATTTGCATAGAGAACGTTACATAGTTTAATAAATGCGTATTAGTTTTTCAATGAAATAAAGAAAAAAATTAAACCTTTAGCTGTAGCGAGCCACTTTTTGGGCGGTGAAAATGTAGCAATGCGTGAAGAATTTCATCAAACAGTTTAGTTGACTGTGGATGTATAGCATGCCATATAAATTCACAAAGATAGGTTTCGAATAATTTCAAACTGGATGTCTGATATTTGAACAAGTCTGACGTCTGAAAAACCTTTCCGCAGTACCCCACACACTATCCATTTGGTTAATGTAGGCAGCTGTGTTAACATCTACCAAAATTTTGGGGATGGTTGACAGACTCACGAGTGTAGTCCATCACTATACTTATACAGTTTCTGCCTTTCATTTGTCGATAATACTTGTACTGGGAACTACTTGATTTAGGCATAAGAGTACCGTGTGTTCTACTTTCTAAGAGGTATCAGAAAATTTGTTTTTGTTTTACGGCAAATTCCGCCAAAGACCCACTACTTTTATTTAAATTATATATTATAATTTCATCACATAAACATCATTCATTAATTTTAATCGTTTGACCCGGATCTCATATTCCTTATTGTACATTTAACAATTTTCACGCATAAATCTCACGGAGTTAATTATTCCAACCAATCGTAGTTTTGTGATTTAGGCTGAGTTCGCGTTAAAAAATAATATTGACATTTCAACGAACCAATTACTTTTGTATATGAACAAAAGTAATTTTTGGAATGCGATTCGCAGTCGAGCAATTTATTCCTCTGAATGTTTTGTAGCGTGTGTGAAAAATGCCATGCCTGACCGGGATTCGAACCCAGGACCTCCGGGGAAAAGGCCGAGACGCTACCACTTGCGCCATGGAGGCCGGCGTACAGTATACTACTGTAGTTTTATATCGGTCAGTTTCCATCATCCCGAAATGATGACCCTTCAACTTCAATTTCAACTTTGGGAAGAGGTAGAAAACACACAGAACTAGATCTGGGCTGGAGCGAGGCTGTGGAAGTAGGGAAATGTTTTTCTTCACCAGAAATTCTCAAATTGAAAGCAAAGTTCGATTTGGCATGTTATCGTGGTGCAGCACCCAATCATGTCAATGTGTTTGGACTCATTGGACCCATTTTTAAAGTCTTTCCAAGACATCTTTGTAAAATGTGTAATTAACTGTCTGTCCTGGAGGTACAAATTCTTTGTGCACAATGCACAGCTCGCACCACTTCCACATTTTCAATTGTTTGTTGACGAGGTTGGTCTTCCAGAACGAGGGTGGTTTTCAACATTTTCTTGGCCCTCTTTGAAAGCTTTGTGCCACTTAAAAACCACAGTTCTCGATAGAGAGGCATCTCCATAAGCTTTGGTTAAAGAAATAAATGTTTCTGTGGCAGACTTGTTGAGTTTCACAAAAAATTTGATAGTGTAACAAAATCGTGACAATAATACAAAAAAATAGCATAATAATAAAATTTGGTAGTGTTTCAATATTCACAAATGTAATGAGGTTATAAGAAACAGCCGTACATGAAAAACAGTAGCGCGCAACTGACTTGATCGATCCAGTTGTAACTAGAATGCAAGTGCATCCAAGGTTACCATTACAACCTACACATTGTTATACAAACCTGTTATAAATGTTTTAACATTACTTGTTCTACAGGAAAATCAGTAAACTTTCTTTTGAGACAAACCTTGTATATATATGTATATGTATATAAATTTTAGAAATAATATGCTGATACGTCTAATACAAAATTAATATATGATATTATTTCTGTTAATCTAGCAGTTAAAAACTGTGTTTTATCTAATTATGATCACATTTGATTGTTTGAATCTTAGGACGGGTTAGGAAAGCAAACTTTAAATGATTGAAATACTTTTAATAAAAGTACTTAATCATTAGTAACTAATGGATTTACTAAACTGGATATTAAATTATCAGTTAGTACTTGAGGTTATTAAAATATAAAAAAAGATAATAGTCTAAGCTCGCATGATTATACCAAGGATGTGATGATACCTCATCAATATAAGTAAGTCCTGACATCCTTAGCATAGAACAAGTAGGATTAGACCAACCAAGACCTGCTGTACAGAACCACAAATAATGAAAACAGAAATCAAAATGAGGAATTCATTTTTCTAAACAGGTCTAAGAAAAAAATATATGTTAAAGAAAGGTGATGTACCCTTGGAGAAACAAAAAAAAACTACCTTGAGCTTTCAGATGAAAGCTCAAGGCAGCGAGTGTCCATTCTGTCCAAATGGTTTTGTCCAAAACAGTTTTTTTGGGTGAAAAATGCTTTTGCCTTTTCATCATCCAGAATAAAATATCTTAACAAAAAAACTAAAACTAGGCTAAAAACTTACAAGTGATACTAGAGCTAAAATCTCTAAAAACAAATTTAAAATTACTATCACAGTTGTAAACATGAAATTAAAATAAAAGTAAATATAAAAATGTAAAGTTAAACTACAAATAAACAGAATTTAACAAAGTCTGAGAGGGCTGTAAAGGGCCCGTTTCTTGGATATCAGAGAGATTACAGGACTAACATAAAAACCCTAACTAATATAAAAACTAAAACTAGGATAAAAACTAAAATATTAAAAAAAAAACCAAAACTTACAATAACACAGATTAAAGAACACAGATTAAGTCCAAGAAGGGTGTAAATGGTCTCTTTTCGGATAACAGAAAAAAAATAACATAACAATTAACGGAAAAAGGAAAAAAACTACATTAAAATAAAATTTCAATACCAGAACAAAATATATACACCACAAATTAAATTTTGTATAAAATGCTAAAACTTTGTAAAAATATCAGCACCTAGTCGAAACTTCCTTAATACTGTGCCCAGGATTTGAGGAATATTTCTGGGCAATTTAGATTTATGACACAAGGCTGCATAACATATGCAATTCACAAGGATTTGACGCGTAGTCAAGCAGCAGTTGCATTGAATGCAAAATGGGGCATTTTCTGCTGACTTGAGATACCTGTGAATGACTGGTATGTCTTAACCACAATCAAAAGAGGACCACTTCTTCAAGCCAAATGTTTCTGCAATGGCAACACAGAATCTTTAATGTGTCTGAGTTTGTTATCTACTGTTGCTGTTCAGTCACCTTGCCCCTTTGCTCGAAGAGAGTATTTTATACAATTAATAAAGTCAGAAGTAGCAACCCGAGTGGTGATGGGAGGTTGACTATATGTGTCTTTAGCAATGGAATCTGCACGTTACCTGGAATTCCCACATGGCTAGGAATCCAGCAGAGACTCACTTGTATGTTGCAATGGTTCAACTCAGCAATTGCATTATAGATTTTGGCGACAATAGGATGTCCAGGGTACAACTCTTTCAAAGCTTGGAGTGCACTACAAGAGTCGCTACAAAAAATAAGGTTGTCGGCATTTTGGGTTAATGATATTCAATGTCTTATTGATAGTGTACAGTTCAACAGTAAAGACACTTGTAATACCAGGTAGACCAAACATATAGGTTCTGTCTTTAACTACAAATGCACATCCTACGGTATTATTCTCTTTCAATCCATCTGTGTATTCTACTTATCTGGATTTGTCTTACAGACAAATTCAGATTTGCTGAAAGACAAGAAGAGCTGCTGATTTTTATTTTTTATTGTGTATGGTAAGGTTAATTTAAATTGTACAGGGTTGATCGTCCACGGAGGATATGAACAAGGATAAATTGGAAAAATAAGGTGTGTTAAAATTTAAAAGGTGTAGTAAATGCTGAATACGAATACACGTAGGTGTTGTTTAATGTGGGTTGTCCTCATACCTAAATAAATGAGGATTTGCAAGGACTGCATTAAAATTCGGGTGTTTCGGATGTTGTTTAAGATTGGTAATGTAGGTAGGATGCTAAAAGTTGGTCCCATCTACCCCACAGTGATATCTAACTGCACTCAGTAAATATGCTTACAACAGGGCTTGATCTAAAAGCACCTGTAGCAAAACGGAGGAAAGCATGATGTACAGCATCCAGATTTAATGCACTGAAGAGTAGGCAACACAACCATAATCTAAACAGGAACAAAATAAGAAATAATAAAAACACAACAAACTTGACCAATCAGCTCTCCAGTTGGTGTTGCTCAGGATACGTAGCATACCTAAAAGTTTGAAACATTTCGTTTTTAATTGTATGATGTGACCCATGTAAGACAGCTATAAAAAAATAAACCTAGAAACTTAACACCAGGAGAGACAGCAATTTGCTCTCTGTTGAGGAAGACTTGCAGAATAAAAAGTTCCTGCAGGCGAGAAAAGACTACACATTTCGTTATCTCAGGTGAAAAGACGGTACCTCTTGGACCAAGCTTCAAGACAAGATATAGTGTTCTGTAGTAGTCTCTCTGCTGTGGCTGTTGAACGGTGTATAATATATATAGCAAAATAAAGAATATGAAAAAAGTGATATGTTGATGGCTATAGCAAACAAGGTGGCACTTAATAAAAGGTGATGCTATCCAATAGAAAATCTCCAACAAATACTGAAAGTTCAGTCATTTAAGAAACCCCTAATAAAAGCAACCATATTGCCTTTGAGTACACCTTCTTAAATGGTGTTAAGAATACAATGATTCCAGGCCATATTGTACACCTTCCTGATATCAAAGAAGATAGCAACGAGGAGCTGGCAGAGTAGGAAAGCATTTTGAATAGCTGTTTCTAGTGACACTAAATAGTCAACAGAAGATCATCCTTGGTGGAAACCACACTGTTCTGGAGATAAAAAGGCCATGTCTCTCTAAGTACCAGAAATTAAAAACCATCCAAGAAAAAGTATAGGATTATGATAGGAATAGGATTCCTTGAATCATTTTAAAATGCTAATGTATTAAACTGTATTACAAACTGGTATAAATTTATCAGGTAAGTTTATTATAAGGAATGCATGCCCATCAGTAAAGCAATGGAGTTTGAATGAACTTTAAATGTTTAACATTTTGTTTTATATGGTTTTATTAAATCTAAAAACTATTAAAATTATTTTATTAGCCCAATTCCTAACATAAATTCTTACTCACGAGATATTTCTACAGTCTCATATCGCAAGTCTATCATTGCACAGAACAATAATAAATTTAATCACTTTACTCATTTTTAACTGAGACATTATAGATTATCTTACATTTATTAAAAATCAGTTTATTAATCTTATTTTAGTAGCTAAAATAATATAAGCCAAAACTACAATTCAATTTAACTCCTGTTTATATTAACTTTATTAGGCTCTCATTTTTTTCTACAGACTTATTCATGTCAACAAAAGATTGGAATAATTTATAATATAGTCTATGGCAAATTATCAAATGAACTGACAGTTAAGGGATTTAACCTTTTAAGTAATGTAAAAAAGATTTATATTTAATATAATCTATATTAATAATTATAATATATAATATTAATTATATAATATAATTAATTAAAATTAATAAATTAAATTATAAAATATTACTCTACCTATAAAAAAATTAAAAAGAAAATTTAGTTTTCCAAAAGAAAATCATCAGATATACTTACAAAGGTTACTGTGTATACATTTCTGACAGCAATTGATTTAAGTTTTGTTGCCAACACATGACTAAATTTACATGATTAATACTTAAGTAAATTAGTCCTGTAACAAGAATTCCCAGCAAATAACAAATATTTTTGTAAGTGTAAATAAATAATAAAATAAATGAATCTTAGACAAGGTAACAACTGGGTTAATTGGCACAATTGTCTTTAGCACTGAAATACCAGTAAATAAAAAGATGAACTTAAAAAATTATTGATATAAATTTAATTATTAAAATTAATTTAAATTAACAAGTTATTTTTCTTGCGTACATTAGAGTATCTTTTTTTATTTTTTAATGATTTATTCATTTAGAAGTAGTTATAATGTAATTGAGAGAATTTGTAAAGCAATAAATTTGACCACTTCTTCCACACATTCATCATCATCTACATCCTTTTTTGATTCAATAACATATATAAATGAAGCTGTAATATAATCAACAACACTCATTTCTGTAACAATAAATAAATGAAAGGTAAAATGAAAGATTAATTTTTTATAATACATCCACTAAGAAAAAACTCCAATATATTATTATTAACCACTATTTATATTATAACAATACCTAAAAAACAAATAACACATTATTTATTATTATTTTTTTTAATAGTTCATTATTGAACTATTGTGTTTCTGGTTTTCATTCTGAAAATTGCAAGATTCTGATTAGGGCTGGGATTTTTCATACACTACAAAATTCTTATTTATAAATTAAATAGAATTTTATAACTACAATTGAGCATTATTAGTTTTTAATATACAGTTAAATAAATCCTCAACTTCCAAACACTAGCATTTGTAATACCTACTTATAACAACATACTTAAGACAATTAAATTCTTTATCTTTATAAATAATTTTTTATCAAGAATTCAGTAGAATAGATATTTATGTTTTCCTCTCCTCACAATCATGAAATTAAGAAATATAGTAAACCAAAATAGTATGGTTCTTTTTTTCTGACAATTACAAACAATTTATGATGAAATGCTCAGAAGGTTGATGGCTACTTCAAAATTTCTTTATTCTTCCTTCTCTCTACAACTTGTTGATAATTGGGGATTTCTTATTTCAATATTAATTGATGTTTTTCTAATGTAGAATGAAAAATAGTTTTTAATTTTTATAAAAAGATAATATTTATAAAAATGATTACGCATTACGAAAGTATTTTTTATTATATAAGTTATTAACTATACACTTTCAATTTAAATGAATATTCTGCTTCCAGAGAATCTTTTTGAAGCTAATGATGTAGCTTCTTCAGTGGATTTATCAGTGGCACCAAACCTTAGTTATTAAGAAACTGCGTAATTTTTTTTCAAAGATTTTCTAGAAACAAAATTTTTCATATAATTTGAGATTCATTAATCAGAGAGTGGTAAACACATTATTTTTGCAAACAAGATAACTGATGTGGTAAAAACAGAAGATTGTTGGTTTTTGTTCATTCCCTCTGCAGTAGTGACTTATCAGTTCTAATAAATAGCAAGTATTATTAGCAACAAAAAATTACTCTTATAAAGCCTACTGTTACCTGGTAATTACAATTTTTAAATTATACTTTTACATAAAAATAAAACAAACTTTTATTACTACTATTAACTTCTACTACTAGTACTAGTACTACTACTTTTCTGATGCTTATGCACCAGGACTCTATATACAACATCCCAAGGGTCTTTATTCCTTGCTCCATGACAAAGGTACACCAAGAATTAGATGTCCTAACTTTATGCAAATATTCAGACATCTGCCTACAATCAGCAATTAATATCAATAGCCAATCATGGTCACCCTCACATTGAGCAGCTCACCTGAAACAGTTCACAGTTTGCTTCAATGTAGACAGCTCCTAGTACTCCAAGCAGCAATTTTCTCAACCAATAAGCAACATCCATGGGTTGCAAAAGATGGGTGGCGTTTGGATACAATGCCACCAAAATTACGCCCTTACTTTCGCAAAATTGACTGGTCTGTAAACTTAAATGAGAGACATGACCATAGAGTCATATAATTATTGGTAATGTGACTTGCGTTTTCACCAGCCAAGGGTAAAATATATCAGCTATAAATTCAAAAAAAGCTTCACATGTCATCCATCCGGAATCAGTTTTGTGTGGGAAACTGTCAGCAATGTCTTGAGGTATACGTTTGTATTTAAACAAAACTGTGGTCGGAGCTACGTTACCACTAGCACTACCTGTTGGTATACTGTTTTTTCACCTTTTTTTGCAAGCATTTTTGGACCCTTTGGGTTAAGGAAATATGCAGTTTCATCGCAATTAAATATGCGAGATGGATCATCTAAAATTGTGTCATAATTGTGTTCTTTTAAGTAAGAATGTACTTCCGAAAACCAGGTAAATATATTGTCACTTGTGATACCCCCTCGTGAAACGGTTAGATTTTGAGAAATCCTTCTTGAAATGGTCGGGTTTCTGCGGAGAAAGCTCTTAATCCAAGTTCTTCCTGGTTTACCATCTTTAAAAGAGTTTGGATGTCCTGCATCTCTGACAAACTTCTCCACACTAATGCTAAGCTCATCTACTGTCACAGGAAAATCAGCCAAAGCCATTTTCTTTACCCATCTACATATTCAGCTTCTTCTTCTTGGCTTAGAATGGAAGGAGGTCCGATTTTCCTGTCAATCTGTAACTTACCTTCTACTTTATACTTGAGGGTTGTCCTTGGGACTCCAAATTTCTTTGCAGCCATCCGAATAGCTGTTTTGTGCAGACGAACATCTTCGACCGCAGCCATCATTGCATCTTCCCGATAATTGAGAAAGGAACCCTTGGTTCCTGGCATCTTATTTTTCTTGTTTGCTCTTCACACCTGAAAAATAAACAAGAGCATAAGTTAAGTTATAATAAAGCCCATCTTATGTAATAAAGAAGACATGGGTGTGTGCATCATGTCTATAGTCAAATTTTGAAACGAAGTTTCAAAAGTTGACCATAGCATGCATCAGTAGTTGACCATGGGGCCAACTACTGAAATGAAGCAAATTTTGTCAATACAAGTCAGTGCCTTTTATACAGTTCACTGACTTGCTATTATCAACAGTAAATTAATTACAGTCAGAATATTCAGAAATTGACCACTCGGGTCAATTTCTAGGTCAACCATCATAAAGCATTTAGTAGTTGACCACCCCTCAAAACGGGCCAAAGAGAGGTTATATTTTAGAAACTTATGATATAATATGATAATTAGATGTTAAGAGTATGAATTAAATGTAAACTTACCCAATAAAACTTTCACAGGTTGTAATTTTTCACTTTGATTAGTCTTCGGTTCTTAGCAAAACAGACAAGAAAACTAACATAATATAGCACACCTTGAAACCATAAAACAACAAAAAATCATCACTGTTACCCGCAATGCATTGTGATCAGGAAGTTTACAACTTAGACACTAGATAGCAAAACGTGTCTGCCAATTTAATTTGCAACAAGCTGTGACCTTATTTTCTTTGTTTCCGTGACAAATGTCAACTATTGGTACATGGTCAATTACTGGTACCCTTACCTTACTATAGGGAATTGAATTCTTAGTGGCATAAATAAATGTCAGAAGAAATTTCTTTGCTAGGTCCTCCAACTGCACATCAACCAGACTTCAGTCTAAGACACAAATTTAGTTTAAATTTTCATAACATGGCACTGTTTTGTATTTTATATATAAGATGAAATAATGAAAATACAGCTTACCAACAATTATAAAATGTTTAAATATCCATCTTCAGGAATATCCATATAATTAAGTTTAAATTTTTTTAAAACTATTCACTTAAAATAGTAAAAACAGAATAAAATGAAATAAATAAAATAAACCAAAATTTTATATATACAAAACAATTGAGATTTTTTAACAGACACGTTTCTACTTTAACGTATAACTTCCTATATATTAATACAATGACAATCAATCATTATGTATACATAAAATTTTGATTTATTTCAATTTATTTCATTTTATTCTGTTTTTACTATTTTAAATGAATAGTTGTAAAAATTTTTTTTACTTAATTATATGGATATTCCTGAAGATGGATAAAGATCCGAAAGTGCTAGAATATATTTAGACACTTTATAGTTGGTAAGCTGAACTTTCATTATTTATATATTAAACTAAGACAGAAAGTCTAGCAGAAAAAATATTAAAAAGTTTAGGCCCATCTGCTTTCCTGTGTCATCGCAAGGAAAGACAAGGCATGAATCCCACCAGGAATATTCTTTCCAGTAATAATATCTATGTTGTTTGTTAACACTAACAATCTTCTGCCATCTACCATTCCAGCAGATATAGCCAATTCACCAGGAACGTTACCTCAAGACCATACTGCACAATGAAACCTTATAGTAATTCACCACCATCACCTGTTACTTCACTATATTATGTGTTTGCATTCGCATCAGCAACTAATACAACATACCAGTTACCAACAAGACTAAGAATTCTATCCCATCTTTTCAAATGTTCCTCAGTGGGGTCCCTGCACTGAAAATATGAATTAATGACAAACAAATCAAGGCCATTGACAATAAGCTTTACAACATGATGCGTATCAGAAACCAGAAAACCTACCTAGGAAAATTGACTTCCAACACAGAACATACAGGTACCTGGGCAATATAGGCATCCTGAGCATTCAGTTGACCAAATCTAACCATCCAATTAATTGAAATCTCAATTGCTTGTAAATAACAACCACAGTCCTTACTATCTACAGAGTACCTACAGTCCTTGTGCAACACCTTTTTCAATTGACACAAGTAGGAGCCTTGGCTTTTTTGGGGCACTCCTGACAGCTTGTCATCTTTGTCACAATGTGAAGTACAATAACAAAATTTTTCCCTATGTACAAATCTACAATATTTAAAGCAACACTGAACATTAATGTATTCCTTGACTCTGCTAGAAGAAAAGTCCATAAACAATCTACTCACAGAAATGAATTTCCTGAAGAGACCAGGCCCAGGCTAAAAGACTCTATTACACCATATATACCATAGGACATCATTTCTTCCTGTTTTAAATTAAAACTTATGCTCAAGACTGTCACCTGATACAGATCTTTGATCTACTCTCTAATGAGATTCATCATCACTTTCCTCAGGCAGAAGACATCTCTATCATAAACTATGACTAGAGGTCATTGTTTAAACTGGTAATATCAATTTTTTGTATATACAACTACAGTCTCTGAAATCACTTGCAACTTTCTTTGTTATCAGCAACAAAACTAAACCCTTTTAGTCTATCTAATCTTTAAAATGTCTTATCCTTAGATTTGACCTATTGCCTCGAAATACAAATTAAAAGTCCTTCGTAATTTCTATATAATAGTCTTTGTTAACAAAAGTGATCTCCAATCATTTACAGGAGAATCTGGCCTCCTGTTTATCTTTTGATGCTACTTATAGCAATTCCGCTCTGTCCAAACAGGAACTGGAAGTGTCTCCTTAACAACAACCTCTTTGACTTCTTTTGGCATTGAAGCCAACGTCCCAAATTCTTCAATCTGAGCCGAAATAATTTCCTTGACCTCAGTGAGTATAGCACCACAGTTTTCAAACCCCTACAGAGGTGCTTCACGAGTTCTCCACAAAACCTAAAAGGGGTCTAACATGTCTTCCATCTTTTTAACCAAAGTGACAGAATTACCTGGTCTTCTGTATTCCTGAAATCTCCGATCAAGTCAACCTTAGGCACCCGGGGGGGATGTACCTGCCTGACTTTCTTCATTAGAGAAGATGGAAGCATCATCAATCTGCTCGCATCGACCTCTTCATGCTTACACTGCTTGGGCCTTCTGATCTCACCTAATTCTGACAAAGACATCTTCATCAATCAATCAAGTCTGGCCGCTGTCAAGATGCCACCGATGCAAATTTTACAAGCGACATTCACATTGATGTAAAACGCCCTATCTTGGAACCAACAAATCTAACAGGTTCCAAATGGGGCCAACCGATTGAGCTGAAACCCCAACTATGCCCCTAATGGGCAAGTGAGCTCAGTACTCAACATTGGCGTACAACACCTCGACTAATCAACAAAAAGTAATATAAACACAACACAAACAAAATATAATTGACAACAAAACATAAGTAGAAAACAAACTGCAATAACTATAAAAATTAACAAACATTAACAAAAAACAAAAACAAACTATACTGAAAATCATGCAATAAACAAAAACAAGCAACAACAACAAATAGACTACAAACACAAACAAAATGCAAACTCAAAAACATGAACATATTGTAATGACAAAACAGGAACACCTTCAAACCAAAACATACATTTAATAACAAAAGAAAATAACAACATCAATCTAAACTACAAATCACAACCAAAAATGTTAAACATAACCTATCCTATAAATCTAAACCAAAACAAACTGAAGTGCAGTGATGGATTTACCATAAAGCAAAACAAGCAGCTGCTTGAGGTCTCACTTTGACAGGGGCCTCGAAGTAAAAAATGTTGAAAAATAAAAGTAAAATTAACAAAAAATAAAGAATATATTTATAATACTTTATGTATTACTTTTATAACTTATGTATAATTGTAGTTGCTATCTTCAATTATGTAAAAGCTTCATTTATATTTATAGCATAGATTATAATGATAGTATATGTTAAAATTGGTTTGTCATGCAAACCATTTTTTCCCGCGCGTCATTTCCATGTGTAACAAAAAGATGGCACCTTGGTCAAACATTTTGTTCGTCTTTGTCTAAACCGGCAGAGATTCTTGAAGCATCTTGTTTCGTTGCTTGAGTCAAAAATACAAGGTATGTATTCGAATCATACTATTTAAAAATTCAAACGAAAAATTAAGGTCAATAAAATTCATTAAAAAATGTTATCAGGTTGTGTCTGATTATTTCTGTTATCATAACCTATATGTTTATCAAATGAAATTTAATTTTGTAGGATAATAGGCAATTGGAACTTCTGGGGGGGCCTCATAGTGGTGAGGGGGGTCTAAAAAATATCAATTTGCTTGGGGCCTTGTCCAAGGTAAATCCGGCACTGCTGAAGTGAAAAGCATGTAGTAGTTAAAAACAAAGCACAACAACGTCAAATAAAGTATGAACACAAACAAAATGTAAACCCAAAACATAGACAGTATGGTAGCAAAGCACCAGCACCTCCAAACCAAAACTTACATTTAATAAGATGACAACATCAATCCAACCTACAAAACACAACCAAAAATGAACACATAACCTAAACAAACACATATGAACATAAAACATAAAAAACTGACACCTAGATATCAGAATAACTAAATACATCAATTCTACTGACTAACAAGTCTCGTGTATGCTTGTATGCAGGACAGTCATTAGATCTACAGTTGTAACCAGAGGACTTGCCAACTCATGAATAATTTCAACACACGAGAGAATCCCCTGCTTTCTTGACTACACAAGAAACAAGATGCTTTGCAAGATGACCTTCTTTAGAACAAAATGAACATAATTCTTTCCTTACAGGTCCTTGTCACATCCCCCAACCTGAGACACTTGAAACAACTCACCTGCAAATGATCCCTCACTTTACACAATCGAAAACTGTATGAAAAGGCAACTAATCATAAGAAGAACCAAAGTAGTATTTCCTTTTCACAATCCACAATGTAGTTTTAATAATTGCTATCTCTTTTTGCTAATACAATAAATGATTTTAAATCTGTCTCAGAAATCGCTGTAATCGTCAAACCCTAGCAACAAATTTTGATTCTAAACAGCATCTCTTCTTCCTCCAATTCACACAGCACTTTGTACACTATTAATCAAGGTCACAGGGGTCTAGAGGCAACCACCCTAATTGAGTATTTACTGATCTCCTCTATTTCACATAAGTCCTGTCCAGTGTCTGTATCATACGTAATAATCCATATGCCTTTCAAATTTTCTTTCAGACTAATAATTCGCAAACCGTTATTTCTATGAACCCAGTTTCTTTATTAGATTACCCTTGAAAACCATAGTTGAAACATCAGAAAGTTTTATAAGTTTTACCTTTGGCGTCAACTTCAGTGAATCAAGAGGAGTAACTTCCTCTACTGCCAATCTGACAGCTGAACAGACAGTACAGTCCTCTCCCGCTTCCTCATTCCAGCCCAGAACCGCTCAATATATCCCTGCAACCGACCATTTCTTTTAACACTTAATAGATGCAAATAATGTAATTTTCACATTCATGAACGCATATATGAGGTGGTCTTTTGCCATGTTTTTAGTATCGCTTAAAAACTCCTCTACCTCACCAAATAAATTACTAAACATAACAATCAATTCAGTCATAGCCTCATCAGATACCCAGTCAATTGTAGTTAACTGCTTTTCTAAATTAGACCTCTGCCTTCCTGGGCTTCAAGGGGGAAAACGTTTGTTTTCCCTGACTCCAAGAAATGGTCCAAAAATCCTCAGCTAACCTCATATCTGAATCAGAATCATCGGTAGCTACATTATCTACCTCTAACATCTCAAGCTGAAGCATCTTTTACCTGCTTCACAATCCCATAGGAAGACTCCTTACAGGGAGACATCCCTTTTCCCTCTTTCTTAGACCTCAAACGCTGACTGGAACTCACAGCACCGACAGACCCACCATCAGAACTGGTCTGGATATAAGCTTCACGACTCATACCTATTACCTAATCTTCTAACACTAATATTCAATAAAATTAAAGTTTTACCTCAAACAACTAATAAATAAACGATAATTAACGCAACTAACAACTATTAAACAAGAAACTATATAACCAATCAAACAAGACAGATATTCAAACAAAATAAATCTCAGCCAATCAAAAAGAACAATATGGCCATTGATACCAGGCAAGTACTAACACAAACAAACTTATAATAAACAAATGTAAATAATTATAAATAACTAAATAAAATATAAAAACAACCTAAAATAATCATCTAACAAAACCAAGCCAAGAAACAAAACTGAAAAACCACCTAAAAATATCTCTTCTTCCCAATATACTAACCCTTTCCAAATGATTACTCAGATAGCTTAAGCTAGCCAAGTAACCAACCAAAATTACAAAAAATTATAAATATATTCCAAAACACATAACAGTAAACCTAAACTATCAATATACACAATAACCAATCCTATATCCAACATATTAATACATATACATAACAAAAACTAATGAAAATAACACCTATAAAATCCTTTTTAATGGGAGCTATTTAGAACATATCCTCTCACACCGGCATCGAATGCTGAACCTCAATAACCTGACCTATCTACCTACCTGATCGCTGTCTTATCTACCGCTTAATAGGCAAACCTACAAATGTGAGAACTATCTGCAGTGAGCTAAGGGCAGCTGGAGGCCTGAATGTCCCCTCTTTACACCTCTTAGCCACTATTGGATCAATTACGTAAAAATAAACAATTATGCAACACAGATTAAGGTCCTCGCTTTGTTCATTATCCTAATGCTTGTGAGAAAAATACTGATAAATAACAATTAAAGGCTATTCAATCTACAAAAACTATCAGTGTATTGTAATTTCTTTGAAGCAACAGTTTGGTCAGTATAGGACTTGAAACTTAAGAGTGATCTGAAGTATGCAGGTTTCAGAATAGTTGGCTCCCATCTTACAAATAGTAAATAGATATAGGTGGTTACCTGTTCTTGGTAAGTAAAAAAGTATTCTCCATAGTTCCTAGAATTACACGACAAACACCATCAACAGGTCTTCGTTTCTCACTTTTTATTTTTTATTTTTTTACTATATATTATTAATCAAGAACCAGTTGCAGGTGTAGTCAGTCACATCACACAAACAGTAAAATTGGCAGTGGCTGTGTTGGTTGATCTGCTGTGTCATTCACCATATCACCTTTAAACTACTTTTCTCGATAACCAAAGACAAACAGAACTTTTTTCCAGAAAATTTAATTTCAAATATTGCAACTGTTTTCCAAATTTGATTTGACCAAAAGTTTGGCCACAGTAAAGTGGAATATCGACAAGGAACATAATCCTGGTCAGGCATGGCATTTTCACAAACGCTACAAATCATTCATCTCTTCCTCTGAAGAAATACCTAATAGTGGTCCCATAGGTTAAACAAAAAAAAACAAAAAGGAACATAATCTGGTTGTTACCATAAACTATTAAAACGTCCCACCATTTTAAAACAGGTGAAATATTTCTTAATGGTAATAGTCCTGTGTTGTTTCCACATATACAATCTATATTCATACAAAATTTTCAACTCAATCAGTTGAATAATTTTTGAGTGAAAAAGTATCAGATTCACAGGCACCACTACATTTATATATAAATATATATGTGATAAATAATTTTTATTATTACTGATGTTTAATAGTATTCTTACTACATGATTTTTAAATCTTACCTTTCATATCTAGATTTTTAATGTCCAACAGTGGTGTCACATTTCCATACTGAAGTAAGAAATTTGAAATTTGAATTTTTAATATACCAAGGACACATGCACATAAATATTTCAATGTTGAGTATATTTCAGTTTTCAAAGGTAATTCCCAATCTTTTAATGGCGTTTCTATTTTTTGTTTTTTAATTATTGTTTTCTCTTGTTTTTTTATTTCATTTTCTACACCTTCAGTGCACTTACTAAATGCTTCATCCAGCATCTAAAGAACAACAAATATTATAATATAATAATGTCCCATTAAAAATACAAATTAATGTAATTGATAATCTGAAATAATTGCTTCATCAATTAATTAAGATTATTACAATGAATTCATATATGCATTAACTATCTTTTTATTATGAATAATTTTTTTTTTTAGTTGTTAAACTAAAATGTATCAGGGTTGATACATCTTTAAGAAAGTAGAATGTTATAGTTTACGGGAACCAGATACAATTACAAATAGTAAGGGGTTTAGTTGTGTTAATCTAAAATAACTAAACATTAAAATATCTAAATAAGTAAAAATTAACAATAATTTATCATTTTCATACCTCATTTAGAGGTTCGTTATCCAATAAACGTCTAACCACAAATTTTTTTTTGTTACTGCCACTATTATCATCATCAATTGTTATAACTGAACCAAAACTACAACAAAAAAATTAATTACTTCTTCTACTAAATAATTGTATATGCAATTACATCATTATGTGTAACTTAAGTAACTTAGGGCGAAGTAGTTAACTAATTTATAAACTAAATGGCTAACTATTAATAATACTAAAATGATTCTTACACTTTTGCTAGTTGTTCATGTTTACGATGTACATAACAATTGTCAGAAAATATTATATAAAATGATTATAACCATACACTTTATAATTACTTATAATTCTTTAATTTATTTATTATTAAGTAAACAATCTGACAAGATATTACCTAATAATTACGTTACTTCATTTCAAAAATTTTTATTATTATAATTTAAGCTAAATAAAAGAAATAATTAAAAGGAATTGCATTTTTTCAAATCTTACTACTCCGGAAATACTATTTTAGCAATTTCATATTTTTATAATTGACTTCAATTAAGCTCTCTAAAATAAGTTAAATTTAAATTAAATTTTTTTAAAGAAAATTAATTACCATAATGTAAGCCCAATAAAGCAAACACTAGTTAATGAGTGAATCTCAATTGTTAAAAGATTCATTCTGGGGCTGTTGTTTGTAGACAAGAATTGTTTTTTTGTCAATGATTGAACTCTATTTTGTATTTGCATATTCATTTGTTTTACAGCATTATCCATATAGAATAATACACAGAGTGAGTCAAAAGTATGGAAACCCCTCAAAAACTTTAAAACTATTCCAGATAGGGAATACTGCACATTTCAGGATGAAGTATCAGTCAACCACTTCACCTTTAATGGAGGCGCCTTCCTTGATAAAATATTCCGGAGGTAAAATAGTCCCCCGTTCGGATCTCCGGGTGGGGACTACTAAGGAAGGGGTCACCAGAAAATTAAAAAATAACATTCTACGAGTCGGAGTGTGGAATGTTAGAAGCTTAAAAAAGGTTGGTAGGCTAGAAAATTTAAAAAGGGAAATGGATAGGGTGAATGTGGATATAGTAGGAATTAGTGAGGTTCGGTGGGAAGAGGAAGGCGACTTTTGGTCAGGTGATTTTAGAGTAATTAACTCAGCGTCAAATAATGGGCAGGCAGGAGTAGGTTTCGTGATGAACAAGAAGATAGGGAGGAGAGTGGAGTATTTCAAAACGTATAGCGATAGAATCATTGTAATAAGGATAAAATCAAAACCTAAACCGACAACGATTGTTAACGTCTATATGCCTACAAGCGTCCATGATGATGATGAGGTAGAGTGTGTATACGAAGAGATTGATGAAGCAATTAAACACGTAAAAGGAGATGAAAATTTAATAATAGTTGGAGATTGGAATGCAAGCATTGGAAAAGGCAAGGAAGGAAATATAGTGGGTGAATACGGGCTGGGCAAAAGGAATGAAAGAGGGGACCGACTTATAGAATTTTGCACGAAGTATAATTTAGTAATTGCCAACACCCAATTAAAAAATCATAATAGAAGAATATACACTTGGAAAAAGTCAGGCGATACTGCAAGGTATCAGATAGATTATATCATGGTTAAGCAAAGATTTAGAAATCAACTCGTTGACTGCAAAACTTACCCTGGAGCAGACATTGATAGCGACCATAATTTGGTGATAATGAAATGTAGATTGGGGTTTAAAAACCTGAAGAAAAGTTGTCGGATAAATCGGTGGAATTTAGAGAAGCTTGAGGAAGAGGAGGTAAAGAAGATTTTTGAGGAGGACATCGCAAGAGGTCTGAGTAAAAAAAAAATGATAAGGTGGAAAATGTAGAAGAAGAATGGGAGAATGTTAAAAAGGAAATTCTTAAATCAGCAGAAGCAAACTTAGGCGGAATAAAGAGAACTGGTAGAAAACCTTGGGTTTCAGACGATATATTGCAGCTGATGGATGAACGTAGAAAATATAAGAATGCTAATGATGAAGAAAGTAAAAGGAACTATCGGCAATTAAGAAATGCTATAAATAGGAAGTGCAAACTGGCGAAAGAAGAGTGGATTAAAGAAAAGTGTTCAGAAGTGGAAAGAGAAATGATAATTGGTAAAATAGACGGGAGCATACAGGAAAGTTAAGGAAAATTTTGGGGTACATAAATTAAAATCTAATAATGTGTTAAACAAAGATGGTACACCAATATATAATACGAAAGGTAAAGTCGATAGATGGGTGGAATATATTGAAGAGTTATAAGGAGGAAATGAATTAGAAAATGGTTTTATAGAGGAAGAAGAGGAAGTTGAGGAGGATGAAATGGGAGAAACAATACTGAGATCTGAATTTAAGAGAGCATTAAAAGATTTAAATGGCAGAAAGGATCCTGGAATAGACGGAATACCTGTAGAATTACTGCGCAGTGCAGGTGAAGAAGCGATTGATAGATTATACCAACTGGTGTGTAATATTTATGAAAAAGGGGAATTTCCGTCAGACTTCAAAAAAAGTGTTATAGTTATGATACCAAAGAAAGCAGGGGCAGATAAATGTGAAATGTGAAGAATATAGAACAATTAGTTTAACTAGTCATGCATCAAAAATCTTAACTAGAATTTTATACAGAAGAATTGAGAGGAGAGTGGAAGAAGTGTTAGGAGAAGACCAATTTGGTTTCAGGAAAAGTATAGGGACAAGGGAAGAAATTTTAGGCCTCAGATTAATAGTAGAAGGAAGATTAAAGAAAAACAAACCAACATACTTGGCGTTTATAGACCTAGAAAAGGCTTTCGATAACGTAGATTGGAATAAAATGTTCGGCATTTTAAAAAAATTAGGGTTCAAATACAGAGATAGAAGAACAATTGCTAACATGTACAGGAACCAAACAGCAACAATAACAATTGAAGAACATAAGAAAGAAGCCCTAATAAGAAAGGGAGTCCGACAAGGATGTTCCCTATCTCCGTTACTTTTTAATCTTTACATGGAACTAGCAGTTAATGATGTTAAAGAACAATTTAGATTCGGAGTAACAGTACAAGGTGAAAAGATAAAGATGCTACGATTTGCTGATGATATAGTAATTCTAGCCGAGAGTAAAAAGGATTTAGAAGAAACAATGAACGGCATAGATGAAGTCCTACGCAAGAACTATCGCATGAAAATAAACAAGAACAACACAAAAGTAATGAAATGTAGTAGAAATAACAAAGATGGACCACTGAATGTGAAAATAGGAGGAGAAAAGATTATGGAGTTAGAAGAATTTTGTTATTTGGGAAGTAAAATTACTAAAGATGAACGAAGCAGGAGCAATATAAAATGCCGAATAGCACAAGCTAAACGAGCCTTCAGTAAGAAATATAATTTGTTTACATCAAAAATTAATTTAAATGTCAGGAAAAGATTTTTGAAAGTGTATGTTTGGAGTGTCGCTTTATATGGAAGTGAAACTTGGACAATCGGAGTATCTGAGAAGAAAAGATTAGAAGCTTTTGAAATGTGGTGCTATAGGAGAATGTTAAAAATCAGATGGGTGGATAAAGTGACAAATGAAGAGGTATTGCGGCAAATAGATGAAGAAAGAAGCATTTGGAAAAATATAGTTAAAAGAAGAGACAGACTTATAGGCCACATACTTAGGCATCCTGGAATAGTCGCTTTAATATTGGAAGGACAGGTAGAAGGGAAAAATTGTGTAGGCAGGCCACGTTTGGAGTATGTAAAACAAATTGTTGGGGATGTAGGATGTAGAGGGTATACTGAAATGAAACGACTAGCACTAGATAGGGAATCTTGGAGAGCTGCATCAAACCAGTCAATTGACTGAAGACAAGAAAAAAAAAAACCTTCACCTTTTGACAATAAATAGAATTTCAACCCTTCTTGGGGGATGGCCCAGGGAGTTGTAAATCAAATATTTGAAATGGTAACACTCTTTGTGTGATACATCATTTTAAATGTTTCTTTAAGATAAGAAAAATGGTGTTAATAAAGTTGGTACAATAGATATTGTACCAACTAAATTTTTTTTTTTTTTTTTTTTTTTTATTTTTGGGTACAGATGTACCCAAAATGGCAGTGGGGTAAATTTTTGATTTTGAAAATTACTAAATTTAGTAAGTTCATAAAATAAAATAAAATAAAAAGAAATTAACTGAATTAATAAAAATTTAGTCTAACTTAATTAAAATTTATTTAAAAAAATTTAACACAAAAAACTGTTTTTGTTTCAATTTAACGAGTAAATAAATAAAAATATTGTCATCTAGTCATGCTGACCAGCTGATCATAATGATCTCTTACCATTGTTCAAAAATGAAGCTTACTTCATTGTTGAGTAATATTCCTTTTGAATGTTTCACTACAACACTGTTAGTTTCTAAGAATTTGTGATCAGTTGGCTAATTGATTTATCTGCTCTTACCACATTTGTAGCCCATTTTTGTTATTTACATCTTTTTTACCATTTTCGTATTTTTTTTTTTACTGAATTCATTATATTTTGTGCACCTGCCATCATTGCTATCAACATGTCACTAGTGAACAAGAGAGAGTCAGTTTTAATGATGAGGGACTTTGGTGATGTAGGTCTTATAATAAGTTTGTGAATTATTCAATGCAACATTTAATAATCATAACCCTATTTCAAAAGGCATAGTGTCAAAACTATCAATCAAGTTCAAGAAACAAAGATGATTGATAAGGAAAAACCAAGGAGGTCTAAATCTGCAACAAATAATAACAGATTGTTAGAGATTATACAAGAATTTATTGAGAATCATCAATAACTGTTAGAATCATCCTAGATTCTTACAGCAGCGCAAGAGCATAATATTAGCCAAAGTTCAGTGATTCAAACATTAAAAAGTGAAAATTTCAAAACATTCAGTGATTCATCTCATGCAAGAACTTAATGAAGATGACTACAATTGAAGAACTGAATTCTGAAAAATTATAATAAACAATATTTTGAGATCCTAATTTATCAAATAACAGTTTTAGTGATGAGGCTACATTTTTTTTTAATAGCCATGTAAATCACCGTAATAATCGATACTATACTGATATTATTCCACATTGGTATCATGAGGCACATACACAGTATCCAGTCAAAGTAAATGTATGGGCTGGTATTTTAGTGGATGATTGATAGAGCCTATATTTACTGATGGAAATTTAAACACAGTGAAATATAAGGCTTTGCTTCTTGACCATATCGTTTCAAACATTCAAAATGTTGTTGGCCCCAACTTCCAAAACATTTGGTTTCATCAGATGATGCTCAGCCTCATTTTGGTTTTCAGTTACATGAAAATTTAAATGCATTCTTTCCTGGAAGATGGACTGGCTGAAGAGATTAAATAGAATGACCAGCAAAATTACCTGAATCACAATAAGCCCCAAGATATCAATAATTTACAAAATAGAATTCGAGAATCAGCACAAAATATCACCAGGTAATCATTGAATAATGCAGTAACATCCTTTTACAACTGATCAAACAACAGAAAGATTTCACACTGTCAAACAACAGAAAGAGGACATTTTGAACATTTATTAAAATTAAATATAAGTAAACAAGCAAATGTTATGGTCAATAGTTTTTTGTTTTTTTTTTTAATAAATTTATTTGATAATAGCTATTTCAACAAATTTTTGTAAATTTATTTATTATAACAGTTCCTTAAATTATTATCAATGTAATTTTTTCAAAAATCCATAATTTATCCCGCCACCATTTTGGGTACAGACATCATAAAAAATTTTGATTTATACAGTTTTTCTAATCTTAAAGAAATCATTAAAATAATGTATCACACAAAGGATGTTACCGTTTAAAATATTTGAGTTACAAACCTGCTTCAGGCCATCCCTGAAGCAGGGGATTGAAATTCTATTTCTTTTCAAAAGATAAAGTAGTTGATATGATACCTTATCCTGAAAGTTACAGTATTCTATCTGGAATAAAGTTGTTGGGTTTCCATACTTTTGAGTCACTCTGTAGATTACCAAAGAGGAAACAGTTGTGGAAGAAAAATTTTGGCAATGCTATATTTCAATAAAAAACCTCAGTTTTTAAAAAATCACAATAATACTATCAATCAAAAAAGAAAATGTTTTTACAAAAAAAGTTTCATCTTTTGAGAGAAATATTATACAAAAGTTATGAAAGACTAGGATTAGCTTCTTTGGAAATTCTGAAAACTAAATGAATACGAAAAGCTAAATGTATCTGAGAATTTTATGGTTGTTTTCTGGCTTTTAGTTACAGTAATGTGAAAACAATGAGTATTCTCAAAATAACTTAATAGGAATCTCCCAGCTGGTTTCTTGTAACATGGAATGGGATTACAAACTTTTTAAATGCTTTCTGATATACCGCTTTAAAAAGCGGCATACTGTTCAGAAAACCAATAAAGCAAATACACGTCTTAACAATGAAAAAGTATGTATAAAGGGTTATTGACACTGAACAGAGTATCTATAGTTATATGGTGTCATTTGACTCATTTATCACATCCTTGGACAAAAATTTTCAAAAACTTATACTAGTTAGTCATCAGTGAAAAGGAGACCAAGATCATGAAAAATTTCATGAACTTTCATTAATGAGTAAATAAAAGTGAATTTACTTTCATACTTATCAATGAATGAATCTTCAAAGTAATGAATATCTCCCCATTATAATTGATTTATATAACAGAAGTAATTCTTTTAGTTTTCTCTTAATTTTTTGGAGTTAATAAAAATTAATCCTTATTTTTAAAAATCCAATTTAAGATTATATTTAATTTATATTTTTTCTAGATTTGATTTTAATTTGTTAACTGCTGATATTGCAGTGAAGAAGGTCTGTACATAATATGATTGCTTTGCATGAATTGTTCACAATCAGAAAGGAAGGATTAGATTGGTCTTAAAACATAAAGCAAAATGAAAAACTAAAAAAACTTTGTGAAAACTTATCAGTAGTGTTTTAATTTATATATCAAGCAAATTTAGTCTAAACAAATATTGCGTGTAATCTTGAAAAAATAATGCACCACCCATGGTTTACATCCATGAATCTCTGTAACAATAAAACTATTCTTTTTTCATTTAAAGCTTAAAAAAAAGTAAAAACCAGATTACAACAAACAAAAGGCTTATATGAATAAAATATAAGTACTTTAGCTCACTGCTTCACTAACAACATAACTGAAGAAACACCAAAATTGAGCACTTAATTATATCTATTTCATTTCATATTCCTAATTTAAAACACCACAAAAAGAACTCATTTTTTTTTGTTTACTAATTTTGTTTACTCCTGCTAAGGCTTTTCAAATATACTTAACGTAAACCTTATTTCAGTTCTTTTTTTGACTTAATTTTTTTTTTTAAGATTCAGATATAAATTTTCATTTAAAAAAACGAGTAATTGAAGTTAAAGTACTTTTTGAAGTACTTGAAGTACTTTTCAAATGAAAATCCAAATTTAAAAAAAATATGTTATTTTGTTAGGAAATCACTAAATGCAATATTAAATTCAACTTAATATACAAAATATATAGAGGGGTCCAAAAAATATACCTACTGTTTGTAATTAAATAATTGTCAGAATAATACCATTGAACATTATCAGTAAAAACTATAAGCCACATTAGACTTTAAACTACTAAATAAAACTAGTCACATTAGACTATGAATGAAATGTTACATTAAACAAATAATGACCGCACTGAGCGGGATCCAGCTCTCGAATGGTCGTACGAGACTAACTCGCCGGCCACCGCTAGTAGATGCTAGAGTGCAGCACCAACAGGCTCAACATGGTATGGAGTAATAATATCTAAAGAAAAAGACTTACACTCACTAATTTAATGTATTGTGTAGTGTAAGTTATTAAATTTGTCATGATAGGTGCAGCTGACAATTTATGCCATGCATGCGTAGGTGGTTGGTGGTGGAACAAACCAGTGCAGCAGAAGACAGTCGAGCTGAGGATCGTTTATCATTTGATGAATGCAAGGCTGTACTAAAGTGGTACTGAAAATACAAGAACATTCACAAGGTACAACAGCAGTGGCAGAGAGAGTTTGGAGCAAGCAAAGATCCGGTCGACCATGAACAGCTACAAGTCCGGCGTCCATTGCTGTGGTGCTGCGACATTTCACCTGATCAACGCAAAGATCAGTGAACCAGGAAGCACGTAGAAGTGAAGTGAGCTGGTCAAGTGTAAAATGCATTCAGAAGAGTAGAAGTGTACATTCCAAGACTGTTACACACGATGAATGAGGATGACCCAGATTGAAGGACGGAGTAAGGTGAACGGTTTCAGCACATGGTTGGTGAGGTTGAGGAATTTTCAGGGAAGTTTGTGTGGACTGACAAGGTGCAATTCAAACTTAACAGTACTGTAAACCACCACAGTTGTGTCTACTGGGCACCTGAAATCCTCATACACATGTGGATAAGGCAATGAATCTATCGGGGGTTGCTGTGTGGTGTAGCATATCAGTACATGGTTTGATTGGTCCCAATTTCTTCAAGGGTACTGTAACTGGTGAGGCATATCTTGATATGCTTCAGACAAGGACTTTGCCTGCCATCCATAACCTGTATGGTGATGAACTTTTTTATGTGAAACAAGATAGAGCCCCACCTCACTACCATTGAGAAGTCAAGTTGTACCTACATAAAACTCTACCTGGATGGTGGATTGGTCGAAGAGGTGCTGTTGAGTACTCACCTCGGTCTCCTGATTTGAAACTTCTGGACTTCTATCTCTGGGGGATTACTGTCAAGAATGATGTGTATCGACAAAAACCACCACCAATCAATGAGCTACATGAATAAATCATAGTCATGTGCTGCCATTACACCAGATACACCACTAACTTGGCGAAGTTCAGTGTGCAGTTCGGTGCCATGGGTGTTCTACAGAACCTGCTGGTGGCCATTTCAAACACATACCATAACCCTTTCTCTGCCAAAAATTGTTATGTCAAGTCAATGTCACAAGATACGAACTAGCGAACAATGAGTACATTTTTTTGGACCCCTCTGTTTATATTTTTTAAAATAATTCTTAAAATATTGATTTTCAAATATAGTTAATATCATGAAGAAAAAGAAGTACGACAGTAAAAAATTAAATAAATTGCAAAATTTCCATTGTTCTGCTTAAATAAATAACATAAGTTTAAGTAACTAATTAAGATTGTTTTAATAATTTTCATGCAACATACCTAACAATTTGGGTGGTATATCTCTGTTCATAATCCTACAACAAAAAATTATTTTAATTTAAACAAAAAATAATTCTAAAACATTATCCAGTATTTTCCAAAAAATTTGCCATTATTTACTCCCATAATTCACACACTTTTTTGACCAATATTTTTTATTTAAAAGTAAATGCATTATTTATGAGAGGAAACTATTTTACATAGGTTTATAATGAAAGTAAAATGTGATAATCAGCGGAAAAATTATATTTATTTAACAGAATATTTTTTTTTAAATTCAGGTGCATGAATTACGGGAGTAAATATGGTAATTTATATATTCATAGACTAATAATCATGTTATATATTACAGTTTATATCAATATTGATGTTTTATAAACATGAAACACAAATTAATATTGAATTAAGCATTACTTCAGGCATTAAATAAACTAGATAAAATTTAAACAACATTGCAGTTAATATTAAAATGGCCTGAGTAGTCCTGCGGCCTGATTAGTAGTAGCTCCAAGTGAAAACAGTTTATAAAAAATTAAAAATTATTTTAGCTGAAAACAGTCCTCTATTTTTACTTCCTTGTACGAAGTAAAGAAAGTATTGTGATCAAGAAAAATTTTGGTTTTCAGATTTCAATAGAAATATTCATTTTGACTATTCCTGAATCTATTTTGACTAGTTTTGGCATGATGTCCATATGTATGTCACGCACATGATATATATATATATATATATATATATATATATATATATGTACGTACAAATGTATCTATCTTGCGTAACTCAAAAACAATTAGTCATAGTATGTTGAAATTTTGGATTTAGGACTGTTGTAAAATCTAGTTGTGGACCTCCCCTTTTGATTTCAATTGACTGAACCAAACATGCCCAAAAAAGCCCAAAAATCCCAAACAATTTGAATTTTGGACTTTTTTCTTGAATGCAGAAGCCCTCATTGATAAGCTATTCAATGATATATCATAAGTCGTACTTAATTTCATTGGTTCCAGAGTTATAGCCAAATAAAATTTCAATTTATGAAATATTTGGATCTTACAAGGGAAGGCACATTTTTATTTTAACTTTTTTTTTAATTTAAATATATTGACTTATTAATAACACTGATAAAAAAAAAAAAAAAAATTAATGTTTCTCTAAGAGTGATACCATTTCTTGAATTGCTTTTTTACATACATTTACAGATCTGTAAATAAAACTTTCTATCACCCTTAGTTTTAAATAAACTTTTCATCAAAAAATATTAAGGGAAAATACAAATTAAATATTAAATTTTGTATGGCCATACCTGTGTTAGAATGATTTCGCTAATGCTTTTCTTTTATAAACAGCCTCAGGCACATCCCAAATTAATGTCCAACACTAATCGGCTATCATGTTAGTATTCCATTTCCCTTTATAGCGGCTTTCCATCACCGAAATGTCTTGGTGGAATTGTTCACAGTGTTCGTCATTTATGTCTCCAAGGTTGTTCGGGAAAAGATCTAGATATGAGTGGAGGAAATGTAATTTTAGAGACATATTACATCCCATAGTTCTGTATGAAGTAAGAAGTTGATTAAAAATGTCATGGTAGTTGTCGGATTTTTATTTGCCAAGAAAATTTTTGCAAACATCTTTAAATGATACTCAAGCTGTACTTTCTATATTATTTAACACTGAGTTAAAAGATCATCTTTGACCAAGTCTCTTATTTGAGGACCTACAAAAATTCCTTCTTCAATTTTTCTTTCACTTAAATTCGGAAATTTCTGGGACTTCAATGCATTTACAAAATTTTTCATTAGTACTAGCTTTATATGAAGAGGGAGTAAAAATATTTTTTTGGGTTCAACTAAGGGCTCGTGAATAATATTTTTCCATTTGGAATTAAGTTGTCTTGTTTATTCCACTGTTTGGTAATATAATGTTTATCCCTACTTCAGCTATCACATTTACAAAGAAAACACATGTACTTAGTATAGCCTAACTGCATGCCTATAAAAATAGCTATAACTTTCAAATCAACACATACGTTCCAGCTATGTTTTTTATAATTTGTTTTCAAGAACATCTTTCATCACATTATTTGTCTCTTTCAAATTATACCATAAGTGATTGGTATTGAAGAATATTTGTTACAGTTGTGTAGTAGAACCACTTTTAAATTATATTTGGATGAATCTATGAAAAGGCGCCAGTTCTCAGGTTTACGAACTTGTCCTAAGTGGAAAATAAGCTCATCAATATTTGTGCAATAAACAAGATTATTTTCATCGATAAGGTACTGAGAAAGTTCTTTTTGTTGGCTTCAAAAGCCTGAAATTTTTGTTATTTTTTGAAGTAAATTCCAACCTTGCAGTCTTGATCTTAACAGTTCAGCTTGATTTTTTGATAAAGTTAAATCCCTAATCAAGTTATTTAATTCACCTTGTGATATAAGATGTGGCTTATTGGAAGATAATTCAAAATAAAAATCATTGTTGTCTTCTTCAGTATTGCCTGATTCTACATTGCTGCTTTCAAAACACACATTTATAGGTGGCTCAGGAACTGGAATAATTTCGCTGTGAGGTACAGGCCTGATTGCAGATTTCAATGAAGGATATTTTACAGTATGTTGACATTTTTTAGAAATTCTAGACACACTTGTTAAATAAAAGTAACAATCGGTTACATGATCCTTTGGTTCACGTCAAACCGTAGGTACAACAAATGACAAAGCCTTCCCTTCCGTGTACCTTTCAGCCATCCTCTTAAATATACAGAAAAATTAGTGCATATTATATCCTGATCATCAATTTTACACTGAAAGTACAAATGATGTTTTTTCTATTTGATTTTACAGTAAACTCACCACATACATAACAAAATGTATCCACATCATTAACACAATTTCGAGGCATTATGACACTGCACTGTTAACAAACTTGAGACAGCAATAAGACTGAACAAAATTAATTCATTCCTAAATCCAGTGCTTAATACAAACAACACAGATGTGCTTTCAGCAACATGTTTTGACCTGCATAGACATAATCTTGTCCATGAAGGCTCACTTCTTCAGCATTAGAAGTGATGTCATAATATGTGACTATGATATGATTTAATTATTTGTTTATTTATAGCCAAAAAAAACATTATGCTAACAAAGTTAAACAATAAAAAAATGAGCTAACAAAACACAACATGGAGCTTAAAATGCTAAATATATGTTGAAAAATGAAAAAAATCCTTTAATTAAATTTAAAAAATTTTTTAAAATGGCGGGTAATAGAAAGATTGTCGGTTTATATTCGTTTTTAGCATCAAAAAAAGATTAAAATCATGTATCGCATATTAGGAAACAAAAATTATGTTTATCAGTATAATTACTCGTATTAACACGTGATTGTAAAAAAAATTTACATTAAATAATTATTCAATAACAAAAAAAAATTATATAAAAAAAATCAAAAGTTATTAGTGAAATAAAATTTTATATACTTTTAAAAATGTTTATATGTAATTTAATAGGCATTATTACTTATGTGTGTATATGTAATAAATTTGGTGAAACATCTAATTAATTAATATTAATTGAAAATTTTAATTTAGAATCTTAATATTTTTGGATTTTCTAGTTTAATTTCTGTTTAATTTTATCTTCATTAAAGTTAACTACAGTGACTGAAAAATGGACCCTCACAAGAACAACATATACACTGAGGCGTTCATGCCTGATCTTTAATAAATTGCAAAAAATTCTTATCTTTTAGTTCATTATTCCTATGATATTGTTGGGCAATATTCTCCCTGATATAATTTGATTGATATAATTCTTCTGATCTTAATATATGTACACGTCCTCTAGTTTTAAAATTTTCTCTCTCTTTATAATCATCATCCTCTCTTAATCTTTCTATTCTTTCATTGATCTTAACGTTTTCTTCCTCTTTATATTTAGCATCTTCTCTTAATATTTTTCTTCTTTCTTTGGTTTTAATATTTTCTTCCTCTTTATATTTATCATCTCTTAATTTTTTTATTCTTCCCTCACATTTTTCTTCCCCTTCATATTCATCTCTTGTTTTTTTGAGATTTATTTCTTCATGTTATCTTTCTTTTTCGTGTATGACTATTTGTTTTTCATTTTTGATCATTCACCAAATAATTCAATAATAAAAACTCAATATTTTACACTGTAAGGTCGAAATTAACATTTGTAACCAGTATACAGGAGTTTACTAAACGGAATAGTTTAATTATTATTTATACAACATACCAAAAATCTGAAACTTCTGTTAATCAGCATTTCATGAAGATATGAATAATACTGATCTAGTAATAGACTAATAAAGGGATGTTTACTCTATTCTAATATTTCATATAAGATTGTTAAATTAATAATTGTAGAAATATTTGATGTTAATAAAAATTAATATTTCGGCAATTGTGTTATGGTCAACTTTATTAAAGAACTGGAGTATCGTATCTCACTTTAGAATGAAATAGGTTTAAATGAAGTGCAGCAAAAAATGTGTATATGTAATTTGATAGGCATAGAAGGAAGTCATGTGGAAACCACATCAGATTTTTATCTTCTGTTGATACAATAATAACATTTCAATTTTCAAACTATTATCTATCAAACTACACAGTTAAAATATTAACGATACTTTAATATAAAAGCTTTTCATATTATTTTTTAAGTTCTTATTTCCTTTTTGTTTTATGGAATATACAATTATGAAATCAACTTATAATGTGTGGGATTCCGCAAAAGTCGACTTTTGGTATTAAATATTAATGTTTTTCTGTTATTGTTTTCGGTAGTTGTTTTATTGTTGTTTGAGTATACATAAATTAGTTTTAATATCCTTGATTTGTTTAACATAAGATCAAAATGTCTTTTGTTTATTAAAGAAACAGACAACAATAATATGAGTAAAAACATTTTATGGTAGATATAAATAAATACTGTGATCAAAGTAGCAAATCTATTAATTATTTTGAAATTAACGAATGTCTCAAAAATGTGTTTAAAGTTTTATCATATCCAACAGAAGTTTGTGGTTTAACTGAATTATATGAAGATGAAAGCAAATGATGCACTCGTCAGGTTTAGTTCTGATGAGATGTGAAGATGATTGCAGTGTTCCAAACAAGGCATACAAAGCCACAGTAACCTGGTATATCCAATCAGGGACAAATATTGCTCACGTATCACTCCCCTTGTTCTGAAATAAATTGCAAGGTGGAACCCCAACTGATCATTGAAATTATATGTCTATTCCAATAGTCTTTTATTCTTGTTGTTCTATGTTTCACACATAGCTATGTGAAACAGCTAGCCTATTCTCATCAATGAGAATAATGAAAAATAGACTGTTACCATTACACTTCACTTATTTTATTAGGAAAGTTTGACAGTAATTAACAACAACTGCATTAGTTTAATTGTTAAAACATACTTTTGCTTGCCAGTCTCATAAAATTTAAATCATCAGTTAAGTAAGTTGAAAAATATCATGCGTAAAGTACACATTATCATCTTGCTTTACAACAAATCATTTTTTTTTTTGTCTTCAGTCATTTGACTGGTTTGATGCAGCTCTCCAAGATTCCCTATCTAGTGCTAGTCGTTTCATTTCAGTATACCTTCTACATCCTACATCCCTAACTATTTGTTTTACATATTCCAAATGTGGCCTGCCTACACAATTTTTCCCTTCTACCTGTCCTTCCAATATTAAGCAATATTAGAGACTATTCCAGGATGCCTTAGTATGTGGCCTATAAGTCTGTCTCTTCTTTTAACTATATTTTTCCAAATGCTTCTTTCTTCATCTATTTGCCGCAATACCTCTTCATTTGTCACTTTATCCACCCATCTGATTTTTAACATTCTCCTATAGCACCACATTTCAAAAGCTTCTAATCTTTTCTTCTCAGATACTCCGATTGTCCAAGTTTCACTTCCATATAAAGCGACACTCCAAACATACACTTTCAAAAATCTTTTCCTGACATTTAAATTAATTTTTGATGTAAACAAACTATATTTCTTACTGAAGGCTCGTTTCGCTTGTGCTCTTCGGCATTTTATATCGCTCCTGCTTCGTCCATCTTTAGTAATTCTACTTCCCAAATAACAAAATTCTTCTACCTCCATAATCTCTTCTCCTCCTATTTTCACATTCAGTGGTCCATCTTTGTTATTTCTACTACATTTCATTACTTTTGTTTTGTTCTTGATTATTTTCATGCGATAGTTCTTGCGTAGGACTTCATCTATGCCGTTCATTGTTTCTTCTAAATCCTTTTTACTCTCGGCTAGAATTACTATATCATCAGCAAATCGTAGCATCTTTAGCTTTTCACCTTGTACTGTTACTACAAATCTAAATTGTTCTTTAACATCATTAACTGCTAGTTCCATGTAAATATTAAAAAGTAACGGAAATTCCTTGTCGGACTCTCTTTCTTATTACGGCTTATTTCTTATATTCTTCAATTGTTACTGTTGCTGTTTGGTTCCTGTACATGTTAGCAATTGTTCTTCTATCTCTGTATTTGAACCCTAATTTTTTTAAAATGCTGAACATTTTATTCCAGTCTACGTTATCGAATGCCTTTTCTAGGTCTATAAACGCCAAGTATGTTGGTTTGTTTTTCTTTAATCTTCCTTCTACTATTAATCTGAGGCCTAAAATTTCTTCCCTTGTCCCTATACTTTTCCTGAAACCAAATTGGTCTTCTCCTAACACTTCCTCCACTCTCCTCTCAATTCTTCTGTATAGAACTCTAGTTAAGATTTTTGATGCATGACTAGTTAAACTAATTGTTCTGTATTCTTCACATTTATCTGCCCCTGCTTTCTTTGGTATCATGACTACTTTTTTTGAAGTCTGACGGAAATTTCCCTTTTTCATAAATATTACACACCAGTTTGTATAATCTATCAATCGCTTCCTCACCTGCACTGCGCAGTAATTCTACAGGTATTTAGTCTATTCCAGGAGCCTTTCTGCCATTTAAATCTTTTAATGCTCTCTTAAATTCAGATCTCAGTATTGTTTCTCCCATTTCATCCTCCTCAACTTCCTCTTCTTCCTCTATAACACTATTTTCTAATTCATTTCCTCCGTATAACTCTTCAATATATTCCACCCATCTATCGACTTTACCTTTCGTATTATATATTGGTGTACCATCTTTGTTTAACACATTATTACATTTTAATTTATGTACCCCAAAATTTTCCTTAACTTTCCTGTATGCTCCGTCTATTTTACCAATGTTCATTTCTCTTTCTACTTCTGAACACTTTTCTTTAATCCACTCTTCTTTTGCCAGTTTGCACTTCCTGTTTATAGCATTTCTTAATTGCCAATAGTTCCTTTTACTTTCTTCATCACTAGCATTCTTATATTTTCTACGTTCATCCATCAGCTGCAATATATCATCTGAAACCCAAGGTTTTCTACCAGTTCTCTTTATTCCGCCTAAGTTTGCTTCTGCTGATTTAAGAATTTCCTTTTTAACATTCTCCCATTCTTCTTCTACATTTTCTATCTTATCTTTTTTACTCAGACCTCTTGCGATGTCCTCCTCAAAAATCTTCTTTACCTCCTCTTCCTCAAGCATCTCTAAATTCCACCGATTCATCTGACACCTTTTCTTCAGGTTTTTAAACCCCAATCTATATTTCATTATCACCAAATTATGGTCGCTATCAATGTCTGCTCCAGGGTAAGTTTTGAAGTCAACGAGTTGATTTCTAAATCTTTGCTTAACCATGATATAATCTATCTGATACCTTGCAGTATTGCCTGGCTTTTTCCAAGTGTATATTCTTCTATTATGATTTTTAAATTAGGTGTTGGCAATTACTAAATTATACTTCGTGCAAAACTCTCTAAGTCGGTCCCCTCTTTCATTCCTTTTGCCCAGCCCGTATTCACCCACTATATTTCCTTCCTTGCCTTTTCCAATGCTTGCATTCCAATCTCCAACTATTATTAAATTTTCATCTCCTTTTGCGTGTTTAATTGCTTCATCAATCTCTTCGTATACACACTCTACTCATCATCATCATGGGTGCTTGTAGGCATATAGACGTTAACAATCGTTGTCGGTTTAGGTTTTGATTTTATTCTTATTACAATGATTCTATCGCTATGCGTCTTGAAATACTCTACTCTCCTCCCTATCTTCTTGTTCATCATGAAACCTACTCCTGCCTGCCCATTATTTGACGCTGAGTTAATTACTCTAAAATCACCTGACCAAAAGTCACCTTTCTCTTCCTACCGAACCTCACTAATTCCTACTTCCTTCTTAAATCATTATTTAATAAAAAAAAAACCACATTAGATTATAGTAACAATTATAATAACTTGTCTACGGCAACATGAAAAAATAAATCCATTCTATGGGAAACTGATGGTTCCCTTACATTTAGGCAGCAATATCGTAAAATAACATAAATTGAAATTATAGAATTGTATAATAAAAATGAGACTTTATCAGTCCTATTTAAAAACAAATTAAATTAAACAGAAAAATACATGTATAAAAAATACTTCTAACGGTAACAAGTAATACACTTCAAATTATAACAATGAACTGATGAATTAACTTACCAATGGTTGCTGTTTTATTATTTCACCATGTGCTCGTAAAATTTCTTCCTGTATTGAACATCTTTTTGTAGTGTTCAAAACGTTGTTTAGGTTATTCAAGTGTAATAATTGTTTATCATAAAACTGAAATACAAAAGCTGTGGTAATTAAAGTATTAAGTAAAATTTTTATAAAAATTATTCATGAATATAAGTTACTAAATTAGTTTAGTGATATATTTGATTCTAAGTATTTTTAATGTTAGTAATTAGTTTAGTGCTACAGAAAGAACTGATCTTTTTTATTATTCACAGTGATATTTATATTATTCTCCATAGCAGTTGCTGATTTAAAAAAAAATTGAAATTACATATGTTTACATCTTTGTACATGTAAGATGACAAACATGTAAAAATAACCATCTTGTATGTTATGTATGTACTTCCTGCAGGATTTAAGCAAAAACATGTTAGGACATTATACTTATCAAACAAGTTGAATTTAACATGTAATTACACATGGATTTATTTAGCTTAGGGATGACTCATGTATGAGATCTTGAATATTTACACTTTTGCTAATTCAATAAAGGTTTGATTTTTCCTTCATTATATATGTAGCATCAAAATTATCTTGCAGTTTGTGAGAATTGATTGGTGTATTAACTGTACTTAATTCACATTTCAATTAAATTATTGGTAAGTGCCCTTGCCTTTATACTACTTGCTGTATTTATTTCTTTGCTTTATTTTATTATTTCTATTTATCTTTTTTTAATGTATTATCTGTACTAATTTATTATACAATTCTGTATAATCATACTTCATCTTACTTTTACATTTTTATTTAGTATTATAATATTCTTTCTATTTGTATAATTATTGTAAATTTACCTTCTCATATTCATTTTGCAAACTTTTGTTATATAGTTTTATTTTTTTATTTTTAACAGCCTTTTATAATTAGCCAAAGAAAATTTTAAATCAATTTGATTTACAATAGCTAGAAAATGCAACACATTATCAACCTTACTTACGCAACAATCGCCTCTACTTTTATCTAGTAACATTTTAAACTGTGTTTCATCCACATGCAATGTGCCTTCTTGGAAAGAAGCTAATTAAATTAATTCATTTAGTAAATAAAAAAAAACCATCTCAATTTTTTTTAAACGACTTGTGATATTTTGTTTTGTTGCTTAAGAATTATAAATTATAATAAGAGTTACATCACTTACTTTTCTTTGCGACATAACCCTTCACAGAATCATTTAGGAAACTGAGCAGCTTCTACCAAATGTTTGTTACATCTACTTTGTTATAATAAAAACTGATATGTGTGCTACAAAATCTTATATAAGAAATAATATAATAATAAAAATATATAACATTATATCAGTATTATACTCTATTTGCAATAAAAAAAAAATTGCAAATAAACAAGTTTGTGTAATTTTATACGTTGTTCAGTGTACATTAAACTTGTAACATTAAATTGCTCTTGTCTTTATAAAACATTTGATTCAACCATATGTTTATGAATAATTGTATATGCTTACCTTTTTTAAACAAAGTCCTGGCTAATGTAGAGACATTTAAATGTCTTTGAATGCTATGCTTGCAATATAAGTAACACAAACATTTAAGTAAGAGGGTTGCTCAATGGTTAAAGAGCAAATGACTGTAGAAAAATTATTATTTATTCAATAACAACCTAACTAATGCTATTTTTCAATTCCCTGCTAAATTTAAGCACTTGTCTCATCTTTCTGTGAGTTTACTTATTCCAGTAGAAAATAATCATTCACCTCGGTGTCTCCTGTATAACGTTTTTGACCTGCTCATTAATGTTGAACTCGTAACCATGTAAAAACTCTTTGAGAGGATCAAAGAAAAAGATCTCATGGTGGGAGATCAGGGCTATAAGGTGGATATGGCAACACCTCCTGACCCAACTTTTGAATAGCTTTTCAAGTCTTTTGAGCAGTGTGAAGGCAGAAGGGCATTATCATGCCAAGGAATTGTGCTTTGAGAGAAGATCAGTAGATGGGAATCTCAAAAATCCCTCAGCATCATGCAAAGGTTTTGAATATTTCCTGGGCTCGGAGGTTGTGTCCACTCCATCTCAAAAAGATGAATCCAATTTCTTCATGCATTATGCATTCTAAAATGGGAATTTAAATGTCTCTAAAAAGCCATTGATTAAGTACAGTACATATGTGAATTTGGATATCTTGTGATACCCAAGTGTGTTGTGACAATTCAGCTTATCATGAATAATAGAATCAACAATGCCAAAACTATTCCTAAAAATTTCAAAAAATTGTTGAAATTTTTAGGAATAGTAAAAATAGGAATAGGAATAGGAAATTTTTAGGAATAGGAACACATAAAAATTTCAACAATTTTTTGAAATTTTTGTGTCTGTCTTATAGATATAAAATAAAATATATAAAATTATATATATATATATATATATATTTTATTTTATATCTATAAGACAGACACAAAAATTTCAAAAAATTGTTGAATTTTTTATATATATATATATATATATTAATAAACATCAAATTATTGTATACAAAAGATATATATATATATATATATAGATGATATTCTAATAATACATGATCAACAATATAATAAAGAAGAGGACATAATAATTGAAAAAATGAACTCTTAAACAATAATATTAAATTTACTTTAAGCAGGGAAAATAATAATAGCATTGATTACTTTGGTATAAAATTTAAAAAAAAAAATTAATAATAACATTAATGTTGATATATATTAAAAAAACAACCAAACAAGATACTGTAATACACTTTAACACTTTTCATCCATGGAATCAAAAAATAGCATCTAAATTCATTGATTTACAGAGAAATAAAATCTTAAAACATAATAATATAAAACTAAAGAATGAAATACGTAACATTCAACATATTGCACTAATAACGGTTATGATGCAAACTTAATAGGTAAATTATATACCAAAATAAAAAATATAATACACAAAGGACAAAATGAAACTAACAAATAATAATATTATATAACAGAATACATTAAAATAGAATATAGTATAAATTATAATAAGTTTAATAAAATATTTAAAACACTTAAATTAAAAACAGCATATACAACTAATAATAAAATAATAAATTACATAAATAATGAGGATTCTTCTAAAAGAATAAAATATCATAATAAACGTGATCTAGGATAACAAGAGTATATAGTCTTAATTGTGATTTAAAATATATTTGTATGGGAAATCGTTCATTCTCATAGATTTAAGCAACACCTCAACTGCATAAATAAAAGTAATAAAGATCGATCTAACTTTGCTAAACACTATTATAGAGAATGTACATAATTACAAATCAAACAAATTTTTTGAAATATTCGAATACAATAATAACATTCATAAAACTAGTATATTGGAGAAATTTCATATATATATGAATAATCATAAAATTACAAATGAACAAATCAGATTTTATAATGATATTTCATTCAAGCAAATTGTACAATAATTATTAATTATTAGCTTGGCTAACTGATTCAATTTATACTGCATAACAGTTGTAAACATCTTACTGATAAGACATTTTTCTTTTAATGTTGACTTATTTTAACTATTGACAATCAACTGTTATGCACATAATTGTAATTTTAGTTTTATTTTAATTACCATTTATAAAATTTTATACTCACAACTATAAAATGCATAATTAATCACTAATCCCTGATGCTCGAGGAATAATCCCAAAGCCCTTGGATAGTCAATACTCAAGTGGATACTCTATTTTTATATAAAGTGCAATAGTTATTTTTACCTCTTAATTTAATTCTTAAAATTTTTATATCCATGCCTTATTCTTCATCAGTGAACAGATTGTGATGACTGTCTTACTTATTTTGTAGTGGAAGTTCTTCTGTTAATCCTGTTTTTTTCTATGTAACTTAAGTGAAAGATACTTTTAATGAAATAATGTACATTTTTAGAAATGATTTCAGGAAATTTTTATTAATTTGTCATAAACAATGTCTCAGGCAGCATTGTATGATTATAACACAATGATATTTCATTTCTTGATGTCATTCTATTTCTTGCATAATTTGGAAAGCTTTGGACTAAAAAATAATACATAATCCAACATTCCATGGAGCTGGTCTAGACTCACTCTTATCTACTGTTTTTTTGCATTTCTTTTCTTATTTTTATGAAAAGTGAAAAAAACACATATTCTTGTACTTTAAAGAGTCATAATCAGGCTCCGATATCTGTTTCATATCATTTCTCTAAATTTCTTATCTTATTTTATCAAAATGTGGATTTTATCTATTTTGTATTTCTTGCAATTACCTTTTCATAGACATAGCACAGTTTTGTAGAACTCTCCAACAATCATAAACTAAATATTGTAAAATAAACGAGTGTTGGAAAGCAAAGAAATATTGTTTTAGTATTATATATTTATTTAGTATTAACTTTTTAAGTCAAAATTTTAATCTGATTTAAAATAATACTGGTATTAAATAATAGTTGTTTGACTCATATTTTCAATTTTTTAATATTTTTTTTTTTTAGTTTATTTCTTCAATTTTATTTTTTTTCTTACATATGAATCTCACTACCAGTTACATTTAAACCAATTTTTCTTCATTGACAGTCTCATAAATAATTGTTTATTATTAGGCTATGTTTTTTTATCTCGCTAATTATTAGACTTGTTTTATTATTTGACACATACGAGGTGCGACAATAAAGTAATGAGACTGATTTTTCTTTGCAAGATGTGGCAACCCTGCAGCTTGCGTAGGCACACCATCTTTGACCTTGGTTAATAAGCTACTTCTAGTCCAATAGTCCAAGCGGCACATTGATGCAACTACTCAGTCGTGAGTTGTGCTGTAATAAGTGAACACGTGTTTGTGTCTCTCGTCACAGAAATGAAACTGCAAAATAATGCGCAATGGTATGCCATTTCTTTTTGCGTTAAATTGGGTGAAAACGTGACGACAACTTATGGTAAGCTTCAGAAAGCTTTTGGAGAGGAGGTTATGTCAAGAGCTCAAGTTTTTCGGTGGCATAAAATTTTTAGTGAAGGCAGAACAAATGTTGAAGATGAAGACCGCAGTGGACGACCATCAACCTCACGGACAGATGTCAACTTGACCAGGGTGCGTGAAATCGTACGATCTGATCGAAGATTATCCGTAAAATGATTGCAGAAGAAGTCAACATCAATCGAGAAACGGTTCGTCTAATATTAACTGAAGATCTTGGTATGAGAAAGATTTGTGCAAAAATGGTCCCCAAGAATCTCACATAACAACAGCGAGAAACACGGAAAAATGTGGCAGTCGATCTGTTAGAGCAAACGGAAATCAATCCAGATTTGTTGAGCCGTGTTATCACTGATGATGAAGGTTGGTTTTTTCAATACGATCCAGAGACAAAACGCCAAAGTTCGCAATGGTGCTCAAAGGGATCAGCCAGACCAAAAAAAGCTCGCATGACAAAAGTGAAATGCATGCTTGTGTGCTTCTTCGATTCCAAGGGAATTGTTCATAAAGAGTGGGTGCCTCCTGGACAAATAGTTAACCAATATTTCTACAAATAAATTTTAGAAAGACTTCGTAAATAAGTTCTTCGAGTCTGTGCCACAGAAGATGAGTTTCAGAAATGTAACCATCAATGGCAGAAGCGCTGGAATAAGTGTGTGCAATCAGAGAGGAAATACTTTGAAGGAGACAACACTAAACATGACTAAAACGGTAAGCAACATTTTTTTTTCACATCAGTCTCATTACTTTATTGTCGCACCTCGTACATAATAAGACATTTATCCTTTAAGTAAATACTTCATTCATTTTAATGAATAATGTGCTTCAGAATAGTGATTAAGTTGTAAACAAACTGCTGGTAGTACGAAACCAATGAAAAAAGTATATATCATAATTTTGCTACTGCCAACATATCTCAGTTACGTGTTTTATGATTATATTATGGATTATCTTCAATATATTCTTAATTTTGTGAATACAATACTTGATATTCCTGAAACATACCACTAGATGCAAAAAATGAAGTGGCAATACTCATTTAAAATTAATTATTTATAAATTTTGTAAAAGAATTTTCAGCATATCTGAAGATTTTTCGATTTATAACTTTGTGTAGTGCATTCAATTTTTCCCTTTATATGCAGTCCAGAATTTAATTTTATTGGTTTTTTTTTTTGGTTTTTTAAATTATAAAATAATTATAAAAGCAGATACTCTAGAAATGTTTTAAAATTTTGACTATAAAATGGCAGCACTATAATCACAGTATGACATCATTATTAGGGCATTAAATCTAACCCCTAATTTATATTTAAAAAAAAAGTTCAAATGTAGGATATGTATTATTATTAAACAGTTAATTTTAATTTTTGAAAAACTTACCTCTATACAACTGGTGATTAAGTGATGAATATTTTTTTTTACTAGTTTGAGAATGTAAGATTTTATTGATGTATCCATTAAATAAATAATTACTTCTTTAACTTCATTGTACTTAAAAAAAATACAATAATTAATTTAAATAATGTCTTTGTATATATATTAGGTATATTTACATTAAGTTGATTATATCTATATAAATAAAAATGTAAATGTTTGTTTGATCAAAATCTTAAATTTCTGAAAGTTCTACACAGATTGCTTTGAAATTTTGACAAATGTTGCATTCAAAAGCGCGTGTTTTTATATACCTACTATTTATATAACTAAGATGTCACACCTGTGACAGGTAAAAACAAGCTTTTTTTAAAAAAAAAACAGTGCTATCTGTTGGATGTAAAAGCAACGCATGCTATACTAATATTTTATGATTACATTTCAATGTTTCTGATATGTGTGTCCGCTATAGACTAAAAAACTACTGGACCGATTAATGCGTGGTAAAAAGGAAAGAAGGGGGAAAATGGGAAAAAATAAAAACAAGGAAGAGAAATGGGAAAGGAGCAAAAAGAAAAAGGGGAAGGGAGAAAGAGAAAATGGGAAAGGGAAATGTTGCAAGGAATGAGAAAAGGGGAAAATGGGGAAAAGGAAAGGGGGAAAGTGAAAGGGAATATGGTAAAAATGAAAATGGGATAAGACATATGAGGAAAAGTGGGAAAAGAAAAAAGAAACAGGGGAAAGAAAGGGCGAAAGGAGGAAAGGGAAAAGTGTAAAAGAAAAAAGTTAAATTTTTTGAAGTTCTGTAATGTTCATTTTGTTAATGTTTTATCAAACTTTCAATATATATATATATATATATATATACTCAAATCTAATAATAGCAAAGCATTGCCGGGTCTGCTAGTAATCAATAAATTAGTTTCTCAATTAATTAAGGATTCCAATATCCATTGGAATGACACTCTCACCTCTTCATATATTGTAAGGAGAGTTAGGAATATTTTGAAAAGCAACCAAACCTCCAAAAACAAAAAAACAGCAATATTCAATTTTGTCGTACCTGTTCCTGAATATAGTTTTTGGCATCGTGGGGTGGAGGGAAGCAGAGTTGGACGAATTGGAATATCAGGACAAGAATGTCCCTTACAATGTTTAGAATGGTCCATCCATGAGCAGACGTTATGGATTGTATGTCTCACAGAGAGAGGGGACCGAGGATTTCAACAAACTGGAGCAGCATATGGAAATGCAATAGTTGGGCTAGCGCAATTCTTCTTGAAGAATCGGCACAACAGGTTCCTTCGACAAGTGATCAAGATGGAATGGAAACCAAGGTATGTGGGAGTCCTGTCAAAAGCCCTGAAAATTGTCCACATGTGCATCAGACAGCTGAGAGGGGTACATTTACAACAAGAAGACATTCTGATGGAGATGGACATGAAGGAAATATCCTAGAAAATATTAAGAAAAGAATGGCACGGTATGTCATCAAAATACAAGTACCAGGCATTGATAAGGATCGCATAGTGTCATGGCTTCATAGAGGACAAGCAAAAGCTGAAACACCCAGGCCCTGATAGTAGTGGCGCAGGATCAGGCATTGAGAACAAGAAATTACAAGAAGTACATCATCAATGTGTATCTTCAATGTGTATCACATTATAGTGTTACGTGTATACTTTGTTATTGTTATTGATTATTTGTTATTTTTTGTATATATTTTGTTATTTTTCTTTGTGCGTTGAAGTGTGATTGTATTTATTTGTGTGTGTGTGTGTGTGTGTTTGTGTGTGTGCGCGCGCGCGCGTGTGTTTGTGTGCGCGCGCGCGTGTGTGTGTTTGTGTGCGTGCGCGTGTGTGTGTGCGTGCGTGTGTGTATAATTAGTTAATCTATGGATAATCAAATCCTAGAGAGGAAAGTGTTAGCAGTCGGCGCTGGTTCCATGCTGGAGGACGGCAGACAGTGGTCCCCCACCAAACTGGCACCCACAGGGTTAAAAACAATAATAATAAAAATGTCCCAGACAAATCCAACTCCATATTAATACAATAATATCTACGCACATGTCCAGGATGGGCAACCACAAAGTTCTTCAGTAATTCCACTCATGTCGGCCAACCAAGCTGTCTGAGCTGGTTGCAGTTATGCTTCTTGAATTCGGTGTTTGCAGCGGGTAAGGGAGGCATGACTGTGATCTATTTTGCCAACACTGGGTTGGAGTGTGGATGGGGAGTATCCTTCCCTTTTCACAGTTTTGGAGATGGGTTGAGGGTGGACTGCTGTGAGCTTAGCTCTGCCAAAGTCTTGTGTTGCTTAGCGTGAGTCAGTCACTTTGCCCCATGGATTGTCCTAAGGGTAAGGGTATAAGGAGCCATACAGCTACGTGTAACCCCTGGGATGTCGGTATCGTGAGTCAAACAGTGCCTGACTCCTGGACTGGGTTATATTTGTGAAGGGTGGCCGACTGTCCAACGGTCTTTCCAACTGCATCTTATGATATATTGACAGATGATTCTACTTCTGCAATGTCTGTGGCAGAGGGTACATGTAAAAACGATCATCCAGGAGAACCTTTGGCTTTGGAAGCAAAGCGAAGGGAGAAGGTACCTTCTCCCTTCGCTTAGTGATAAGGAATATTATTGAATCCACAAAAAGAAAGATAGAACTAAGTTCTGACCAAGGGGGATTTTTACTTCAATTCCAAAGTATTTAGTGATCAAGAGGAAGGAAGGTGATTTTTCAAAGGTTGGTACTTTTGTGATAGAACTAATTAAATTAAAAGAATTGAGTTCATACACTCTTATTTTTACATATTTTATTTATGCAAATAGTACACTTTAATAAGAATACTAAGAATTAAAACCAACATATACACAAAAGAGAAATAAAATTTACAGTATATATGCTTTAAAATTAATTTAACAATTTACTAAACTTATAATAATCAAAAAAGAAAATGTACGAAAATATGCTACTTTCAAATATATAACAAAAAAAAAATGATATCAGGCTTTCATATTTTCCCAGATATAATCCAATTATAACAATAAAATATCTTGATAAAGGTAATAAAAAAATAAAACTTTGTACATACAGAATAATATTAAATATTATTTTGGGAGATTACATATATTATAATTATTACATATATTTTAGGAGAGGCAAAGAAAACTAAAAGCAATAATACTTACCACTTTTTTCTCAAATGGTGAAGACTCATGTTGAACAAACTCTACAAAATATAAAAACAAAACACTAATATTACTGATAAATAAAAACAAACAAAAAAGCATTTTATTTCTGTAGGATACAGTTATATTTTTCAACAGAAGTTCATTACAAGCTATAAAAATAAATATAAAATGAAATACGAGGTTTATTTTTTTTTCAAGGTCTGATCGGTCGCGAAATAAAAACCCACGTAAAAATCGGATGAACCTTTGCGCATATGTGTTGCGCAGCGTCTCTAGTATGACCTTCAATCACGCCGCGTCACTTCGTTTAGTTCTGAACACTAAGCTAGCACGTAAACATGTCTACAACAATAGCATCTCCTGCCAAATGTGAAGTGCGTGCGGTAATTTGATTACTTCAGGCTAAGGGGTGTAATACAGCTGAAATTCATTGACAAATAAGTAATGTGTATGGTGGTAAAACTTCAATAAGTGACAGCAAAGTGCAACAATGATGCAGGATGTACATGATGCAGGCGGTCAGGGAAGGAGGCGAGTAGATGAGGCAATTTGAGAAAATCGTTGGTTCACAATTTCTGTATTGAGTGATTCGTTTCCTGAAATTTCTTTTCGTTTGGCATTGTCTTTCTCCATGACAATGCTCGGCCGCACACTGCAGCTATGACAAAGAAGCTCCTGCAGCGTTTTCGTTGGGAAGTGTTTGATCACCCACCTTACAGCCTGGACTTGGCTCCATCCGATTTTCACCTCTTTGCTCACATGAAACGCTGGCTAGGAGAACAACATTTTGGCACAGACATTAAGCTACAGACTAGCATAGAAACATGGCTGAAAACACAGGCGGGTCCGTTCTATGACGATGGTATTGTAAAGTTGGTACCATGCTACAACAAATGTCTAAATCGGAGTGGCGACTATGTAGAGAAATAGCGTAACTATGTAAGTATGTTACAAATAAAAAAAATTTCATTTTCACTGTGGTTTTAATTTCGTGACCGATCGGACCTTGAAAAAAAATAACCCTCGTAATTACAAATCTAAATTTAATGTGAAGTATTTACTTTAATTCAAATTTTGAGTTCTTTCTAGGTGCTATACCAGTGTCAAAAATTAACTGACATCACTGTGTGACTAACCCATGTTTGTGATTCTCATCATTAATTCTAGTAAATTGTTTAAAAAAATATTGTCTTTTATTTTGTATTACATAATTTCTATAAAAATTGTAAACATTATTTAATTTTATAAGTATAAAATTTAAACAAATGTCAAGACTGTATTTTTACTGCTTTTAGATGTAGACATTATTAGTCAATGATAAATAAATTAATTAAAAAAATAGTATTATCTCCTTACAATCATGGAACTCTTTATCTTATAAATAAATACACACACATATATATATATATATATATTAAAGAAACAAAGAATATCAGAGTTTAATGATGTTTAATTAATATCTCTTAACATTTACTTACAGTAATGAATCACAAAGAAAATGATAACTTAACTCTTTAAATTTTCCCTGTAAGTGTTCAATGTGAACACCTTTTGTCATGCTGAACACATCCCAACTGTTAAGAATTTTTTCCGTAATCGAACTATCATTTCTGGAGTAATGGAAACAAAACTGCTTCAATCCTGTCCTTAACAAATATATCAGTAACTTGCAGAGGCACATACACAAGATCGTTTATAAAACGTCAAAGGAAAAATCACACTGGGTCAGATGTGGTGACTTTGGAGGCACTACGAACAAGCTCTGTCATCGGTCGATGTTGGCCGATCCAGCGGTTGGGAAAATGTCATTCATCCAATCTCGTATAATAAAGTTATGCCACCGAGGAGGAATTTTGTTACCAAATCAAATTCTCTGGCTTATCTTGCAGTTGAGAAAAAGCTATTATTTATGCAACATTTCCAAACAAGTAACTTCTGATATGCTTGCTTCAGTGCAAAAGAATGTCCTGTAAACTTGCTGTCAGGATATCTCAAAAAAAAATTTAATTTTGAGGAGCCCTTTTGCATTGTAAGAGTTCATAAGGATTTAACCTCCTCCTATATGGTTTATGTGTGGTAACTTTTCGACTAAGATGAAATGTTGACTTGTCACTAAAACACAATACGATCAAGAAAGTCGTCATTTTCATGCTGCAATATTTAGATCCTGAAATCCAGCATGCACAGCGTAGACAGTAAATTACAAAGCCTGTACAGCTACATTTGGTATGAACGCATATGTGAGCGTTTCCTTAAAATATTTCCACACAGTCATCATTGAAATTTTTCATTCGTGGCCGACCTTCCTAACATATTTTTTAGGAGTGCGTAGTAAAAATTCCCTTTATATGTTTATTATTTTCTTCAGACATGCTCGGTTGACCCATTCTCTTCTCTTTACACAGACATCTGACAGTTTTAAACTGATTATTGCATCCATGAATGTTATTGTCAGTTGGAAGATCACAATTAAACTTTCTACAGAACGGTACATTGAACTGTAAGTGAAGACTCACATTTAGTAAAATGCAATTATATAAGTAATAAATGGATGAAGCCGTTACTCAATTAAAATTCTCACGACAAAAGAAAACGAAACAATATTTTGATTTTCACAAAATTCATTTTAAAAAATCACAACAGGTGTTCGTTCAGTACATAGTACCTTCCTCACATGTTACAAACAGAATACTACACTTTGAGTATTCTGTTTGTAATATCTTAGTAAGGTATGTGTACCGAAACAGCTGTTGTGGTTTTTCTAAATAAATTCTGTGAAAACCAAATAACTTTTTTCTTTTGAAAACAAATAATCTTTTCTTTTCAGTACTTTACAAAGAGTGCTGTCAAATGAAAAGAGAGGAATTAATCTATGGCCATGTGCACAACTGTTCCTTTTTGCTTTTTCATTCTAGCCTTAAATCAACACTGTAGACCTTATCCAAGATAGATTATAACAGATTAAAAACCTGATTCCTTTTTTCTACACCCAGTATATTATAGCTATTTTGATATACTACATAATAAATAAAGCAATAATAAAATAATTTTATACAATACCTGTTATACCTTGAGATTTCTTGAATCTTTCTACTATCTTCATTATAGTTTTAGGTACCTTTCTAGTACCTTCCTGTAAAATCAAATAAAGACCTTAAATATTTGTAAAATAGGTATCACAATTCTATTAGTCTATAGATTTTTATATGAGCATTAAAGAAACATTATTTAAATTAAAATAAATTCATTAAATACAAATTTAGGTATTCGCCGCTGTGTAAAGTTAAGAAATACAAGTGCATATAAATAAGCTGTATTTATATTTTATTTTATTTTTTCACAATGATTTTCTATTTTTATAATCTGTTTATATTACTTTCCACAGAGATCTTGTTTCTTCAGAACACATTTCTTATGAAGTATTAATTAAAGATATAATCAAATCTTTAAAGAGAAGTAGATGCTTGCTATCTGTTATCATTAAATTAGAATGAATTATTCTGCTACTATTTTAGTCTCTGAGCTTAGTAGATAATGAAAATATTGTTTTTGGTACCATGTTTAGGTACTTGTTTTGGAATAATTTAAATCAAGATTAAGCCAGTACAGTACTCAAGTTTACTTTTTATTTACTTATATCTACGTTAGTAATGGAAGAATTTGAACCTGGAAGTCTACAAAATTTAGATCTTGATCAAGACATTCTTAAGAAATTATAATTCATTCAACTTAATAATGATCTGCTAGAGAATAAATCTCTTGAACGAAGTCAACTTCTTGACTGACATTTATCAAAAAATCAGAATTAATCATGTTTTATCTGAAAAAATCATGTAATAATTTTTCAGTGTTAAATTATATTTATCTGAATTAACTATAAATAGTTCTAATTTAAATATAAATTGTTATCTGAATTTTTGATAGAAAAAATTGAAAAATTACAATGATTTTTTCAGGTTTTTTTCAATTTTATCATGAATCCTCAAACTCTAATAGATGGAAAATGAAGAACCTTTTTTTTTACAAAAATTAAGTTATTCTAACAAAAAAGTACGGTATGCATATAAAGTTTTTTTTCATGTTAATCTTCCATAAAATTCAACGGCCATTTATTAAGCAATCTATTGTTTTCTTTCCGCTTACAGTGTATAGATAGTGCAACAATAAAAACCCAACCAATTGCCAAGTCTACTATTATGAAGAGAGAGGTAATTTTTCCCATGCAATGAAATATGGATTTCTCCTGCATCAAAATGTAACTGAACATGATAATCAATGCAGATATCTCATTCAGAATTGCTGAAGGTGAAAATTCAAGTAAAAGCAGTATATTAATGTTACTGTTTTCTGAGCCAGAAATGGATGAATTTTTTGAGCCAGAAATAAAAATAAAAATAGATGTGTTTGATGAAATGCTTTCAAAACTGTTAATGTGAAATGCTAACATCAGTAATTGATCTACCAATGATAACAAGCCCCTTACACACACTGCTGCCCCATAGCAATTCATTCCTACACTTCAAAAAGTGGCTTCATTTTCAAAAATTCAAGAGATGAAAATGAGAGTGTAAAACTGATTGAAATACCAGGAAGCAGTGCTTTATGCAAATATTATAAAAAAAATTTGTTGATAAAAGATTTTCACTTTGAAAATGATTACTACATAGGGAACAAAGTACAAGAACTCGAACTGCTAGTGATAATTTTTTTAAAAAGAAGCAACATTTATTTTTGATAAATAAACATACTTCATTTTAAATTTTACTGATATTTTTCCATTTTATTCTTAATTTTCTTCTTTTTGAGTGATTTTATACTGATGACTCTCAATCTTATTAGCAGAGAGATAATTCATCTTTACAAATAATATCAGAACAAATTCAATGAGAAATAGCAGAGAGGAAATGCAGAACAATTCTAACCACAAAGCAAAACACACTTGAATTTTTAACAAACTTCAGAAAAAAAACAAAGATTCTCAATCCGATCTAAATTTATTATTTTTTCAACAACTAAATCATCAATAAATATATCAGTTTCAGTTGCTCTTTTTTTATTTTGTAGTGAAAATTCCTCTGATGATTCAATTCTAATTTTTTTTAAGATAATTTGATAGAATGTCTTTTTTTTTTTAAAAATTAAATTCTGTACATAGACAATTTAAAGATATGTTTCATTTTTGTTATCACTGTTTATTATTGCATTGTAATAGCGTAACAGTATATATAGCCTTATTTACTCTGATATTCAAAGTATTTTAACTTGAAAATTGAAGAAAATTAAGACTTTAAGGTAAAATGCAATTCATAGTATTATAATTTAGAGAGCCTTTTGCTCATACTCTGTAAAAGAATTTTTACGTAATTTCTCCAAATTCTCTTCTTATTTTTATCAAAACAGAATTTTATCATTAAAAATGAAAAACGTAAAAGAAATAGATTTTTAAAGTAAGATTAATATTTTAAAGTAAGTAGATTAATTAAACTAGTAAAAAAATATGGAAACTGAAAATGTATTCACTCTCAGATGTCACACCAGATTAGGAAAGCTATTATTTTTCTATGAATGGAAAAAGTATTATGTTTAATCATTTAGTTTTTTTTTTTGTATTATTTTTATAAGTTTTATAAACTACAGTACTACATTTAATTTTACTGTTTTGATAACATTAATTTATAATGAAAATTAAAGTTGTATTTTTCAAGCAAAACCTTTACATGTATTGTTTCTTCATATTGAGCATTTTTTCTAATAGTTTCCCTTCGTTTCCTCTCTTTCTCTTTTATGAGTTCCACTTTCAGCTCTTCAAGTTTTTCTAAACATTTAGAAAACACAATTTAACCAATAACACAATAATTTAGATTTAACCAATTTTTGAGCTACTTTAACCTGATTTTAAATTTTCAACTCTCTTCCAAAATACTAGAACAGTTTCTTTGACTGGACCTTCTGAAACTGACCATCAATGAAACTGGTGAGTAGTTCTGTTAATATATGCTTTGTGAAAAATCAATGTAGAGCTACATTGTTGGTTATGGTTGAAATATATTATAACATCTTAATTGCAATGCTCTATTGTAGAGGGTAAAAAGCATAGGTCAGATACTATGAACATCAGTTTTTATTACATCAGTTCAGTTTCATTTCAGGGAACACTCAAAACATCATGATTTCTCATGAATCTGATGGTGCTGCACTAATGTATATGAGTGAATTCATCCAGTAGATAACTGCCCAATATAACAATTTTCCATATTCTCCATGATTGTAAATTATGCAGCATAACAGTGAAAGTTCAGAATTGGATAGAATACTAATGGCATTCCAGTTAATGAAGTGAAAGAAATAAACATTTTTGAAAGTTGTCGCCTACTATCAGAATTTTAGTTTACTCATAAAATCATTCTTTTATTTGTTTTAATCTATTCTTTACTTCTTTTAATAAGGGGAAAGCTTTTTTTTTTCAATTTTTTTTTATAATTTTATCTTCTTTCTTTTAATTTTACCTTTTTTTTCTGATAATCAAGGAGAAAGCTAATTTTTGTTTATTACTTGCACGGTTTAAGTGATGGATAATTTACCCACCATCACTTACTTTTTACTGTTTCCTTTTTGTTTCTTATTTCATAGCTTACCTTCTAATGCTTGTTTACTTATCGGTTCTTTTTTCATTTATGTTTGTCCTTTGAAAATGATATTTTGTTTATATTAATGCCTATTACCATTTCACTTTTGATTAAATATCTGTATTATAATGCCTTTAGTATTTCTTTATTACTACATACCCTTCAAGTATGCACTTGAAAAATATGTTTGAATTATGTCTGTTTATTAATATTTTATTTGGTTAAATTTTGTACATTAGTAAATTTCAATATTATTTATTCATATTGCAGTTTTTATGTCAATTGTATATTGTATTGATGTGAAAAAAATTTAAAAATATTATTTTTCAATAAAACTGAAATTTGTTATTAAACAGTGATAATTTAACTAGTACATATTCAAAATTGAATATTTTTGTGGCATGTAGTGATATTGTAGTGTATTTGTTTCTTGTATATCTTGATGATATACGAGTATTGTCTGATCTGTTTTTTCATAAACTTCTGGGTTGTTGAGTTTTTAATCAATAATGCTACTGTAATGGTTGCTCCACTGAAAAAGTTGCAGATTTAATCTAGCTGAAAAAATTCTATCATTTTAAGAGTGGGTCATTTGACTATTTTAATGGGTTCTTAAGTTCTACCATGAAGCTGATGATAATTGATTTTTATGCATTGTTCTAGTTTAATTTTTATCTAAACACCAGTTAAAGAACTCCTTTTGATTTTTAATTAAATTATCAAAGACTGTTTAATAAATTCCAAGCAATTTAATAGAATTCATTATGTAAATTTTAATATTTAGAAAAATCCAACTTATGTTGAATAATCTATTAACTAAGTTTGAGTTAAGTGACCATTAGTATTTTTATCCACCTAGCTAAATAAAATTGTATATACTTTGCCACTTACTTTTTTAACATAGTTACAGTTTACTGAAAGACAAGAAGGTCATTTGAAAAGTTCTTGACCTGAAGAATAAAACACAAGATTTTTTCAGAATGTATATTTTTATATATCAAAATGAAAATAGAAAACTTTGAAAAGTAAAAATATTGAATCTTGCAATTATACATTTAGACAAGTGACTTTCCAACATTTACTACCTAAAAAACCAAGGACAATGACTTAGTTAACAAACTGTGAATCTTGGATGAAGCCAGTTTCTACTTTAAAAAATTTGTTATAAACAAAAGTTTCTTTTTGGACAGAAGAGAATCCTACACAACTACACCAGCGTTTGTGTGCTGTGTCATCATATGGCATATTAAGCCCTTATTTTTTAGTAAACAAGGATGGCCTCATTACTACAGTCACATTAGATCGACTAATCACCGTGCTGAAAATTTTTTTGCATGTAAAACTACAGATATTTTTACTATTTATTAACAACAAAACTTTGTTTTAACAAAATGGTTTAACTTCACACTTAGCATAAATATTGATGCCTACTGTAGCCAATTGTTTGATAACCATATAATTTTGAGAAATGGTAATGTTCCATGGCCTAGCGGTCTCCTGATTTGATTGTGTTGTAGAATTAAAAGCTAAGATCTAAACTGAAATTCCTGTTGAAATGTTGCAGTAACTATGTAGAGTTTCACTACGAGAATATAGGAATGTCTCCAGAGACAGAGCTCACCTGCAAAATGTGATGTTAAAAAAATAAATTTTGTGTTTGTATTCATAAATAGCATATTTTTTCTGTTTAAATTTTAAAAATAAATAATTTATTTATAACTTTTTTAAGAATATTTAGTTTCAAAATTTCCCAAAAATCACAGTACATGATAACGCAACAATTTGAAATGTTTCAGACAAATTTCTTTTAAATCACCATCATTATCAGCCACTTTAAACATTAGAAATGTGGCTCTTTACGATATTAATGTATATTTTAGTATATTAGTAATTCAAGATAATCGTAGTAGTTTAGGTTTAAAAGTCATATAATTGCAGAAAATCCACTTAATGTTATTACATAATTACCTTTTCGGTGTTTTAACTGCAACATGTTTGTTCTCAAACGTTTTTTAGCCCTACTTTTTAATTCTTCAGCTCTTTCATTACGGATTGTATTGTCTCTTGCAATAGCCAAATTTTGGACTTTCCTTTTTTTCTCCCATCGTTCTTTTATCTAAAATAATAAAGAAAGTATGTAATAAATTGTTAATTACAAAAAGAATATTCAAGTATCCATAAAATATCCTTTCCAATAAATTTGATATAAACTAAACAGCATACTCTATTACATTACTTACAATATGATTCTACCGGAATAAGACAGATTGTGCAGCAAAGTTCTCCACGGTATACTAAAGTCAAGATTAAACATGTGAACCATTGGTAGCATGTAGCGTTTTGAGCACTACTGCAGCTCTTGTCATATACAGTATACTACAGCATATTGACATCGATGACAGTAAATGTAGCAGCGATTCTTACTTCAAAGCTTGACTCTTAACTACCTGAGAGTTGTTTATACAACCTTAGACTAAACCCTTCACAAAAAAATCACAAGGCTCTAAGTCTGTCGACCTTGGTAGGGAGGCTATTGGATGAAGATGACCAATCTACTGATTAAGAAATTAGTCGTTTAAAAATTCTTGTAGTAAAGTCAAATGATATCAATGTTTAAAAAAGAAAAGATATTTTACAAGTAATATATTTTTTATGATATAAAATAATCAAATTACAAAATCAAAAATGTAAACTTATACAAAGATCTACTTTCCATTTCACTTATTATTTATCTCTTTAACTGTCTAAACTAAGATAAAAGTGCCAAAAGGAATTTCCCCAATTTTCATTTGGAGTTTTCTAATAAAAGCAGGTCTGGCAAAAAGAGTAGTAACAGATAAAAAAATAAAACATGAATACCACCTTTTTATAGACTTTTCCAAAGACAAATTAAAACTGTTTTGTTCCATAATAATAACAGACGACCATCCACTCCTCCAGTTCACTTAGCTGATGTCGAAGAAAATACACATAAGCTTCGAAGTAAGCTGTTAATCTGAACATTGTTGTTCTTGTTTTATATTGTCTTTTTTTTTTGCTTGCATGATAGTTATGACATAAAAAGTTATTATGTATTAAATAATTGGCCAATGAAGTAGAATTTTAGTCATTGAAAATAACGCAAAATACTAGTCTTTAATTGAGTCTTATAAAATCATACTTCATTTAAAAATCAAGCATATGTAAACTTTACAAACAAGATTGAAAAAGAGTGAATCATTTAAAAAAAAAATAATCCAAAATTGAGTTACTCAATTAAAGAAGAGATGTGTTTAATTGTCCAGAAAAAAAATTTAAATGGTCTTTTGAAAATATGCTGAGCAAATGTGACTTGTTACATGGAAGGCCTTTAAAAAACTTCTTTGTTTTTTAGGAAGTAAATATATATTGAACATATGTATGTATATAGTTTTACAATAAATAAATGTTTTTTTTAAACAAACTATCAGAAAACATCAATCATTTAGGATGTAAAATTATGATTTTACATTGCATGTGTAATATTATGATTGTGTAAACCCAACACAACTTTTTAGGAACTTTAGAAAAAATAAAAGATATTATTTCTATTCTGAGAACACATATTCTGAGAACTTTTAAATTGATTAAAGTAAAAAAATTCATTCTAGAGGTTTCTTCATAGATAACTTTCACCAATTAATTATATGACCTCATCTCACTTGACTAAGAAAAGTTTATAATATTATTTATCTGTCAACCACCTTGACAGGGTGTTAATAGCACCTCTGCCTTTCATCAAGAAGATTTTGGGTTCAAATCCAAATCAGGCTAGGCATTTTTCATATGCTCCAAAATTCATCAAACATTCACTCAAGTCACATTTCTTTCACTAGCATTAATTTCTACAATAACTTCCTTACACTTAAAGTTTAATTTTGAGAAATATGAAAATTCAAATATATTTAAAAAAACAGAAATTATTTTTTTCCACAGAACCGCAAATCCGTGTAAATTTTACTAGACTTGGTAGTTGAAATAAAAATAAGATATGAATCAGACAAAAAATTAAATATACTTCTTTAATGTTTACTTTCTGAAATTTTTAAGTCTGTTTAAAACAAATTAAAAAATTATTATCAAATATTGTATTATGATTTCATAATAGTGTTTACATAAAATCATATAAATTATATTAAGAAATAAAAACATTTTAAATTATAAATTATAATTATACATCAGTGCTAATTATACATCAGAAAACAAGTTTCTAAAAATTAAAAAAGATAAGAAATAAATACACACCCTATTTTCTCTATCACTTTGTCTTTTCTTTCGAACTTCTTCATCATGCATTTTTTTCTGTAAATCAGCCATTTGTCTTTGTAACAAAGCATCAATCTTTCTCTTGTGTTCAATTTCTGCACCAGCAGTTACTCTTTGTTGTATGCGATTTTTAAATTCAATATGACGTTGTTCAGCTTTCATAATAGCATCGTGTTTTCTTTTCTCATTGTTCTTTTGGACTTCTTGAACACGTAACATACGACCCTGGCATCTTAAAAATATTCATCTGAACTAAACTTTACATATTCTATTATCATATAAAATAATATTTTTTGTCAATAATTTTCTCAAGCTTACAAAAATGTTTAAATGAAATTTTGTTGTGTATTTTATCATTATTTTAAACTGTATAACATTTATAATTTAATGTAAATCAATATTAATATTGAAAAAATATAACGCTTTTTTAGAATATAAATTCAAAATGTAATCTGATTTATATCCTTTTCAGGGAAATTTATAAAAATCCTATAAAATCTATAAACTGACTTCATGATATTTTTAAGATTTTCTCATAAGTAATTGAATTGATTCGTAAGAAAGCTGTCCCTCATTAAATCCTTGAATGTGACCAATGAGTATGTTGGACATAACTGAATTTTGTTATAGAATACATAAATATCAGTACAGTAGCTGACTAGAATAATTTGGTTTAAAATTTAAAAATATTCTAGTATTTGTCCTAAAATACTGAAAAGAAGTCAAAAAAGAGTTTGATTTTTATATTAAATATTATTATTGCATTTATTGTATAGGTGTGTAAAATTATAATTCAAATTCAAATTTGTATATCAATTGTCTCACAATATGCTTTGAATACCTTTACTTTATGTAAAAACTATGTAAATGGTTACTGAAATAAATTTGAAAACAGAAAACATTCAAATATCTTTTTCATAGAACCACTTCATAAATCCAAACCTAGATGCATATTTTCATCACATTAAAGAGAAATTAATAAAAATAAATATAAATATTGTATATTAAGAAAATCTAAATAAAAGAAAAACTGATGATTAAAAAAAAATACATTAGAACAGCATATTTAAGTATGGTAATAATTTTATATTACTCACTCTGAAAATACTGAAAGCTTTTTCTGCTGGACCTTCTCAAGCTAAGGAGCAGTAACTTCTTCAATGGAGTTATTGGAAGTGCTGTTTAATAACAAGGTGCCATTAATAGCCACTATTTTTAAAAATTGTTTGAAACATCTAAGTGTGTATGAATAAGCTTTTAAATCGACATGTTGTTTTTTCTTTTAATATGTTGCTTTTGTTAAATTTAGTATATTCTAAATTTTTGTATTGTTTATGTGTACTGAAATTTTTCAATTTTATAAATAAATTGATTGTATTCTATATCTTGTTTTTTTTATAAAATGTCTCAATTTACACAAAATGTGGTTACTTAATTTGAATAGTTTACCCTATAAACTGTTGATAAAATGCCACACTTTTGATATGGTGCATATTTACAGGTTTATGATAAAATTATTAGCCATACAAATTGAAATTTGTATGGCTAGTAATTTCTAGCTCTTTTCTATTGTCAGTTTCCTAGATACACACGTTTCCTGACTACAAAGTAAATAACTCATGTTGAAAAATGTATGTATGAATTGTACAATTTAAAGCATTAATATTATATTTATTCTGGACATCAAAATGGGATTTTCCCAATAAAAACATGGTTAATCACAAAGAGTTTCTACAGACTGTTTCAAAAAGAAGAGTATGATGATGAACATTAAATAGTCATCAGTTTTTGTTCATTTCATACATGGAAAGTACTACACCTTCAGCTTATGGATTACAATGCATGACTGCAATTTATCATTTGGTTAATGATAACAATTTAATCCCCATCCAAGCTAATTATGCTGTAAATGATGAAGCTATTTTTAATCTTGATGGTGTGATGTTATTAATAAAATTTGCTCTGTAGATAATTTAGAAACAAATTTTTTGTTTGCTAAAATTAATTTTTCATCATTGCTTCTTAATCACTGTATAGTGTAGTGTGGAAATTTAGTGTATAAGTGGGCAAGGGTACCTAGAATTTCTTAAAACAAATCTTTTAAACTACTACTATAAATTATTTCATTTACAAAAGGAACAAATATGTTCTTCCAATACTACAGTGCGTTGGCCACACTCTGTAATTGTCAGCTAACTTTTTATTATTATTATTTGCCAATCACGGTAGAGTGGTAGCATCTCGGTCTTTCATCTGGAGGTACCGGGTTCGAATCTTTGTCAGGCATGGCACTTTTTTCACCATGTTACAAAATTCATCTATCATTCATCTAGTAAATGTTAGAAGAGTCTAAATCTGTTCTTACTAAGTAAATAAACAAATTATTATTTTTTTTAAGTTTTAGGGGCATAAACTGCAGCGGTCATTAGCCCCTTTCCATATCAAAAAAGAAAATATTTCAGTTCCACCATGATAAAATCACTAGCGACATAGTCAAAAGACTAGTCATAACACATCATTCAGAAATAGACTAGTGAAAAGGTTATTAAAACCCTCAAAGAAAATACAAGATAACAAGGTGTAAAGGACCCTTGCCACTTAAAAATACAAAACATTTCTATCGAAACATTGTCAATTCTTTAAAACAACTTCAAAATCATTCTGTAATTAAAAACTCATCCTTTATTGAATTCATCATAATCTCATAAAACTCTTCAAACTTTTACTTCTTATCACCTAGGTTTGCTCTAAGGCCATCCTTTCTTTGTTCTTTTTTCCATCTTTCTGAAGACCTAATCTCAAACTGCAGGATATCAGAGGTCTTGGAGATGGATGTCTCTGATCCTGAAAACACATTCTATGATTTAAACGAAGCTGCAGGAGCGGGTGTGTTCTCCAAAGCACAATTTTCCTTGTGTCACAGTAGCTGACTTTTTGTATTGTCCTCCAGTACAGCTTTTGTATTATCTCCTGTACAGTTACTTGTTGTTTGTAAGTAGGGCAATACCAAATCTTGCAGAGTGGTGCCCATGACAGTTGACACAGACAGGAAGATCCCTGCATTGGTCATCAAGATGTAATGGTTCACTGCATACATAATTTGCTTCCTCATACAAAGTGACGTTGTGTATCCGAATCTCTGAAACCCAAAGCAATGCAAAGGAGTTGTGATAACGGATGTATATCCAACCCATGAAATGCAGTTTTTATCTTCTATAGACAATTCAGTTTACTGAAAGTTAACACATGTGATGTAGAGGGTAGAACTTCTCCATTGTGTCAGGTGTTTAACCAACTCCTTGTTCCTGAAGTTCATCAAATCACTGCACATGACTACACCATTTGAAGAATTTAGGGTACTATGAGAAGCAACCTAAATGTTCAAGACTCTGATTTTGGCTTTGAGTAGATGTAACGATTGAACATCATTGACAGTTTCTACAATCAGTTGTACTGGAGTTTTTCTTGTCTCTTTAACCGGTCCTCCAGCAGCTTCCATGATGCCACGGGCTATCACAAAAGGTTTAATTTTTGAGAAATTGCCATTTTTCCTCTTGATAACTAAATATTTTGTTATTGATTCGCTATTCTTTGGTTGAAACTTAATAGTTTCCTTCTTCTTTTAATAGTTTTCCTTAGTTTTCCTTCTTCTTTTAGTTTGCACTATTCCTTACGCTGAACTCTACTCTTTTGCTTTTCTTTGCTTGCAAAGACAGAACTCTCCAAGACAAGAGTATTTATGTGGAAGAAGTTCCACATAACAGAAGTTGTGGAAGTAGATGTTTCCATAAAACCTATGTTCTGTCAGTCAATATATAGCAAGGTGTGAGTGGAGAGATGATTGTACATGCACCGGATCATTGATCCTGCCTGAGTTTCCCATTCAACCACCTCCTACAGATTTAATCCATGCAGGGGAGTCAGGTACTGCCTGACCCCCAACACCGAATCCCAGGGCTTGCACACAACAATAAGGGCTCTGATTTCCTTACCCATGGGACAGTACCTGCCAAGTGCCAAAGTGACCGACCCATACTGATTGGCACAAGACTTCAGCAGCACGCTTACAGCATCCCATCCTAAACCTGGCCTTACAACTGGGAAGAGGGATGAGCACTCCCTGTCCATACTCTACTCAGTGTCGGCAAAAACAGATCACAGTCATGCTTCCCACCACCACCAAAAACATTGAAACCAAGAAGCACAACTGCAACCGGCTCGAGACTGCCAATCCCATACTCCAAAGGGGAACTCTGAGCAAGACCATTGCCCTGTTGGCGAACATAAGTGAAGGTACCGAAGTACCATGTTGTTGTCCATCCTGGATGTATGTGTAGATGTTATTGCATGGACGTGGGGTTGGGTTTTGTCCAGGGCATTATTATTATTTTTTTTTTTTTTTAACTACAGTAACTCTTTAGGTACTTTATTATGTATTATGAATTTTTCCAAATTCAGCTTGTTTGTCTGTTTTTTTTTACTCTTGTATACATCTGGCATGTTGTTTTGTACTGTCGTAATTTACTATTTTTACTTTTTTATTTTATACTGTTATAAACTCAAGTAAACTTATTTTCATTGCTTTGCTAAGTATTTTCGAGTTTGGTTTGGTTTATTTTAAAATATTAACTTTTCTAACAACAAACCCACTCAAATGTTATAATATTTTTATAAGTTACTTCAAAAAATGTCTAACTATCTTCATTAATTAGTGCTGTTGTTTTCCCACTGTCATCGGCTAATGTAATACTGTGTAATGTAATGTAACACTGTGGCTGTTTTTAATTAAGTATACATGTATTCAAATTGTAGTCAATAAGCATTTAAGATTTGAATACTGTCTCTTCTTTTAGTGCATCAATGTTGTATGCATATATTTCAAAACATTGAATTGTGTTAAATATTCAAATGTGGTCCAGTTTTGTGTATGTAGAATATCAAAGTTGTTATCAAATGCTGGTGGATTTGTGATTTGACCTTAGTATGAGAACAGCACCAGCTGCTGTAGATGGTCACAAGACAGCTGAAATAATTGTTTACAAGTAATTAATTAAAAACATTGTATTACACATGTGTATGAATGAAATTATAAACATAAAAACATTATATCATAAAAATTAGTTGCATTGACATAGTAAAAGTTTATATTACATTAAATTTTTAACACTTTAATTAACATTATTACTGACCATCCTCAACAAAAATATAGTAGTAAATTTAAATTATTTAACATTTTTGTTTTTTTTATTTATCCCTATTATCCTTTTACTTATTTCATGCTGACTGGACAATTGCTTAGTTATCAGATTTTGTAATAATCATCATTTTTAATTGTGTAAGAAGTGTTTGAGTATACTGAAAATATTTCATTTGAGATTAAGAACTGTTATTCCAGTAACCATTTCTGACACAGCTCATTCTGGATACAAAGGAATTATTCCAGCTTAATTAACATACTTTGGTGAGATGTATGGTGAAAAAACACATCACTGTAACCAAATTACCTAAGTAGATCCAAAGCTTATGTAATACAGATGTCCCATAAAATATCAAAGTTTTAATAACTACACTAATAATTTCAGTATAATTATCTATTATCTATAACCCATTATCAATACAATATTGATAATTAGTGTAGAATAATAGAACTTAATTCAGTATTTTTCTTTTGTTAAAATAATATAATATTTTAATAAGTTAATAAGTTTACACATACTGGTTCATTTTGTTTCAAATTGCATGATTATTTATTCTTTCACATTATTTCTTAACTGTAATGAAAGGATTTTGTTGGTCATTGTTTTCATATATCATAGGATCATCCAGTTTTCAGATCCTAAGATCTGGAATCCTCAGATAGACTAGTGTCAGAAAGTATATCCAAATATTAAAAAAAAAGGCAAATTATGTAATAAAATATTTTTTTAATATTTATCTATCTATTTATACAGGAACAATATTCTGACTCCTGATAACAGTTTCTGTTAGAAATTAATGAATTTTATAATGAGGGAAATCTCATATGTGATCAGTACTTGAACCCAGAACTTCACATGAAAGGCGGAGATGCTACCATTCTGCTACTGATATCAGTGGAGTGGTGTTATTAACAAACTTTGAAGTATCATTCAGTACACTGAAATCTTTAAAAGGTTTGCATTACAATTTTAGTGTTTAAAGGGTTGATTTATATAGTTTTTAACATTTTTATTCTATAAACAAAATCTATATAAAATGTGGGTTTTTTTTGTTCTATAAACTTCACTGATCCTGTGAAAATGAAACCTTCACTAATTGGAAAGTTTGAATATTAGAAGAAATCATATGCTACTAATTATCTGAACTCATGCCTTGAAGAAACCCTTCAGCAATGGTCTGGCCGTATAATTTATATACTTTAGTTGGATACTTCCAAATGCACATAATTCTGGAGACAAACAAGAATTTTCCTTAAAGAAGCCTGAACCTTACCTCAGGTGGCAGAAAAACTGCAGATAACTAGTGTGGAGGAAAAAATATTTGTTGTAGCATATATTTAACCTTGTCTATGCTAAATTGTAATCAGTCGTTCCCATCCTACATAAAGATACTGCAGTCGATGATAAAGGAGAAGAATGGCCTTATGCTTGGAGAGATCCTAAGCCACTTATTTAGGTGAGATTGTCTATCTCATTTTGTGGTAAAAAAGAAGTTAAAGCTTATGAGAGAAATGTTTTTTTTTAATATTGAAAAATATGCTCCCTTCACCTACTTGGCTGTAAAAGAGTCATCTGAATCACTTGTTAAATTAAAAATCATACATTGTGGAATACTTGTAGCATATATTCCTTATGATTCACAATTTGACATCATGTTTACGTTATTAGTACATTATTTATTGCCATTATTTTTAAGGAAAAAAAACTTTCAAAAAGTTACTATAACATGTCAACACCAGTAATTTATTTCTTAGCACTGAGAAATGTATTAGATGATAAAACTTAAATTGTACAACATTTTCATAAATCTAAAATAAAATTACTAACTACTCTATGCAAAACACTATCAGAGTCGTTTGTTCAAATAAAGAAAACCAGATTGGTTTATTGGTAATATTGTACAACTCATAACAAATTTGGTGTAAGATGAAAGTAATTAAATATCTTACTTGATTCTCTTCTTAAGTTGTTCTGCTTCACTTTTAGCCATTGCAATTTTTTGTCGTTTAGAAACAAGTTCTGATTTCAAAAGTTTCCTCACTTCCTTCTTCGTATTTTCTATAGCTATTTTGACTGATGTTTCTTCTAAATCTCTGGTAACCTAAATATCAAAAAAGTAACTAATTTTTTTTGTACAAAAAGACAATAATAGATACTTTTTTCTTACAGAGCTATTGAAAGGAATTTTGTATAGGAGAATCTTAGTCTCATAGTTATCATTAATACTAACTTACTAACTAACTAATACTAACTAATATGCTTAAGTATGTTTCACATTTATATCCAGCACTGAAGTCAAAATCAAATTTCCTATAATACTTCTCAGATTAAAATCTATTACATTTGTCAGAAAAGTACTTATTAAATGTAAACAAAAACCAAATTCCTTTTTGTAGTGAACAATTTGTAAAAAGCAAAATTTACTGTTAAAAATTTAAAAAACTTGAAACTACAGAAATTTTAAAATAAAAATTATTTAGATAATTTTTTTATACACTAGTCATCACAAAATTTGTATCTAATATGATACACAACATTTCTCATTGTAATTTGGGTACCGCTTACAAATATGCTATTGAAATTGTGTTACCACATAAAGGTTTTACATAAATTGTATACGAGTACTTATAAATTTTTTTTATAATAAACTCATTTTGATCAACTACTGGTTACAATAAGAATAGTTTCTGTAGTTTTACTTTTAAACAATATGCTCAAAAGGAAAAGTAAATAAATATACACACAGTGTCATGAGAAGTAGTGACACATACACACATCTCTGTATTGACATCTGTTGTTGCCTATTACAGAGCTTAAAATCTTATTCAGTTTAGCTTCACATGTCTTGTGTAGTGTTTCACAGAATTATTGGTATTCTGCCACATTTTCATCAATTTTTTATAATATAAAAGTGATTTTTCTTTTTTTACTTGCTTGTTTTTTACTTGCAATATTACTTTTGCAAAAGTTTGTGGATGTTCAAATCATCCCGACAATTTTTGTTGTCTGTTTATGCCTAAATCTCAAAGAAAAACTCTCTGAATTGATAAAAACAGCTTATAAATTTTACTTGACTGTGCACTTGGAAATCAAGATAAAATCTGGGCATCTCATGTTATTTGCATATAATGTGCTCAGTAACTCTTAACGGATTGGTTGAAGAGGAAACGACAAGCCATGCCATTTGGACCACTTCACAGACTGCTACTTTTGCATGACAAATATATTTGGATTTTCATTCAAAAATATAAAGTTCATAAAATATCCAGATGTATCCTAAGCTCTAAAGCACATGGTATCACATGGAGAGGAGTTACCTGTACCTGTACCATCACTTAATCCAACAATCTGAAAATGAAGCAGATTATGTAGAGGATGTTGAAGACTTTCTTCCATCTGATGAGAAACCACCTCATTTAACTCAACAACATGAACTTAAAGTTTTAGTTCACAATTTAAAGTTATCAAAGCAGCAAGCTAAGCTTCTGGAGTCTAGAATGCCTTTCCAATAAACAGTGAAACCTTTTCCAACAGTGAAACCTTTCCAAACATTACTATGTTTAGAACATGAAATAAAACTCTTTTTCAACTTATTTTACTAGGTTAAATTCATTATGAATTTGTACTGATGTCAATGGCCTGATCTAAGAGCTTGGAATTTACCATATTCCTGAAAAATGCTTTTTATTGATTCTTCTAAAGTTAGCATGAAAGCAGTTTTATTATATAGAGGTAACAAACAGCCATCCCTTCCATTAGCTGTTAAATCGACATGAAAGAAACATATGAAACTATGGCATCAATATTAGAAGCAATAAAGTACAAGGAGCATATGTGGCAAGTTAACAGTGATCTGAAATTTGTTGCGTTACTTCTTTGTTTACAAGGTAGGTTTATGAAATATTGTTGTTTTCTTGATCTTTGGGATAGTCGTGATATAATAAGTAATTAATTCATAAGTAAAGAACATGCCATTGTGGCAGAACTTTTCGGCTGGTGAAAAAAATGTAAAGCATTTATCATTAATTGAGAGTGATAAAAACATACTGCCACCACTTCACACAAAACTCGGACTCATGAAAAATTTGGTAAAGGCATTAGACATAGATGAACCAGGATTTAGTCATTCAAAAATAAGTTTTCCTAAATTGAATGATGATAAGCTCAAAGAAGGTATTATTTATCAGTTTATAAATCAAGGAACTGCTTAAGGATTAAACTTTTGATGATAAACTTAGGGTCAATCCATTTGAAGTGTCCAAAAAAAATATAACCTGGTTGCTTGAACAATTAAAAAAAAATTGAAATTTACCCACTTGTTTCCTATATGTTTCAAGACCTTAAAACTATTTTCTTTAAATTTTTTATTTCAGCAGTTTACCTGTGGCAGCCATTTTTGTTACGGTGCACACACCTAGTTTTGTGATTGTAAGGGTTTATGGAAAAAATCATAATTAAAAAACCACTAGTCCTGAAAGCATGAAACAAAAAGCAATTTATTCATATTTTCTCAAGATAAAAGACTGGTCCACTGGTTTATTTCCTTATCTCTCTCTTCTTTCTGTGAGAAAATTACCAATAAAGTTGAACATTAAAAAAGGTGAAATTGCATTTTTTTCAAGAGGCAGGGATGTCATACACAGTTTGAATTATTTTTTTATATGTAGATATATGTTACTAGTTTTACCACAAATAATATTAATAGTGATATACTTACCTCTAAATTTTTATGAATTTTGAAAACTAATTTTTAAAAAAAATTCTAATTTTGGCTTCAAATAATAAGGGCTGGTGATAAATATCTCAAATTTGCAAAACTTACAATGATTTTGTAGATATTTATGGCAAAAAAAAAGAAAGTTTCTTGTGTTCTGTACTAATAAAAAAGTTATTACCTCTCAAAAATCATGAAAACCCTGTTAAAAGCAATACCATTTTGACTCACTAAATAAATGATCCAAGAGGGGTTTCTTTTCTTCTTTACACTTTTTATTTTTATATACTTTTTATATTTAGTCCCTATGTTGCTGAAGTTGAAGTTTTCAATATTTTTAAAATAATTTTTTTAAATTATTAATGATAGGTTGTAATTTAATGATAACTTAACCAATACCAGTAACCTAATACAATTTTGATTCAAAACTGCCTGTGTAAAACTTATCCAAACTGAGATTTCAATGAGTAGCTTACATCTTTTTTCAAAAATTCATTTTTATTTTTATATTAGTTTATTTTTGTAAACACTGTCGAAGAAAAAATAAATTGTAGCAATGAAAGTTTATTATTTAGTATGGTTAACCAACAACTATCATATCTCTTCTGATAATTCTTTTGAAATTTGTGAGAACGACCTGTCACTGTTGATAGTTCAAATTATGTCAACTTTCTCAGGACTTTGCAGATCGATACGCACACTTTGTCTTGTTGAGACTTTTGAAAAGATGTACATGGTCCAGCTGGGTGGAAAAAATGAATCTGCACATCGTCATTTTTGAGGTTAATATCTACCACTTCTCTTATCCACCACTGATCGTCAATACATACAAGCAATAGAGTCTTTTTTCTTAAGTAAAAGTGGAACAATACTTAACATATTGCTCTTAACGTATTGCTCTTGGTCTTCACATTCTTATAGTTCTTTGTTCTGCTGACAGAAAATACTTATGAAACTGTTAACACAAAGAGATTTCCAGAAACTAAATTTTAATTTGGAAAAATGTGTTCAAGAACTTACTCTAATGTTGTTTATCTTAACCTTTTCTTAAATGTTTTTTATGAGTTCTCAAAGGGTAACAACAGAACTGACCATACAGGTGACTGAATATTGACAAAAATGTTATTTCATGACATTTACAACACTAGTGACATCTGAATTTAACATGTAAAAAAATAAGTTGTTGGTTTTCATCACAAAATTCACAAATTTTAATGAGTTGACACTGTACCATACATTGTTTTATGACAATCTTCATTGACATAGATTCCTATTGAACATTGTTTTATGTGAAATTACTTGAAAATAATGTAAAATTTAAGTGATTTTAAAATTTACAAATATAATATTATTAAGCAAAACTACCTACTAAACACTTCCAAACACAGGATGAAATTTGAGACACTTGGTAAAGATGTGAACATGTCACTGACTAATATCAGACTGATTTGTAACTGCAAAGTTAAATGATGTAACAAGCATAAATGAGCATATTGCAACATGAATTTTCCTGACGGAAATGACTTCAAGCGCCTGTTATTATAACATGAACACTACAGTTGAACGGTTCAAACAAGTTTATTCCAACTATAGTAGTAATTATAAAAATATTAAAGTGCCAAGAAGACATGAAACCCCCACGGAGCACTTATTTATTGAGTCAAAATTGTAACACTTTTACAGGTTTTTCATGATTTTTGAGAGGTTATAACTTTATTAGTACAATACACAAGAAACTTTATTTGCCATAAACATATACAAAATCACTGTAAGTTTTGCAAATTTGAGATTTCTACCACCAGCCCCATCAGAGATATTTGAAGCCAAAATTTGAATTATTTTTTAAAAATTAGTTTTCAAAAATTCATAAAAATTTTGGGGTAAGTATATCACCATTAATATTATTTTTGGCAAAACTACTAACATTACCTATATATAAAAAATTAATTCAAACTGTGTATGGCATCCCGCCTCTTGAAAAAAATTACCAAAAGTGTAATTTCACAGTTTTTCATGTTCAACTTTATTGGTAATTTTCTCATAGAAAGAAGAGAGACAGGTAAATAAACCAGTGGACCAATCTTTTTTTATCTTGAAAAAATATGAATAAATTGCTTTTTGTTTCATCCTTCCAAGACAAATAGTTTTTTAGTTGATTGGGTGTTTGTAAAAAAATGATTGGGGGTTTATGTAAAAAAATGATTTTTTACATAAACCCTTTTAATCACAAAAAAAGGTGAACGCACCATAACAAAAATGGCCGCTACACGTAAACTGATTAAATAAAAAATAGTTTTAAGGTCTTGAGACATGTAGGAAACAAGTGGGTAAGTTTCAATTTTTTTTTTGAATTGGTGAAGCAACCACTCTTGGGTCACTTCAAATGGATTTACCACTTAGCGATTGTGAACTAGCTGCACGAAAGTTCTTCAAAGACGATGATTGTGGTTTTTTAGGAAACAGAAAAAGTGAGAACCATGATTTTCTGTTTAATAAGCTGTTAGAAAACTACAAACGTATAGAATGTAGAATGTCATTAAGAATTCATTTTCTACACCCCACCTAGATTTTTTTCCTGAAAATTTGGGCTCTGTCAGTGATGAGCAAGGAGATCATTTTCATCAAGATATTCTGACTATGGAGCTTCGGTACCAAGGAAGATGGGTTACTATTGTTGGTTTTTTGTTTGGCGAAAGCGATCAAACATCGTACGAGAGAAAAAGTTTCTCATATTTTAAAAATTAAAAGCAAGACAATTATAATGATTTAAATTACTAAGAACTGTTATTTTTAAGGCAACTCCAATGATTAAGACTTTTGGAAACTATTATTTTGAAATTATATATAATTATTTCAGTTTATCTGTTAGAATAAATAAAAATTTAGTTGATTTATCACATTTTAAATGAATAAACAACTAATGTTTTTAATTTTTAAATATTGATTTCAATGATTATGCATTTATTGATAAATAAATCGTATGTATCTAACAAACGTGACGAATTGTACAAATTATAATAACAGTTTTGAATTCCGCACCCCAAAGTTAGTTAAAATCACCATGTACGATTCCAGATACACAAAAAAAAATTTGTTTTGTTGACTTGTTATTTTAAAGTTGACAGTAAAACAACAGCTGATCAACAATGCGCAATACTGTATCTGTATTTAATCATTCTGTAAGTACATTAAGTATATTGGGTACTGTAAACTGTGCTGTGGTTAGAGAAGGTTTTCTGTGAATTTTAGTTGGAACGTGATTGATTTGCCACTGAAGTAATACCGTACTTATGTAGAACAGAAGAATATGCTGACATGGTATTAATTTTGGGTGTGTTTAATGGTAATGCTACAGCTGCTGCTGTAGAATATGAAATAAGGTTTCCGAATAGCAGGATTCCAGAACTCCAACACCGTGACTCTCGAAACAGGTTCATTACTTAGTATTCGTACCCGGTGCGAACACGATCTGTCCAACACAACGCTGTTATCGATGCAGTTCAGGTGTCGGTACACCATGTCTTTCAAAGTGAATCGCAGTTTCGCAGAGGATAGTGTGGAGGACAATTAAACAAAACAAGTTTATACTTATCATAAACTGCCAGTTCAACATTTATACGCAGAAGACAGTCCGCTTCGCTTACAGTTCTGAAACTAGTGGAATACAAATCGACAACTCTACAAGTAAGTATATTTTGATTAACGAGGCAAATTTCACTCGAGATGGCGTCAACAACTTAACACACTGAGCACACATGGGCAGAAGAGTAAATCCTAATGAAACGGTGGAAGGCAATTTTTCACACCGATTTAGCGTCAATGTATGACGCCGGCCTTCTTCACAGCTGTTTGGAAAGTTCGTATTACCTTTTGCTTTTTTTTAATCTCCGGGATCACGTTAGGTACAACCTCAGAGGATGAGATGAATGACAAGTTTTGCAGTGTGTGAAAATGCCATGCTTGACCGGGACCTCCGGATGAAAGGGCGAGACGCTACCACTCGCGCCACGAAGGCTGACTAGCCCGCTTAAATGCTAAGGTCTACTTTTACTTTCTTCAAGAACAATTGCTGCAGCTGCTTGAAGATTATTTTCTAGCACTGAGACGCCAAGCATAATTCCAGCCGGGAGTGCGCCTCCCCACTACTCTTGTGTCGTTTGCACTCAAATTAAATCAGAAAAGGATCGGTCGTGAAGGTCCACATTCCTGACCACCAAGATCGCCTGATCTAACACCTTTAGATTTTTGCGTCTGTGGAATATCGTATACAAAACAAAAATACATTCTCGGGAGTTACCTTTTGTCTGCATTATGGATGCAGCTGAGCAACTTAAAGAGTCTTGAAGAATTAAAAAACCAACAAAAGCATGCAAAGAAAATTTGATACGTATAATGCACTTTGGTCTAGCGTACTGTTTCTAACAAATTTTTCTAACTTTTCTTCAATCTCTTATACCACTTAGTTCAGAATTAGATTCTCTACAAGTTTTCTTTAAATGTTTTATGCGTTTATTACCCATTTAAAAAAGTTACTGTATGTCAAACATAAAATGTTTCACCCCAGATTTCTCAAAAACTACTCTAGATCGTTCTGGAACTTATTTTACTCGATTTTTAGATCAAAACCCATAAGAAATCACTAATTTGCCCCTTAATTAACGTCCTAAAAATCTCAGTACAACCTCATTTCAATGGGGTAGCTGAAATCCGAACAAAATATTTCACTAATCTTAACCCGTAAATGAATAATTTTAGGACCTATGTTTATATGAACTTTTTCCATTACTTTTACAAATGAAATAGGTTATGAAAGTCCTGGGAGAAGTCCATTTATTAAAAGTAATTTTTAGAAGTGATTAATTTACCACTTTTTCATTTATCTATTTGATGGAAGATACAATGACATATATTCAAAGTACAGAAGAAGAGAATGCAAGAGAGGAACAATTTTGGCTACAGGAAAGTTAAAGAAGTGAGAGAAGCCATTAGGCTATAAAGATGATTGGAAGAGACATTTAGAAGGAGGAAGGAGAATGAGTCTTGTTTACACTTGACGAGTTTTGTTGCTTTTGATGGGGTCAAATAGAAGAAAATTACGGAGATTCTTAAAGAGAGAAAAATAAAATAGAATGTTAGCAGGATGATGCCTTTCAGTGACGTTGCTCAAAATTTACATAAAAGATATGATAAGGACAAAAAGATATGAAAAGGATAAAATAAGAGTAGAAGGATGACAAAAAAGATGCTTACAGTTTCCTGATGATATGTTAATTCTAACTGACCACACATGCCACTTTAAAGATTGTTAACAACTCTGTAGAAGGGAATGAAAAAGAATGGAATGAAAATAATTATAAAAAAAACTAAAGTAATGGAAATAACAAAGAGGATTTACTGGTAAGGACAAGTGAAAGAAGAAAGAAACTGCATATATTAGGAGACTATAGTGACAGAGGATTGGAAGAGGGTAATGATTATAAAAAGGATAGTGATGACAAAGGAAGCCTTCAGAAAGAACAGGAAATAGTAAAAGTCTGACAGAGTTAAGAAAAAATCCTATGTGTCTTACTGTATGGAAGTGAAGTATTTATTGTTAATGAGAGAGAGAGAGAAAGAGTGACTGGATAAGGCTTTTGAGATGAGGAAATTGAGAAAGTAATGTATGTGAATAAAGTAAGGAATGAAGAAGTTATGAACAGGATTTAAAGAAAAATGAGCATTCGTAAAAAAAAAAGACAAAAGAAAAGGAAATTAGGACTGTGGTCAGAGCAAGTGAAATCTTAACACACTGCATTGGAAGGATCAGTAGAAGGACAAAGGAAACAAGGAAGAAGGATGAAGTTAATAGAAAAGATGAAAATTGGAAATTAAAAGGAGGACAAAGGAGAAGGCTTGGGAAAAAAATACAAACAGTGGCATAAGAGATCAGCCACTAGGTAGATTAACCAAATGACCATCACCAAATGATGGTGATATTAGGAGTATTGTTTTTATAATTTTCAACCTTCATAGTTATCAGGAAAACTTTAATTACTAGACTTCATCATGTAAAAATATTATAAAGTTATTTCTATTTCATAATTGGATTTTTTCAACATAAATTACACATGAAATTCCAATGAAATCAAAATAATATTCAATGTATTGTATAATTACTAATAATTAATAATTATTTAAAACATTTCCTCTTATTTTTTAGAAGTCTCTCTCAAAACTATCAGGAACATTTTCCAAAGATAGTTTAAATAGAGTAATGTCAATATATCACACTATCTTCTAAATGTCTGATAATGAATTTAATTGTATTAAATTATTTATTATTTTTACCTTATGTTCTTTTTTTAACGAAAAAACCAATGGTAACATGTAGTAAATTAAAAAACATAAAAAAACAGATGTTCTTAATTTTTGACAATACACATCACTTAGTAATTTAAAACCATAAAATACTCAATGACCACACAAATCTCCATGATTGTCCAATATTTAACTTGTAATATTTTTGAAATACTTACATCAGGGTGATGATACTTTCTTTCAACATCAGGGTTTTTTTAATACTATACATCCAGAAATTATGAAGGTGACTAAAAATTATACAGCATCTCAAAGATTAGGTGTGGTCAATAACCAAACTAAGCTAAACAACTTACCCAAGGATTATAAATCTTTAGAGATTATGAAGTTACATTGATGCAGAAGCTGGAAACACACTTACACCCTTTACAAGAATCAGTGTGATGTGGATACTTTCATTTTTCAACTAAAAAGAATGATTATTTTCACTGAAGATAAACACTATTACGATACCAAAAGAAACATACATTTAGAGTTATAAAATTCCCATCTCCAGGATTAACCTTCACAGTGTTAGAAAATCATGTTAACAAAGGCAGTTTAGCTAACCTCTTTTGCATGGGGAAAAAATGACTTCTTTATTTATATCATTATAGGCCTAACAACATCAACAGTTTTTATACTCAAGAATTAAAATTTCATTTCTATCTGTTATTCAAAATTACCGTAACCAACCAATATCATTACGCAATGATATTGGTTGGTTATATTTTGAATGTGACAAATAAACATCTTATGTTTATTTGTCACATTCTACAACTTTATATAGTTTTATATTAATACTTTCAAATTATAGATATGAACAATGTTAATGCAAACTTCAAACCAATACTCTCCTGTTTACAAAGCTCTTAAAGCTAAAATTTTAATAAACCAGTACTTATACCACCTAATTTTTAATTTACTTAACCAATCTGACCAAAAACTATTTGTTATTACCATTAACTGGAAAAGTGAAAAAAAAAATAAAAGTGGTAACTGATGTTTAAATCCCAAAATTTACTTACTCCATGCAATAAGATGTAAATTAAAATTAACAGATAATTTTAATTCCTAACAGAATATCTTTCTTCAGAAATTTTTTTTTTTTACTTTATAAGTAGATTAATTAAAATTTTATACAGGCTAATATTAAAATACCTTTGAAGTAAGTTTTTTATTCAATGCTTCAGCGTGTATTTTATATAAATATTTTCTATATAAGTTGTATTCTTTTAGAGTGCATCGCGCATCAAGTTTATCAGTCACCATACCTAACTTCTTTAAAGTTTGTACATTATTTGGATTTGAGAAGAATTTTTTTAGGTGTTCATCATGCACTGGATCATAAGGGATTGAAACCTCATAGCCATAAATATCATAGAAGACAAAATCTCCTTCATCACAAGATTTCCAAAGCTAAAAGAAAAAAAAAATTATACATATATTATTACTTAATTATTTAATATATACTCATCCTAATAGTACATATGTTTTAAAAACAAAATCTGTTACAATCATAGCAATATTTATACCAATCTGAGGATAGAAAGGTTTTTTCTAAGTGTTTGATGTATAACTAATTCATTAAATAAAAATTAATTAATTGAATCTGCAACTACTGTAGATTAAATTTGTTTGATATTCGTAAAGGCCAATAACATTGAGTTTTATCCTGATATTCTTGTAACTAGATTTTTTTACCTTCTTAATAAATGAAATTTCATATCAAACCACACATTATGTGATCCTACCAAGAAAATCTATATATGCTCCATACAGATTATTTTTAGCAGAACTGGAGATGAAACAACCTACCACTAGCTGTTCCTTGCAGCAGTCTTTGCTCTCCTTGCAACAGCTCTTCTGTTTCTCTGGATAATTTGGTCCTTTCAAGATGTTCACATTGATTCTGGCACATATAATGGACTGATGACTATGATTGATCTTATTTACGATAGAAATACAGGTAACAAGGACGATATTAACAGGATATTCTGCTGCTGGAGCCATCTTGGGAATCAGTTGACATCCTAACCTCCATAGGGGAAGACACAAAACTTGTGATGATCGCAGTTGCCACACCCCCTGTTCTGTTCCTAGCCCTGATGGGCTTTAACAAAGGTTGTTCTTTAGATATTCTAAACCAGATAACCCATAAACCAGATAACCATAGTGATCAGTTTGGCCTCTGTCAGAATGCCACTGATGCAAATGCCTCAGCAGACATTTCCATCAGTATATTTACTCAACTATTGCCTTCATATGGCCTATTCCAACCATAAAAACGTACTACAACTTACAACCCTTAACTATCAAATTAACTAATTCACAGAAGCACGATCGCCACATCTTCCTCACTGAAGGTCTCGCACAAAAACTCTTCCTATATCTAACTTAAGTTAGACTCCATACCCATCATTACTTAAGTAATTGATTGAGTCTTTAAACAGAAATGCTATCCTCATACCAACAAAACAAGTGTTGATTGTAACGACAGTTTTGTCCTACAATTCAATTAACTAAGTCTTCTTAATTTACTTAAAAATCAAGAAACATACTCACCAATTTAATAAGCCTCTAATGAAAATATATCCTGTTTCTCTCTACTCTGGTCCGCTTTAGAGAACAAGGTCAACACCTACACCCTCCCACACCACAGCTCCATCACAGAGTTCTCCACACATCCATTCTTATCCTAACAGCAAGTATCTCAGCTAAACAGGACTCAATGAAAAAACGCTTACCTTGGCGAAGTAAGCTCCTAGCCACCCATGTTGCTATTCTACCTATACATCTATAACAGCATCAAACCCCCACAGGGCTAAGAATCTAAGGAAACCAGCAACTATTTTCCATTCCCTTTCAGTTTTTAAATTAACTTGTAGATCAAAATCAGAATTGATCCTTGCAAGCTCTCTAGTAATACTTTGGTACGTTCAGCTTCATACCTGGGGCAGAAATATAAGACATGGCGTACATCATCAACGGCCCTAAACTCCAGACACAAGCCGTAATTAATCAAAACAAATCTGGCCAACATATCTAGAAAAGCACATTGTCTACAAGGATCAATTTTTTTTCTGGACGCACAATGAAGTGTCATTATCAGCACCTGGACACAATATCTATGTAGTAATTAAATAAAAATTAACAATTAAAAATCAAATTAAATCAAAAATTAAAACCCAATAACATAAAAACTTAGCATAAATTGAAAATGTCTGTGACGTGTGCTAAAAGCAAAATCAAACCATAATGAAATACTACATTATTAATCTAAATTAAAACAATAATTTACAATTTGCAAAGCACCAAATAGCTAAAGTATCTGAAACATACTAAGAAAAGCTCAAATATCTGAGTATAAACAAAGCCTTAGAAAATGTAAAACATTCGATAATATCATCTCATTGTTTCCTAAATATTTTTGATGTTAAACCCAAATTCAAATTCTGATGCAATTTAACATAAGACACAGTCCATAAGTATGTGGTGTATTGTCATTTGGCAGTCGCAGGAAACACAAACGGATGCATCAGTCCGAGTCATCAGATACCCACAAGTGAGCCTAGTGTGCCCTATTCGCAAACTTCAAATAATTACCTTCTCATAACAGCAGTATCCCCATAGTTGGCATAATGATATTTTGACGTAAAAGCCATAGCCTAAGCAGGAACGGACTAGAGCTTGGTAGAAGCGCAACATGCATATATGATTGTCTCCCCAATGAGTATTTGATAGAGCTCTCAGCTTGTCTAACACTTTTTTCTTGCTTCTGAGGCGACATCTTGATTATACAAATAACTATATAACAGAATCAGCTCATTCTGTGTACAATCACACTTCTGTAGCTGAATAGGGGAGAGGGCCAGCACAAATTATTAAAAGACTGTGATACGTCCAAAAGATACAGTCATACTCAGACTCACAACAAAAAATAATGTTCATAACATTAAGAATAGCATCTTCCGTGCCCCTACCTGGGTAAAAACCATACTGATCACTGTATAACAATTTCAGCCGCGGAGTAGTTCATTAGTTGTGTAAACTGTATACATTATGTAATGCCAGAAAACCAATTATAATAACTTCCTTTATTTACTTTCAAAATTTACATTTTTTATTAATTAAACATTGCAATGAGTTATAATAATATATGTCATTAGTTAAGTTCACATTTATTCACATTTTAAATATGTATTAAATATGTTTAGATTGAACATCCCAACCCCGTAGGGAAAGACACACCCACCTTGTGATGCTTCCGGGCCCCACACTTACAGCAGGGTCTTTGACACCACCTTTAAACAACAATTTTAAAACTCCTTTTTTCTAGCTAACAGAGAAATAGCCAGCCAAGTGCATCCTACTAAAAATTCTGGACAAAGTACCAACACTAGTCAAAGTCTGACAGAACGGACAAGAAGCTCCACCATGATTCCATTGAAACCCAGGGTTAATCGTACCATAACTGCAAATTATCTGATGTAGCTGTTTCTAAAATTTCCACACATAAAAAATCAGAGCAAAAAGCAGCAACTTCCTCTCAGATGATAAGCCATCTCCTTACACCTACAATTCCAGTACAAACTGTTACCTCACCGAAAACATTAATGAACTCTAATCCAAAGTGCACAACTAATTCACCACTATCATTTGTGCCTTTCATTCACTTATTCTTACCTTTACATCACCAAGAATAAGAATTGTATTGAGGGCCCTCCATCAACAATTTCACCTAACATGGTCTGCACAATGTAAGCACCTTGATAACTTACTTGTCCAAACTTAACCATGCAATAAATTAAAATATGTCTCAACAGCTCTGAAATAGAAACCACAGTCCTTTCTATCGACTTAGAGCTTACAATCCTTACGCAATTTTCTGCAATTTACACACTTCACGACACTCTACACTACAATATGCACAGAGTTAAGCCAGCCAATATTTACAGAATTTTACCCTATTACCAAATTTATAACACTTGAAACATCTCTGTACATCAATATACCCCTTGACTTTACAAGAAGAGAAATCCACAAACAACCTACCCCAATTGTTTTTGTGGAGCCCTCCTTCTTGTTTAGGAAGCTGGCTTCTTGCTTGCCTTTAAGTACCTTGGCAGTTGCGTTTCCATTTTGCCCTGTTTGGCACAGGCACTGGGTACTGCCTCTGGAAACGTACTGGGATGGAAACTGCCTCTTTAACTAGAACCTCCTTGACTTCAGTTGGCTTGCTGCAAGAACCTCAAATCCATTCACCAAAGCAGAGAACACTGCCTTATTAAACCTTGGGATTACTGATCTCGAATTACTGAGACTCTTCGAAGGCCTTCAAGAAACCTCAAAAACTACTCACATAGTTCCTCAAATTGTGTTACTAGAGGAACAGAACTACCAGCCCTGCCACCAGCCTTAACGAAATCACTGATCAGAACACGTTTTGGTACCCGGGTGGATGTACCAAACCAAACTAGCTTGGCTTTCATCATCGGAAGAGAAGACTAACATCCTCCACTCCTCTCCCAACAACCTCACTCATTTTCAACCCGCTTGGGTTTTCCCTCACACTCTACAATTGAGATCTTTGTCAATGCTTCCCTAAGTAAATAAAATAAGCTAGGTAATCTATCTACTTACTCGCCGATACTTACTACTTTGTCAGGCAAGCCCACAAATATGACAACTGCCCGCAGCGAGGTACGGCAGCTGGAGGCATGAATGTCCTCCTGTCACTCTTTGCACCTCATAGCCGCTGCTGGATCATTTATGCAAGTGCAAGTACAAGCAATTATGAAAGCTAGCAGAACTAAGACGTGTCCTACCTGGGTGAACCCTCGCTTGTTACATGGTACTTACACCAGCAGTCATTGCCACTTCTTTGGGTTGTGCCTTGTAGAAAAAAAATTAGATCACTTTACTATGCCCCCTATGAGGTAGATGCACCACCAAATCAAATATCAGATACCAAGCAGAAAAATGGACAAATGATGATCTGACAAATACAAATATGCTGTTAAAACCATAGTCAGTAAAAAATTCAACACCGGCGGAAAATAAAAACTCGACCACTGGTTTAAAAGTAAACGAAGACATATATTTTACCTGTCCATTTAAATGACTTTCTACTATGATCTCTGGGACAAGCATCTGATTATCAGGCAAAGCAGCACCCACAGTAAGCAGTTCAAGTTGCTGCTAACAACATGTTTCAGGTAGGCTGCAACTATAATCAAACTTCATACCCTCAAAGAGCATCCCAACTCTGAGGTTCAGAATGCATCAGTCTACAACATCAGTTGCAGACCCTTCAACTGATTGATACACATGTGGATATCCTTCTTACAATAACAGCAACTACAGTTCCGCAATAATATAATATAATATGCTATTAATATTATTAACTATAATAATAAACAGGTGATATGCTGGGTTGTGGGGAAGGTAAATTTCACCCACAGAACAAAGAGGAAAAATCAAAACGCATGTTTCCATATAGGGCGGCATTCTGTTTCTCATGTTTAGTTGCGGACGCAGAAGCCAGGATTCTACCTCTACTTTGCATGAGCCCTGGTTCATCCGTGTTTACCTGGACCAGTAAAATGAAGGCCAGACTTTAGGGAACTGGGGTAAGGAAGTGTAACACCCCCAAGGGTGTTACAATTTTCCTTCATGATTAATATGTTCTACCTCTGGGTCCACAAAGCCCTGTTCTCTTTAGTAAGGACATGGTTACTAAAAAAAAAAAAAAAAAAAAAAAAAAAAAAAAAAAAAAAAAAAAAAAAAAATCGAGATATTGTTTGAATGGTAGGGGGTAACCATCCTCCAACCACTCTGAGAAGAAGTCAAACTACCTAGATCTCTGCAATATGGTTGGTCAGCGCCTCTTGCTACTCTGGAGTCGCAAACATCTCCCATCGCAAAAGCGTTCCAGTTTATCGGAGTATAGCAACAGTTCCAGTCCAGAGGTGGAGCAAGTTGACCACAAGAAACAACAGACTGCAGCAGAGTTGGTTGCAGATAATGATGCAGTTGACATAATGTAGGTAACTGGAGGAAACGAATCGTCTTTCTCTTTTGGCTTTCAAAGAAGATAACATGAAAATCCAGGGCTCCAGTGTGACCCTCAGTGGTTCATTCTCTTCTGTTATAGGAAACAAGGTCGAAGAAGGGTAGGAGGAAACACAGACGACGTTCTGGGCTAAAAAAATTACGTTAGTGATAAGCCCGACAAGTGGAAGTCTTACGTCAGATACTGAATGCAATTTGGAAGCAGGTAAATCCTGAAGAATCTAACACAGAGATTCAGCTGTTTACAGAACTTGTGATGGTAGGGTTTTGATAGAAGTGGGCTAGTGCGATGAAATTTTTAATGTCATATCCGAAGCCTTGGAGGAAGGAGGTCAAGAGAAGAGTCTCTCACCACGACTGAGACTGGAGATATTAATCTAGGCAGTTTTGATTTAAGAGGAAGTAAAATAAATAATCATGAGGGATATTGGAGAACCGACAGAGGAGCTTAAGGTTATCTTTTTCCCGCCAGATGCAAGGAACTGAAAAAGATGACGGTTTAGATGAATGAAGTCTTTGGTTTCAAGCTTGTTGACAAAGGCTCATGAAAATCAGATGGTTTCAATAACACATCTTGCACAAAGTAGAAGTACTTCGATGCATCAGGTGTTATGAATATAGACACACCAAACAACACTCCAGGGGGCCCAACAGGAGCTACCGCTGCTGGAAGTGTAGCCAAAAAGGACACAAAGCTACCGTACACCAAAAGGTACCCTTTTAGGATGTTTTGGGCCACCCCAGGGACAAGAAGACAGCAGTATGAGGATGATCAGAGTACTCTAGGAAACATGAATATAGTAGAGCCACTGATTATTTTTTTCAACCCGTTGATCTTGTAAAGAAGGATTCATCTGACAATACTAACTGAGTCATATCAGACTGAAAGATCTCCTCTCAATGTCCGTGATCTATGACCATCAGCGTTGCTGTAATTCTATCAGCGTCACCTAAATACCAAAGTTCAGGGTTTGGCTACTCAATCTTTACGTAATGCTTGTGCCAGAGGGACTGGCTTCCCTTGTTAGTAAATGGTGTGTGATCGAGGACTGTACAATCAGTGAACACATATATATTACCAAGCAATTTGGCAGTTGTCATCTTTCAAAAACTGGTCAATAGAATCCCCTGATGGATAGAATCCTAACATTATGGACATAGAAAACTCATGGCAGTATGCAAGAATATAAGTGAGCAGTCCAGCTAAACCTAAAAACCATTAGAAGCAGAATGGAGATGGAAGTTACGTTCAATTGCATATGTAGCTGATACAATAAACCTAAACCATTAGTAGCAGAGTGGAGATGGAAGTTATGTTCAATTGCATATGTAGGTGATACAATAAGCCTCCAGTGTGAGGCGATGCCACGAAATGGAGAGAAAAACAGTAAACCCCAGGTCTAATCATGAATGGATCACATTTCAGCTCTGCGTAAGGAGTGCTTTAAGCTTACGAGTAACGCCTGATTATAGCTTACGAATAAGGAGTATTAAAGCAGCTTTATATGCCGCTGATGAGGGCCATCAGAGAGCAAGGTGCATAGCCAGCAGTTGCTATACCAGGAGATCAATTAGGACCATTTGGGGAAGGCCTGCAAAATGGTGACTCGGAAGCTTGGTCTTAAAACCACTAACTTTGCGACGTCTTTCTTTTGCAAAATATAGTGGACCTATATTTTCCATGAATGCTAAGAGGGTATACCCTTTATATTTAGTTGGTTTGGAGGTGCACCAAAATTTACCGAGGAAGAGCTCACAGAGGCAGCTGGCTTCATGAAAAAGATGAAGGCACCAGGATCTGATAGTCATTCTGTCAGAGGCACTGAAAGTTGCTATAAAGCTCAGTTTGCAATTCAGGATTGGTGTATGGAGTGTCCATTTCTGCTCTATTGGAAGATAATGCGGCTGATGGTAACTGGTCGGCCTGCACACCGTTATGCATGCTGGGCACTGCTAGAAACATTACCAGACCCTAAATGCAAATTGTAATTATGGAGGATGATGATGCTTTGAGCAGACATGGGTTCTGGAAAGGACACTACCATCCAAGCCACCTCTGAAATGATGGAGGCTGTGGATTTGGACACATCTCACTACCTGGTTAGGTAGGTGGATCTTAGTCAGCTCCATAATACAAAAATTATTAAGGAGCAAAAGTAAACAAAAAACTGAACAAGTTTGTTCAGTTTGAAAAAAAGTAAAAAAAAAATAGAAATTATTGGAAAGTAAATTGTTGGATAACAGATTATGGACTTCAACTGGCCCTTTTCATGACCAAGATTTTCATGCTGACCAGAAGAATAATCCCTATCAACGTCACTAAAAAAATAAGCATTCAGGACAACTACACAAATAGGTCGGCAAGGTATTTGTGGGTAACACTGTAGACACAAAATTGGAAAGGTGTGCGAGAAGGTGGTAGGCGTAGTAGTGGCCCTTAGTGATGGTCAATGTAAGAGGACTGAAACCAATGAAGAGAAGGCTGTTAATGTTCACAACACTTTCCATCTTTCTCCAAACAACTGAAATATGGGCAGATATGCTGGCAGGTATGAACAGAGGCCACTGTATGGCCTGTTTAGCATATAGCATAGAGGGACTTTGAGTGTTGGTTATTCAAACAGGATGGTGTCTGAACCTGCTGTGATGGTGTGGCTGAGGTATCTTATCATCCTGCTCTCTCAGGAACATAAGAAGATCTACCAGCTTAGCCAGCAGAGTAGCGGTAGCGGTAGCAATTGGGCAAGCATGGGAATGAATTATGGATGGGTGGCAGCAGGGATTGGATGGTGCGGAAGCTGGGAAGAGGACAAGTTGTCTAATAAACGCCCCTGAAAACTTGGACAAGTCAACACATGGTAAAGTAAATTTTTATCACAGCCAGCTCCTCCTTAGTGGAAATGGTTTTATTCACAAGTACCACCGTGGTACAAATTTCCTCATAATTGCTAATTTCCACCTTATGTGGAAATTAGCAATTCCCAGTACCAGTACTGCGAGAGAAAATTATGACGCAAATTATAGGTTTTTAGCTGTACTCTATATGGCCTGAAGTGAAGACCGCTATATATTTGGCTTTACTATCCAAGCAATATTGAAGAATAAAGTAGGTTGGGTGTCTGTATCGGCTTATATCAAATAGGTCCTGAGTTGTGAGAAGGAGACTCATAGATGGTATAAATAGGATGTTTCCTTTAAGGCAACAGACACAAAGCCCTGATCTGAAATAATGCAAAATCATCCCAGCTTAGAAAAAAAATGTGTGAAAGAGGGGTTTTTAGTGGGCAAGAACCCACTGACAAGATCAGGTGATACCACCATGCCTGGTGCATTTGGAAAATTTTACCCTCTTCCCAAAAAAAAAAAAGAAGATTATTATTATAATTACAAAAATCTTTAATAATGATTTTATATAAAAGATTTATCCATCTTTGTAAACTGTAATTTAATCTTTGTAATTGTAGCATAATCATAATGTAAATGGCAAACAGGTTTATACTATTATTATTATTATTAACATGTTAATAATATTATTATTCATAAGCAGGCTTATGATTTTCAGTACATTCTTGACTGATAATCATCACTCATGAATACAAATTTGTTCATATATTTTAAACTCTTAAACAGATTAATTATACTGCATAAAAACATCTGACAATAAAAACTACAAAAAATTGTCTCCTTTTGAACTTTTATGACCAGAAATTGTTTAAACATTAAAAAATCAACATTATTTGACTCATAAATGAAGAATATTATAATTAGAGAAAGAAAATGCATCTTGATATGTTCTGAAAAAAAAATTGCCAAGAGTCTAAAATGTTTGACAAAAAATCATAAATTAATGCTTAAACCATGAATATTAGTCTAAAAAAGATTTATTTAAATAAACACAGCTTATTAATATAAATTATTTAACTAAAACTAGTTAATTGCATAAATGTATGGTGTAAATAATACCTTCTCACCAATCTTTCCTCTTGAGCAAACAAATAGGCCCTCAGGATATGGAATAATATATAACTTTGAATCTAAAGAACCATTATTCCAAAAAGGCAGGCCATTTTTAATGGTGGCCACTTTTGGTTTTGGAACTTTATTATATAAATCTGTAAATGGAAATGGTCTCATAGCTAAAACATCACTGTAATTAATTTTTTTGTTATAATCAGATTCGGATATCATTTTCTCTTTATCAACCACTTTGTTTTTGGAATCTATTGGCTTTTTTCTTACAAACCTACCATCCAAACTTTTATAACAACCTGTAATACCAAAAACATTTTTCAGTTCTTTGTATTTAGTTTCATCACTTTCTCTTTTATTAAAAACAGTATACGTGGTCTCCTTAAGATTTTTAACTCCAGTAACATTTTTATTATCTGATCTACACTGTTCACCGCAACGTAGATTTTTTTTTTTCATTATTCATAAAATAAAACAATATCAACAAAAATTTGTATACCTTACATATATTTCCTATAACCTTAACACTACTACATTTAATAAAACTGAATAATATAAAGCTAAAAAAAATTCAGCTGATAAAAAAGATATGGAGTAAAAAACTTATGTGGAAATTATTCCTTATAATGAAAGTGATGAAAAGTATTTAAACAGTAATATTAAAAAATCATTTTAATTATTTAACACAATGGTTTTAATTTATTTATGTATTATTATTATTATTTACTGCAAGTTGCACATTATTGAACATTTTAATTCTTTCACTGTAGCAAAATATAAATAAAAACAGAAGAAGAAAGACTGTTTTCTAGCGCTAACAAAAAAATTGACCCACTTCAAAAAATTGAAATTTAGAGGAACTGAAAACATATCTTTTTTCTATTAGTACAGAATTTTGTGGTAGTTTTATTATTTAAAAAAAGGATTTTTTTATTTTATATTTTTTAATTCTATTTTTATTTAAAACTAAGATAAACATATAAAAATGCTATCTATATAAAAAACTAAACTGCGAGCAAGAAACACAAATAATGAGAAACAGCTTTTTGATGAAAATAATAAAAGAAGTGCAGAAAAATGACATAGATTGCTGCCAAGCATGACAGAGGGTCTCGGGAAAGCTGAAATATATAATTTTTAAGTCTGTATCTGTGTTTCCCACCTAATTTTTTTTGAAAAGATATTTTTAAAATCAGATTCATATCTGATCATATCATTATGTTATAATAATTCAACTACGTGGCATGTTTTTTTGATAAATACTTTCAAAATTATGTTCAATACATTTACAACTGATATGGGAACACCTTAGGAACTCATCTACAAGTTATTTGTAATCACATATACCATATAGAAAAAGCAAAAATTAGACTCTACAGCAAAATCTGTTTTATGCTTCTTTTTCATTTATATAAATAATATTTTAAAATGTAACATATGTTGCACATAACTCTAGATGTGTTTATTTTTTTATTGTTCATCTCATCTTATTGGTAAATAATATTAATATTTTACAGTATACATATTAATAAAATAAAGAAAAATTACACAAGGACAATCAAATGAGTAATGTATCAGAATCTTGTGATCTGGCAAGTGCCAATTTTAAGAAAGAGTATGAGCAGTGCCCAAGAATTATTGATTTATGGAGACACCCAAAACTTAGAGATGAAATTGTATCTGTATTTATGTCTGCCATGATGGGACAGATTGTAAAAAGGTACGGTAATTTTCTAAATTTTTAAATTACTTTTCTCACCCGTTTCTAGAGTAGGGTGTAACACCACTTCAAAGGTTTGTTTTTCTATTCTATACTTATCTCTTAATCTTAACATATCCTTCATGCCCAAAAGATTATAATTACAACCCTTTTGCATTATAAGCTTTCTTTATAGTTTTTATCATCGCATTTCCCTTCATTACCAAATTCTACATTCTCAATTGCCTTGAGATCCTAGCCCTATTTTTTTTAATTTCTCTTTTTTAAATTCTCCAACTAACTGGTCTTCTTAACATTGCTGAGACAAGCTCAAAGAATATGACAGTTTACACATCTAGTGATAACTTTTCTTTAGTATTCCTGAATTCCAAAATTATTTTATTAAAGAGAAAATTATAAATATAGTTAGAATTTTGTTATTTGGGAAGTAAAATTACTAAAGATGGACGAAGCAGGAGCGATATAAAATGCCGAATAGCACAAGCTAAACGAGCCTTCAGTAAGAAACATAATTTGTTTACATCAAAAATGAATTTAAATGTCAGGAAAAGATTTTTGAAAGTGTATGTTTGGAGTGTCGCTTTATATGGAAGTGAAACTTGGACAATCGGAGTATCTGAGAAGAAAAGATTAGAAGCTTTTGAAATGTGGTGCTATAGGAGAATGTTAAAAATCAGATGGGTGGATAAAGTGACAAATGAAGAGGTATTGCGGCAAATAGATGAAGAAAGAAGCATTTGGAAAAATATAGTTAAAAGAAGAGACAGACTTATAGGGCACATACTAAGGCATCCTGGAATAGTCGCTTTAATATTGGAAGGACAGGTAGAAGGGAAAAATTGTGTAGGCAGGCCACGTTTGGAGTATGTAAAACAAATTGTTGGGGATGTAGGATGTAGAGGGTATACTGAAATGAAACGACTAGCACTAGATAGGGAATCTTGGAGAGCTGCATCAAACCAGTCAAATGACTGAAGACAAAAAAAAAGTTAGTTATCATCTGCTTTTAGCTGTATATATAAATTTGTTAGCTTATGCTAAGCTTTAAATCTCTGTTCAAACCTTATACAAAACTTAATTAATTGGTGCATTCAAATATTAATGAAAGGGTGACTGCCATATTTGAGGAACTATTCGGTTGTAGAGCTTCTCCAGATCCCAATTTTATAGTAGCACAACCAATCCATTTCTAATGCAACTAGACACATTCATAACCAGTCTATAATTATACCAGTCTGGTATAATTAACCAGTTTATAATTCCTATGTACAGTTTTAAGCTCCTGTAAATGACATATAATTGCTTTATAGTTTTTACTTTATTAAATAAACAGATCTATATAAACTCCCTTCTAATCAGTTAAATTTTACAAGCACATCTTTCTAATGCAGCCACCTTATAAGTTTAGAAATCATATAATCCTGTCCATTGATTGTGTCAAGTTTTTATGAATTTCATCAAAAAAATTTAAGCACTCATCTATAGGAAAATGAAAATCATCTATACGAACAAAAATATTGAACTCAATAAAAATAATGTTGCTATATGACAATTAAATGTCATAATTTCATTGGTTATAGACACCCTGAAATGTGAAGAATCATTCCCAACAACTGAGTAATTTCAAAGAACAATAAAAATCTTATGCCAGATATGTATATAACATCTCATAAAACCTATTTCACTAAGCAATTAAGTTCTTCATTTATTCAGTCTGATGTGAACCCCACTAAAATACAGTGACATACAATTCCAGTAGTGAAGTCATTACTCTCTTCAAACTGAGTTTTTCTGTGTAGTAAAATCATTATTCTCGAAGAAATCAAATCAGATGACATCATATTACTAAATTTTATTCTTTATCTCATTTTAGGGTACCTTGAAAGTAATTTTTATTCTCTTGATTAGAGGTAAAATAATTTGGTTAACTATTCATAATGATTTTTTCATTGCACTGTTATTGTTTAATATAATTTACTGCGAATAAACTAAACTGTACAAAAAATATTAAATTAGATTAATTTAACTAAGTGTTTTTGCTCTTGCAAATTTAGTGAAACTGAAAAATGTGTATATTGAAACATTCAGTTTACTATTAAACATTTATAACCGTATATAATATTCACTATTAACCATTGTGCGTAGCAACATATTACATTAAAGTTGTTTAGCCATTAACATTATATCTCTCTCTTCTTTTCTATTTTTGAATAACCTAATGCAATTGTCTTAAATGACATAATGGTCTTTAAAATCAAATATGCTTACATCAATTCTCCGGCATGTTTTGTTGTTACCTTTTTATTTGAAAACTGATTTCAATATTTTTCTGTACAAAATTAATTATTATATCATTTCCAATTTTTTCTAATTAAACCACTTTTTAAGCACAATCAAAAGATGTACCACAAAATATAACATCAAACAAAAATACTACATATTTATAAAACACAAAAAATAATACTGTTCGATTCTTTAATTTGAATAATTATTTATATTTTAATTTTCCAAGCTGTTGGAAAATTAAGACCTAAACCTCAATCTGTAATTTTGTGCTGACTTCAAGAAATAAAAAAAGTTAAAGATGAATTTAATACTTAATTAGGAGTACTCTGATACATCTTCACATGATCCTTGTTATTCTTGAGAATATATTTCAGGAAAAGAAAGGAAGAAATTACCTATACTTCTGAAAATGATAAAACATATGACCTATTTGAGAATGTTATAAGAAGAATGTATTACAGAGCCTTCATATTTACATAACATAACTTAATTCTAAAAAATAAATATTTAGAAAAAAGTTATTTAATTTTAACTGAGTTATGCAGATATTCTGACTATAAGAATGAATGAATCAAGTATTTGTGATAATACTTTGAAAATTAGAACTAATTATATTAAAAATAACATTTTCTTGTGATGAATGTATTAATTATAAACAATTTTCAGTTGGGAGGGTTATCCATGCTTACAAAAAAAACTCAAACCACCTCCTCTGCTAGAAATGCCTACACCTCTGGAAATGAGAAATCTAAGTCATGATAATGTAGAAACAGTAGATGTTATTTCAGAAGACAGAACACAAGTTGCTGAAGAAGAACAAAAGTACAGTTCAGAACCTAACAAAAAATTTAGTACAGAAGCTGAAAGTAAAAGTTCAATTATCCAGCTAGAAGAAATGAATTCAAATCAAAACGGGTAATACAATTATAATTCATTAATGATTTAATGTACTGTAGGTCAGCCAATGATTTTTAGATGTTAGTTTGACTTTAATAAAAAGCTTGGTTTTTTCTTTTGAACTAAACCTATGGTATGGTACAAAAGGTGTAATCTACAAAAAAAAGGACTATTCTATTATAAAATTAACTTGTGTTTTATGAACTTTTTTTCCACTTGTGAGCTCCATAGTATAATGTGTACATCTATTGTAATCATACCAGATAGTGAAGAGTTTTGAATAATTTTAAAAATCATAGCATCAAATGTAAAACTGAGATTCCTCAAAATAAGGAATGCCAGTGTATTAAACACAGTCTTGTAGCACTGCCAATAGAGTAAATAAATAGTCCCAAATAAATAATCACTTTTAAAATAATTTTTTTTTCATATTTTTCAAAGGTTTATATTATTAAGGATTTTACAATAACTAAATATAGACAAGCATATCAAATGTCTTTTGAACTAAAACTACATTAACCTTATTAAACTGGTTATAGAAATGGATTATTTATGTGTTTTAAAGCTATATTTTACTAATGTATTAATTACATATTTTAGTAATATTCATGATTCAAAATGATGATATTTGCTTTCTATAACCTATAAAAGTTTTCTTCCTCGTCTTAAGTTCTATAAGTTTATTATCAAAAATTCTGAAATATGGATAGTTTAAACGTATCTTTGAAGCATTGAGTAAACAAAGCTCGTAGTTAACATACCCAATAACAAGGCTAAGATATGTAGTCATTTCTTTATTTTGAAGGAGGCTTACCATTTTCTTTGCTATCAAATTTTCTTTGCTATGGGTTATTGTAGGTGATTAACATTTACCATGAACTTTGAATCACCATTTGATTGAATTTTTTGGAACCTATTTAAACAACCATTCATAACTAAAATGTTTGCATTGAGCCTAGAACATCGATGATGTTTATAAATGGATTAAGTTCTTTATTGTTGAAAAGGGTTGTCTCTCCCATTGTCAACATGGATCATCTCTACACTCTTAGTCAAGTCATTCATATGGTGTAAAATACAAAGCACTAAAGATTTTCCAAGCTACACTTTTACTGATGAATGCTGCACTACTCAGTATTAATATTTCTCTTTGTTGATTATACAACATTTTCTGATAAACTTTTATCACAGTTCTTGCCTATGAAACATAAAATTATACTAATAGACAAAAGAATAGGGTGGAATGTCATTTCATCTCCAGTATATAATACATTTGTGGTGTTTTCAAGGTTGTTTTGTTTCATTTTACATTATTGTAGACAATGTCTGTTTTAACCCCAGGCAAAGGTTTGGACTTGCCCCAGCCATTTTTCATTAGAAAATATAACAAACAATTGAAAGGATGAAATTTCATCACTTTACATATACTCAAAGATATCACAGCATTTACGAATACTGATTTAATTAACTGTTTGTTAATAAACAAACAGTTTATAACTTGTAAACTGAAGTTAATTTAGAAAATGCAGTTTTAACTTTGTTATGTATATTATACATGCAGATTAAAAAGATGGGTATTCTTTGGGTAATATTTATTTGGTTATTAACCCTTTTAACATCAGACCTCATTTTACTAAAAACATGAATAATGAACATTTCTGTATAATAATTTATATTTTATGATAAAAATTTTAAAGAATTCCTGCTAACCTTAAGAGGTCTGACAAATTTCATACTGTGTTTTAAATTTTTTAATTTTAAGTAATATTTGAAATTTAAATTCACTATATCTTAACTAAATACTACAAATTTTTAATTTGTTTAGGTACAGTTCACACACTTTTATAAACTACAATAATGTTATTATAATCACTAAATTATTATGTTACTTATGAATAATTGAAAAAAAAATTAACAAAATATGTTCACTATTTACAAAGTAACAGTAAAGTTAATATTTACCTCTTCAAAATCCGGTATTTACTTAATATTTATGATTGGGAAAGCACTGTGCATGCAGTTCCTTGTTGCACCTGATACAAACTGAAGAGGGCCTACTTTTTTGCCTTCTTCAGTGCAAATACAGTACCTACATTGGTTTTTTTGACAATTTTTGCAACCCAGTCCACCTCGAGGGTCACCACCTGCACCCTTAAATTCCAGCCATTCATTAGGCAAAGCTTCAATAATGCTTACAAAGTAACATACTTGGACAATATTTTTAGGGCTCCCTTTCTTTGCTCCTTGTAAAGTATAAATTTAATATTGTCCTACCCATAATACTAAAGGCTATTTTTTCCAGTAACTTGTTGTCCTCCACTCGTCTAGGTAAGAATATAACATCATGTCTAAAGTATCCATCTCTCTCATGTATTTTATTGTATTTCAAAACCATCTCTGGCTTAGAAACTTTCTTTTCTCTTTGCCTGCAGGTTCCCTCTCTTTCAGCAGGTGTTATTTTATTCCAAAGTTTAAATGCAAGTAATTTTTGAGACTTTTTTCCCAAAATGCAAGAGCAAGGACAAGCCCAAACCGACAATACATTCTATCTCCTAGGGAAAATTTTTTTTTAAACTGCTAAAATTTTTGTTGTGACAAATGGTGCCAGTTATATACGTTCCACAATTAAGTAATGTACTGGCCAGGTAACTAACATGAAAAAATTATCAACGAATAAATGGTACTCTTTATTCAAGTAGTTACTAATATTTAACACTAGTAGTAATGTTTTAATATTATTACTGTGATGAAACTGTGCTCAAATAAGACTCTATAGTGGGTTTTCGTACAACACCCATGTTCATAATACAAGCAATGAAACCTTTTACCTCTACCATTGACACACCACTCCACTTCTGGATGGGTAGAGACAGCCTCCCAGTATTATTTGTAATGAACTGCTGGGCAAAGTGGTTTGTTTCTTTAACGATCAATTGTAACAGTGAATTAGTAAAAAATAAAGTAAAGTATATTACTGGAAAATGAACCAATAGCATTTATGTCTACAGGCATATGTTTAGGACCAGACATTTCTTGAAACTGATTTGGCAAAGGCAGTGGTTGTTCAGGTGCAAAGACCTCTGTAATCTTCTTCACGATTTTCAATCTCATCACCACCATTAATTTAATTGTTTAAATGGGATTCAATATTTTCACCGACTTCACTTTCAGATTCACTCTTTAAAACGTACTGCAAATCACTTTGACTGCCATAATATAATAATGGTATTGAATATTTCAATATTGCAAACTCCGACCTGCCATTATTTATTTTTAAATATCGAACACTAATAAGTAAAATAAAATAGTCCCCTGTTCGGATCTCCGGGTGGGGACTACTAAGGAAGGGGTCACCAGAAAAGTAAAAAATAACATTCTACGAGTCGGAGCGTGGAATGTTAGAAGCTTAAAAAAGGTTGGTAGGGTAAAAAATTTAAAAAGGGAAATGGATAGGGTAAACGTGGATATAGTAGGAATTAGTGAGGTTCGGTGGGAAGAGGAGGGCGATTGTTGGTCGGGTGACTTTAGAGTAATCAACTCAGCGTCAAATAATGGGCAGGCAGGAGTAGGTTTCGTGATGAACAAGAAGATGGGGAGGAGAGTGGAGTATTTCAAGACGCATAGCGATAGGATCATTATAATAAGGATAAAATCAAAACCTAAACCGACAACGATTGTTAACATCTATATGCCTACAAGCGCCCATGATGATGAGGTAGAATGTGTATACGAAGAGATTGATGAAGCAATTAAACACGTAAAAGGAGATGAAAATTTAATAATAGTTGGAGATTGGAATGCAAGCATTGGAAAAGGCAAGGAAGGAAATATAGTGGGTGAATACGAGGTGGGCAAAAGGAATGAAAGAGGGGACCGACTTATAGAGTTTTGCAAGAAGTATAATTTAGTAATTGCCAACACCCAATTTAAAAATCATAATAGAAGAATATACACTTGGAAAAAGCCAGGCGATACTCCAAGGTATCAGATAGATTATATCATGGTTAAGCAAAGATTTAGAAATCAACTCGTTGACTGCAAAACTTACCCTGGAGCAGACACTGATAGCGACCATAATTTGGTGATAATGAAATGTAGATTGGGGTTTAAAAACCTGAAGAAAAGGTGTCAGATGAATCGGTGGAATTTAGAGAAGCTTGAGGAAGAGGAGGTAAAGAAGATTTTTGAGGAGGACATCGCAAAAGGTCTGAGTAAAAAAGATAAGGTAGAAAATGTAGAAGAAGAATAGAGAATGTTAAAAAGGAAATTCTTAAATCAGCAGAAGCAAACTTAGGCGGAATAAAGAGAACCGGTAGAAAACCTTGGGTTTCAGATCATATATTGCAGCTGATGGATGAACGTAGAAAATATAAGAATGCTGGTGATGAAGAAAGTAAAAGGAACTATTGGCAATTAAGAAATGCTATAAACAGGAAGTGCAAACTGGCGAAAGAAAAGTGGATTAAAGAAAAGTGTTCAGAAGTGGAAAGAAAAATGAACATTGGTAAAATAGACGGAGCATACAGGAAAGTCAAGGAAGATTTTGGGGTACATAAATTAAAATCTAATAATGTGTTAAGCAAAGATGGTACACCAATATATAATGCGAAAGGTAAAGTCGATAGATGGGTGGAATATATTGGAAGAGTTATACGGAGGAAATGAATTAGAAAATGGTGTTATAGAGGAAGAAGAGGAAGTTGAGGAGGATGAAATGGGAGAAACAATACTGAGATCTGAATTTAAGAGAGCATTAAACGATTTAAATGGCAGAAAGGCTCCTGGAATAGACGGAATACCTGTAGAATTACTGCGCAGTGCAGGTGAGGAATATCTATGAAAATGGGGAATTTCCGTCAGACTTCAAAAAAAGTGTTATAGTCATGATACCAAAGAAAGCAGGGGCAGATAAATGTGAAGAATACAGAACAATTAGTTTAACTAATCATGCATCAAAAATCTTAACTAGAATTCTATACAGGAGAATTGAGAGGAGAGTGGAAGAAGTGTTAGGAGAAGACCAATTTGGTTTCAGGAAAAGTATAGGGACAAGGGAAGAAATTTTAGGCCTCAGATTAATAGTAGAAGGAAGATTAAAGAAAAACAAACCAACATACTTGGCGTTTATAGACCTAGAAAAGGCATTCGATAACGTAGACTGGAATAAAATGTTCAGCATTTTAAAAAAATTAGTGTTCAAATACAGAGATAGAAGAACAATTGCTAACATGTACAGAAACCAAACAGCAACAGTAACAATTGAAGAACATAAGAAAGAAGCCCTAATAAGAAAGGGAGTCCGACAAGGATGTTCCCTATCTCCGTTACTTTTTAATCTTTACATGGAACTAGCAGTTAATGATGTTAAAGAACAATTTAGATTCGGAGTAACAGTACAAGGTGAAAAGATAAAGATGCTACGATTTGCTGATGATATAGTAATTCTAGCCGAGAGTAAAAAGGATTTAGAAGAAACAATGAACGGCATAGATGAAGTCCTACGCAAGAACTATCGCATGAAAATAAACAAGAACAAAGCAAAAGTAATGAAATGTAGTAGAAATAACAAAGATGGACCACTGAATGTGGAAATAGGAGGAGAAAAGATTATGGAGGTAGAAGAATTTTGTTATTTGGGAAGTAGAATTACTAAAGATGGACGAAGCAGGAGTGATATAAAATGCCGAATAGCACAAGCTAAACGAGCCTTCAGTAAGAAATATAATTTGTTTACATCAAAAATTAATTTAAATGTCAGGAAAAGATTTTTGAAAGTGTATGTTTGGAGTGTCGCTTTATATGGAAGTGAAACTTGGACAATCGGAGTATCTGAGAAGAAAAGATTAGAAGCTTTTGAAATGTGGTGCTATAGGAGAATGTTAAAAATCAGATAGGTGGATAAAGTGACAAATGAAGAGGTATTGCGGCAAATAGATGAAGAAAGAAGCATTTGGAAAAATATAGTTGAAAGAAGAGACAGACTTATAGGCCACATACTAAGGCATCCTGGAATAGTCGCTTTAATATTGGAAGGACAGGTAGAAGGGAAAAATTGTGTAGGCAGGCCACGTTTGGAATATGTAAAACAAATTGTTAGGATGTAGAGGGTATACTAAAATGAAACGACTAGCACTAGATAGGGAATCTTGGAGAGCTGCACCAAACCAGTCAAATGACTGAAGACAAAAAAAAAAAAAAAAATAAGTAAAATAATATGAAACGTTATACAGTTAACAGGTAAATAATTCACACAACTTTATAAACGAATAACAACGAAAACTGAGAAGTATGTATACGAAACAAAACTACACACGAGGTTATATTTAGAAGCAGTCCACCAAACAAATCATCGATACCAAAATGTTCGATGTTAGAAATACAAATTACACTCCTATTTAATCATACTCAACTAGATTAATCGGAGTATCTACAAATAGATGATATCTTGACAGTTTTAGCATCAACAGAAGGTTGAAAAATAGATACCTTGACATTAAAAAGCTTAAAAAAAATATGTTTTTAAGCAGCTATGAATTAATTGAATTCATATACATAAAATATCTGTTTTGTAATTTAATACAGTGCTGAAAGTTTTTGCCAGTTTGTATAGTTGTGAGAAATTTGCTTGCTCATCCTAAATGTGAATTCGTCTAAAAGTGTTACAGATATGTAAGAAGTTCAAATATCTTATCAACTTCTACCTTTAATGGATTTTATATTTTAACTGTTCTCCAAATTTTTTACAAGAAGTATTTTTGTCTTTAAATAATGTTAATTTACTAGTTTTACAATTTTTTCCCTGAAGGGAAATTTCAATTTGGCATTCTTTATTTATAGATTAATAGCGCAGTAACCCTTTCACAACTAGTCAGTTTGTGTAAAATTGCATGAAAATTCTAAATCAAAGTTCAGAATGTAACTTTGGGAGGAACTATTTCAATTATGTGCTTTGAAAAATTTAGAATGTATATTTCCTGACAAACTGTACTTTAAACTAATGGAATACATCACAATGTTTGTGTTTTATCAGACCCGTCTACAAGTTGAAATTAAGTAGTAATTCTCTGTTAGGTATGAGGGTTATTGAACCCAAAAATGGCATTAATGGTCTAAATATATAGAAACGCTTAAATGAATTTCAAAGGACAAGAACTAAAATTAGAAAATAAGTTGTTCAACAAGTATGTATAAAATCATAAAACGAAAAGTAGCTGCACAGATGCTATCTTGTGTTGGCATCAGTGTTTTTTTGCTTCGGTACTGCAAAATTCAAATGCTATCTTGCATTTATCATTTCCAACTATAACTTTTTTTGATTTTATTGGCTTCAACTTTTTGTTTTAAAAACTATGTTTTTATTGTAAGGAAGTTTAATTCTTTCTTAATAAAACCCAAAACAAAATAAAGGTTATTTGGTTTATTCCACAAAGTTTTCTGATTTTCTTTACAGCTGAAATATCACTATATTTAGAATAAGGTGGTAGGAATCCAAAGTTAGGTTGTAATAGCCTGCTGGAATTAAGACATGACACAAACCTATTGCTTCACTAGATCTCGCCTGTTATTCTCTACAATGTTTACTTTACTGTTATGTCAATTATACTTCTTTTGGAAGGACGGTAATTTAATTTATATGTTTTTATTGAAAACCTACTAAAGGAGGAAAATCCTTTAATACTGTGTCTGCAGGTGACTCACCTCCATCCCAAGGATGATATGTCTGTAAAAGATGCAACTATCAAATTGAGAGCAGAAAACGAAAAGGTATGGCTGTTTTCCTAAAGGAAATCATATTCCGCTAGATACAAACATCCCTGCAGTTTCAGTAAAGATATTGGTGCTATTTAAACTGTATATCTGTAACTTATATCTTCTGATTCCGATATCAGTAAAGTTGATCTGTCCAGTCTGTTTTCCTGATACTTTGCTTAATAATTGGCAATTTTAATGCTCATCACTATTCATGGGGCTCATCATCATGTTTTTCCTGAGGCACTATAGTTGATCAACTAAGACAGAACTTAGATCTCGCTTATTGAACGATGCATCTTACATGTTTGTATCATCTTTATCAGGTAGATATTTGTGCAATGATCTGTCCTTATGTTTAACTAACCCTATTCCCATGTCTTACTTGGTGTTTCTCAAAAATTTCTTTGAAAGCAATCATAGACTCAGTTGTTAATAGTGATTTTACCTCAAGATTCAGTCAGGTAGATGATGGTTGAGAAAACTGATTAAAATGAATACAATGACTCATTTGTTCAATACATCAGGAGGGGTAACGCCATCCACCATCTTACCATGTTTGCACACCTGATACTCAATAGTGCAAATGAATCTATTCCACTGACATCTGGAAAACCAAGGCGATCTTTTATTCCTTAGTGTGATGAAGACTGCAGGAGTGCATTGAGGAATTGTCGTAGGGCATTATGTAATTTCAATCGAAGACCTACAACAGAAATGCTCTGCTCCTTCCAAAATGCATGGACTGTATGCTATCGAGTATTGTTGTTTTTGCCTTGGGAATAGTTGTTGTTGGTGTTAATGTTCTGTTGTTATCTTGGTTATTTTATTGTTTGTTCTTGATTTATGTTTAGTTCCAATTCTGTTGGTGCTGTGTGTTGGGTCCAACATTTAGGATGTAATTAGTGATTTCAGCTCAATAAGTGTAATCTTCTTCAAGAATTTGTTTTGTTAGGGTTCGGTGTTGTAGGATTCCTGGTAGCACACCAATGGGAATGTCACATTTGGTGGCATCCTGACTGCAGCGACTGAAAGATGTCACTTGCTGTGGTGAAGATGATCTCTGGTATAGCCCCTCAGAGCTGGGTACAGAGGGGGTGGTGTGGCATCCGAAACCATCACTTGGCGGGTGTCCTTCCCTTCGGGGTTAGGATGTGCTAAATGAAAATCGTGGCTGAACTATATCGATACCATTTCTCGGACAACTACATTATCGGTTGTCCGGAAAAAGGATCGGGCCATGTGTGAATTGGTACTCACCGCAGCCGATTGAACTGGAAGACAACGGCAACCATGTAAAGACGCCAATGGATGTGGCGAACATATTTGGAAATATATTTATGTTAGTTTCACTTACTTCATCATATTGTTGTGAGTTTATCGGGTATAAGTTGCAGGTAGAAAGAGTTCCATTTGTTATCGGAGATTCGTAAAATTAAACATTCCTTTTTCCTTTGGTGAGCTAAGGAATGCCTTGAATATTCTTGTGACACGTCCCCGGAAGTGATAATATGCTTAGTATGCTATCACAATAATCGGTGCTTTCGATTTCAAGTTGGAACGACGACATCCAAAAGTTTCACACTAGAAAACGGAATACCACAGCGAAATGTCCTAAGTGTAACCTTATTTTCCTTTTTTTGTATAAATACTACAACAAACTGCGTGCGAAAACCCGTTATGTGGAACTCAACGAGAGAGTGCTTAAAAACACAATAACTTGTTTAGAATCCGGCAAAAACCGAAATGTATTTGCTTTTCCGATTGAGGAAACACAGACCATCAAGTGTTTTTGTACTGGTTAAGTGTATAACTGGTGAACCATTTAAAACATGTTCGCGAGTTAGATTTTTGGATTGTGGTTTGAGCAACGACTGATGTGAGTAACAAATTTGAAGCAGCTGTAGGTAAAATGTCTAAAAATGTTGCACATGCAGAGAGTTCTATCTAATACTCGTTGGGGAGCAGATCGTGTATGTATGTTATGCTTCTACCGAGCTTGGGTCCGTTCCCGGTTAGATTATGGCTGCGTGGCTTATTCGTCCGCACGGGCTACTATTCTAATGATGCTCGATGCAATTCATAATTCATTCATCTGTTTGGCTACAGATACACTTCGTTCAAGACATGTGGTAAGTCTAGTAGTGGACAATGGTGAGCCATCTCTTTGGAATGGACGAAACCAAATTATCTGCTATGTAGCTCGCATTAAAGCGCAATTTATTTTCCAGGAATTATTTCCGCAATTATTTTGATGCTGTGTTCTCCAGTACATCTTCATCGATCTCAGTAACATCTGGAATCTACTACTCCGTTACGCATCTGAGCTCAGCGCCTCTTCTTAGCTTTAAATATACAATTACCTCCAGTACTCCTGTTACTCAACGTTATTCTCTTGTTATTATTGCTTTAGTTTTCACCAATATCAAAAAAGGAACGAATCCGGTTATCTTACGAAACTAATTTTTTAATACTATAAGTAGCATGAATCTTGTCTCTAGACACCACAATTCGTTGGTTGTGCTTTTGTGGTTGGCAATATGACACATGTTTGGCCTTCCCGGTACCGCCAGTGAATCGTTGCTCAGCTGTTTCCGATTTACAAGGACTAAATATAATTAGCCCAACATTCCAAAACGTACTTTTCTGTGCTCAGATTCCATGAGTACTTTGCCAGCCATCAGTGACATGTACTCCAGACGCCTTGTTTTCTGTGATATCTATCATGTTTGAAATGACTGAATGTAATACAACAGTGAACTTCGGCTGGATTTCCCAGCTGTACAGGAATTTTCTCTTGTTATTATTGCTTTAGTTTTCGCCAATATCAAAAAAGGAACGAATCCGGTTATCTTACGAAACTAATTTTTTAATACTGTAAGTAGCGTGAATCTTGTCTCTAGACACCACAATTCGTTGGTTGTGCTTTTGTGGTTGGCAATATGACACATGTTTGGAGAAAAACTTATAGAAAAACTGGGTAAAATGTTTTTTAAAGTAATGAAAATAATCTCTTTTATATAAAATAACAACCTACATTTTTTCGATTCCCCACTCAAATGCAACATCAGAAAGAATTTGTTGGTAAAGCAACATACTAATATAATAATAATAATCTTTTGGATATAAATTTTAGTAATTTGAATATTATTATGAAATGTTTATATTTTTGTAATATACTGAAAATCACTACTTGCTTCCTAATTACATGTTTAGACTTCCCTAGATACATGGTTTCAGTTCTTTTTAAGATTGTGATCCAATCTCTTCCTTAGTAACATTGAAGGTTCCAACTACAATAACACTGAACAAACTGATAGACTTGGAAATATCTTCTTTCCATGTCTTAGACTTATTTTCATTTTATAAAATAAAACAAATTAATTATTTAGAAGTATAGTATCACAAATATGAATAATAAATTAAAGTTTTGTAAATAAAAGAACAGAAATATTTGCCTACTTTTTTCTTTTAAGGAATAAAACTCAAGCTCAGGAAATAGATGATGATGATATTTCTTTTGGCAATCCTTCAGATTTTACGTTCATCTCAGATGAAAAAATAAAAATTCCCTTAAATCTCCTAGAATTGCTTTCAGTAATTAGTGACCCATCAACAATAATTAATGACTGGAGATTCTTTGAAGGTGATCAGATGGTAAAAATTGAATTTAAAAATGGAAATAGATATGAAGGCAGGCTTTCAAGAAATGTAATGCATGGGAAAGGAAAGTTTTTTTGGGCTGATGGAACAATTTATCAGGTAATACAAATTTGTTACCATTTGTTTACACAGAAAAAGAAATAAAAATAAAAATATTAAACACTTATGGTTTGATATTTATTAATTTAGTATCTAATGACCTTAACAAACTAATTAAAAAAGACATTCCAGTAAAATTATATTGTATAAAACCAAAATTTCTTGGCTTTTATATTAAAAGTAAATTCTCAGTCTTTTATATAGAGGTCCTGGGTTCAAACCCTGATTAGGCATGGTTTTCTCATATGCTACAAAATTACATTTTCATATCCCACGTACAAGTTTCAAGCTTGTGTGGCGATAATAAGTCAAAAAAAAAAAAAAAAATTGGTTCCTCAAACTCGCTCAACTATTCTTTTTAATCTGAACCCAAAATATACAGTACTTACTTTTAAAATTAAAGCTTTATTTTAATATGATTATTAAACATATAGTACTGGTACTTCACATTAAGATTTGTTGAAAACAAAAAATTCATCATGCTAACATTTATAAAGACTAAAAAAATCACAATTTACAAAATTTAGATATAATTTAGTCTTAGAACAAAAGAAAACAATCATTATAAACAGGGCACAATTATCCAAACACTTACTTAAATTGTTCAAAATGTACAAGTTCTATACTAAAGAAACTGGGTGCAGCTTTTAACAGTCACAATTAGCACATAAAGACATACTGTATGTAGCATTATAGTGAACATTTTCAAATCATTTCACAAATAAACTTTATATTCTGTGCATGCATGTAAAAAGGCATCTGAAGTATCCATATCCGAATTATATATCTGCCTTATTCAACTAAACCACTGCAAATAACAACAGCCAGTGTCAGAGTAAAAATTGGGATTAAACATTTAAGAGAATTCAAAGTCTATTGTTTAAAAATTTAAGCTTAGTTTTGTGAAATTAATAGTATAAGTTTGAGGAGAGTTAAATATATACACAAAAATTTTGTTGAGACTCAGTAAGATTTTAATTAGATTACAGTTCAGTGGTTTAATTCTCCACAGTGTAAATTTAAGATGTTGGATGCTGTCTGTTTTCTTTGTCTTAATAATTTAGATCCATTCCAATATTAAGAATTTTATCAGAGATTAATGAGCCTTCTCTCAAGAAATAATTGGAGTAACTAATAATGGTTTATGTGGGTTGTAGAAATAAATACCTTATCAAATGAATAAACCTTTTTGTAGGATCAGATTTCAGAGGCTTTTTAAGGTACATTTGAGTGCACTACTCCTATGGTTGCTTCAATGCAAGTTATACTTTTTATGCTTGGACTTTACAGATTATTTGATGTGGATAAGTACACTTAAGGTATGTTATACTACTCAATTGTGTATTTTTACGATATAGAAGATTGTCCAATACAACTTCATCTTGATTTGGTCAGCTATCTTTCAAGAATTCTCCACATTTCTTTGTCAGATGAATTCATATGTTTGATTTGAATTGATGAAATAAGTAAGATATGCATGGTTGGTATAGTGATCTGCATAGGGAATTTACTTTACCAAACAGTGAAATTTATTATAAACATTTTCATACTTATGACATTTACAATTGTCAAAAATGGGTTCTGCAAAGTTTTGGTGTGCTGGAATTTTGTTAAGTATACTGTAAAAAATTATTATTTGCTCATCAAATTATTACAGATTTTCTTGTTTCAGTTGTTATTCTTGGCAGCTACATTATTTCTATTAGTATCTAGTGAATTCCTTATTATATTGAAATTCCAAGAGTGGATTAACAAGCTGATATAATCACCAGAAGATGCCTGCACTCATCCCATTTTCACAAAGCATGTTGAATCTGACTATGCATGCTCTGTGAAATACTGGTTAAAATCAGTATGGTTGAACAAGTAAGGGCCAGTTGTCAACAGTAAATATCATCAATAATGTATTGGCCTTAAAATCTCCAGCATAATATAGTTGCTGTGGAGAAATCATTCATTGCTATTTGTGTCTGAGTTTGGTTTACAAAGGCTAATGCCATGAATTTTTGATTTAGTTTGCTATTCTTCAATCTTCTCTCTGTGAAATGGTAACCACTCCAAAATGGTTCATCATGCTCACCTGAATTTTATGTGTTATGCAACACTCAATGAAGATTAAAATTAGTATGCAAAATTTATTATTATTTTGGATGATAATGTGAGAAAACTTATAGATTTTTTCAATTGTTTAAAAATTGCCTTAATTTCTAGTATACGCTATGAGTTGGTATTAGTCTTCAACTTGGAGGGAAAAAACTTGGATTGATTTTTATTATTTTAATTCTGTTTGTTGTTGATGATTTTGCTTATAGCATCTGCATTCTTTTCTTTTATACTAAGTTGTTTGTAAAATTTTCTCATGCACTGTCTTCTTGTTTTGGGTATATCAATCACTTTCAGAAGCAACACTCATACTTTTATTATTACATTACACATACCTGATGAAAAAATATCATCTTACAACTCTTTTTTATATTAACAATAAGATATGAGTTTTTTATATTAAATTACAGGGTGACTTTTGCTGTGGGGAAATGACTGGTAAAGGAACTATACAATGGCCATCACAGGAATGGTATAAAGGAGACATCTATTATGGTTATCGTCATGGTCAGGGAATGTTCATTGCGCCACAGATTCTTTCATACATGGGCAATTGGATCCAAGGAATTCGTCATGGTAAAGGTTTATTAGTATATAATGCTCATCCAAAAAGAAACATTTATGATATAAATTGGAATAAAGGAATATGTAATGGATATGGCTGGCGTATTTATCCATCAGGAGCACAGTATGATGGAGAGTGGAAGGACGGGCTACAGGATGGGCATGGCACCATGATATGGCCAAATGGTGATGTAAGTATGTTTAAAGTATAGAAAGAGTAGCAAGTTCTGATCCAGTAGAATCAGTAAGCTTCTCATAACTAATTGGGCATGCACCCCTCCAAGATGAAAAATTAAGATTCTGAGCAAGTCCACAGATACAGTCATCATTCTACCAAGCTTAACTGGCTGTTACATTCTTGACTTCAAATGAAGACAGAAATTATGGTCTGTTTTCTACAAGAATATATTTTATTCTCATTCAAAGGGAATGAGAATTGGTACTCACTTTCCATTAAATCTATCTCGTATTTTAGAAGGAATATTTTATCTCATATTTTAGAAGGAATATTTTATCTCATATTTTAGAAGAAGTCCTGAACATGTTGATTAATCATTCAAATGTGTGGCAGTCTGTCTGCAGATAGATTGTTCACTTCCTCTACCCTCCCACTTTTCTAACCATTTGCCTATTTTTCCTTTTATATACGTATCATGGTATAAAACATCATCTTTGTCACTAACTATCTATTTCATCTATGGCACCAAGCTGGTAATTTTAAAAATCTGCCAGAACAGTTTTTATGAAATATTTCCTTTTCAGATATATAAAGTCAAGAGATTGAGATTGTCTGTTGGGTGAAGGGTGACTTAATACTACTTCAAAAATCTGACAATCTAAAGATCAAGAATGAAGGAGAGAAGTATTAAACACATATGGGAATTATGAATTCCTTACGATCAGAATTTTATATGATGTGCAACATGACATCATTCTGTTATTTAAAATATTTTTGTTGATTCAAAAAAATTACAGAAAAATTTAAGGTAAAAATACAATGCATATTTCTGCACACCAGACAGATTTAGCTCATGTTTGAGTACTGTATTTCTACATTGTATTTCAAATTTATAAATCAATCTGAAATTTATATTTACTTTTTTATTTAAAATATTTACCACGTTTTTAATAACTTTCAGTAAAATACTGGTTTGGGAGATTGCAGTGAAACTCAAAGGATAAAAATTAACCCTAAATTGTTAAGATAGTATATTTTTAACAAAACATATCTTTCTTTAGAAAAAAATGTTTTATCTACCAATTTTTTTTTATAACATTGATGTGGATTTTGTTTATCATTTGAAAGAAGAGGTTAGTATATAAACATAGCAATATACAACTTCTTTTATAAAGCTAAATCTTTTAAAAATTAATGTCCTTTTGAAATATCATGTTGTAGACAATGTAGACGTGGATATTTTAAAATGAATAAAAAATTAATTTTTGATAATTCTATTTACACGTATTTTCTAAAAGTAATTTAAAGAATAACTAACCATCAACAACATAATATATTTAAAATATAACACTATAATATATTTAACAATGTAACTATAGGATTTTAACAGTATATTATTCATTACCAGTTTTGTCAGTGTTTGACAACTCCAAAATATCTTTATAAAAAGATTTATTTTATCCAGAAAATAATTCAGACTTTTTACTATCCTTAACAGCTGCTTTCTTCATTAGCAATTTTTTGTTGAATATGATTTAAAGGTACTATAGCTGAAACCAATTCAATCCTCATTTAGTCTATCCCAATATAAACATTTGTTTTAGAGAAAATTTTATAGCAGGTCATGCAATTAATATGCCAGGTAGTTGCTTATTGCATTTAAAATGATAGAGTATTTATGATGAAAAAGAAGTATAATTCTTGAATTATATTATATTATATTAATTGTCAATTCATGAATGCTATACTGGGCGAGCAACTTAAAATCAAACTGAGATGGCTCGGCTTCTACTAGCACCACTTCTGGTATTATTTTACTACTACCACTACTACTACTACTACTACTATTGATACTACTGTTGGAACTATGTTACTCCCACTATTAGTACTATATTACTACTCTCATTCATTGATGTCAGTTATAAACTGTTGCTTCAATACAATATTTTCTTTATTTGCAGTTGTGTTTTTTAAGATATTGTAACAAGACTGGTGTAACAGACTGAGTAACGAATTCCTACCAAGTAAGAAGAAAGTAGTAGAAAACATACCAACATGAAGGACTTCGAGCAAAAACTCTAAGCCTGGCGGCAAGAATGTTTGAATACTTGGCCAATCCGCACGCCTGTGCAGCAAGGACCCCTGCTGAACAGGAACGTTACCCCTTGTCTCTAGTCCTCAGCAAAACGGAGATAGTGATTCTAACGAAGAAGCGTATCGATACCCTCCTCCACCAGGGTGTTGGGGATGAGGTTGTTGAGACCAAGCCGGCCGCAAAGTACCTCGGCAAGATGATTGACCGGAAACGCAGCTTTGCTGAGCAGGTTCGGAGAGCCACCGACAAAGCTGCGAAAGCCAAAACCGCTCCCAGCCGGCTCATGGCGAATTTCGGTAGACCGAAGGCCAGCAGCTGGCGACTGCTGATGTCCACGGTCCATTCCGTCCTGTTATACAAGGCGGAAATGTAGCCCAGGCATTAAGATTCGAAAGAAACAGGAAGCGGATCGCGCAGGTGCAACGCACCGCGACCTTGCGAGTCTCATGTTCTCTGTTTTCGAGCCTGCCGTACTGGTGATCGCCGGCGTCATACCCATTGCTCTTTTGGCAAGGGAGCGCCAGGCGGCCTGCAGGAGGCAGGGGAAGACCGGGAGACTATTGCCAAGCAGGAACGGACTCTCTCGTCTCTAGCATGGAAAGAGACCTGGGATCACGAGACTGGAAGACGATGGACCGCGAGACTTACCCCTCAGGTCAGACTGTAGACGGAGCGGCAGCATGGAGAGGTGGAGTACTACGGTACCCAGTTTTTAACGGGTCACGGGTACTTCCGCGCTTATATCCATGTTATAGGGGAAGCGTCGACCCCCCGACTGCCTCTGTTGCCCCGGTGTACGGAACGACGCCGAGCACACCTTTTTCAAATGTGCTCGTAGGCGGTAGATAGAGGGACACTAAAGGCGGATCTCGAAGCACTCAGCCTCCACAACGTTGTTGCAAAGATGCTCTGTGACTTGTACAGCTGCAAGAGTGTAGCCCGATTCGTCGGGAGCATTCTCATTACCAAAAATGGTGACCTGAATAGTCGTAAAATTAAGTAGCAGTCTTCTAAGGCTAGGATAGGAGGACTTGTCCTGAAGTAATGTGTTAAACGGTTCCAGGTTGAGTCCTGGTAGAAAGGGGTTGGTTTTAGTCTGTAGACTGCTGATGGTGATTGGATAATACCAACAATGGGAGCATTGATTTGTCTTGTTTTACTTACATTTTTTAAACTAATAAATTGTAATTATATAAACATTACCAATTGTCAATCTCTCAATATCCTGACCGAGTCGTGAAACGCGACAATATCTTAATCAATTGAGAGAAGGGTTGCTATAACGGAAGCTGTTGTGTGTTCTAAATCCTTTAAAGAAATGCAAAAAATATTTGATGGAAAATTTCAAAATACCACTACTTCAACCTAGCCAAAGCACAAGAAACATGATTTGGTTAAAAAAAAGCATACAACAGGTTCAGTTTCAAATCCAAAACAAAATAGGTGACCTTTCATTAGGACTCTAGTACCCATACTTATTATTCAAAGAAAAATTTCTGCCAGCCTGAAAAAATCTTCACAAAATTATTACAACAAAGTGGTGTAAAGTACAATTTTTGTGGTAAGATTCTTGACGATTTAAATTTGAAACTGTGTTGTACAACAACTTGAGAGAACAAACCAACTGAAACATATTAATTATGTGACCAGCTTTTCAAAATCATTGTTGATGGGCAAATGTACCTGAGGATGTATTTCATATTAGACACGAAATGGTTTCATTTACATGGAAAAGTTAATTTGCGCAACAGCAGGAATGGATGACTGAAAACCCTTACTGGAGGTTTGAGGGTCCACTTCATGATGGGAAAATTGGTTTGTGGTGTGTCCTTTCTGATAATCATATTGCAGGGCAGATATTTTTTGCTGGACTGTCAATACAGAAGAGTAACCTACAATTTTTGAAGGAAAAATTCTGTTAACTTAGTAAAAATGAAGTTAACAGATTTTGAAAGAGTATGGCTTCTTCCAACAAGATGGAGCAACACAATGCACATCAGATGACTCAATAGCTCGTGTAGATGCGGCTTTTAAAGAAAAAATGAACTGTTAACAGATGACGGTGGGCTCTGCGGTTCCATGATTTGTTTAGTTAGTGATTTTTTCCTTTGGGATAATTGAAGGATAAAGTTTATGAATCAAATTCCCTCACTGTTAATGAGTTGAAAGCAAACATTCAACAACAAATCTACTGCACTGACAACAAATTTTTACGTCAGGTGACTCTTAGTATGATCAGTCAAACACAAAAAGTATTGCTGAGGAGGTTGCTTACCTTGTACATTTTTTGTAAAAATTTGGTAAATATGTAAACTTTTGCTAATGTAAATATAGAACTTAATTTAATTTATGTTTTTATTTAATTCTTGAAATGTTATGTCGCAAGCGTGTTTAGTAAGTAGTGATTTGATTTTCAGTTTTTCACTCTGTATATTCTGTCACACTTTTTAAAGCTCTCTTCATTGACAAATTTATTTGATCACAAGTCCAAGAAATAACCTGAAAATCAGAAATAAATGTATTTCTTTTGTCTAAAACATCTGTTAGTGGAAAAAATATTTAGAAGAAACAATTTAATTTTTGTTTTACCATGACAGTTGTCTGCAAACAGATGAAATTCATTAAATTGAAATTCATTAAAGCAGAACCAATGATTTAAAATGAGAAATCTCATACAAGCCTTTTTAAGGATACCCCTTATAATAAACATACGAGTGGTAAACAAGTTTTTCCTTATATCTTCTATGCAGAAAAATGAACTATTTAGGTGATTTTGGGTTATAATTAAACCCCACCACTTAGAGTAACAAATATAAATTTTCCTATTAAAAGAATGTGGTTGTGTCATTTTTTTTCTTTAGACAAAAACCGTGAGTTTCATAAATTCAAATCTGCAATAATAGTGCATTCTAATATCAAATGATCCAGCTATCTAAATAGTATAAAAAAGAATGAAAAAGCAATTTGACGATTATGTGTTCTTAATCTAACAGTGTTTGTAGAATTAAACCAAAATTTAGAAGCAAATTTAAATACATATTAGAATGCTTATTTTCGAATAAAATTATACGTTTCTCAAATTTTTAAAAATAATTTTTAGGTGTATATTGGAGAATGGAGCAAAGGTAAAATGGAAGGAGTTGGTAAGTACGTATGGTTTGGTTATATGAATAATGAATTTGTAATACCTGTTCGAAACAGTTACTATGGTACCTGGCTTGCTGGTAGTAAGGATGGTTCGTATAAAATTCTACTTTCTTTTTTAATATAACATAATTTGAAATTTTTTTTTTTGTCCAGTCATTTGACTGGTTTGATGCAGCTCTCCAAGATTCCCTATCTAGTGCTAGTCGTTTCATTTCAGTATACCCTCTACATCCTACATCCCTAACAATTTGTTTTACATATTCCAAACGTGGCCTGCCTACACAATTTTTTCCTTCTACCTGTCCTTCCAATATTAAAGCGACTATTCCAGGATGCCTTAGTATGTGGCCTATAAGTCTGTCTCTTCTTTTAATTATATTTTTCCAAATGCTTCTTTCTTCATCTATTTGCCGCAAAACCTCTTCACTTGTCACTTTATCCACCCATCTGATTAACATTCTCCTGTAGCACCACATTTCAAAAGCTTCTAATCTTTTCTTTTCAGATACACCGATTGTCCAACTTTCACTTCCATATAAAGCGACACTCCAAACTTACACTTTCAAAAATCTTTTCCTGACATTTAAATTCATTTTTTATGTAAACAAATTATATTTCTTACTGAAGGCTCGTTTAGCTTGTGCTATTCGGCATTTTATATCACTCCTGTTTTGTCCATCTTTAGTAATTCTACTTCCCAAATAACAAAATTCTTCTACCTCCATAATCTTTTCTCCTCCTATTTCCACATTCAGTGGTCCATTTTTGTATTTCTACTACATTTCATTACTTTTGTTTTGTTTTTGTTTATTTTCATGCAATAGTTCTTGCGTAGGACTTCATCTATGCTGTTCATTGTTTCTTCTAAATACTTTTTACGCTCGGCTAGAATTACTATATCATCAGCAAATCGTAGCATCTTTATCTTTTCACCTTGTACTGTTACTCCGAATCTAAATTGTTCTTTAACATCATTAACTGCTAGTTCCATGTAAAGTTTAAAAAGTAACGGAGATAGGGAACATCCTTGTCGGACTCCCTTTCTTATTACGGCTTCTTTCTTATGTTCTTCAATTGTTACTGTTGCTGTTTGGTTCCTGTACATGTTAGCAATTGTTCTTCTATCTCTGTATTTGAACCCTAATTTTTTTAAAATGCTGAACATTTTATTCCAGTCTACGTTATCGAATGCCTTTTCTAGGTCTATAAACGCCAAGTATGTTGGTTTGTTTTTCTTTAATCTTCCTTCTACTATTAATCTGAAGCCTAAAATTGCTTCCCTTGTCCCTATACTTTTCCTGAAACCAAATTGGTCTTCTCCTAACAGTTCCTCCACTCTCCTCTCAATTCTTCTGTATAGAACTCTAGTTAAGATTTTTGATGTATGACTAGTTAAACTAATTGTTCTGTATTCTTCACATTTATCTGCCCCTGCTTTCTTTGGTATCATTACTATAACACTTTTTTTGAAGTCTGACGGAAATTCCCCTTTTTCATAAATATTACACACCAGTTTGTATAATCTATCAATCGCTTCCTCACCTGCACTGCACAGTAATTCTACAGGTATTCTGTCTATTCCAGGAGCCTTTCTGCTATTTAAATCTTTTAATGCTCTCTTAATTTGAAATACAAATTAAATAGCTCGATGTTGGTTGAGGTATTAATCACATATACATATTTATATATATATATATATATATATATAGTTTTTGGATCTTACAAGGCGAAAGCACATCGGTTCAAATTAGACTTCATACTCTATTTTTTTTAACTTTTATTTATAATTTAAATATATTGATTTATTAATAATTATTAACCTCTGATTGTAAAAAAAGTCTTACAATAAATAATAATTCAATAATAACAAAGTTTAAGTTATTAATGAAATAAAATTTAATTAAATAAAAGAAATTTAATAGGCATATGAGGAAGTCATGTGGTATCCACATTAGATTTTTTTTCTCTTATACCTAAAGACAGTATAATCAGTTTATTTTTTTCTCATAAAACATGTAAAGTTCATAAATGTCTTTTCATAATTAATTTCGATTTACCTATTAATCTAAGAGTGTCAATTTTTATTTATAAGCTTGTATATAAAGAATTTATTTAATACTTTGATCAATTCATAGTATCAGAAACCACCTAAGGCTAAATTAGACCTTTCATAAACAATTACACAAGCCTGCAATGGTTGTTTTTTAGTTTTTGGTAATTGATTCTTATGTATATGTTAGCACTGAATTAAAAAATAACCTTCATTTTTTCCATCACAACAGGATTTTTCACAAAATTTGTAAAAAGTTGAAAAATAGATGCAAAACTTTTCTTTATAATAAATTAATATATTAATATATTCACTTTTTTGGCTATACTGTGCATTCTTATAGCTAAAGGGTTGAGTGGTTTGAAAATGAGGCCGGGGGTCATTGACCCCTTAATTTCTATGAAATTGCTACAAAATAAGCCTAATTTTTACTATAGTGCGTTTTTAGATTTTTTTAAATTTATTTATTTGGGGGTTCGTATTTTTGAAGTTTTTATGGAAGTTTGTCGTCTGCGTTTTGTTGAATTCTTCTATTGTTTTCAGTGTGTCTGTATGATGTTGTCATTTTACTTTCCTTATGGTTTGGGTGGTTTCTTTTCTTTGTTTTACTACATTTTGGAAGAATGTTTCTGTTGTTTGGGATTGGTGAAATGGCCATACTTGATGTCTCTTTTCCACTGTTTCGCTGCATTCGCTGTTCCACCATTGATGCTTTTTATGGAATTTCATTAGGGCCAATTCTTCTGCAGTTTGTTTCAAGTTGTTGTTGATTAGGTCTTCAAACCTTATCAATTATCTTTTCGGTTGTTTTTAGTTGTTTAACATGATTTTTTGGGATATTTATGGTCTGGTTTAGTAGGTCACTGAATGTTTCTGTTTACTTACAGTCTTTTGGAGATTTGTTTTTATTATTAGTTGGAGTTTGGGCGTTTATTATGGTGTAGATTTTATTAGATGCTTTTAGGGTGAATGTTAAGATTCTTGGAGATTGTAACTTGAGTTGTTGTGTGAAGTTTATTATTTTGAGGCTGACCAAAATTCCTATTCTAAGCTGGTGGGACACTTTTCATCACTCTGTACCCAGGTATTCCTTTGTAGAACCTGTAACCTTGAAATTCCTTTGCATCCTGGTTGGTGTTTCTTATTTCCTACAGTCCTATGAGAGAATTTTGTGTTGGTCCATTAGGTCAGTTATTATTTTTAGTACCAGTCTGCATGAGTGAATTTACATTTTGTGTGAAAATGCAAGTAGTTTGCTTCGGTTTAATTTGGGATTTTGTATTGTTCTTGTTTGTGTGTGTGTATTAGGGTGGTCCAATTGCATGTTATCTTCTAAGTGCCAGCCCACTATAACTGAGTGCTGCTTCTCTGACCTATGTTACTTAGTTCAGCTGACTGAGTATTCCTTAAAAGACCTTTCATGGTTTACTGTCAAGGGATTACCTGCAGTGAGTCTAAGTTCTGAGTTACAACTCTAGATGATGTGATCTAGTGATGTTGAGAGTGGGGTATGACTTGATGATAGATTAAGTTGTGAAATTTGCTTGCATTTAGTTTACTGAATAGATTTCTCCTATTTGTTTTGGATATATCCAGGTGCACCTCATGGAGATTCGATCCGACTTTTTAAAGTTGTTATTTTGGAGAAAAGTTAAAAAGTCTGATCCTAAACATTACACTCACATACCTCTTTATATTACTGAAATATAAAATTATTAAACATACAATTTAGTTAATTTTTTTTTTACAGGTATAGGTATTTTAGAAACAATAAATGGTGCATCTATTAGAGGTGAATGGAAAAGTGATTTAAAACAAGGGTATGGTGAAATAATATGTAGAAATGGTTTATATATAGAAGGAAAACCACTATTTATTAATGACAATTTAACTGCAGTGATGTTAAAAGAACAACATCCATGGTGGTTTATGGTTAAAACTGATAACATTAAAATATTGGAAAATATGGATAAATTTCTATGTAAAGGGCGTTTAAGCCGAATCATTAAAAAACAGGAAGTATTTATTAATAAAGCTAACAACAACAACAACAACAACAACAACAACAACAACAACAATAATAATAATAATAATAATAATAATAATAATAATAATAATAATAATAATAATAATAATAATAATGATAAGGAAACTGCTGGAGATAAGAAAGAAAATAGCAATTCAGATCATAGACTAAGTTTTAATATTAGTTACAAGAAAGATATAAATTTCAATCCAACAACCCTTCCAAGTGAATACATTGATTTATCATTTTTTATTTTACGCTTAGCAAGAAATAAACACATTATGAGAAACTTAACAATCAAAAACAGACCAAAAAATGAAAATAGGGTATTTGAGGAATTTAATGTACCTACATTAAAAATCCACATTCAGAGAATTTCAAAATATTGCACACATAAAGAATATAATGAGGACGATCAACTTAATTTTTATAGTTTTGAATCCAAATGGGCAAGAAATATAATTATACATAATTTGCCGTATTTAAAAAAATTATTCAATGATTATTCTGCATTGCTTTGTAGTAAATCTCCACATTTTCCAACTTATTTGCCACGGATGTTATTATGGCAAATGTTTCGTGATTGTAACATTCAAATAAAAGACATCTCACTATCTGATATTGATGAATGTGTAAGTAAGTAATATCTTATCATACTAAGAAATATCTTACCATGTAATGTAAATATACATTAAAATCTTCATTCTTCAGAAAATATTTAAACAATTTTTTTATTAGGGACAATAACACATTGTTCCACTAAAACTACTAACATACTAAAAATTCAAATGATGCTAAAAATCTTATTTCCTTTTTTTTTATAAATGAATGTGAATTTAAAAATATTAAGTCATGGCCACCAAACATTAAAATACAAACAAAATAGTTCTACTAAATACATAGTTTGCTTCTTCTGAAGTCTATTTGTACTTAAAAAAAAAGTATCAGATTAAATTTCATTATGCAATTCAACCAGTTAAAAAAGAGAAGAGAATAACTGCTAGAAAATCTTGATAATAATAATAATAATAATAATTATTATTATTAACAGAAATTCATAATCACAAAAATGGAACTCACAGAAAAAATAAATATCGGAGCTGTTACATAAATGGAATGTTTTCCTAAACACTTTTGCAATAAACACTAAAGATTTCATTGCTGAAGTACTGAAGATCACCTTCGGTAAAGCTTGTAAGGGCTAGGTATGAAGGGATTGGCAAGGTGATCGAAACCGTCACATGGAGGGTATCTTCCCCTATGGATTCAGGATGACCATTGATTTGAATTTCAGCAGAACTGGAGAAACCAGGCCGAATGGTTAATAGTGGAAGAATTTATGATTTTCCTTGCTAAAGAAAGAATTGCAGAAGGGGTGTAGGGTCCTGACTGGGCTTTCTTTGTTTTTGTTGTTGAGTTGTGTGTCAAACTCACTTTTACCTATTCAGGTAGGTAGATTTCAGTTCCTTCATTCGATGTTTAGGTTATTCAATCTTGTTTAAGACTTCAATTGAGATGTGTTTTGTTTTCCAAGAGTTCACCTTAGTTAGTAGTACACCGATAGAATATTGTTTGTGTTATTTGCATCGGTGGCATCGTGGCCGAGACGAGACTGAAGTACGTCAATCGCTGAGGTTTTTGAAAATGACCTCTGGTAAAGCCCATCAGAGCTTAAGTACAGAGAGGGTGGCGTGGCGACTGGAAACCTCACTTGGTGGGTGTCTTTCCCTACAGGGTCAGGATGATCAATGATTCAAAATTTACATACATGATAATAGACAAATGTTATAAGCAATATATTTTCAGTTTCAGTTAGTCTTTCCCAAATTTTATTCAGTTATGAGATAGGATTATATTTATCAATTAGTCATTCTGAGCAATAGGAATATCACAAGACTTTTTTTAAGGTCATATTGTTTCTAAAAAGATCTGAAATCATATTTTTATGTACTTAAAAAGATAAGTTGTTTTAAATTTCATGTGTATTTTTTTTACTGTAAATTGCTACAATAAAAATTAATGAATTAATTTTATTTATTTTTTAGAGTTAAATCCTACCAGTTTGATTGATGATGTTAAAAATCCTTTTGAAAAGATCAAATTTTTTCAATTTCTTCATTACTTAATGGAATTGTGCTGGCAACTTTATGCACAATATGGTATTGGTGCAGAAGGTGTACCAGGTGTACTTGGCTCAGCATTTGAAAAACTAATCAATGACGATATTAAACCTAATGCCAGAAATCATAATGGTATGCTGGTTACTTTATTTAATTATATTAATTTATTATGTTACAATAATTTTCTTTCTATTACATACATCTTATTTTTTAAATGTGATAAAACTAAATAAAAAATATCATAAACATAACTTTTGTTGTACATAGTATAGCAGTATTATTATTTAAATTATATTTTATAATAATTACTGCATTGCAAGTAAATTGAATAAATGAAATAATAAATAAAACTTAATATAATAACAATATTGTGCAAATTATTCAACATTATAATTTTTTATTTCCTTATGATCTTGCCTCATAAGCTTGAAGCTTGGCCATGGAATATGTAAATAGAATTTTGTAGCACATGAAAAATGATATGCCAGACCAGCATTCAAACCCAGGATCTGAAAGACCGAGACCCTGCCATGGAGATCAGCTCTGGAAACTAGCACTGGAATGCTGGAAATATTGTGAAATCTTTTTTATCTAAAGACAACCAATGCTAAATAAATTTTTTCCTTTAATTCTTTCTTGTGTAGCCATCCAAAAAAGAAAAAGCCTCATGTAGATCTCTACTTAGGCAAGATATCTCTCCCGTTGAAGCCATTTCAACATGAGAAACAGGATTTGTCCTTTTAAGTGTTGACAGGAAAACAGAGGAGGATAATCAAACTCAAGAGTTTTAAAAAACACCCAAGCTAGGTTTATCTAAAAGTGCTTTGGTTGCAATTTCAATGAAATTATTTTACTGTCTGGTGCAAGTTATTTTTAGGAGGGATTATAACATCCAATAAATTTAACTTTTTTTGGTTAGGTGTGTTGTATTGTGAAACACCATTGTTCAAGAAAGAAAATCTGTACTGCATTCATCATCAGGAAGGTCCTGGCATTCTTATTCATTGATGATCTAGTAAAGTCCTACTACAAAAAGTGATCCGTTAGTTACTGTCTTGTACAGGACCATAAAGCCGCTTTAACTTCCAGTCTAAATTAAAATATTTTTGTATTGTATCTTATCTACTGTGTGTACTTTGTTGTGAATCATAATTTCAAATTTCCAGCTAAGCTTTCTGTTACAGTTTGGATAGACCCCATTTTCATTTAGATCATCCACAATCTTTATCCTTTTCCAGCCTCTTTACTTGACATTAGCACTGTTTTGAACAGCACTTCTCCTCTAATGATACATCCCAGACAATCTGCTTGCTTAGTCTGAAGTGTTCTAATTAAGCTCTACTCTTATATTAAGCACTTATTGTGATTGTTCTATTCTTATTCACTCTCCTCATTACTTCTACACTATTTTTACCTTCTACTTTATTTTATCAATCTACACTATTTTTCAATCGTCCATTTAATTTTTTCCAGTCTTCTCTATAACTACATTTCAAATGTCTCTGGGCTTTCTTTTGATTTATTTTTTCTTTACATCCATGATTCATATTTGTACATAGATTGGGTCTTCAAAGCAGAGTTTTTTTTTTTCACTCGATGATGTTGCCACATAAGCTTGAAGCTTGTACATGGGATATAGAAATGGAATTTTGTAGTGTATGAAAAATACCATGCCTAACTGGGATTTGAACCTGGCACCTCCAAATCAAAGACCATGACACTATCACTTTGCACAGAGACTGGCAGTTTATTTTTTCTTTTACCTCTTACTCTTTTACCCTTTTTCCAATTTTCAGTTCTGAAAGCATAGATCTGGCCCCATTATATCCTTGCTGAAACTCCCAGGGATTGTAAAGCCAATATATCATTGGTGTGATCTGTTAAGGGTGCCCAGAAACTCTGTTTCTTGTCTAATGATTAACCAGTTAGGAAATAATGATTATATAAATTTGCAATTAGCTACTTAGTAAACGGTTGCTGTAGTCAAACAGAGGAGAATATATGTTTGAAAAACAAGATTTCAGTCATGTTCATCTCTTTATTGCTAAATTATCTCACAGGATTTATTAGTTTTAAATCAAACCTGACAGATTATCTGGATTATTTTGATACAGATTTCTCTGATATTAATGCAGTATGATAAAGAATCTATATTGAAATATGTATAATTATATTTCTTTCATATTGCAATCAGAGAAATATAAGAGTACAGTATACTTTAATTTAATAGATAGACTAGGAAGAAAAACATTCTAGATTTAAGTACAAGTTGAATGAATTAAATCTTTTTTAAACAATGAAATTTCATTTACATCTATCAATTACCTAACATTTTAATTATAAATAACACTTATAATTATAAATGATCCTAACTGTTCTAATAATAAATAATTATAACTGTTATAATTATAAAATACAGAGTAATTTTCTAATTTATAATACAATTTCTTGATTTATTAGGCATTTCTTTATTCCTGTATCATGATTTAGTTCCATTTCATGATTTATATAATAATCTGTACTGTAAATTTAATGTCGTAACTGCAAGAACTTTCCTGAAAATTATAAATGACTTGAAATTGGAAAAAAGTAAGCAATCCTGTCACCAAGATTCAACAGTAATTAAAAAAAGCATTCTGAATACAATAAATGAATTAAAATGTAAGCGAACTTATTTTCAAATTATGCTTATAAAATAATATATTAAAATTTTGTAAATTAAAATTATTGATATAAATATTCTTAATACATAGGATTTAATTAAAAAATGTATACTTTTAATGATTTAATTGATTTGCATGTAAGTCTTCTTAAAAAATTGATTAATGATTTTTACATAGTACTTGATAACACCACTGAAGAAGGAGCTACATAATTAGTTTATAAAAGTCAGTACGGCTAGTTGTATCCAAAATGTACATATGAGTTACTGTGTAGATGGTAACTCATTGGAGTTGTCTGGCAAGTGGAAAAAATCATATTACTAATACTTATTGCATGTATTGCATTTTTCAGGGCATCAGGTCACGGTTATTATGGGAAAGAAAATAATTATCAGCCATTTAAGAAAGAAAAGAAGATAATAACAATAAAATGAAACTGATCACACTGCAATTCAAATTAAACATATATATATATATATATATATATATATATATATATTTCTAGTAAGCATAACATTTTAGGAATGGGTTGGCTGTTGAAAATTGTTGGGTTATTTTGTTTTATTTATTTTGGATGATCTGGTTTCTTATAATTTGACGTGAAATACAAGGCTTATGAGCTTTAAGAGTCAAATAAAGAGAAAACCTCACAGTGCAGCTAAACTAAATTTACTTAACTGATTTTCTCCAAGAAAATGGAACTAATAAGCATCTTCCAGAAACTCTACACCATTTTGATATTTTCTCCAAACAACTAAGCTTTCTTATAAAATAATTCACAGCAAGAAACCATAAGGCTTGTGCTTAAGAATGCAAAACTGTACATGAAATTTGTAACATGAGTAAATGTTACAATGGATTCATGGTCATGAATCAAAATCCTTAAAGGCAGAAATGCTATCCACCCCCATACATAAGATCAACAATTTCCATTAGAGATGACATTCATTAGCAAAAGAATTTTCAATCTGTCTTTGTGTGACTACTTTCTATATGTGTATTTGGAAAGTTTTATTTATTCAAGTCATTTATTATTAATAATGTTGTTAGTTTAAAAAAAAAAATCAATAAGAAATTTTTTATACAGTATGAAATATATTGTACTGCACTATGTGTAATTTTCATTACCGAATCAGGGAAGGAGTGTCTTATTTTTTTACACAAAGTACAGCAGCATAATTTGCTGATTTGAAAGGTCAAAAAAACAAAGTTCTTATAGGTATTGTTGTATTTTTTCACCATATGCTACTACATTGGAAATTACTTTTACACTATTTTGAAAATTGTATCTCAACAAGTGGGTGCCCCCCACTGGCGATGCACTGATTTACCATAATTCAGAAGCATCAGTCGAATCTTTCCAGTTTAGCAAAGGGGTATGTTGGCTACTGCTTGGCGAATATTCTCCTTAAGTTCAGCAAGGGTCCTTGGATGATCGGTGTATATGAGGAATAAAATAGTCACAAGGGGCTTAATCGGGTGAGTGTGCGGGCTACTGATGATTGCTCCTTAAAGAGATCAGGCGCCCAGGGAAGTTTTCCTGCAAAACATGCACAGTATGTAGCGTGGCTCCATCCTGCTGAAACCACACATCCCCAACATCCATTTCATCAAACCTTCAAAAAAAAAAAAAAAGGGCAGCTACATGCTTATGTGCTGAGCACTGAGGAGATTACAAAAAGGATTTTTTTGGGTCCAACCCAGGACATATTTTTGAAATTACTTAAAAAGTCTTAACATTTTCCTGAAACATTAAACTTTATTTAATCAGTTGTATTTTTCACTAGGCATGACTTTTTCCAGCAATGGTTTGTGTTTTAATTACATTATACAATCACAACAAGAAAGTTCTGAATTAATTTTTAACACTTAGCAGATGTTTAACAGTAGATACTGAAAGTCTACCCCTTTCTGCAAACCAAATGTTCTCCGTAATGAAAAAACTCTCACAACGTGTCCCAAGCAAAGACATTACAAACTCAACCATTTTAGAAATTGCAACATGAAATATCAGTCTTTTGAAACACCTTAAAAATTGCTTTCCACTTCTCTTCAATAGTATCTGGTACTTTTTCAGAACTGGAACCACAACCTACCCTTTGGTTTTGAACTACCTGGTTCAGCAATGTACATTCATCAACTAGGTCATCAATATTTAAGGAATCTTTTATAATTTCATTAACTACTTCTAAATCTCATTAAATCTCTTCTAAATCAGACCATGCAATTTCAGTTTGTGAATTTATCTTCTGAAACTTATTAACTTTATCAAATTTGGTTCTCCACAACTCTAAGTATTGAATACTAGAACTACAAAAGTTGTCTACACTTGATAAGAATTTTTGTTCCTGAACATCATTATTTTCTTTTAGAGTGCATAGCAATTCTTTGGCAAAGATGACAAATTTGTGGATTTTTCTTTCCAGAAGTTAACAAATTAATTCAGAATATGTCTGAAATGCTTCTGTTGCTGTGATAGAATTAGCTCAATTTCAAAACCACATTATTAACTAACTGTAGAGAACCATATAAAAATTTCAAAAACAGTTTACTTTCTAGATGTTCAAAAAAATCAAATAATTTTGGGCATTTGTCACAAGATAAGAAGTATGAATTTAGGCAATCAAAAATGGAAAGAATTCTTTCTTTAGTATGAGATAATCCTTTTTTGTAAAATGTTCCCACAAATTCACAGAACTCCTTAAGTTTCGTTACTCTTATTACATATATTTAAAATATTTATAAATTTTTATAACAATAACTTCTATGTCCAGAGGTAGAGAGTCATATGCTGTTTGTACTGAATTGTGGGCTGAAAACAAATTCCTAAAATAGGTCTATCTAAATCACTTTGAACTTTTCTGAACACATTTTCATTCCCCTTTCCCTTCACACCACCATAATTACTGTTAGTGTCATCATCAGTATAAAAAACCAACTTTTTTTCAAGTTTGTATTTTTCACACACTGAAAAAGATACAGAGTCAAAATTTGAGCAGTTTCACCTGACACTTCATCAAAATTTAAAAGTTTTACATGAATTCCCTTCTCCAGACTGAATTACCTTAACAACAATCGGAACAAGTTTTACATCACTTCTATTTGAGCTATCCATCATTACTGTTACATAATTAATGTTTTCCAAAGAATGGAACACATTATGAAATATAAATGGCAAAATAACGTTAACAATAATTGCCTCAGTTTTGGTTCTAGCAGATGAAAATTTTAGGTCATATAATTTTTTAACCAGTTTAGAAGTGTAGTCGATGTTTTGAAACTGAGTTTGTGTCTAGCAGTGTGATTTTAACATTGACCACACAATTTATTTTTCCCTTAGCTAAACGATGAGACAAAAAACGAATAGAGATAAAATTATCAAAAACGTGTAAACGAGTTACAAAAAGAACACATTGCCCCTATTGTGTTACCAAATGACTAAGTAAAAAGAGAACGGTAGCCACCTCCGTCAAAATCGACTCGGCGCTTACTCCAAGGTCGAATGAGAGATGCACGGCCGTAAGAGAATGTTTAAAAACGCGATGTCGAACATGTCTAAAATTAAAAAAAAATTCTCGCCAGTCATAAAATTTTCAAACCCCGGACAGGATTGTAAGCCTAGCCTTACCGCCTGGATGTTTTGGGGTGATCTCAGTTCTGTTCCCCTCATCTCTTTTCAATGGTGCCAGTTCTCCTGAATTTTGCCCAACAATCGATTGTCAACCAGGAATACGAGCTCGGGTGGCACTCTTGAAGTGTGCGCGTACTGCTTGCTACATGGCGACAATCGAGCGACCATTAGAAAAGTAAACCTCTACGGCAAACTGGGACTATTCTTTCGTCCACTGTATTCTCGGTACTGAAGTGGAAAGAACAAAAAACTTTCCGACCCATCCGTTCGAATGAGACCATCCGCACCCTCTAACGACCAAACCTCGCTTATTGGCGCCTAATTCAAATCAGGAAATTATGCCGCACTGCCACAACTATATTATGAAATTTAAATGTCCATAATAAGTACACCATACAGCTTATTTATACTTTGAAAAAAAAACTATACTTTGTAAAAGTATCTTTAATACTTTAAATTTTTTAATAAAAGTCCTTATATTTCTGCTGAATCTACACACTAGGTTTCAAGTTTATTAATATGAAGATGGTTAGCTTTGTTCTGAGATAGTGTATATGAAAAAAAACAACATCAATCTTTCTAATTCATTAAGAAATAATTTAATTTTTTTAAAAATAACAAAATAGATAGATAAAAAATAATTAATTATGCAAATTTATGTGAACAAGAAATAATTTGAAAAAAAAATTTTTGCTTAAAAAAGATTTCATTGTTTTTTGTTACATTATTATATGATCGATTTTTTTTTTTTTTTAATAACCACCATTATTCTATTTGACATTGAGTCTTAAAGTTTTTTACATATTTCATTGAGTTCTTGATCATGAAACCATTTAGTGTGTAAATCCCTTTTTTGTACAGTTCAATTTTCTCAGTCTGTTTCATTATTACCCATAAATTTTCTAAGAGATTTACATGTAGAGAATTTCCCATCTAGCCCAAACATAGAATGTTTCCTTTAGACATAATTTTTTTAAATTTGAAGTATGGCAAGAAGCTCACGTTGAAAAAATCATTTTGTTGCTCAAATCATGTTGAAAAATAGCTTTATTTACTTCAAATATCTGAAAAGCTGGAAGTGGCTTATTCTCTAATATTTTTATCTGTTTACTATTCATCATCTGTAAACAGAGACTAAATTTTAAGGAATCAAAATTTGTAAAATGTTTTTTAAAGGGTGTTTTAACAGTTTGTTTCAAACATTTCAGTGATAAATGCTCATTATTGCCTCATTACATTATACATGTAGAATATTTACTCAATGAGAACTTCAATTTGAGTTTTGTCTGAGATTAGGATATTTATCCAGTCCTCAGTGTTCCACTCCTTGAATTTTCGCCCAAATGAGCCTGATCTTCATGGCATCTGTAAGGAATTTATTTTTACTAACCACCACACTTTATGTTCACATTCCAAAAGTTGAGTAGTGAGTTTTCCCAACAACTCTAAATACTTTATTAAATCAATACTGTTTTTTTTTTGGATTTATTTTACTATTTCTCAGAAAAGCAGAATCATCTTTTGAAGAAATTTTTCTTTTCCTGTCACTACAACTTTTTATCAAAGTGAAATAGATCTAGTTTCATATTCTTGCTTAATTATTTTCTTTACCATTTCTAATCTTGCCTTATACCTGTTATCTGCCTTTGAGTCATTCTAATGTGGTCATTCACTGTTAAATGTTGAACATTGTTCTTTTCGTAGGAATTTCCTAGACTTTCCTTTGACTTTTTTTAATAACACACTAAATAAAACAGATGTTACTTAAATTTCAAAATTAAGACATAAAATTAATGAACCAATCAAAGATTCACAAATAAAAATGAAATAAACAGCTGTCAGCAGTGATGCAATGGCAAAAAAAAAAAATGTCCTCTTATTCACATTAATTTATACAAGTGTATGTGATAAAAATATTTTATTCAAATCATCATCCAAGAGAAGTAATTAAAAAAAAACCAAACCTCGAAATCTCGAATAATGGAATGAGTTTGTCATGTTTTATTAAATCAATAAAAAAGAAATCATATTTTTTAATAATCTTAACAGCATGCAATTTGCTAAAAGTTTATTCAAATACTGAATTAACATTGTGAAATTATTTGTGTAAATTTATATGAATTTTTTAATAAAAATGACTCGCACAAAATCTCATATGTTTTCACTAAATCAATAGTCATATGACAATCATTTTAGGCAGTAGGCCAAAAAAAAAAAAAAATACTGACAAATAGTTGTAGAACTTTTCCATCACTTGGCATTTTTGTGATACATGGCTTACACATACATAATGATTAGTTTAATAATGATTAATTTCTTTAATTCTATCGTTTACCTGTTATATCAGTGGGGGTGCAATTTTGCCAAAAGTTTTTTGCAAATATTATTATTTTTTAATTGTTAACAAATGTAGCTAAGAAAAATATGACCTTAATTAGGCAAAATGTTTAGATACTGATGGTGACCTTGCTGCACAACCTCTCACCCCCTTTACCTTTCAAGTTGAAAATTTAATGGCATCAATGGCCCATATATAGAAGTTATGTGACGAAGTTTAGTCAAAATCGGTCCAGTAGTTTTGGGGATATAAGGGGTGCAAGACTGAACACACACACATACATACAAACATCTAGAAATATCCATTCGGTTTTTTGGGTTTCTTAGGTGTCAAAATGTCAAGATCCAGTGGAAAACTGCATATGCCCAAATTGGACCAATTCAATATGTGTGTTACCTTCTAAAGCTACAGCTCTGCTGCTACAGTGCTAGATGGGAAAGTATAACTTATTTAAACTAATGAAAATTTTATTAAGCATTGACTAAGATGTTGTTAATGTTTACAGGTAAAAATATATATGATATTGAAGATAAACCCAATTATAAGATTTTGAAAGAGAATTTATGGAGTCAAGAAAATCAAAAAATAATTCTAGTACCTGTAAAAAGCAAAGAAATGGATGTTCTTAAACAAAATTCAAATGAATTTAATAATGATTTAAATAACACAGATAATGAGAATTTATCTACCACTAATAAGATAACATTAGATAATTATAGTAATAAATCAAAACTAGAAAAAAATATGAAATGTATTGATGGAGATCATAAATATTGTTTAAGTAACATTAACACTCAAGATGTTGTTGAATGTATTAAAGAAGTTTGCCCGAGAATAAAATCTGGTGACCAAATTGTCAATATAGATTACAAGGTATAGATATTTATATATATATATAGTTAATTACAACTAATTATTTTTAAACAGTTATATTTAGTGTTCAATCAACTGGTAGACATCAAACAATACTGAAATACTAATGATATGTATTGTTCCACATGATAAAAAAAGATTTTAAATCACATATGTAATTTGATTTAACCAGATGGTTGTAGCAATCTAACATGAGACAAATCAATCACAAAGATGACAAAGTATTTTCAAGAACAATTAGCATCCCATGACAGGCTTGTTATAAAAAGTGAGTAGTTGGGTAATTTCACATTGCCTTTTTCAAAGGAGAACAATCTGCTGCTTACCACCGTGTCAAAGTCAGTGAAATTCAAAGGATATTCAGCTCCACAAGGAACACTATTATTCTGTTCACCAGAGGTTTATAAATAAACATTATTACTTACAGTGAATTTAATTTTAAATACTGCCACTCACGTCTCAGACACCAAGTGTCCAAGTTTTATTTATATTTTATTGAAAAGAATTATGCAATTTATCTAAAATTATAAATTTTTAATCACAGAAAACTAAATTTATTGAATTAAATAACCTAAGAAAACTTTTATTGCTATCAGTCACATTGGGCTTAACTTCAGTAACTCAAGCTGTTGTTCTTCTTCTGCTGTTAGCTGACATCATTGATGGATTTTGAGTTGATAAGACACATAATTTTCAAGAGAAAAGATGGAGCCTTTTTTACGTAAGTGTAGAATATTAAGGTTTTTGTTAATGCAGTGGATTTGTGATTTACATAAACAACATGGTTGGTAAATATTGATTTGTTTTGAAGAGCTTTTAAGTGTACATTTGAGTTTATTGAAACTGCAATCTGTTACTCCAGTATAGTATACTGTGCAGTTCCAGCATTAGAACAATTAAGTTTGTCTTCAAGGAACTCATAGATTTGTTTGACCCATTAGGTTAATGTTTCACTTGAAATGAACAAATAAATAAATGTAATTATACAAGCAGATGTACTAAATGAACAAAATTTTTGATTACATTCTAAATATGCATCCTCTTAATTAAAACCAACAAACAAATCTACCATTAACAACATAAGCTGATTAGTGGATGAGAACAGCAGAAGTCAATGAAATTAACAAAATAAAAAACTAAAAACATTATATTCAATAACAATAGTTTTATTTTGTCACTGAACATTGATAGTTTTTGCATAAATCATAATGTTCCAAACACTGTATACTATAATTATCAAGCGGTCTCATTGTTTTTTTTTTTTTTTAATTCATCATATAAGTAAGGGAATATAAAACTGAAATCTTGTAGCATAAGAAAAATGCTAAGCATTGTTGGAGTTTGAACTTGAAACTTTGCGGTTGACAGGCCGAGATACTACGATTCCATCCCAGAGATCAGCATTTTTAGTTGAACTCTTATTTTTAAAATTACTTAAATCTTTTATATAATTGGGGCATGTATTGCCAAACTAATTTCCATACATAATGTTGAACAAAAAATTTGAGTATTTAATACAAAATGCCATTAAAGAATAACTGAACAAGGGATTGAAAAAATGCTTTTGGTTTAAACATTTTATTTTTATTATAAGAACTAACGTTTTGCACAAATTGAGTGAATGGTTGCATTGTTATTGTTCATTTATTATAAGATTTATTATGTACATTGCTGCAGAACCCAAGTACAATTCCAAGTGAAACCTTATCTTTAATTAGAGCTGGATATGTTCTTGGTTTTCTTTGATTCAGTTTATAGCAGGTGATTCAGAAGTAGGTAAACTTTGTTTAAAAGACCCAGCCCTTGTTAGTGTTTAAAGAATTCAGGGAATGGTCCCTGAATATACAGAAAAGACTATATCAACATATGTCTCGAAACCTCTCTAAAAGTGCTACAGAATCTGAGAAGTGTGAATAAGATCTTAGATTTCATAAAGGGAAAATCCTGAAATTTATCCCTTCCCCTCCAGTATAGAGAGGGCAATGATTGTACACATTAAAGTTGATTGGTATATACAAGTGGCTAATGAATGAAGCGATCAACAGCTCCCAGAAAAAGAACCTCTGCACCTAGAAGTGCCAACAGCGTTTTCAGAGAGCGAATGAGCGGTAAAGGTTTTCACCCCAGATTTCTCAAACTACTGTGGATACGGTTCAGGAACCCATTTTATTCGACTTTTCAGGTCAAAAACCATAAAAAAAAACACCAATTCTGCTCCTTAATTAAAATCCTAAAAATTTCAGTACGACCTCATTTCACCTGTGTAGCTGCAACCCAAGCAAAATATTTCACTAGCCATAACTTGCAAACGAAGCATGTTAGAACACATGTTTTTATGATATTTTCAATTATTATCACTAGTGAAATAAGATATGAATGTCTCGGGAGAACTTCCTGATATACATATATACATATGTATATATAGAGTATGTATCTGGAGATCATTATATAGCAAAAAATAAGAAAAAAGTTCATATAAACAAACAAGGTCAAAAAACTGTTAGTTTGGCTTGCGAAACATTTAGTCATGCTTTCTACTACCTATGTGAAATTAGACCATACTAAAGTTTTTGGGGTAAAAATGAAGGGGTAAATTTGGTGGTTCCTTATGGTTTTAGATCTAAGAAATTAAATAAAAGTGGATACAGACCTTTATCTCATTTAGGTTTTAAGGAAAAGGGGTTAAAAATTAAACTGTTTTGTCGGAAAATACACGTTTTTATGTTTGGAATAAAATTCTTTGTTAATTTATGAATAAATCAATAAAAATTTCTTGTTAACTCTGTATAGAATTTAATTTTGAGGAAATTTATGTAAAAGTCTATTAAAATTTAAACAAAATTTGAGAAGTTTAACTTTTAATAAAACATAAAAAACACAAACTGCATCGGAAAGAAATACGATGTTAAAAAGTACTACTTACATATAAGCTAAAAATTATAAAAATAAATTTGGAAGTCATCCATCTGTAACATATACAAAATTTTCATTTTTTCATAGGTTGGCAATAACAGCCGATAAACAACGAAGTAATGAAATTTAATGTCTATATATATAGAAAGAGAGCGCTCACGCGAACACACACACACACACACACACACACACACACACAGAGAGAGAGAGAGAGAGAGAGAGAGAGAGAGAGAGAGCGAGAGAGAGAGAGAGCGAGAGAGAGAGAGAGAGAGAGAGAGAGCGAGAGAGAGAGAGAGCGAGAGAGAGCGAGAGAGAGCGAGAGCGAGAGAGAGAGAGAGAGAGAGAGAGAGAGAGCGAGAGAGAGAGAGCGAGAGAGAGAGAGAGCGAGAGAGAGAGAGCGAGAGAGAGAGAGCGAGAGAGAGAGAGCGAGAGAGAGAGAGCGAGAGAGAGCGAGAGAGAGCGAGAGAGAGCGAGAGAGAGCGAGAGAGGGCGAGAGAGGGCGAGAGAGAGCGAGAGAGAGAGAGAGAGAGAGAGAGAGAGAGAGAGAGAGAGAGAGAGAGAGAGTAATTTTAGTAAAATTACCCATTTTACTAAAATGGGTAAATTCTATTATCAAAACTTGTAGGGAATTTAAGTCTGTAAAAATTTATGGAATAAATAATCAACTTTATTATTAAATTTAGATCTTTGAAAAATTAATTTGCTACACTTAATTGTATGCTTCGAAATAAATATGAATATTACTCGTCATAATATTGTGAAGACGTTTTAATAATAAACGTTAGGCGGTTTTGTTGTGACAATTTTGATTGTGTTTAATTATTTTTGTCTGTTGTACTCTAAACTGTATCATAATCTTTTCAATTGAATCTGAATTTAAAAATGTGAAATTCTGTTTTGAATTATTTGTTTTGAAAAATACCCCGTCTCTTCACTCATGTAGAATATGCTGATATGATTTTTGTGTACAATCTTTGCGATTGAAGTACTAAAGCTGCGGTGGAAAAATATGGGTTAACAATAACTACCACTTAATTCCGTTCATACTATTTCGGATGAAGCGACTTTTACTGGTAATGGCATAAATAACATGCAGAATTCACATGGGCGGTCTGAAGAAAGCCCACTGCAGTAGTATCAAATTGTGTGTGTGTGTATGTGTGTGTGCGTATGTGCGCGCGAGCGTGTGCATGTGTGTGCATGCGTTTGTACATTTAGAAATAATATTTTGTGATTTAATACAAAGTTTGTTTATTTAGTAAAGAAAAAAAACAATTGAAATTTTCTCATAAAAACAGAGATGTATAATTTGTATAGTATGTTTAAAATATGTTCCCATAATTCACATCACTTAGAAAAATATTCCATACCAAAATGCAATTAACAGAAATTATATTTATTTTACTACTAATATACAGTATCTGCCACCTTAGTACTAGGTACTATACTTAGTACCTAGTACAAAGGTACTAGGTACAGATTTATATAACATATAATTTTGAGTAAGAGAGCATGATTAAATAATAAACTTGATGAATTATGTCAAAACTTATTTCACTGATTTTTTTTAATAAAATGTTCACCTTAATTTCAGATTACGTTCTTGGAATTTTATGAACTTCTTATACTGTGTGCATTAAAAAGTATAGAAAAAGATAAAATAATGCAAAAAAAACATAAACTGAAAGAAGAGAAAGATAAAATTATGCAAATGAAAAAAACAGAAAACCATGAAAGTGAAATACAAAAAGATAGAAAAATAACTTCAAGAAATGAAAGAAAAAAACAAAAATCTTAACAAAAATCTTAAATTCAAATATTTATATCAATTTTAGAATATTTCCAAATATAATATGATAATCATAATGTATAATATTTTAGATATAAATAAGATTTTATTTATAATTTGTCCATTATTTTTTCATACTAAGTTAATAATAAATTAATTGTTTAAAATAATAAAAATCATGATTATTTTTTACACTTACCAAAAAATTATTTAAAAAATAACTTCAATATAATCTTAGGCTGCATAAAATAATGTAAAAAAGTTGCAATTTGTTTTGCGATCTGATGGATGATTTTAATTTTTATAAAGCGTTAAACTCAAGTGCACAAACTTTATGCACTGAGAGTATGTAATAAAGAATCTGTATGACCAATCATCAAATTGCTAAGATGTCCGTAATGCTTGGCTTAAACATTGCCTTTTCCTTTAAGAAGAAAAGAGTGGTTAAAAAACTATACAAACCCAAAACTGTATTTTCCATTCTCAGAACTGTCATTGTATGAGAATTAATCATGCTTGCTGCAATATTATCTTGTTGCTCAACACCCAGTGAACAAAGAACTGAATCTTTAAGGGATTCCTTAACAAATAAAATTTCTTTATTAAGATAAGAGCAATAATTTTTGGACAGAGTGAATGTTGTTCCTCTAGGTATTGTGTTAAGTATAACTTTATTTGCAGTTGTGATAAATAACATTGCAAATTAATTTTTAGCAAACCCATCATGAGTTCATTTTTTTTCATCTTTTATGACTGGTTAGGATCAATTTAGTCAGTCCATAATCCAAGTCTCTTTAAAGGGACTGTTTGGGCCTTGCAATCTTCCCAGTATTTTTTCATATGTTTCAATCTCCGTGCCCTTTCTGTTGTTGAAAATGTTCGTATTATGAATTTCTTTCTTGCAAGTATGAAGAGTGTTTTTGTCACTGATTTATTTCATTTAATCTTACCTTGTCTGTGGTGTTTTCGGGTATAAGGCCAATTTCCTTCAGATCCTCTCTTATTTTTCGGATACATTTGCATCCTGTCTTGGCATTTTTCAAGTTGAGCTTATACTACACCAGTTGTTCCAGAAGTCATGAATTTTGCATCCTCATGATGTGCCTAAAGAAACCTAGCCTCCTCTTACTCATGGTATCAATGATGGGTTCTTACTTTTTATACATGACCTTGTTGGGTGCATTCCACCACTACCTGTTTTTTTCGTACTTTTTGTTATTGCATGTTCTTCCAATTCTTCTTCGATTTTCTAGAGCCTGTTAGTCTTTGTTTGTTCAAGTGGAAGAGTTTTTCTGCTGCATATGTGGCTTCCACTTTTGTAACTGTCTTGAAGTGTCTTTCCCTCATGCCATTAACAGAGCGCAGTTGAGAAGTAACAGTTAGAGTCCATCGCCTTGGTGCAGCCCGGTTTTGATCTCAAATGGTTTTGAGGGTTTGCCTCTGAATTTCAGTTATGACTTAGTGCTTGTGAGGGTCAGTTTCATCATTTTTATTAATCTGGGATGTAGTTCAAGGTGTCTTAAGAATTATTAGTAGAAATTCTCTGTGTGTGCTTTCTTGAATTTTACAAACATTATCACCATGTATCTGCTTCTTTTTCTGTTGTAATCCATTACTAGCTTGGGACTCATGGTCTGGACAGTTCCTCCAAGATCTAAAACCTACCTAGTATTCTCCTAGTTCTTTCTCAAGTTGTAAACCGATTGTTCTAGTTGAGAATGATTCTTGAAAGAAGTTTTATGTTCTGTTAAGGAGTGAGATTCCCATGTAGTTGCTAGGATCTGTTCTGTCTGCTTTTTTGTATAGAGGTTGGATGCGAACTATCATTCAATGTTCTGATAGTTTTTTGATCGAGATGTTTACAAGCTGTTGATGAAGAGTGATTTTTGCTGGTCTTCCTGCATGTTTCCAGATTTCTACAGTCTGATCTTCTACTGTCGCTTTGTAATTCTTCATCTCACACAGTGCTCGGTAGACTTATTTTATTGTGGGACAGTTGATATTTTTCAGTAGTGTTGTAATTGTTCATTATATAAGTAGACTATGTAACTGATATGTTCTCATAGTTCATGTCTTTGTGGAAGTTTTAACCTTAAAATTTAATAAATTCCTTAGGGGATTAGTTTTCATGTAATTCTATAAATACAGCAGATGAGAAATAAATAAGGAATATCTATTTCTCTAAACAATGTAAACACTCTACTTCTACACAATGAATCATCATAAAATTAGTTCATCCAATAGATAATATTTTAACTGCTAATGTAGAACTTTTAAGTTCTTTTAAATAATTAGCACTGGATAAAGATATAGTTGCATCATCTGGAAAAAGGATAACAAAGAATAGTTCAAGATTTGAAACAGATCAAGTTCATTAATAAATATTAAGAAAACTTCTATAATCCAGAATACTTTTACGACACTCTGCATTCCACATCTTGAATTAAGGTTTTACTTTATCAAGATATGAAATTTCAACTGCCTGTTTACAATTGATAAGGTATGACTTTAAACAACTGTAAGTTGTTAAAATTCTTCTGATAAAATAGTAACTATCTATTTTCATTAGCAAGATATTTGGAACTAAATTGAATGCTTTACTGAGGTCGCAAAAAAAATTTAATTAAACCTTTTTGTATTTTTGCTATTTAAAATATTTTCTAAAGATTAGGAAATGGGTATGTTCATCTTTTTCCCCCTAAAATCATGCTGAAAGTCTGACTGTATGTTATAGTTTTCAAGATTATTCTTCAAAAGAATAATGGTTTAAAAGAATATTCTTCATCATTAATTTATCAAATATTTTAAAAATGCAGAAAATAATGTAATACCTGTGATTTTGTAAATTAAGCATAAAACCTTTCTTAAGACATATAGTAAACACTCCATTGTTGAAAAATTTAATTAAATCTGTAAAAGAATAATAATAACCTCTCTGCCTTCTTTTAAAAGATTTCACAATCTTTTATCAATACCTGCTGAATGTTTATAAAACTTTTTAGATTTCAAATACAGGTTTTATCTTACTGGAGTTCAATGGAAAATAGAAATAATGATTCAACAAAACCATTTAGTCATGATTTGATACAGAAAGGGATAAATGCAACTACCAGAAAATGACTTAACATTGAATTCAGCATAAAGCTGAAAGATTCAGCTTAATTCATATTAGCTGAAAGATGAGAAGTTTCACATGATATTGTACATTTTGATTTGCTACTTATGCATTGCATTTATAGCAACTCACAAAAAAAAATTAATTTTGTAAAAGAGTTGAAACTACTGCTCATTTACACCAGTTGTTATAACTATTGCCAATAATAACTGTAACGAAGGAACATTTATTTATCATAATGAAAGGAGAAAATGCAAAAAAATATGCTGTTAATTAATATTGATATTTAACCATTGTGATTTTTTTCAGTATTATTTATACATACAAAATAAAATTATCTACAAAAAAATTAAAATAATGTTTTCTTATGAAAGAAAACTGTAACAACTTTAAAAAATTTAAATAGATTTCATGTCATTAGACAAAAGGCTAAACCTTTAAATTTTAGAACCTTTTTTTTCCTGTTTAGCCTTTGGGGATTACCGTCAGGTATTACTTCACAGGATGTATGAGGATGATATGTATGAGTGTAAATGAAGTGTAGTCTTGTACAGTCTCAAGTCGGCCATTTCTGAGATGTGTGGTTAATTGAAACCCAACCACCATAGAACACCGGTATCCACAATCTAGTATTCAAATCCATATAAAAGTAACTGCCTTTACTAGGATTTGAACGTTAGAACTCTTTCAACTGATAGCGTAGACGTGTTCACCACTAGACCAACCCAGTTGATCAAACACTTAGATCCTGAACAGTTCCCTACATCTGGATCCTATTAATCCACAACATTTCCAATTTCATAATTACTTTGTTCCCTTCCATTCCATGCTTTATAAAGAATTAAAATGTATACACTCTGCTTTTAATATTGTATCTGAAATATGTAAAAATGATATTTTAATTGTTGTATTACAACTTTACTTATATTTTATCAGTACAAAATATCAGTTACTTTTAATGCAGAATACTTAATCTATAGTTCTTTACTACTTTAAACTTGAAAATGTGCAACAAAAGCATTATTTGAGAATCTTTATCCAATTATTGTTGTTTTTTTAATAGAAATCAGAACTTGATCGTTGTTTACTGTAATTATTTATGCATAAGTTAAATGAATATTGAAAAAAAGCAAAATGTAAAATTATATAAAATAATAAAGGGAAGCAAAGGGTGCATAAATTGTTTAGCAACTCATAGTTTTGCTGGGGAATATTATGCAGTTCTAACTTGACAGACTACTTGTAATGAAGAAAATGAAGCAGATTATTTAAGTTTAAAAAAAAATGACTTAAGTAAAATTTTGTGATTTGGAAAACATGATGACTGTAGTTCCCCATGTTCATAACAAATTGTAACCAAAATTAAATATCATTAATGATTCTTTTGAAGTCATCATACAAAATTTCATAAAAATCAGTTTATCCAGTCTTAAATTAACAAGCAAGGTGATAACTGCTGAAAAAGCAGCAAACAAATTAACTTATAATCCTCCACCATTGACTGAAATTAACCAAATACAAAACAAAAGTAAGATAATAATGTAATGGAATCATCTAATTAGTATATGAATGTGACTTTCAGCACAGAAAACATGTAAAAAATAAAAACTTTATCCTCATCCTTATGAATGTTTGAAAGAGATCAAACACCTTCAGAAATATTTCACCTAACTAAGGGGGATTAAATTGTGTGTAAAAAACTTTTGACTAAAATTTTGAGATATAGTATCCCATAAGTTCTGTATTTCCTTGCCCCTTGACAGATTGTAACAAAAATTAAATGGCATCAAAACCATGCATACAGAAATCATTGTGAGAAATTTCACCTAAATTGATTCACCCAATTTGGTGATAGTAAGCAATAAACAAGTCATCATACATAATTACATCTTTCTGAAATTTACATGCTAAAATTAAACTTTTTGGTTGAAGGGGGTCATAAAACTACAAGATTTACAAAACCCTGATGTCCAAAAATTTCACCTGAATTAGCATAAAGTATGCTCTATAGTTCTGCAATTTAACTACATAGCTAGGAAAACATTAACTTCAAAAGACGTAATATGTAAATTAGCTTAAATCAGGACTAAATCTTTTTAAAGTTAACAAAACATCAATAAAAAGAAGTATATTTTATTTTTTTAGTTATTAAATCTAATTAAAATAATTTTTGTAGAAATGGTAGGGGAGGAGCACATTAATATTTCTTGTCTTGGGTACAAACTGCTTCAAGGGTATATCTGTAAATGGTAATTTCTTCAAAATTAATTAGTTACTTGAATTTTTATCATATCTAGTAATTCTTTTAAAATTTTAAGGAATAAGAAGGGGGAGGAATAGAACTAAAACCTTTTGTCCAACAGCTTAAATATAAACTGAAAAAATGTCTGTTATATTAGCAACCAATAACCACTGATTCTAGTATTCTTAAGGAATATAACAGCACTTACTTAGAACTGTCTAATGTGTGGAAATGTTTTACAAAACTACAAACCATTCAAATCAAAATCATCCTGGAGAGATTGCAAGTCTTATATCCATGGCAAGCACATTGAACTGTAGGTAAAATGCATTTTTCTTCAGTTAAAAGTCTCAGGCCAAGCTTCAGTCGATAATGCTTCTGTGACAAAATATGAGAATGCAATATCCACAAGTTTCATTTTATAGCCTCACACATTTATATATACTTAAATAGTGCAAGTTCTACAAAATTATTTTCAAAATCTGTTTACCAATTATTTGTCAGTAAAAAATCATAAGCTATTTTCTGCACTAAAAAGAATTTTGTTTTGAAAGGAACATTTTTTTCAAGAGTGATAATTTTCAGATTATCAGTCTAGCATTGAAAGTGTTTAAACCATAACATATTTTACACGCAGCAAAGTGAATATTATATGTGCAATATTCATAACATCCAGATAATTATCTGTAGTTTGGGAATGGAATAGTCATTAATTCCTTTTAATTAAAATAATAGTCTCTTTATTTCTAATTAAACATTAATTTTAATAGATATACATATTTTATTACTTGTAACTAAAAATACTGCACCATTTTTTACAGCCTAAAACAAATAAAAATATTTCATATGTAAATAATAATTCCAAAAACTCTTATCATTGTTTACAGATTATTTTTCTAATATCAGTCTTAACTCCTTTTAATCAAAAATAAATTACTATTAAAATATAAACTAACAAAATTACTAGCAGCACGTAAGTACATTAACCATAATCTTCAACAACATCATTAAAAGATGAAAATATTACAATCCATATTTTAGAACTTAAACATACTTAGTGCTGTAGTGAGGTAGACTTAATGTGTTAAGCCTACCATTCAGGCTTAAGTTGAACAGTTCTACAATGCTGTAAGAATTTTGAATAAGATCAGTTAAGTAAATGATGTTATTGTTATGATGACATGTTGTAGAAGGATAAACATATCAAAATTTATGATATCCTGGTAGTCCTAGAAAATTATTGAGAGAGTTGACACAAAAGTGAAAATCAGTTGGAAAAAGCTCATATAGTATATCAAAAAAATTAATTATTTTTCTTTAAGTGTCCATTGCTAAAGAACTGTTACTAACAAATGCAACTATTATTTGTAACAAAAATCTCATTCAACAAATTGAAAATTAAGTGTTACATGAAATCTTTTCTTATGAAAGGATTGATTTAAAATCTAGCTGAGTGAATAATCTAAAAGTCCTGTTTGTGATGGTTAAAAAAATTTACAAATCAACCATGAGCAACCATTGCAAACTGAAGAAGATTATGTTTGGATAGTGATTTCAGTGTGGTGAATTGTGGATTCCAAATTTTATAAAAACTTTATTTACCATCACTGGTCAGAAATTCTGTATCTGCTTAAGGAAAAATATAATATTGGATAGCTAGTTTTAGCAAGATTTCACTACTGAATGCACTGTTTTAACTTGGATTACTGTAAGATATCTTCTTTGTTGATGACACAATTTCAAAGGGACTTACCTTATCATAGTTGCTTAATCCTAACATAATTAGGCACTTGACAGTTTATTTTTGCAAGCAGTCAAAAGAATTGTATGTAAGAACAAACCACACATAAAAAAAATTAGGTAGAGGTCTCTTCATTACTCAGTAAATTTATAAAGGAATACTTAAACCAGCGTACAAACTAATAACCATAATAAAATATTAGAAAATAGAAATAATAATACAATAAACTATCTACGTGGAATTTATAAAAATTAAATGTAATGATTTGATGATATTTATATATGAAAAACAAGTAGATCATTTAAAACTAGAATTCTTGAACATTATACAAATTACAAAAATAACAGATTAGTTTTATCTAATATGGCAATCATAGACAATTTAATAAACAATAAAAATTGTATTCTGATATTACACAAATTTAGAAGTATTCAAAATTAATAAAGATGACATAAAATTAAATATATTAGAAAAATATTACATTTATAAATACAAACAAAATTTCAATTTTATAAGCCATCAGACAGTAGTTGAAGAAATGGTCTTATAAAAACTGCAACAGATTTCAGCACTTGTGTAAATTAATAATCAATTTTCATTATTTTAGTACTTTTATTATGCAATTATGTGGAATTATTTCAATCATGACTAAGGATGATTGGGTCCCTCGAAAGTATTTACATGAAAAACTAAGGTAACATATGACTTATTTCAATAAGACATGTAAAGGCTTTATATATATAAAGTCTTCCTTTTAATAACAATTATATGTGTGTGTGTGTGTGTGTATATATATATATATATATATATGCAGACTAAAGCAGATTGTACTAATTTACTTACAAATACTAAGTTTTAAAAGTAATTAAACCAAAAGTCATAAAAAAATAAATTTATCTTATGAAAAACAAAATATTATTAATTAAGGGTTGGTTTACTAATAAGTAATAATACTGTCTACCAACATTGATATCAAAGTTGATAATTTTATAGTTTTAAAGAATAAATTTGTCAATTTTAAAAAAAAATTGTTTTTTTTCTTAATTTCATTACTTAACATAATAACACACAGTTTTATATAGAAATAACAGTGTATACTTTTTTCATTGTAAGTATTACACTAAGATTCTTTGCTCTTTATTTAATAAAGTAAGAAAAAAAAAATTGAATTTAATGATTTAAAAAATAAACAAATTTCATTAGATGAATTCATATTTGCTTAATTAATATAAAACTTACATACAATTGGACAAATGAATAGATTTAATTTCATCTGAAGGAACTGAAACAATAACATTTGATTAAACATTAAAAAAACTGTAAATTAGATAACCAAGACTCCATTTCTATAAATACATTATTTAAAATTAAATATCCCTCAGTACATTACTTGGAGTGCACTTTTTGTACATTTGAAATTTATGCAAAAATTATTGAAAATTGTTCCATCACTCAATTTGTATCTGTTGTTTAAAACATCGCATAAAGTTTATTTAAGCCTGAAAAATGAACTTACCAGTTGCACCTAAAAATGTTTATAAGGAGAGTATTTCCCCTCTTAAGAAATATTAAAATTTGCATTTACTCATGTATTTGAAAATTAAGTAAAATTTAAAACAATTTTTTCAAAGTAAAAAAATAAAAATAATAGGGATTTCAATCTCACTTTGGTAAATCTACTTTTTATGATTATTTATCAAATTTTAATTTACAAAAAAACTAAAAATAGTAAATAAAAAAAGTAATCTACTTTAAAGAAATGTATTTTATCATGCTTTTCTATGGTTGAAAAAAAAATAGTAAAAACATATAGTATTTTAAATGAATTTCATAGGAATATTCTTATATTACAAGTGGGAAGGTAATCTTTTGTGGCAAAAATATTTTTTTTTGTGATTTACTAAATTGATAACATTTTAGCTTATAATAGTTCAGTATTTTAGCAAATAAATTAAAAATAACAAAGGGAAAATTTTTCAAATGTTTTACTAAAAGTTCCTTTCAGATAATAAATCAGAACTGGTATTTGAAAGAACTGGATGTTTTAATAGTTCTAAGACAACAGATTTTACAATTCAGCATTGACAAACAACAATAAAAAATACATTTTCCCAATAAAATTTCCTCTTCTCTTGTAATACTATACAAATTGTTACAAATTGTTAATGAATTTGTCTACACTGCACATCATAAACAGAGATCACTTTACATAACGAAATCCTACTATCTTTAAATTCTTGTGTTCTCAGACTAAAAAATATATGATGAAATCACACTATAAAATCTTGTAGTGTAGTAATATATTGCAACCAAATATCAAAATTATGATGTAGAATATACAGAATAATAAAAATTTATGCAATTTCTTATATTCATTTATGAATAAGTAAATGAAATTCTAGAAAATAAATTCTTATGGAAATAGTCATTTTAAATTACTAAGGTCATGAGTTTCTAATAGTAAATATGTATGGATCTTCTTCTGTGGGACAAAGAAAATTTGAAAACTCTGTTTCCCAAGCAGTAAGTTTTCTCCCAATTGGTTGTAGCAAGTTGTTCCATAGGGCATTTGCCGCTGAAAAAGATTGAGATATTCAATAGTTAATTAACAAAATCTGATATATAAGAGTGAATGAAAAATGAAATGGCGCAACATTTATATTTATTTATTTAAGAAACTTATTGAATCCATTGGTTAGAAACTGAATGCAAACATATGAATGATCGGCATATAGAAATTGTGTCTATATTACTTGTGCAATACCTATATTTCTATAAATATGCATTTAAAAATAAATATCTTACCAAGTGAGTAAATGTTTACCAAATGTCTTTTTAATTAAAGCTGTCTTCATCAGTTTAAAATTATAACTAATTATAATCACAAAAATGATTGCATTTTAAATAAAAATATATTTCCACAATCATGCCAAATAAAAATAAAAAATACAAACATACATATATATATATATTGTGCATTTATCAAACACAAATATAAAAAAAATAATTAAAAATTCTTTTGGTTATAACCACATCAAAAAATATGATTTGTATGGGTGGGGTTGGGTTTATGGGTTTATGTATGATTAAATGAAGCGCAAAATTTATTAATTTATTAAGCTTGGGATTTAATATTATTAAAATATGACATTTTCTAATTTTGGTAATAAATTTCATTTAAAAAATCGGCAGTTAAAAAACCAAATATTTTCACATGTAACATTTCAGTTGTATATTAATCTACTTTTTCTTTAATGATGAATTTAGATCTTTCTACCTTTTTCATTTAGTATGCTGTTCATCATATATTTTGCAGTTTATATTATGAATGCATTAACAATATGTATATTAAAAATATATCTTAAAAGATTACACATTTCTTTCAAAACTACATACAAAATAACAAAGAATATTTATGACTAACTAACAAAACCAGTACGGGCGAAAACAACCATGGTAATATACTTCATAAAAATGGAACATGTACAAAGATGTTAAACAAATTATTTCAAATATATGCTAAGTTAAAAAATCAAACCACCAAATTTTTTGACATTATCATTTAGTTAAAGTGATTAATAAGTGGTTAATTTAGTAGTTGTATAAGCTCCAGTGATTGTGATGGCCATAGCTTTCACTCCTTTTTCTACTAACCAGCACTACTCTTAAGCAAAAATTCACAAACATTACCGTCATGGTGCAGAGGAGTACAATATTATTGAATTATTAAAATATACCAGTTTGACCAATAATTTAGAAAATTGTATGCAATTCCCACATAGTTACTCAGTTATGTGATATCGCTGTGGGGACTATTATTCTATCATTGTAAGCAAGATGCATTACATGTTCACTTTAGGTCTGTCATATCCTATTCTATAATCTTGTGGTGCATTAGCCTAAATTCATACATTATATCAACAAAAATTTCTAAAAACATGATATACAGCCTTACTGAATACTACAAAAATCAAATACTACAAAAATTCTTCAAAGATTGTTTGTTATTTTCTATGACAAAAGCAGCCCTTTTATGACCAAAACCAAAGTGTATGCAATATCTAATACTTATATTCCATAAAACAGATTTTTTAAAACTTCAAGATCAGTGGTTTTTTTTAACCACTGTTCATAAAATATATTTAAAACCAGTTATTGTTTTATCACAACAATAATGCTTCACTGAAAAGACATTTTTGTAGATGACACCATTTAAATTTTATTTTATTTTATTTTCAAGGTGTGCACTGAACCATCCACGTCTCAACATGGCATAGTATATTGTGTCAATATTGCTGATTGATGCATGCAACCAAAGTTTACTTCTCAATTCAAAACTGTTTGATTGAGCTTCAGTTTAACATTAGATGAAACTATTATTATTATTACCTTTTTTACAGGAAATTGAAATTCCAATATAACCTTAACTGTAAAGGCAAACTGTAAATGTGAATGCATGCTTTTTTTGTTTCAAAAGGTAAGGCCATAGTTACAAATTATTTTTTATAATTATGAAAAAAGCCTTACCCTCACAGGCAACACAATGCAAGACCAGCAAACAAAAAGCAGTATAGTGAATTCTGCCATACTAAAATTTATTCACTTTTTTCTTACATGTGTATAATAATAATTATATAAATGCCTGTTATGTGGGAGAAGATGAGTTTAAAAGTGATTATTATTAATTTTATAATGCTCACTAAAAAATGCAAGTATGTATTAGACATTTTATATCATACTGCATAAACATATTTACCTCTTGCATTTGCTTTCTGACTAAGGTGAAAACAATCATGAGATAAATAAGTAATATCAGTTACAGTATTCCCATTATTATCAAGTCGTACTGGAAATAACAGTTTCCAAGCAAATGGCTGAGTAACAACTGCAAAATCTTCTGTTGTATGTGTTGGAACCATACCCTTGAAAACAAAAATAAAAAAAAATAGTCTTATATCCCCAGCAAACATATTCTAAAAAATGTACAAATATATTCAGTGAAAAAACAATCAGTTATTAAAACATCATGCCTCTCCCTTGTATCACAAAGAATCCAGAATTAGTACTGGTTCACACTAATTAAAAAAGTCAGCTTGATATACAAAAGTACGTTTACATATCATAATTATTGGCAGACACACAATATATATAAATATATATATATATTTTTTTTTTTTTAATAACATGATGCATTGTATCACTATTGGTGATCAGGTCTACATGCATCTAAAGATCAATCCACAATTTAAACTATTATAGAAATCTCTAGAACTATATGACAACAGAATAACTTTAATTTAACTTTCCAAATTATACTAAAACATGTTTTTTTCTTTATTTGAAAATTTTAATTGGAGATTAAATAAAAACATCATTATAATTCTGTCAACAGAAAAGAATGCTGTAGTACAGATCTAATTAAACGAATGCTTACTAGAGACAAAGATAGAAAAAATTTAAAAAAAGATTTCTAAAATAACATTTTGCAAATAGCATCATATGCAAGTTTCAAAATAAGAGGTTCTAAATTAAAAGTAGGCAAATTATCCCCAAAGAAAACTATCGTAAAAAATCCAAAATAGGTAAATGAAATAGAAATTCAGTTTAAAAGTAAGTGTATTTAATAATCAATACTTATATTAAAAACTAAACCATATTCTTTTTGCAATGAGTAAGCAATAATATAAGGTTACATATTATTTGTATAGTTTCTTGAAGTTTAGTATTCCTTAGTACCTTCTATCTTTGATTCAAAGTTTAATCCTTTGCTTTTTGCTTTCCATACTTAGTCAACAACTAGTGCAGTAGATATTACTCTCTAGCACAATAAGATAGCTTTACCTTTTTTACTTCTTGTATGAAGTAAAGGAAGTATTGTGATTGCAAAAAATTTCAGTTTTCAGATTTCAACGGAAATATCATTTTGACCATCCTAAATCCATTTTGACTAGTTTTGGTGTGACATCTGTACGTACATATGTATCTCGCATAACTCAAAAATGATTAGATGTAGGATGTTGAAATTTTGGATTTAGGACTATTGTAACATCTAGTTGTGCAGCTCCCCTTTTGATTGCAATCGACTGGTCCAAAAAAGCCCAAAATTCAAAATATTTGGATTTTGGACTTTTCTTAATGCCAGTAATAAGCTCTCATTGAGAGCTTTTCAACGATATATCATAAGTGATACTTATTTTCAGTGGTTCCAGAGTTACAGCCAAATAAAATTTTAATTAATGAGATATTTGCATCTTACAAGGGGATGACACATTGGTTCAAATTCGACTTCATTAACAACATTTTTTTTTTTTTTAATTTAAATAGATTTATTAATAATTATTAACCTCTGATTGTAAAAATATTTTTACAGTAAATTACAATTCAATAATAGCAATAAAAAAAAAATTATGAAAAATTCAGAAGTTTTTAGTGAAATAAAATGTTATGTATTTTTTTAAATGAGTATATGTAATTTAATAGGCATACAAGGAAGTCATGTGATGTCTACATCAGATTTGGTGTAACATCTGATTATTTTGTATTAACAGAAAATTATAATTTAGAATCGTACTATTTTTATTTATGCATTTGTTTCAGTCTACTTGATAATAAATATCGCTATAAAATTTAGTAACCTTCTCCTGTTTTGTTTTTGTTTTCATTTTGTTGATGGTTACATCATAATAATTTGAAAAACATAGTATTACATATGTGTAAGACTTACATTTATTTAATTATAATTATTTATTTAATTTATATTTAATTTATACTTAATTTTATGCTAAACTTATAACTTTTTATTTCTCACAAAATTTTTAATATAATAAAGCCTATGAAAACAATAATATCCCAAACAATAACTACCATATTATTAAAAAAAATTATTAGGTAAAATATATAACTTGAACAAATCCTTACCACATCAAAACGTTAAGAAAATTGCTTACCTTATTCTCTGTCAGTGTCCGACAAACACTGGACTTCCTCCATTATATCTGATTCTTTATCCCTCCCAGAAGTTGGCACTGATGACGAATCGTCTCAACATTAATTATTAGTTTATCAACCACAACATCGAGAAAATGATCTAATTCTCACATTTTCTTTTCTTCTTGTGTAACATACTTCACAGACTGTTTCAACTTATCAGTTGATACCTCGTTCACGCCTTTTTCAAGCAGGACATTAACGTTTTTTATTTTATATATATTATTATTTCAGGCAACATAGCCTTTTACTTGGCTCCACACTAATTCAATTGGATTAAGATTACAGAGATAAGGGGGAAGTCTCAGTACCATATGGCCTTTCGTTTCAGTCACATGATGTGGCTGAAACGAATCAAAAAACTATTAATGATAAAAAATTTATTAAATTTGTCACGATTGTGTTTTACATGTTCAAGGAGTTCTGCTTTTAAACTGTTTTCTCCAAAGTGGATATTTTTTTATTGCAAACATAAGCAATTTTTTATTTCCTCCATGAACTGTTTGGAATATCTTCCAATTTTACAATATGGTATGGAGTTGTCCATTACAAGAATACTATTTTTGGGTAATAAAGACAATACTTTTTCAAACCACATTGAAAAAGTGGTTTGTGTGATTTTTTGGATTCAATAACGAGTAATCCTCCCTCTAAAAATCCATTTTCTTACCTATATGTACCACAGTTAATCACTTTACTTTATTTTTTGGAGGTTGTAGGCCTCTGCTTAATCCTGACAGAAAGGTTGTTTTCACCAATATAACTGTCGTATCACACCAAATTCTTGAAGTGGTGTGGCCTTCATTTACCCAAGTCTCATCCAAATAAAATGTATTTCAACCCGTATTTCTATAATTTGCAATTTTCTTTAAATAATAATTATGCAGCCAAATTAGGATCTCCTGATCAACAATTACACTTTTTTTATTTCTTTTAATAACTAAAATCCATCAACAACAGCAATTTGTATAAATTAGTGCGTCCAATCTTTGCTAAACTCTTGTCACAGTTTATCACAGCCAGCGGTTTTTTAAAGTTTGTATTTCATTTAAAAAAAATAAATTATATACAGTCAATCTTATTACACTCTTTTCAAATTCATCCCATTTCCTAGCACAGGTTTTCCACGTTTTCTATTTTTAACAGGAGTTTCTATGGTTCCTTTCCTATTTATTTCAGTTTGTAATCTATTAATACTATTAACCGACACATCAGTTAATTCAGAAGTAAGTTTCACTACTTCCTTTTTAACAAAAGTAGGATTTTTCTACAGCAGTTGATTGAATACGTTTAAAAGTATTTTTTTTCACCACTTCGCAAATGCTTCCCTTTTCTGTGCTTATTAAAAGATATTCCTGAATTAGCAACCATATCGATAAACTATTCGAATACACACACATACAGGCTAATCACACTATCAAATCTCACAATAAATCACAATAACTGAATATACACACACAAAAAAAGTACTGAAACACAGAACTACAATTAAAAGAAAACTAAAAATATCCAGTATGGAATAAAAGAATTTGTATTGTTATTTTGAAGTCAGTGATAAACAATGATGTTTTATTTATAAACATCCGGTAGTTACAACAGTTTGGCACATACAATAGTGTGCTGCATATAAGAGTATCACACTTGCAATTTGTTTATTTCCTATCTCCTAAGAATGAACAGATAATATGGAGAATTTCTTTTTAGCATCTCACATGATTAATATTACAAGGGTTTTCTCATAGTAGTCATGTGACATAGTATTTATAACCTGCCATAAGTAACTCTTAATACATCTTTTAACTTTAAATCATGGAGAGTAATTGTAGTAAAATAAAAACTACTGTTTATCAAATAAAATCTATGTAGAATTAAAAGTTATAATTATAATTATATATTATTACAATTATAATTCAAAACGTATAATTTTTCTTCGGTAAGTAATATTCATAACCATGTTTATTTTTCTGCTATAAAATACTTTCAGCAGAACAGGTATGTAAAAATACTTTCCTTCTTCATTGTAGAATTTACCATTAGAAATACAAAGTGATTCTTTTATTCCACTTCTAACCTATTCTACTTGTATTTCATAATACGAGTATTTAGACTGTAATAATTGCTTTTAGAATAAAACAAGACTTACAACTTCTACTTCAACTTTTTGCCACTCTTCCATTATTTTAAACATATCTTTTCGTTTATAACTAAATGGTAATCCAATCAAGCAAGGGCATTCAGATGTTAATGTCAAACTGCAGATTGGTGGTAATCCATTAAATTCAGTTATAGATCTCAAATCTGTAATATCAAAAAAATAAATAAAAAATAGTTTAATTACTGGTACATTATTACTAAATAGTTTATGGTCTCTTCTCATATAACAAAAAATGTCACAACATCCTAATAAATGACTATTCGTTAGCATAATTATCTACCAACATGAGAAATCTTGTCATAAACACCTGTTTTTAATTACAAGCAGACATTTTTTAAATTAGATAAAATCAACCCCCCCCCCCCCCCAAAAGAAATTGTATTTTTTATTTGCTTTTAAGATGTGAATATGGAGAAGTATGAGGAAAGTAAAATGGGCCGATAGATTGAGAAATGAGGACATTATAGATAACATTAAAGAAGATTTATGCAGGAAATAAGCAAAAGAAAGGAAACTAGTTAGAAGATGTGGTTAGACAAATAACTGTATTAGAAGAGTCAGTAGAAGGAAAAAGGAAGCAAAGAAGAAGAAGGAAGGTACTTAAGGTGAAGATTGGAAATTTCAACAGAAAAAATAAGAAAGCGTGGAACAGAAATGGGATGGAGACAATGGGACGTAAGGATCCTGTCACCAGGCAGATCCTGTCCCCAGATTATGCTGAACAACTATGATTAAAAGACAACAGTAAAAGCTGCAGTTAATAAAATGTTCCCTTAAACTATCAAAGTTTTTTTATCAATTCTCATAGTAAATACTTTAAATGTGTAGCACTATGCTATTAACATTACTGGTTAATAAAGTATAAAGATTGGTACCACAAAAGATTTACAGAAACTATATTAAGGAACAGTAGATATAATAATGTGTCAGTAAGGAATTCAACATTCTTAGCATGAACTGAATTTTTAAAAGTAAATTCTTCCTGAAAATTAAGGAGGGTATATATATATATATATAGTGTTTCATGAATAATTATGGGCTTAAGTGACTTTAATAACTTCAGTACTGATAAACCAAAGAATCTGTCGTCAGGATTTTTCTAGATCTTTAGGTTTTGCTGAAGCTGATAGTATGTCCAGGAAACTGACCAAGCAATCTGGCAAATTTTTTTTTTTACTTAGCTAAAAATATATAGATAATTAAGAAATACTGAGGCAAGTATATTTTTGGGCATATTAAAATTATAACGAAAATATGTAAAGTTGTTCATTAGTGTTCTTACATAACTTATTCAGGTTTTTTGAGAAAAAGAGTTATTAATTTTTTTTTAATTCTACAAATTTTATCTTTAAGTTTGAAGAAGATTAATAAATTTGTATCAGTAATCATCATAATGGGTTGCTTACCAAATAGTGTTCAAGATGACAGACAGAGCTGTGATACATTGTCGGGAATCAGTTCCATACACTGTTTTCAACCACATAAAATTTCTCTGTACAGCATTCCATTAATAGCTAAAGCTGACAGGATTAACATATTATCATATAATAACAGTATAGTTATTCAGTCAACTTTAATTAAACATTTATTTCAATGCTCACTTCTTACTATGCATCACACTGTAAGCTACTGATTGATCAGCTTCTCATAAATCAGGCTTATATGGATGACTATCATAAAAAAAAATTGGATTGGTGTCTTATGCAACAGATTTATAAAAACAGAAAAGTTGCCTTATTTTACTAAAGTTTATTCTAGTTTTAAGCAGACTGAAGGAAATTTTAATTAAAATTCTTAAAAAAATAAGTAAAACTATTAAATTTCTCTTCTAATCAATTATTAAACCATATTTTCTGTACATTCAATCATGGTTTTGTTGTTAAAAAAATTCTGTTGTTAAAAAATGAAAAAAGATGGCATGGTTATTAAAGTAAACATTTTAATTGCAAATAAAAACTACATGTTTAAGCAAGTTTTGGAAATAGCATTCAAGATTGTTTCATTTGCTGCAATAACATAATAATGGCTATAAGATACATGCTGTTGCAAATTTTGTGGTTAGTCATATTTTTTACTACCATATAAAATAAAATAAGCATTTAATACAACTATCTTCAGTTGTAAACTGTGAGTTATAAAATAGTCTGATAATAACTGATACTGAATCCATTTTTGTTCCAATAAGTTTTGGCAGTAAAAACCCCATTTTCATTGCTCATCAGATATGCATTAATTTTTAATAATCTTCCATTCTAATGTAAAATTTATTACATCTTCTTTCCTTAGTTAAAAAAAGAAATGATTCTAAATCACTGATCTAAACAGTAATGATTATTTAATGAATTACACAAAATCCTCATCTAATTACATGTTCTTTATGTGATCTGTGCATGATTCCTTTACATGACCTTTACATTATCTACATAATGTAAAATTAATATATAGTCTGATTAAAGAGATTATTTATAATTAACAAAAAAAAAAATTATTTTATTAAACTAAATATATCCATAATCCTAAATACATATACAGATAATTAACTGTAATTCTATTTCATCTCTTTCAAGTGATTGGCTTGAGAACTCACTAAACAGAATTTATTACAACAAAAGTTTTCTTCTAAAACCAGGAAAAAATCATTATCATCCAAGAAATTTGAACATCCGTGCAAAAAAATGTCCTTGTTGAGGATTGTTTTAATATTTAACTGGTAGGCAAAATGAACTGACCGATCAGATATTACAATTCTAATAAACCTTACTGATGATGATAATGGTAATGAAAGTATTAAAAAAAGGTATGAGTTAGGAAAAAGAAATTTGAAAACGATATTTTACCACCAAAGAAGCAAAGTGTTGAGCTTTTTAATGGATTAGTTGGAGAATGTTACTCCAAGTGTGATATTATCAATAGATTATTTGAATGAATTTAAAAAAGATACTGGGAAGGAGATGGAGAAAGTAAAGGGACAGACTAGCTTTAGAGAAAGGAGATCTTAGGTAAATACTTTTAAACCATATTATGAGAGAAAAAACAACAGAGAAAATTACACCTCTTATTCAAAGATTTGATGAAGGCATATAGTAATATGCTAATGCAGAAACTTTGAAATGCTCTAAGAAATACAAGTATAAGTGATGCCTAGCAATTCTATTAAGATTGTGATCCAGGATAAAAATAATAACCAAACACAATAATGATCTTCAGAAAATTTGACGTAAATAATAGTCTATTTCTAGGTTGTCCATTATCTCCTCCTGCCTTGCTAAAAGTGAACTTAAGTGAAATCTTGAAAAAATGCATTGAAAGATACAAAAGTATAAGGCTTAAATTTGATGGTTATCAAATTCTTTTGGCTAACTCTGAAGAAAATTGCTATTTTAAGGCTATTTTATTGATGATATCTGAAATGAAAAGAGCATTTGTCAAATATTAATAAAGGACGGATCCTCACAACGAAACTGCTTCCATTTGTTGGACGTAAGACTTACCTAATGAAACAAAAAGGAATTTTTAAAAGTGTGATGGAAAGTTGTGTACTTTATGGTGTAGACTATGAATACAAAAATATTAAGGTGCATGAATTAATAGACATTTGATTCCGGGAAAGATCAAATGACTAAAAGAAAAGGACATGAATGTAACTGATCTACATCAGTAGTAGGAGTAACAACTGCATATGAATGAGTTCCAAAAAAGTAAGAAGAATAAGAGAGAAGGTTATTTCACTTTTAATTAAATTAATTCCTGTTGCATAACAGGAAGTTAAATTACTTTAATAAATGTTATGTAATAACAATGCCAACTCAACATTTTCCAAATGGGAAAATCAAGAAAAACACAATAGCATACTCTATTAGATGGTTATATATTTTAACTTACAAGCATAATAATCTCAGTTTACAGAAAAAATATTTCAGTTGTGTATACCATAATTTATATAACTTATTTATAAATACGCAAATACATTTTTTGGAATCTTTTCTCTTTTACTTTTATTTTGTGAATTTTTAACTACTATCATTAAATTATTGTTTAATTTAACTTATTTTTAATAGCTCATTTGTATTCAGTCTTGCTATCCTGCTTTCATTTTGTATCATCAATATCTTTTTCATTTTTGTTTATCCATCATCATCTAAACCCTATTAGTTCAAATAATTTTAATATTTTATACTTGAAATCATTTTTATTCGTAACAAAATAATACAATAAAAATTAAACTAATGTTAAAACAGATTATGATAAATACTTTTCAAGGTCTACAGCAAAAAACCCTTTCAACTTACTTGGTGTAACAACAATTTGCAGTAAAGTACGAGGTAAATTTTCTTTGAGATATTCAATAGTTGCAATTAGATCTTTACGATGAAGTTCTGGAGCTCTGTACATATCTTTTCTGTAGCACACATCTGAACAAAAGTCATTACTTCCAATTTCAAGAGTTATAAGCTACAAAAGGAATATTGATATCTATTAATATTAATAACAAATTACAATTTTCAACATCAGGTGAACAATAAATTATGTAATATCACATCTTTTTAAGATACATTATGCAGTACTACAACCTATAAGAGCTGCAATTAATATGTATATATATGATAAAAGATAGTTAAATTTTTCAACAAAAGAAGAAAGATACCTTACTATTTTTGGAACTTACAAATGAATTAATATGTAATAATTGTTAAGTAAAATAAGTTAAAGATGTGTATTCATTAGGATGTAAGTATTACTACATATAAAAAGAGTGTGTAAAAGATTAAGATAATGTAAATATACCTATGATAAGTTAAATTAATGATACTTAATTTCAAAAAAAATTAGGACAGATTGATTCATTTACATAATTAAGTTGTGTATTCCATTTTATTTCCATCTCTGATCAGGGAACTTTGAAGTAATTTAATATAGGAGGAGAGTGATATTGTAAATTACTTGCGAGTTGTTTGTTCAGATAAAAATTTATTATATCTGATTATTTTACTGATATTATATTTAATTTATATATATTTTATTTTATTGATTATTTCTTCTTGTATCAAACATTAAGTATACCAACGACTAATACGTAGAAAAAAACACAAAATAAAATAAGAAATAAGTTAAATCCACACTATGATCACAAGACACAAATTAAATAATCAAAATAGATTCTAAAAAAATGTAAAACTTCCTCAGTGAGTTGTCATAGAAAAAAAAAGCAGCAACTAAATGAATTTTTAAATTTGTATTTAAAAACAAAATAAAATTGTTAAATGAGTAAAAATTGCTGAAAGTATTTATTTTATATTGTCGTCGACAGCTCGTTGTAATTGCTAACCTTACGGTAACCCTGAGAAGGGCTGTTGTCGCCGAATGGCTTCGACGTTTCGTAATCCATAACCTTGTGTGGCCTTGAAAAGGGCCGTTTTTTACGTTAGCTCTGATTAGAGCTGTGGGTCCGGAAGCTGGTCTCCGGCGAAGTCAGGGAGTTGCGGGTCGTCCATTGAAATCCGACCAGGCTTTCCCTCAGCGTGGTGGCGGCCCCACAGTTCCAGGCCGGCCCGGCCGAGGCGGTTCTCCCCGAGTGATCCCATGCTGGGCCTGCTACTGCTGCCGAGTCCGCCGGCTAGGACGATTAAAACCCGGCGAGCTGGAGCGGGAAGGTAGCGTTCGCGTCCACCATAGCCATGGTGGGAGAACTGCGCGGCGGTAGTGATGCTTGTATCAGCGCATCCGTATGCTGTGCGTCATTCGCATCTTAGTTGCCATACCGTGTTCGGCCGCCGACATTAAATTAGGATATATGTAGTAACAATATATACAGTGTTTCAGGAAAAAACCGAAAGAATTTCAGGACGAGTTATAACAGTGAAAATAATGAAAAGTTTATATATACATGGGTTCGCTTTGTTAGCAAGATAAGTCTGCCGAAAAATGTCGCCATGATTCCTGGGCAAAGAGTGAAATAAAGTAATACTGAAATTCTAGGAACACAAACTATGAGGTAAGCTTGATGGTTTTTAGCGATTTTTGACCTGAAAAATTGAATGAAACAGGTTTCAGAACCGTATCTGCAGTGTTTTTTGAGAAAACTGGTCTAAAACGCAAAAAGATTTGGTGAAAACCCCGTTTTTTTTGTTTTTTTATGTTTTACGTACAATAACTTTGCTACATGGGTAAAGAATACGTAAAATGTTTAAACAAAACTTGTAGAAAATTTAATTCTGAATAAAATGTATAATAAAACTGATAAAATCTATAATAAAATGAATAAAGTCAACTACAAAACAAAAACAAATTATAAAAAATTAGTTTTATTAACATCAAAATATCCGAAACGTGGATGAAAAAAATACATTAATTTTAAACAGAAGGAATAATACTTTTAACATCGGAGAATATCTAAAATAAAATCATTTAACAAAATTAAGTAGTACAAGCACATTAAGAACTGTTCAAAATGTGCTCCTTCACTGTTAACTGGGTACTCTGTTTTAAAATTCCTTGGGTGGCTCTTTTCACCGTCTGGATTATTTTGTAAAATTTCAAATGCACTAAAAATATATGCCATCAATTCAATTCTTCTTTTGTAGTTACCTTTTCAGCTATAATATCGATTTCATATATCCCCACATATAATAGTCTCCATTGACGTCAGATCAGAGGAGGCCAATTAATTGGTCCTTCTCGCCCAATCCTTTTTTTTTATTCTATGTCTTGATTGTCTTGGGTCATTTCGGCCACGCGACATCTAGCAGCCTAATACACTTCACCCTCACTCTTTTCCGTGGTTCTAATGTCCCGTAGTTCAAGACAGGTCGATAGATGCAGGGCAGTCATAGACCCTTGTCGACACAGTGGGCATGTTGCTGAGTCAGCGACGCCAATGCAGTGAAGGTGGCTCTGAAGATAGTTGTGCCCCGTCTTCATTATAAACTACGCAACAGCCTCACCCTTTAGAAGGTTTACTGGCATTCGTCCCTTTTCATCAAGAAATGATGCCCATTGCTTCTCCTTAATTCTAGCCCAACTTCCTTTTTAGGAAGATCCTTTCTAGGATCTTCTTTAGCTAACTGATCATCTATTTCATTGCTCGATAATCCACAGTGTGCCAATATCCACTGTAAAATGACTTGTATGCATCCTAAAATCAACTCCTCAATCAATTCCTGACACATATTAACTTGATTTGTGAAAGAGCAGGAGGCATCAGAAACTGCTTATGGCAGCTTGTGAATCAATTAGGATAAAAACTTTCTGTGGTTTGATCCTTTTTTATGGATTCCAAGGCCAGAAAAATGCTCTGACCTCACCGTCAAAGTTACTGGCTAACTTTCCCACAGGCTCAGATAACTGCAAAGCTTCTGTATAAACATCAGCCTCTCCTTCCTTTCTTGTACTATTTGCATAGCTGTCTTTGAACATGTGTAACCATAGGGTTGTGAGGTACTCCTTCTCTTATAGTTTCGTTTGAAAAATTCTATAGCCCTGTCCTTGAGCAGCTTTGTTTGTTTATCGGCTGCAGGAGCTGTAAGTTGGCTTCTGCTGATTTTGTAGGGATCCTTGGTGGGATCATAATGAAAGCGTGTGGTTGGTCATCAGTGTGACAGTTCGTTTCTGTTCACAACTACTTTGTTATAATCATGTATCATAATTAGAAATTTGTTTACAGAAGTAAGATTATTATTATTTGGTTATTTTGAATGCATGAATGTTTACATGCGTTATTTTTTGATTTATAACACTTAAATATTTGATTATTTATGCCATGCCGTCAAAACAAAATTTAAAATCATCACCCATGATAGACAGTTAATTTACAGAAGAAAAGTTTAAAGAGATATTCGTATTTGAATACAATAACGGAAAGAAGAAGTCAGTTGTGTGCAAGATGGTACACATTGTAAATGGCAAAAATATACAATACAACTTCAAGGCAAGTAGAACTAGTGTGTCGAAAAACCTCAATCTTTGGCGGCATGTGAAGCGTGATCATCCTGAAATTTACGAAGGGTTAGTTAAAAAGAAGAAGCCGCAGCAAGAAGAAAACGTAATCACAATCATTTTACCGTCGCACTTACATGTCATAAGAAATACAGAACTGATCAACCAAAAATTGATACATATTTTACATCATCGAAGATTACAATCACTATGGATAGTAATACTTTCCGCAAGGGACTTGTTGAGATGGTTTGTATGAGTATGACACCACTCACTATGTTCACATTAAATAACAAAGGATTCCAAAAGATTGCTGGTGAAATGGTTCAGAAGCTGGGTGTATCGACAGGACATGATGATGTTTGTCATTTAGTAATAAGCATAGCAGAGTTTGCCCGCATCAATCTAAGACAAACTCTAAAAGGACAGTTATGCTATTTAAAACTAGATACAACCCGCAGAAATAGAAATTTTTTGCCATCAATGTACAATTTTGGAATGAAAAAACAAGGAAACTGAAATACAAACATTGGATATTGTCGGTAGTAATGGAAGGCTCATTATATGTGAAAAATCAAATTAAAGAAACTTTAAACAAATTTCAAATTGATGAACAAGTACTAAGTATTTGTGTAGATAATACAGAGAACATGACATGTGCTGTAAATAAACTTGGCAATCATGAAAATGTTTCCCAGGACAAAGAAGATGAAAAACTGAAGACATTGAAAAAATGAATGTAGACATTTCGCAATAGTGGTTTAAATATCCTTCCATAATATTGCCAGCATGGATTAATGATAATACGAAAATTCAACTAATTAGGTGTGAGATTCACACTTTCCAACTGGCCATTTGGGTTGGATTAAATAATAAAAATATTAGGGAAAATTCGACAGGTTGTGGTAAAATTACTAATGTCAACAATTCGTAATGTTTTGCTGAAAATGAATGGTACAACTCAATCCCTAGATGTAGCATGATAGATTCCACCTTGGGTTACAGTTGTGTTTCATAAGGTGTTGCAACACCGCAGAGTGTTTGTGTAAGAAGAAACAATGTAAGGTGTAGTGTTGCTGTATGGGTATGGTGTAATTTGTATAGTGTTTGTGGTGTGGTGTATATGTGTAGATAAAAGATTCAGCAGCTCAGAGTGCAATGGGAAAAAAAGCTGCACAGGCTGGAGCAATGGGGACACCAACCTCCAAATTCTTAAATATGAAGATTCACCGTTGGGTGGCATCAAATTATGGGTTACTCAGTTATGTTACGCAAAGAGAAATTTATGACAGTTCTATTAATGACATTTAAAGCAATGAGAAATAATGACATTCTATTACTAATTTGTAATAGTACAAAATACTTACTTTCCAATCCTTGTTGAAATTAACTCTTTTATCATTTTTAATTCTTTTGACTAGTATTGAAGCCATATATGGAAGGTCTCTGCTCATTGCTCCAATTTCAGCAACATTAAACTGTGAATTTCTGTTATGAGTAAAAGAATCAGACAATGAGTAACCAACCAACTTTGGGTTAAACTCTTTTAGTATATTTGGCAAAGTAAGAAATTCTCTCCATGTTCCTTGTCCACCTTTATTCAACAACAGAAAAATATTTTTACAATTTATTAAAATTAATTACCAAATTTTGTATCTCTAAAGACCTAAGAAAATAAAGGAAAAGTTATAACAGAAGTATCTTTAGAACAGTTAAATCCAAACTTATTTGTTCTTAATGAATGTCACACATACTGGTCTATAATGACTCATAATACACACAGAAATGGATAACATGGTTAACACTTGATGGCTCTGAATACTTGGAACATTTCAGGAAATATACTAGATGGAATTATAATTAATGAGGATAGGAGGCCTGGTTCTCCCCACTGAGGACCTCAACCACTATTTTTTTTCAGCCCCTAGGAAGAAAGCAGAATTCCTGGACAGTTCCTCAACACAAATAACATTGATTACCAATAAAAAAACCAGTTGCTTTGCTGATTACTAAAAGATCTCACCATGATTTCACGGATAGACACAGAGTACAGCAGTTAGCTCAAGTCCCACGGCACTCATCCAAGGAAGAAGAAATATAGAATAAAGAAAGAGAAGGAAATAATTATGCAATAATAAAGTCACAGAGGAACTACCTCATATGGGATTGGTTTAACATTTAGTCCAGGATCTTAGACTCAGAGAGTAGCATTTCATTTCAGGGAGTATTTTACTGTCTTGCATAGGACCCAAGTCTCAGGGAATAGCATTGTGAAAATCATGAAAGTGAAGAGTATAAAGTGACATATGTCTTCATCAAAGCCAGGTTAATAAAAGAGATCCTATAACTTATCAAAGTTACTCAATGGCTCAAGTTTTCTTGCATACAGTTGTTATTTGTAACTGACTAATGGCACGTTACCAGTCGATGTAATTTAATAACTTATACAATAAAATAAATGTTATGGAAGTTTAAAAATCAAACTTAATTATACCTTTGCAGACGCTTAAATCTGGATTCTACAGAATCAAACAAAAGCTGGAGTAATGCAGGTGTTTAGTGATGAAGCTAACCAATCAGTCAATCCATTCAACCAGTTATTAAAAATTGTACTATACAATAATGTATAAGAGTATTCAGAAAGTTCTTGCCAACATTGAAAATAAATGAGAAATTTCAAAAGAATATAAACAGTGTCCCTGGAGATATTAGCCAATTTTAAGAGACTAACTTAGGACATCAGAATAAAAAAAATGTTCACATGAACAAATGCCTTATCTCGCTTTGTTTTCCCTCTGAACAACATTTTGTTTTTTGAATAAAAATATATATCTTAAGAACAAATTAAGATATTGTATGAAAATTTGTGTAGATATACCTGGTAACATCTTCAACAAAATGAATAAGTTTGAAAATTTTACTTCTGAAAATTCCAAAATTACGGCCATTACATTTTTTAAATTTAAAAAAATAATCTCTCAGATTATGTTTTATGAAATGAAATGTAGGCTTTTTTTATGAACAAAATACATCTAATTTGATCAAATCAATAAAAGCTGATATATAGCTGAAATTAAAGTGATTGTAAAAATTATGTAGTGTGACAAAATTTTGTGCCAGTTTTTCACTTATTAATTTAGAAATTATTATTAATTCAATTAATAAAGAAGATGCAAGTAGAAGCATTACAGTAATCATGGTTACCTCCAGGATTGTAGTATAGGTTATCTCCTCAAAAATAATCGAAAACTTCATTATAAGTTGAATAAAACATGACAACTATAAAGCAAATATAAATAGGTGAATGAATTGTATGATAATCTGAAAGTCTATTAGATATCTGATGTAGGTTTGTTTAATCGGGATTTGTAAGTTCAGTTACATATTTGTGAAATGAATACCATATTTTACATTTTTAATTATATGTACCCTTTGCATGTAGATTTGTTGTATAAGGTCAGTATATCCTTTTACTTATAGAACAAGAAATTGGAATTTTGAGACAGAACTGAAGAACAGTTACTGTTAAATTTAATTATTATAATTATACCTTTACGTGTTGAGTACCACACAGTACTCAATATGCATATTATACAAGTATTTAAATTCTCTTCTTTGCATATTATATATTTAATTCATGAATATTTTATTTATCCGATACACACACATGTATGTGTCAGAGAAATTTCTTTTTATATAATATTGAAATATAGGATGATGTACGTTATACATCGTATAACGTATGTAGTATTCTTAGGAAGAGACATTCCATTTCAGATGAAGAAGAATCTGTTGGTTATCATACTGAATTCTTCCTTTGTTAACATAACTAAAAGTGTTTTGTGATTATCAAATTACTCATGTCAAATCAAACTTTAATTATTATTAATAAAATAAATGGTAGCATCTCTGCCATTCAAATAGGTTCTACATTTGAATCCTGATCTGACTTGACAATTTTTATATAATTAAAAAAATCTGTATATTGTTAAGAAACTACAATCAAACATAATCCATGAAACAAGTGCTAAACATAATTTATTAATTATTTCTTTAAAAATGTATAAATCATACGTAATATTTAAATTAAAAAAATTCAACTATCTAGTAAAAGATAAGGAATACATTTTTACTTAATTTTTGTTTTTAATAATAAAGGTATTATTATTTCTGCTACAACATAGCCGTAAAGGAAAAGTTTAGCATTCGACCTAGATTTTTGGTATCAGAGGTTTGAAAATTTCAATGTTTCAAGAAAATTGAAATTTCTGAAAGGTATTTATATTTGTACATATGTTGGCCTGTATTTTGATTAATATTTTTAGATTGGCACAACTAAAATTTTTCAAAACTGACTCAAAAAATTTCTTATATGGACTATTGATGAAATTACATTTTTTACAAAATTAAAAAGAGGGAGTAGTTTTCAGGATTTTGATTTTTGGTAAAATGGTTGTAATATATTTAACTTTAGAACGATGATACATTTATTAAGTGATTTAAAATTCCAAATTTTTAAGTCAATCTATTTAGGAGTGTGGAGGATATTTATAAACATTATTTTTAAACAGTTTTTACGTTGTATCTCAAAAACTTGTTGACCAAAAATTGCAATTTGCACAAATATTTCATTAAATATATATCCCAACTTCAGTTTGATTTTCAATTCCATTGGACAGGGGAGTTGGTTTCACAGTACAAACCTTTTTTTTTTCTTTTTAGTAAACTATAATTTTTTAGTCTTACTGGATCAAATTGAACCAACTTATTGGACTAAATAATTAGTGCAATAAATAAACTTATTTACTGGAATAAATACAGGTACTTATCACTTTAAAATACTTTTTAAAATTTAATGGTTGGACTTTTTTAACTGACTCTGGACTTTTTTAAAACGGGGCTGAAAGAAAAATTAAAAAACCAGTTTTGAATTTTTTCAAATTTCTGATAGTTTGTTTTTCAAGTTGTGGCTATTATTACAAATTTTTAATGAGATAGCTGTCAAGCAGTAAATTTTAACTGAACCTAATTTTTTTTTTTTAGCAATTATACTCTAAAAAAGTACAATAAAGGTAACAAAATCACCAATTAGTCAAAGTGTTATCTAGGACTCAAAATTTTTCCTGAATTATATTATTAATACTAACAATTTTTAAGATAAAATTGTAGTTGGATGAAGGGAGCCAAATTGGATCCAGATATTTTACTGAAGATTCCGATTAATGATTTATATATTTTATGCATTTTCTTTTAGTTGTATCTGTGTGTTCCATTGTGTTCAAAATTCAAGTTTATAAACTTGAATTCTCATTCATTTTGTTTAACTATTTCTTTGAGTTATAGCTCTAAATCTAATTCTTTGCCCTCATTTAAGTGCAGACAATTCATATTACTGTCTATTCTTGCTTTATTGACTATATGTACTTAAATGTGATGGTATGAATGTTTTGTAAACATTGGTTATTATTATTTGATTGACTTTATTCACAGGATATTAATAGATCTGCAATTCACTAACTCATAAATAAATTTTAGTTTGTCATTATAAATATTCAGTTTATTTAATATTAAACTACATTTACTTCTTATAAGGGAACTGAAAAATTCCAATTGTCATCTACGCATCTAAACTTAGTAGAATATTATGCAGGTTTTCTGTAACATATATTATTATATCTTCAAAGTTTTATCTGTACATTTCAGATGTTACTGCTAAAATTAGCAGAATATAATAGAATTCTTTAAAAATCAGAAAGAAAAGTTTTTGAGAAGTTTATCTTTATTATTTTGTTATTTTAACCTTAGAAATTGCAGTTAAATTTCCTAAATTGGTATCTAATATCTGGATTCTTGATATGACCATACGAAGTGCTAAATCATTAAAAATAGAACTTTTTGTTTGTGATTTTTTTTTTTAAAGTGAGGTTTTTTTTTTATTATTCTGCAACAACTCTAAAATGCTCTCCTTGGAGAGACTATATGAATATCTGTTTATGCGAATGAGGTTATCAATGCAAAAAGCAAACAATTTTAACCATTTTGTTCATAATTTTCAATGAATTTTTGTATTAAAACTTTACATATATTATATCATATTATATTATATATTTTAAACCAATGTTTTTTATATTATTTTATACCTATTGGTGTAAACACATCTGGAAAAATATAGTATCTTATAAAAAAAAAATTAATTAAATCTCATCAAAATTTTGCAACTTATTATTGTATTAGATAATTAGTTTTAAATTTTCTAGGCAATGATCATGTCTGTCCAAAGAGAAGTAACAACTTCTGTGTTCAATTTGAGTAAAATTTATTATGAAATTTTACTATCACAATGTTTCTCTCTAATATAAATCAGAAATTTTCTCATAAATAAGTATATCTTATTTAAATTTCTTCCGCAACCAATAATTCAAAATAAGAATAATTAAACAATTATGATAGGGTTATTTATTAGATAATAATTTTAACGATGTCAATGATGTCAACCTATGTCTATGAAATCTACAACCTCTGTATTAGATACCCAGTGAGGAATCAACTACTAAATTTTGCTATATTGAAGAAACAAAAATAATAATAGTAAAATCTCACCTATAGCCCATGATGTCCCTCTGTTCTCCACAAATACTTGAAATAGATTAGAGGATACAACCCCATTTCCAGCTGTTAAACTATCACCAAGAGCACCTACTACATCAATATCTCCAGGTCGTAACTTATGAATACTTTCTGGTCGTTTTTCTGAACGAAATCCTGTTACGTTACACGGAAATTTACTCATTACTTTCTGTAGTCTCTAAAAACAAATAAAAATCAAACCATGACTTCCTAATGTAATAAATTCCAATAATTATATTTATGAACAAATACGTATCTTAATCAACTACAAGATACCTCATTTCTTGGCTGTATTCATTCAGTGAATACACATTCTAAAAAACAAAATTTCAGAAAACATGAAAATTAATTTTTTATATCATTTTTGTGATAAAATTTGGAACCATTTATTGCCATTACAACAAATGATTCCAATATCATCAAGATTTACTTCAGAAAAATCAAAACTTTTATTTAAAAAAAAAAATACAGGATACAGACCTATCAGATGTAAACACCACAATAATTAATGTTTTGGTAATTAATGTCTTAAAAATTCTCTAGACATCATTATGTGTACAGAGTTGTCATAATCCAAGATCCAAGAGTTCAATATAAAATATCCAATCTTTCCCACAAAATAAAAAATGATCATCACATTTAAAAAGTTTAATAATTTTTAATGCTACACAAAGGCTGCTCGTGTATAGGCACTGTGAAACTGCAGCACTCCTTATTTCCACCTGATATTATCAATAACATTTAACATGAGTTCTTTCTTCTTTCTTTATACTTGTACAATACATAATCCTTAAGCTTAATGTTATGGCTTACTCCATACCCCCGTTTATGAAAAAGATATAAAAATCTTCTTGTGGAACTGTACACTTCACAGTTCCAGTGGTGTGGTGTTTGGCTGTTGTGCGCATGTGCACAAAGGAAGCTGCACACGAGGCTGCAAGGGTGAGAGAGCACTGTTGCTCTTGCAGTGCTGACCCTGGCGTGTTGGTGGAAGGTAGTTTTTTTTTTTTTTACTTTGCATGTGTATGGAATGTTCCTTGTTTGTTCCCCTTTCTAGTTTAGTTGGTGGAGGGAATATGAAAGTTGTTTAGTTACTTTTCCAGCAGTGATCAGAAGATGGCAGAAAGCAAGGGCTGTTTGACTGACAAATCTGTCAAAAAACATGCTGAAAGGGCGAAAGAGAAGGTAAAATTAGTAAAAACTAATTGTGTATTTGTTTGTGTGTACATAGAAATTTACATTAAGCACCAGTGTTTTTAAGCATACATTTTATTAAGTTATTATCCAATAATATAAAAAAAAATATTATCTGTATTGACATTTTATTTATTCGGTTAAACCAAATATGGTACCATATTCTTGAATGTGATAAAGTATAGAATTAGATTATTATCATGCTTCCAGCTGTTCAATTTGATTCATTTTTTTTCAGTTCATTTATTATACAGAGAACTTTAACCGTGGCTTTGAAAAGGTACAAAAAATATTTTCTGGAGCAGCATCCCCACTAATTTTACCTATGAGTACCACTGATCCTACATTTATTAGTTTTAAAGTGATGTCTTTTAGTGTCACTTCTTCAAACTCAATTTTTACAATGAAATGATTGACTGGTTCATTAAATATTTCTGGATTTAACTTTATTTAGAAACTGTACAATTTCAGTATTGCAACTGTACCTTATATGTACAGAAATACACAGGAAGGAAAACCTATTTCACTTTCAAAGTCAATGATTTATCAAGCTTTAGTACAAAAACATCTAATTATAATATCTCTAAAAAATATAAATTGCGGTATTTGTTATTCTTAAGATTCTGAAATTTAATTGATGTAGAATGGAATCTTAACACAGAGAGAAAAGAAAAAGTTAGAGAGGTGAAAAATAAAGATAAGTTAAGTTAAGTTTTCCTTGACAAATTTCATGTAATAACTATCAGTTCAGTTTTTCTTGGGGCAAACAGTTAAAGCTTTCCCAACTAAAAAGAGCTTTATGTATAAATATAATAAGTTATGTGTACACAATTTTACTAGTTTGATTCTGCTACACATGACTGCACTTGCTACTGGAGGAACTCATTTTTTAAGCTGTATTGTAGACTAACTTGATGAGATATCAACATCAGCACTACCAATAGCTCTATGGAGTGATAGATACAGGTATCAAAAATCAAATCAATACTTTATTAAGGCACTCTTCAAATTTTTTTAGCAAAGTGTGTAGTAGTGGCAGCAAAAAATATTTAGAGATAAGGCGTAGGCAGGTGAAAGTTGATTCTGTACATACTACAGTAGAAACAAAATTAAAGTCAAATATACTTTCCATCTGACTAAGCTAAAATTTGCAAAACTTGTCACAATAAACTTCATCCGTATAAATTTAAGTTCCTTGAGTTTAATTTTTTTTTTAGGTTTACACTTGCATGCAAAATGAATTACAATTCAATTAGACCAGGGAAAGGGGTTAATGATGCAACTGTAAATGATCTACAGGCAATATTCTATAACCAAGATCTGAATAGTAAGTATAACCTTGTACTACTCTGTTCAAGATAAATTTTAATGGCAAAATTTTTTAAGGCAAAAAGAATGGACTATACCAATTGTCTACACGCCTTTACACAAATAAGTTGTCTACTACATCAGTAAAGTGGACTCATTTTCAGCCCCTCAAAATGTTTCTACCAAATGACTGTCAAACTTTTAAAACTCCATTAAAATTTCAAAATAGTCATTAATTACTCTCAGTATTTATTTGCCTTATTATGTTGTATCTTCTTTTATGTTTTATTATTTATTTATGTGTAATGTTTACAAAAATACTGTCCTTGTTACTTGAAAACTAAATTATTTCTTTAGTCTTTTTTTAATTATTTATTACCAACGGTGAAAAAAAGAATAATTGTTTATGGATTTAAATATCAGTTTAGTGAAATGTATTTTTTAAACTTATGAACAGTTTTATAATTTGTAAGAAATTTGATTGATTTTGTAATATCTTCTGTTTAATTTAAAATTCAAGGTTTCACTTATGTATTACATGTGAAAGAGTGTGTAGGTTTTCATAATTAGTTTTTAAATAGTAGTTTTACTTTAAATAATTATATTTTGAAAATTTAAATAATAATAACTTTTTTACTGTTGGTACAAAGAGTGATGATTCTTTTACCAAGTAAGTCATCCTAACTCACAATTTGGCAGAAATTGATGAGACAGTACCACCTATCTTAAATGGAATTATATAAAATTAAAATTTTGTACCTTTTTAATGTATATGGTAACTAAGGAAATTACGTTAAGAGGGTTTGTAGTATTCTTAACATTAAGAATAAATTTATAAACAGTTACTCTTGATTACTCAACAATTAATGGTTTTGAAACAAAAGAAATTGTTTTTTAGATCTACCATTCTGAGAAGGCAGATCATATTGTAGAGCATATTAACGTATGGTTTGTAATAACATTATTTCAATAATTTTTTTAACAATGCGGTATGTTATTTCATTAGATTTAAATAACTAGTTTTATATTAGCAATACGACTTAGAAGTGGTGTTTTGAAATCAGACTTTTGAAATCATACATAAGGTAACTTGCAGTTTCACCACTAATTCTGACAAAAGATCAGTCAACTGGAGGAGATTCTAGGAGGCGCTACAATGCAATTTTATCCTGACAGATTCAGAACTGCTGAACACCCCGGAGGAAATCTACACCATGTTTGACCGCATCATGTTGTCCATCAGAGATACTTTCCTTTACAGCACTACGGAAAAAACAGCCCTCCCACTCCGTAACACTCTTCCACCTCTTAATGCAATATTGACAAACGTCGGCTCCGGAGGAGATACCGCTTCACCCTGGGCCCCGATAACAAAAGGGAATTTTACCACCAAACGGCTAGGATGAAACAACTACTGAAGAAGCATCGCGAGGAATCAAGGCACGAATACCTCTCCTCAATATCCATTGATGATCCTTTGGTATTCAGGCTGAATAAAAGGTTACGCGAAAGAAAGAAACCCTGCCCCACTGTGCGGGGTGAGAGAGGCGTTTAGTATACTTTGAGTCCGACGAAACGGGCGAAAGTGTTTATGACTGGACAGGAGGAACAGTTTTCGTGGAACGCCGCTGATCCTAATGACGACTCCCCTCACGGTCTATTTTCCTTCCCAGAGAAATAGACCGCATTTCTGAAGCGTAGGTGACCATAGCTATTAAGGCCACAAGTCCTATTAAAATCCCCAGGGATAAACGGAATCAAAGCCCAAGCTTAACTGAACTTACCTGCCGCTGTTATAATGACTATCGTCACCCTATTTTTGTTGATCCTGTACATAGGGCACTTTCCAATTTCCTGGAAAACGGCAAAGGTCGTTGACTGAAACCTTTCTTTCTTTTTGAATGTAAATGAAGTATAGTCTTGAACAGTCTCAGGTCGATCATTCCTGAGATGTGTGGTTAATTGAAACTGAACCACCAAAGAACACCAGTATCCACGATCTAGTATTCAAATCCGTATAAAAATAACTGTCTTTACTAGGATATGAATTTAAGAATTCTCGACTTCAAAATCAGCTGATTTGCGATTACAAGTTAACCACTAGATCAGCCCGGTGGGCTTGTTGACTGAAACCTGGAAAAAGTTTACTTTTCCCCGAAACTAAATACTGATTTCGCTACTTCTAGTGCTATCAAAATTGTTGGAGAGGATTTTTATCGAATGATTCCAGTGGTTCCTGGGGCTAGAAATCCGGCCTGAACAATTCAGGTCTCGATTGGGTCACTCGATGAATCTCCACTGGTGTGGTTAGTAGACAGCATTGTCAATGGTCTAAGCAAGAAAGCGGTAACCGTGGTGGTTTTTCTGAACATATCCAAGACCTTAGACAAAGTTTACAGTTCCAGGTCATCAAATTGCTCAGATCATACCTGCTAGGGAGACGATTCACCGTTCATGTAGGGGGACTGGTATCCTCCATCAGAGCAATAACAGCGGAAGGGATTATCGTGGCCGTCTACGCCAACGATATGTCATGAATCAGGGTCAACGGGGAGAAATTTGTCCCTGTGTTGTTCACGTACGAGCAACATGCTCCGGCCATACTACTAGAAATCTTAGAAGGGGAAAACGAAAAATTTCCTATGTGACTAAAATTAAGTATATGGAAGTGGTCTTAGACAAATAGCTTATCTTAGGTGAACATATAAATTATGTAACCCAAAAGGCAAAGACGACCAGGGCCTCTCTGTACCCAATGCTTAACCGCGTAAGTCTTTTCCTATGTTGATGTGCTCCACACTCTAGAAAAAACTTGAAATCGTCCCAAACATCGCGCCACGGACGATATTTGGAGTACCGTGGTTCGTAAGAAATAACAGATTACTCTACGATGCTGGTATAAAGTCTGTATCGGAAGTTTTTGTGGCAGAAGCGTGAAAAATTTGGGAGGCTTGTTGTGTCCGAGCACCAGCATCTCAGAGACTCTAACTCACAGGGAATAATGAATTGGCCCTCACGCAGTCCTTGACGAACCACCATGATTGTCAAGAACACAAAAAATTACATAAACAAGAATAGACTAAGAGTCTCGCTACCGAGGTTCTGTCTCGGTTTTTTTTTTGTTGTTTAACACCGGAATATTAAATGGTACGATGAGAAGGTAAGATTCCAGTCCTTTTGTGTGTTATATTATGGAAATCAAATTGATAAATGATGAGTCAAGGAATGATGCATTATCAAGAGGGAGAGGGGGTGGGAGTTGAGCCTTGTGGGGCTGCTGTCTTTTGTTGTGGAAACTTAGAAGGTTTGTCATTGTCATTGTGGTTTGTTTGTCTGTCTATCTCCCCTCCCACTAGCTTTGAGTTGTTCCTTTTCTTTTGTTTCAGGACTGTTGCAGTCCTGCTGCAGACTTACTACAGAAACACACCAACAAGAACACCTTTTTTGATGTCGCAGCTCCTCCAAATCCTTCCTAGATACGTGTGTGTCTAGAAGAAAATGAATGATCATTGTTCCATGATTCTCATCATATATGATGCACACAAGGAAATCGCTCCATCTTCTAATGTCCTACTTACATGAATTGTTAGTCACCCCAAAATCCTTTATCCTATTCAGAGAAGGTGATGTCGAAGAAGCCCAGCAGTTACTCAAAGGAAGAGCAAAGAGGCCTGCACTTTCCCTTGTGTTTGCCCTTTTCAGAGCTCACAGGTCTTTCTAAGGTTTTGGTCTGCAATTGTTTACAACTGAAAATATGGAAAGGCAGGCCAAAGAAGAGTGAACTACATCCCACAATATCGATCCCGGTCCAGCCCTGATCAAGGCTGACCAAGCCTTGATACAAGACGAGAAGATGGCAAGAGTAAAGAAGCATTTACAAAACCTAAATTCACTAATCATCCTTCTTTCCTCCTACTAAAAATGTTGGTCTATATTTAGCAAATGCTACTCCCTGTGGCAAAGAGAGTACATTGCATCCTCCAATACTAGTGCCCCATCAGGTGCATTCCTCCTTGACTAAAAGACACTCACACCGACTTGGTGGACCAACTGAAGGGGAACTGCAACAGGAGATAGATGCAAATACATTGCTAGTTTCCCAAGGATAGCTCAAGTAATCATATTTCAAATTGATTTGTAACAATCAGAAAACACTAACAACAATTCTGTCTATAAACAAAACAAAAATATAACCAACACTAAATAAACCAACACCTGCTCGATAATAAGAAAGACCTAGCAGCAAGAGACTATTGTCAAGATTCTGCATTGAGTAAGAGGTATATATCTCCTGTTATCCTCACCTTCTGTTCCATTCCGAAGCAAAAAAAGTAGTTTATCAGAATTTTTAATAATTCAACAACAGCTACTTTTAATGGACAGTGTTACACTAGAAAAACACAACTATCTCAACAACATAAACATTACCAGACTTAAAAATAATATAACTATAAAATGTTAATCACCCAATGTAAATTGAGAACTTGATTATATCAAGGTTTCTGCATTAAAGTAGCAAAGCATGATCAATCAAGTAAGTTAAAGCCTGAGGGTACTAACAGAACTAACTACTCCATCAATTAAATGATAAAAAATTAATAAATTAGCTACTTTAATAAGCAATTAGATTTTATTTTAAATTTGTTAGGGAAGGTGGGGAATCTACTGAATAAGAGAGGAAGACTTGGAGGGTAAATCTGAGAATTAATTTCTTGTGTGATGCTTTTCAGGTGAGCTGCAGTTGGCACATGACATTCATAAATATTTCCAAATTGAAATGAAAAATCAAGAAGTTTGAGAAATTTAGAGAAGACCTAATACCATCCTACATTTACTGTACATTTTTAGATAACTTTCTCTAAATACTGGAGGCTTGGTAAACCTCAGGGATAATATTTATTCCTTAGTAGTGCAGGACTGATTTCACTGATTTGCAAGTTTCGTTACCCAGATAATTTTGGCTTTTTCTTATGTATTTTTTTATGCTGATTAAAAATATGACCACATACTTTGTCCTTATAGCTTCATTTCTAATAATTGTCATTCAGAAAAAATTAAAATTGTTATTAAGATTTAATTTTTCTAATAAAACTAAACACTTTTAAAGATTTTTTGTGAGTTAAGGTTTCTATTAATAATGAAATATAGATATCTGAAGCTATTAATAGATGTATCATATTTATAAATATCTCAGAATGGAATAACTTTTAACCTCATCACATTGTGAGTGTTCAATATATCAAGACAAAGGACAACCTTACGGTTCCACAACATTTGAGGGAGTATCCTCCAGAAAATTAAAGGATGTGAAATATCAGTGATCAAAGCCATATTTAATCATCTCCAATGATGTAATGTAATTCATAGATTACTGAAGTTAATCAAGAATAGGTGCTGCTACACTGTATCACATTGAAACTTATTACTGGCTAATGACCATAACGGTCAATAAACATGAAATTATTTTTAAAAAACTCACTCCAATGTAGAAAAAACAGAATTTAAAATTGTTAACATTAAAATAAAATAAATGCTATTTAAGTAAAGAAATGTAAATGAAGTTTATATACTTACTCCCAATCTGCTAATCTTTTCAAGAGATGTTTTAGAATCACCACTTCGTCCAATAATATTTAAAAGGCTCTCCCTTATATAATTACGTTGTTCTGGAGTAAATCTAAAAATTTTAGGAAGGATACTATAATCTTCCTGAGAATAACATATTGGGACAACTATAAATCCATATAGAAGTATCTTATATAATTGTAATGTCTAAAAAAAAAAAAATATATCAGTTTATAACTATTTATATTCAATATGTATTTCATACTACCAGATGCTCACATTATACAAAAACTTCATTCTTTTTAGGCTATAATTTTTAAGTTATTATCATTGTGAAATAAATTATAAAGTGCAATAATTTAGTACAACCTTTAAAAGAGAGAAAATGACTATAAGACAAAGTGTACTAATAATAATTATTATATCTTTTTCAATACGAGGATATCACATATAAAATTATATTATATAATTATTATTATTTTTTTTTTTGTAGATTGCCACAGATTTTCCACTTGCGTTCAGTATATTTGATTGACATGTTTGATGTCAGTCTAGGAGGATTGCCATGTTTGTGTAAGTCTCCTTCATGTGAACTGCATGATCAACAGGAACAGAAGGAAGACAAACGGTTGCCATTGTGAAGTAATACAGCTTTCAAAGTAAGCTTGGAGGAGTCTATGAATGGCCTTCAATCAGTTGGATCATGATTCAAATTTAAACATTTCATCAAGCCAAACTTCGCAGCAAAAAACAAGATTGTTTTTCTTCTCATTTTCTACTTCAATCTCATAATTTTGGGGTGGAGTAGGAACTGGTAAACTCTCTGAATGTAGAATAGGTCGAATAGCAGATGGAAGATTAGGGTATTGAACTGTTCCTATTTTCTTCACTGACACTATTTTCTTCCTGTCTTTACAGCTGGAATCAAGTAGAAATGGCAGTTATATGTATGGTTTGTAGTTCCCGTCAAACCATAGGCACAACAAAAACCCATAGATCCTTTTCTATTTTTCAGCCATTCTCGTACTATAACTGAACAAGAGTTGGAACATATATATGGAGCCCATAGCTTATCCTGGTCCCCTACCTTCATACCAAAATAATGCTGATAGGCATTCTTCACAAGAGGTGTCAGATTGCGCTTCTGTGACGAAAATGTTATTTCACAACAAATGTAACAAAAATTATTCACTGAATTTACATATTTTCGTGGCATTTTGATTTAACAAATTTTTCTCTTCAAAAGCAATCGGAAACCTGAAATTCTGCACTAATTACAACTCAAACAATATGAAACTCGCAGTCACAGCAACAGTAATAATGTTTATAACTTACAAATACGTTGTGTTTTGTCAATTAACAGGTGTGACAACTCCAAAAACAAAATTACCCCCAAACTAAAATGTAGATCGAGCAAAAAATGACATGTCATTGCATTTCCAAACCAAGAACTAATTGGTCATTTTTATGATGATTTTTGAATTCAGATATGGAAATAAAAAAAAATAAAAACTATTTTTGAGCCCGAAACGTTTTCATTGTTGGGCAGTGTGAAGGATAACAATATATGATATGAAAAGCTTAAAGACGAATATAAATATTTCGTAATCGGTATATTTAGTTTAAAGATATTTAAAATAATATTACATCATGTTTATAAAACATACCAATGCTTTATAACACTTGTCGGATTTTGGAAAAAAAGGTCCTTTTAAGAAGTAGTTATAAATAAATTTAAAAAAAAATAATCTAATGGAAGAAAAGTAAACGGAGATGTGTGGTCACCGTTTCTTTTCCACAAAAAAACCTTCAGTACTTTAATATTTAAGTAAACAGTTCTAACCACTTATTATGCAATGACAATTACCATAACGAAAAGACATAAGACATATCTTATTAATTTATTACAAAAAGTATAATGTTAAATTATCTATTTATAAGTTTGTTATCTTTATATTTTATGTTGACGCCTAATTTTACCCAGTGATAGACGGATTAGATATACGGAAATTTCTCGGCCATGGCAGAAATAGTTCTATTAAACTAAACTTGTGGTAGAACGGTTGTTGTTTACAGTCAAACAAAGTGATATGTATTATAATATTAACAATTGTCATTACTAGTAGTAAAGGTCATTGTAAAGATCAGTATAAATCTATAAACAAATCATCAAACGTGGGTTAATATGAAAAATAATACTTACAAAATCATAAAATAAAAGTTTAGGGGTAAAAATCTTTTTTTATGTTGTTATTTATCGTTTTTAATAAACGCTAGTACGCTTTTTTATTGATTCACAAATGTTTTGTTTTGCTTTAATGTTTTAACTTTATTTATCCAATTTCCTTCATAAATAATTATGATTATTCTATAGCAAAAATAAACAGTTAACGGTAGAATTTTACTTTCTGTATATAATTCTTAGGCGTATTCTTAGTTTTTTATTAATTAAATTTTAAAATATTTAATTTTTTATATAATGTATGAATCGGAGTGGCACAGATGGTTAGAGTTAGCTATCTGATATGGGAGTTTGATAATAGTACGAAGCTCTTTCTCTTTTTCTGTTTAGCCTCCGGAACCACCGTAAGGTTTTACTTCCAAGGATGAATAGGATGATGTGTATGAATGTAAATGAAGTGAGATCGACCATTCCGAGATGTGTGGTTAATTGAAATCCAACCACCAAAGAACACCACCAAAACCGAAAAATTTCGGTTTTCAGATTTCAACGGAAACATCCATTTTGACCGTCACTGAATCCATTTTAATTAGTTTCGGCGTGAAGTCTATACGTACGTATGAACGAACGTACGTCATACGTACACACGGCTTACGTCTGTACGGTGTGATGTCTATACGTACGGTGTATTTATTATTATTTTTGGATAAAAATATTTAATTTTATAAACGTATACAGCTAACTCCCACTTATCCGCTTTAATAGCCGGCAAAAAGGATCGCAGATATTCCAAAACCATAGCAAAATCGCGTTTGAACCAAAATAATAGTTAAAAGAGTAATATTTGTTAAAATTGCCTAATACTGTACTGCCGTACAGGTTTATAAGCATTATTAAATTAATATGTAACGGTAAATAATAAAATAAAATACAGTGCACTACACTACTACGTACGTGGTAAATTTAATTTCTAGCAGTATTCAAAATACCTATTAATATATAACAAATTTTTACTATTACTAATACTGTACCAAAATAGATTGTACATGCATTTTGTATTTACTACATAATGCATTAACAAAGACTTATTGAAACTTCAGTAGCTAACGAGTAAAAATACAGAAACTGTAAAAAAAAATTAATAAACTGTGCGCTTTACTCTTTTTGATTTTTTTTTAGATTTTAAATAAGACGCAGTTGATTGTTGTTTTAATGTCTGAAAACACTTTCTTTTAATTGAACTTTGTAGTTTGCGTAGCACAATAATATATCATAATGAACTATCGTCCTATCATATCCACAATGATCTTATAGTACAGTATTATCATGTTCAAAACAAGCACACATTCAAGTAGCAAGTGAATGAAGGAGTAAATCCTATTACAGAACGATGAAAAAGCTTTAAATTTTTAGCTTTACAAGTTTTTAAAAATTTATTTTTCTCTGAAAGACATAGCGGTTAAGCCGTAATGCGGTTAAAGCGCTTGCGGATAATTAGAAGTTGACTGTATTTTATATATAAAATTATTTTTCTTTTGTCTCTTTAGTGAAGTGCTTTGTTTTTATGTTTATAAATTTTTATTTATTATTCATATAAACCACACTCTTAATCAGTAAAAAAAATTATATCGAGGAAATAATAATAATTTTTTAGAGTGGCCTCCTCACACCCTTTACAGCCATCCCAGCCTTCATAGGACCTACAAGGAACCTACGGGAGGATGGGAAGAGACAGGTGTTATGTGCTTAGTGGCAGAACAGTCTTGACGGACGGCGGTCCACCTAACCAACGAAGATGATAATGATAATAATAAAGCAATATTATTTTTAATTTTACTATAATTTATTTATAATGTTGGTGGTCTTTAAATTAATTAACTTAATTAATTAATTAAGTTAATAGTAATTAACAGGCTAACCTCCATAATGGAGTGGTAGTGTTTCGCCCTTTTATGCGGAAGGTTTCAGGTTAAAATCCCGTTCGGCTTGCAGTTTTTACCCAATACAAAATACGATCTCTACTCATCATCTGTAAGCTAGCTTATGTATAAAGTATTTACGAGTATTGAAAGAATAAATAAATGGCTGGTTGGGAAGAATCGAAACTGTATTGCCATGCTTGAAAATAGAAAATGAAAAAAATACAGTACAAGAGAAATTTGATCACAGCTGGTTTAATTGCATTTTTTTACTTTCCCGGCTTTAACGTTATACGAGCATACATGCTCGTATGCTGTTACAGCTATAACGGGAAAAATATACAGATTGGTAAAAAAAAGGGAAAAATATACAGATTTGTAAAAAAAAAATTGATTTTTATAAGTTTCGTGACTTAAAGAGACATTGAACAAATTTAACAAAAAAATATATATTTGAATTGTAAATAATCTGCGAAAAGAAGTTTTTATTCCAAAGCTACAATTCTAAAAAAATTTATTCTGACAGACGGATGTTTGTGCTTATATGAGTATTTACGTACGTGTGTATGTTGGCCTGTATTTGGTCTTATTACTGCAGACCCGTATACCGATTTTCTTCAAACTTGGTAGATATGTACTACTTTTGGGGAGAAGAATATATTATATCTGCAAAAATTTGAAAAGGAGGAGCTGTTTTGACCGAAATAAAATTTAAAATCTTTAATGGGGCACTTAAACAAAAAAATTTTTTTACGAAAGCTGAAGTTGTTTTTAATAAGATAACTAATTACCAAATATTTTTAATTTAATATTCACCCCCTTCCAAATAGATTAATTTATAAATTTTTATTTTTTAACTGTATCTTGCTTCAGAAAAGGAGTTTTTACATCTATATTTTTTACACCGATAGGCCTTCAAACCACTATACAATTTTTTGCTCATCCCACTCCATTCCAATGGTCTGACAAAAAAAAAATTTAATTTAACAGGTTTTTAAAAATTTATTTTAAAGCTTTTGAAGCTTCGCGGCACAACAACTAAAATACAATACTTGACAAACATCATAATCATTTTATAATCATAATTGTCCCATCTTTGTGTCAGGTGGAAAATTTTCTGAACGACCCTAATAATCATATAAAAAAAAAAACTTTTTCAATTCTTTAAAATTCGACTTTTTGAAGTTGGTGCCAAATTAGGATAGAAATCATTAATTTGGGGCTGATTTCAAAATATCGATATTTAAACTGTTGAAATCTTTTTAAATTTTTTACAGTGAATATACTTTGAAGATGGTTTTATTATTATTTAAATCTCTTCCATTTGTTTCCATTCTATCCTAATCTTTCGAGATTTCCAAACGACCTTGTAATAAACTTGTAATAGATTACAAGCACTAGTAACTTCATAAAATTACAACATTCGTTGATTTTAATAAATTATACGAAATTAGTCGATAAAATAAACGCGTATGAAGGTAAGGTCTAAATTTAACAACTCAGATTTAAATTATTACCTACGTGCTAAGGCCTGATATTATCCGTGAAATTTTAATTCGAGGGTCACATGTAATGAACTTAAATATCTCTGTTTGTGTGTGCGTGCGCGATTGTTTGTGAGGAGATTGCATATAAGAAAGAGAGAAAGATCTGTAAATACGCACACATCAACAGTATGGTAATTTTAAAATTATCGAGGAACTATAGTTAACTATAGTTAACCATGAACCAAGAGATGCATAATAACTGATTAAAGCATTATAATTTTATTAACAGTAACTTCGTGAGATGATAAAAAATGGCAACCTGTAATTCTATCAAACTCTATAGCACTGGATTTTATTACCAAACAATTTTTACTTCTTATCTTTATTATTTAAAATTACTTATTTATTATTTTTTAATAATTTTTAATCTCTATTCCTTCCTACTGCTTCCACTAAGTGCCATAGCTGTAACGGTCCTCCATCTTAATATTCATATAAAATGGTTCATAAGTCAATTTGCTTAGCTATAAAAGCTTCTATTCAATTTGTTTTATTTTTTATTTTATAATAATTCACTATATGAATACAAATTTAGGTATGAGAATATATAAAAAAAAATTATTTTGTGTGAAAAATGCCAAAATTGACCGGTATTGGAAGTCGAAACTTTCCAGATGAAAAGTTGAGATAATAATTCTCCGTCACAGAGATCTGAATAATATCTTTAAGTTGTTTCACTTAGGAGGATTTCAAATAAGAGTTGAATCTTTTAATCGTACTTTTGATAAGTAAAACTTTTTTGTGAGGTTTCTTTTCAATTACAAGTTCTGTAGCCTATTGGGTTGTAATTTTTGTGTAGTATGACTGAGGGTACTGCTCCCAGTGGACTAATTAGAAACTTCCTGCCTCCTAAACGGCGGCTTCTGGGAATAATACTCAACATGGGATTACATGCTTCTTTAGTAAAGCCAGATTTCCTAACATATAAATACATCTTGGTGTGAGTATAGAATAAACGAAAGGATTAAATAAATTCATTTGTAATAACTGAAATTGTATCGGAACAAATAAAGTTTATTTAAACATAGTAATATTTATACGATAACATACATATACTTCTATAAACGATAAAATTAAGAAACGTTAAGATGTTACATTACAATCAATTTATATGCAATTTACATTGTCTGTATTGGGTGGTCTGTCGAGTGATGCAGCGTGCCTCCGATAAACTTCGCTTCCGGTGTTGGAATTCAGGCCACAGGGCCCATTTTTGTTTCGGAGTAGATAGAAGTGGCCACTGTTTTTCGTGTGGTAAAGCCAGCAATTTACGTAAAGATTGCAAGCAGGAACCTAGATGCTCGTCCTGCAAATCACATCGTCATGCACCTGGTGGTCGGGGATGTAAGACTGTTTCATCTGCATCTGGAATTGTGTCTTCATAGGAACGTCATGGTATCTTTGAGAGACAGCCTCAATCGGGAGGGATGGGAGGCTTCGGTCTTCCACCTATGATGATCGGGTGGGGATTCCCTTGAGATACCATTGCGGAGAAAAATAAGACCGTAGTCCCGGTGGGGATCCCTCGGGATTCCCCATTAGAGGCAAGGCATCAAGACCAGAGTCCCGGTGAAGAGTTTCCAAAGGGAACACCTCATTTGAGGCATGGCAAGCAAAAAGACCGAGTCCCGGCTACCTGGGCGGGGCCTTGCGTTCTTCTGAGGTAGTTTGAGGCGAGGGCACTCCCCGGAGCTGAGTTTATGCTTAGTTGCGAATCTAGCTCTGGGGGGCGAGGAAACAAAAGATGAAAAAAAATCAATTTACATAATCATGATAATCTTGTGATAACATAAAATAAATAATAAAATTTTAAGTAGTTAAGAGTAGTACCATTTCTTTAAAAATCATTGATCCTTTAGATTCGTATGAATTTAAACATTTATATAATCTTAATAAATCATTTTTATTAACTATAATAAATTAAGGAAATAAAAATTAAATTAAATTTTTATAAAACCAGTCATTTTATTTATAATTATAAACAGTTGTAAAACTAGCCCCGTTCAAATAGGAACCTGTTTCAAGACCAAGTCCACGCCCTTGATTTTTTTATGCCAATGCATGTTACATAAAGTTTTTAGTTCATTATAACGTGTGTAACAACTATAAACAACTATTTAAATGTTTTGGTTTTTACAAGTACAAGGAAGTACTGTAATCGCGAAAAATTTCGGTTTTCAGATTTCAACGGAAATATCAATTTTGACCATCCCTGAATCAATTTTGACTAGTTTCGGCGGACGTCTGTACGTACGTACGTATGTATCTCGCATAACTCAAAAATGATTAGCCGCAGAATGTTGAAATTCTGGATTTAAGACTGTTGTAACATCTATTTATGCACCTCCCCTTTTGATCGCAATCGATTGGACCAAACGTGTCCCAAAAAATACGAAAATCTTAAAAATTTGGATTTTGGACTTTTTCTTAACTGCAAAAATAAGCCCTTAGTGAGAGGTTTTCAACGATATTTCATAAGTGGTAATTATTTTCATTGGTTCCAGAGTTGTAGCCCAATAAAATCTTAATTAATGAAATATTTTGATCTTACAAGGGGAAGGCACATCGGTTCGAATCCGACTTTATTTCCTTCATTTTTTTACCTTTTGTTAATTTAAATACATTGATTTATTAATAATTATTAACCTCTGATAAAAAAAAAAGTTACAATAAATAATATAATTCAATAACAAAAAAATATATTAAAAAATGATAAATATATAAAAAATATATTTAATAAGCGTACAAGGAAGTCATGTGGTATTCACCTCAGATTTTTTAAAATTAACTAGATGAAAAATTCTGATATTGATTTATAAATATAATCAGATAATATTTAATAAATAAATAAATCAATTCATATATATATTTCATATTGATTTGTTAATAATTATTAAACTCTGATTGTAAAAATTCAACAGGAATTTTTATCAACCGTCAGTAGTTACGAAGAATACATTACAATTTATGCTGACGGTTCTAAAAAAGAATAGTGTTGACTGTTCCACATATGTAAATGGAAAAGCCCATTTTTGGAAACTGCCAGATATGGCAAGTGTTTATACGGCAGAACATATTGCCATACAGCAAGCTCTTTGCTACTCGGAACACTACTGCGAAGAGAGAGTGTTAATATGTTCCGATTCTCTAAGTGCACTTGCTGCAATTCGGAACAAGAACATTAAGTTCGTCCTTATTGAAAACATCCTGTCCATTTTGTACGTTTTAAATCAACCAAGATAGCGATGCGTATTTATATCTGCTCCAGTGTATGTTTATATTGCAGGGAATGAAAGTGCAGACAAAGCTGCCCGAAAGGCGACAGTCTGTGATAACGTGGATATAATTCCTGTACGAGTGGCAGATGTTAAAAATTGTCTAACCAATACAATAAGAAACCGGTGGAGTAATGAGTGGAGAAGATTACATACCAAAATAACTCAGTTAAAACTTCTTCATATAAATGAAAGAGCGTGACGTGAATCTCACTCGCCGAGAACAAGTGGCGGTGACCAGACTTAGAATCGGTCACACGTGAATAACAAATTCATATTATTAACCGGCGAAGAAAGACCAATGTGCGGTGTTTGTAATAAAGCAGTCAAGCATCTAATGGAAGAGTCTACCATATTTGAGGACCTCAAAAAGAAATTCGGTCTAGGAAATAGTAATGCTGCTGGTTTGAGAAATGGAAATGAAAAAAAAAATAGTCGCGTATCTGCACGCCAGTTGACTATTAACAAGTTTATAAAGAAATTAAAGCTGTGTAAGAAATCTCTAAGCGAATTAATTTCATTCGTGTATAAAAAAAAGGGGGGAGTCTTGAAGCCTGGAACGTATATGGCGGGAGGTAGTCCTCTTGCCTAGGGCGCTCGGGCTCACCTGCATGCAAGAGTGGGGGAGTCGGGCGTATCCGGTGATGGCATGGGGGATCCTCGAGGGTGGACAGATGACGCGGGGCAAAGGGTATTCGCAAGGCATGCCTGGAGCCAGGTAGATCAGGACCGGGAAGAGCAGCCTCCTCGCCGAGGGGTTCTTTGGTAGTCCTGAAGAGGTGGTCGAATTGCTCCTATGACGCGGGGGAGGACCCCGATGGGTTACGTCCTATGGGATTATTAATAGGGGAGAGTCAACTACCGCGGCATCCTAGGATGACTGATGTTCTGCTTAACGGCGGTTTCGGTTACCCCGGGGGTGCTTAAATAAAACGAAGGAGACAAAAAAGGAAATGTTGGTATTGTGAAGCCGTTCTTTTTCATTTATATTTTTGTGTTTTATTTATTTTTTTTAAATGTTAATATCAGGGCCCTTTACACCCTGTAAATGTTTTCAGTGTGTGTTTAAATGTCTTGTGTATTTTGGTGTTTTTAAATAAAATGTAAGGGACCTTTACATCTATACATATGACGAACCTGATGGTGATTTGATTACTATTTTTAAAGAATATGATCAGGGCTAATGACCGTAGAACAAAATAGTATATTTTTTCATAATGGCTTTGCCAGTGACGGTTATTGATATTAATTTTAAAATAAAAAAACTTGTACAATGACGAATTGAAAATCTTTATACAGTGTGTCACGAAGTTTTCCCAAGACTTTCGTAACCTACTCTATTCGTGTAAATAATGGAAAAATGTCATATAAACATATCTCCTAAAATGCTTTCTTTGCGAGTTACGGCTAGTGAAAGATTTAGCTCAGATTTCAGCTACCTTATTGAAATGAGGTAGATTGTGTTTCTCTGTAACACGCGTATATACCCGTAATTGAAGTGCAGTATTGTTTTATTATATTGTATGTAGAAGTATATTACCGTAAAAATACTAAAAATCGTCACTGAAACTTATTAATTCATTGATTCTAACTGGCGGAGGATAACGGAAGAAAACCGAATTTGGAGATATTAAGTTGAGCCGAAAAACAATGTGATTTTGAACTAGCCAAAGTAACCTGAATGACGATATATTAGTTCTTCTTTGCGTTGAATTTTAATAAACCTCATAGGTTGATAATAATACAACCGCAAATCCGGAATACACATATTAAAAAGCGTGACTTTATTCTGTACAATATACGCGTATAAAAAAGCCACAATAGAAATAACTTATGTACATCATCTTAAAGAAACAGGACTTATACAAACATATTAAACGTTTGATCTAATGTGTGGATAAATCACAACTTAATAACATATGTAGCTATTTGTTTTACATTATTTTTTATTCTTCTTAAAAAATAGCTTTATTTTAATTCATTATATTTATTATCGTAAACAAATTCTTTATTTCACCTCACTGAAATTAGAAATTTTGTATCGATAACGGAAGAACCAAATTTGGGGATTATCAGGTGAATTGGAGGGAATCAAACGGTGAAGTACAATAATTAGACTTTCAATTTTAAGTGTGATGTGATTAAATTTCAAATTTCGTAATAAAGTTTATACCTATCTTATAAGTCTATTGTACAATAAATAAATTTTAGTGTAACTGTAAAATAATTAAAGTATGTAAAAAATGTATCATAATTAGTAAGACAGATGTTCAAAAAATGCATTATGTTTTCCTTTTTTAACACTTCTGCTATTAATTTCAAGTAGGAAAAACATTACTTGTTACCTCTATTATTTTTCTGTGAATGTTGCCTCTAGAATACTTTAATATTTATTACCAAAAGTAGTTTTAAAACATACTGTTTTATAGGCGTAATATACCGGGTGATTTAAAAAGGCTTCACAAATTTAAAAGCACATAAAAATTTATTGAGATAATTTAAAGATAGGAGGATAAGGTTTCATCTCATAGAAATACACATCAAGTTTTATGCGGTTAATAATTCTCTATTGGGTTTGTTATTCTGAACTATCTGGTTTAAACATTAAAGAATATGTATACAAACGATTGAGTAAGAATTGTATTCTATAAGACTCTCGTTCCATCATAGTCTTGTTGAGTGAATCGAATTTTAATTTCTTAAATGTGGAATACATAACTACAATAATTTCACAAACGACTGAAATTCGTCTGTTGCAGATTAATCTCGTCAATAAATCTTTTTACATTTTCACTTTTACAGTACTGTACAGGTGTTCCCAAAAACTATTAAAAAAAAGTTATTGCTGAAAATTTAATTTTCATAAGATGAGTTTATATGTTATTTTAGCCTTACATTAATTAATAGTAAACACTATTATTTTTCTTTTTTATACTATCTTACCTTCATCTTCTTAAAAAAGAAGGAAAAATTCCTATGTTAGTATGTATAAAAAAGAATTTACTAATCTAGCTTTGCCCAGTACATGCCCCTCGCTTTTAATGCTGCCGCTCCCATCAAATGGGAGAGATGGTGATAAAAAGGAAGAATCTTCTTAGCTGAAGGACCTCTAAATGAAACAAATGCCCATGAGGTGGATAATAATATCACCCAAGATTTCTAGAACTTCTTCAAACAATACACACAAAACTTTCTATTTCGATATTAATTTGAAACATTTTTTTATGTAATTAAAAAATAAAAACGTTTTATTCACCACCATACTTTATAAAACACATGCATTACAAATAAATGTCATCTACTTTAATAATACATGAACACACACATGTCATAAAGTTGGTTTTAGAGCAATACTATTAATTATACTTCAGATTTTCTGCATTAGATTTATTAGATAAATGTAAAAATTCATCAAACATATTACAATTGAGAACCTGTTATTACTGACGTAAACATTAACCGGTTTTAATGATTATATATTATTATTTATTGAAGGATATCAATACATTTTAATACTAAGTTATTTATTCAGTACAAAAGACAAACTAGCTTATAAATGTTGACAATACCAAGTTAATCTATAACTCAAAAAAAAAAAAAAAAAAAAAAAAAAACAAATATCTGTATCTATTTATGGTTTATTTATTATGGGTTTTTTATATTTATTTTTGGTTTGATTTTTTTGTGTTGTTCTGGGTTTGGGGTTTATTTTGTTATAATTGCTGGTTGATCATCTAATTCTGTTTATTCTTCATTGGGTTGTATGCGTAGAATTCCTCAAAAAATTTCTTATGAAGCTATTTTCTTTATTTTTTGTTTGATTTTATAATGTGAACCTTTTAATTTAGTCGATTTAATATTATTTTCAATTGAATATTTGACTTTTTTCTTTTCCTTTATTTTTTATTTTTCTTTCATGTATTTTAGCTGAGACTAATCGTTTCCTTTTTGATTTTTCTGAGGGTGAGTCTGAATTAGTCTCTGGTTTTAACATTGTGTTTAGATCTTTTCTTTTTTTTTAGTTTATCCATTTGTAAGCAAATTACTCATGCGTGATGTAGGGTTTCTAAAATGTTACACATTATTATTTAATATTGATGATTAATAAATAAATACATAATTATTATATTTCTATATTATAATAAATAGGCTATTAATAACGGTACTTCAAAACATTATAAGCTGTTGAGTAATAGGCTATCTTTGTACGTTACAGTAATGAGATAGTTGTTGTAAAACTAGTATCCACTATTACATGCAAGCATGTTGTACGTATCCTAATGCAGATCCTACAAGAATGAACTACTAACGACACTGTATTTAGAATAATAGCGAGTTGAAATATTTTCACAGGAGGAGACGATTTTATTCTGTATGTAAGTGAATGAAAATTTCAACTAAAATATCCACGAGAACATTGTTACAAATCCATTTGTTTTAATACTTAATCTTACATCATAAAGAAACATCATATCCATATACAATCTTCTGTTTCACTCGTATGATCAAGCCCTTTTTATAAAATAAAAGTTCGTAACGACTTAGTACGATATCAGTTTTATCTTGACTTAAAAATATTCGTGGAAAATTATTATTTTAATCTTTTTATTTTTAAAAAAGGAATTAGGAGGCCTTGCTACTTTTTTGTGTAGCCACTGAAAAGGACTCAATTAGTCATCGGACACGTTCATATACAACCGCCAAAAACGGGTGTAAAGGATCGAGGGTAAGGAAAAGGATTTACAGTAAAAATGATGATCTACTCACACAAACTGCACTATAAAGACTTTGTATTGTTATACTTCCATCCTAGATCATACCTCTAAAATATATATCTGGTCATACTCAAGGTTCCGTCCCGCCTAAAATCCAGCGTAATATCGGAACGCTTTTACCCAAGATGGGTGTAGAACATTAATGATCAACGATTTTGTATTGCCCAGCCCTGTGACAAAAATTGCCTTCATTGTTTCAGAATTTAAACATTCATCCGATAACTGGTACAAGTTATCCAAAAAAAAAAATTCCCTTTACATAATTATGAGAAGTGTGGGTAAGGATTCTGCTAAAATACAAACCATGTCTTACCAATGGAGGTTAAATATGTAATAAGAAAAAGGAAGCAAATCTTGTTACAACTATCGCCTCTGTAATTTTTCCGATCTTTATGATAGTGTTACATACCAACTCTGCATTTCATTTATTAGGTTATAGGTTCGAAACCCGGTCAGACTTGACTTTACTTCACATGTTAAAAATTTGATACGTTATTAATTAATATTGTTGTTATTAAGATAATATTTAAGATTATCATTTCTGCTACTATAGTTTTTATGTTTAGTACATCCTTCCTTTCTTAACTTCATTCTTTTATCTGTAGTTGACGCATTTCGGAACCACTCCATTTTCAAACCTTATTGTACTCTCTATTAATTAATATTCTATTTTTATTAATAGGTATGTATCATATCATCTATTTCACTGATCAGAAAAAGCTTTAGGCTTTCTTTGGTGAATAGTTTATAAACCAAACAATTTTTAAAAAATCCTACATGATTTAACAAAAATACTATCAGATTATGTCAATGTAAAATTAACACTGATGTTGTATAACTTTACCGTAATACATGATTTCATCTTAAAAATTTAATGCAAAAATACTCTGCGAAATAGCCAGATTATTTATTAGAAATTTCATTTACAGGATTACAAAACTACTTTTTAAGAATATCTCTATCGTACATTTATGTCAATTAATTTTACGGAAACACAAGGAAATAAATTCAAAACTGGAATCAGAACCCTCCTTTCTATTTATATTGTTTTAAATTTAAATAAAAGCAGAAAAGGTTCGCTACATTTAATAAGAGATTGGTAACTGCGAGATATTTAAATGGAAAACAGGTTTCTCGCAATCAGTAAGATTATACGAATAAATGCACAAAACGATTGTTTAGTATCTATAGTTTATTCATATTTTTCCTTATTTCATATGGTTTTACTTGTATTTTTTACGTTCGTCTCAAACTTAAATATTAGTTATAATATTCATACGTTATCTTAATCAAATTACGTCATTACGGTAAATAAATACAAGCTCATTACGTGAAAATAATAAATCTTATTCATAGATAGTAAAGTGCATACAAACACGTTAGTTTACATGAAGGACTTAGGAAAACTTCTTTCTTTTAAAATTATTTATTTTATTATTAATTATATGTACGGAAAATTCATATAATATCGATTTTTTGGATTTTTTATAGCGTATACAAAAATTGATTAATATTTCATTCTATAAATCAATTTACCACCGGTAAACTGTATAAAAATACAGTTTACCGGTTACAATTTATTTAAATTGTAACCGTTTTTTTTAAGTGTGACAAGGTTATTTTACCTATATAGGTAGAAGGCTATATAATAATAATAATATTATTATTAATAAATTTATTTACTAATATTTTATTTTTAATTTCAATTTCTTGTTTCAAAAATAATTGTTTAACTATCAAACTTTAATAATTGTGCAATTAAATAATTATTATTTTAAATTGTATAATTTCTATTAAAGATAATTATAAACAAAATATCGATATAAATGCCGTTAATATACATAAAAATAAAAAAATGATACAGATAGATTTGTTATGATTTAGATTTAGATGAAAAAAAAATTACAATTTTAAATTAAATTATATGTAATAAATTAAAAATTCCTTTAAAAACTCATTTAATTGGTTAATCGAACGAAAGGGATGTTTTGTTTTAATTGGACGTTTTGGAATTTAGTCTGTTTGAATGTTCAAAACTCAGTTATAACCAAACTGTTTCCAGATTTAAAAGAAAAAAAAAATTAATAATGTTCGTTTACTATTGAATGTAACGACACAATATATGACGACTTTTTTAAGAAAAATATTTTCTTTCAAAATGGCGGTAAGTAGAATTCTAAACGAGCTTTCTTTGGTACGCTCATTCGTCAAGTTACTGGAGGAAAATTGATTATACCTTTTAGACTCTACTTTATAAATGTAACATTTATAAAGTTTTCTTATGTATAAAAACAAAAATACAGGAAATAGGGGAAGCCTTCCTCGACAATCGCAATCAGTGATTTCCGGTATCTTGGTAACAGTGTTAACCAAATATAAAAATGTATAAAAAGTATTGGTAAATACGTAGTACTGGCTAAATATTCTATAGTTATTTACAATCGTCAATTTCGTTTTATAATAAGTTTAATTTTCTCTTTACTGGTTCAGTTTTGTTGTACAACCTAATTTCTTAAATTCAGTACAAAATGAGTAAATTTACTCTTCCTAGCATAATACCTTTGTTTTTAGGCACACATACTCACTAACTACAGTAAAAAGAAATGTCATAATCTTGGAATCACCCAAAATCAAATTATTTGCAATGTAATGAACTTTTAAAAAAGTAGTTTTTGAACATCTTTAACCTTCCTTGAGTAAGTAAATGAAGTATGTCGTCTATCTCCGCGCCTTTGTGTGAATGTAAATATGAATTAGAGAACCAATTATTTTAAATTAATTTTGAAAATTATTATTAAGTAATTTTATAGTAAAAACTCAAAATTCTAACAGTATGAAATCTATTAAAATTTCAAAAATATCAATGAATAATTTAAAAGGTTTTGGGTTAAAAGAACTATCTTTTTTCATATGTTTTGTAAAAATTGCCAAGAAAATGTGTGAGATTTAATAATACAGAATAATATAATAATATATACATATTTATACTAAAGTTTTGACAAAACGGTACCGTTAATTTTTGAGAGATTTATCCTTCGTAAGAGAATTAAAAAGAATTATTTTTAAACAATAATTCTCATTTTAAATACTTGGGAATAAGAGAATTTACTGGCACACTGTAATCAAGGAAATATTAGTGTCCGATTACCCATCCTATAATCGATAATGATTTTAATACTTTTTGGGCTTGAAAGGACAAGTGGGAGGTTGGTCATCCTAAATTCAGGTATAAAACCATTTGATCTTCATTAAAAATAAAAAATAAAGCTAGTTTCTCTTGTCAAGTTACTTATAAACCCGATAAAATCGTTTTGATTACTGAGCGAACACAATGTGTTGTTTACTTTTTAAACGAGGTTGGGAAAAATCTCTCAACATATTATTATAATATTTCATTAAAAATTATGACTCGTACTTGATAATTGCAGTACAGTTTTATATGTAATTAAAACCATCATTTTAAGCTGATTCAGATTCAAGGAGGGAGCCTCAATTCGACCATATTATATTTTATGTTATGTTCAAGCCCTACTCAAAAAAATTGACTTAACACGATTCGTTTTTTTCCTTGTACGTACGTACGTATGTATCTCGCATAACTCAAAAACGATTAGCCGTATAATGTTGAAATTTTGAATTTAGGACTGTTGTAACATCTAGTTGATCACCTCCCCTTTTGATTGCAATCGACTGGGTCAAAAATGTATATACAGGGGGTTTCAATTTTGAAATATTTGGATTTTGGACTTTTTCTTAACTGCAATAATTAGCCCTCGTTGAAAGCTTTTCAACGATATATCATAAGTGATACTTATTTTCACTATTTCGAGAGTTATAGCCAAATAAAATTTAATTAATGAAATATTTGGATCTTACAAGGAGAATCTTTTTTATTTAAATATATTGATTTATTAATACCTATGATTGTAAAAAAAAATTAACAATAAATAATAGTTCAGTAACAACAATACAAAAAAAAAATCTGACGTGGACTCCACATGACTTCCTTGTACGCCTATTAAATTACATATATCTTTAATTACTTTTTTTTGTTATTGAATTATTATTTATTGTAATTTTTTTAGAATTAAGTTAATAATTTTATTAATAAATCAATACATTTAAATGAAAAAAAAAAAATTAAATATATGTGTAGGAAGTCGGATTCGAACCGATGTGTGAAAGATTATGGATTCGATCGTTTGTTTTTTCTTTTTTGATTTTCTGATTTTTTTTTTGTTTGATTTACACGTTTTCACTTACACTACACAACTACTTGAGTGAGTGAAACAAAATTAATGTAAAAACTAATATAAAATACTGATACGAACACCACAAAAAAATGTGATGCAATGTGGTGTCCACCACAATGCAATTGTGGTCCACTTTACTAAAGAATTGGAGGATCGTATCTCACTTTCAAATGAAATAAGTTTAAATGATGTGCAACAAAAAATGTGTATATGTAATTTAATAGGCGTACAAGGAAGTCATGTGGTGTCCACATTAATTTTTTTTATTTCGTGAAAAAATTCCAGTGATAACTTCGTTGAAATGTTTTCCTGATAACTTGTGTAGAATATTTTTTCCATGAAAACGTAATTGATTGCGTGAACAGATTGAACATAAATTAACCTTTTTTTATGCAGGATGTATTACAAAGTTCTTCCGAGACATTCATAACCTATTTTACTCGTAAAAATAATGGAAAAAGTTCATGTAAACATATGTTTTAGATGCTTTGTTTGCGAGTTACGGCTAGTGAAAGATTTCGCTTGGATTTCAGCTACCGCATTAAAATGAAGTAAAAGGAAAATTTTTAGGATGTTAATTAAGAAGCAAAATTAGTAATTTAATAAAGTTTTTGACCTGAAAATCGAATAAAATAGGTCTCATCTTATCTGCAAAGTGTTTGAGAAATCTGGGTTGAAACCAATAAATTACAATAAAAGACCCTGTTTTTTAATTTTGACGTACAATAACATTGTTAAGTGGGTAAAAACCATGTAAAACTTTAAACAAAACTTATAGAGAATTTAATTATGAACAAAATGATACAAGATAAGTTAGAAAAACTCGAATTTTATTTAGAAAAAGTATGTTAATTAATAAACCATTACTAATGTATTATTGTTTGTTAAAGGAAAACAAACCTACAAATATCGCATTTATATACTTAGAAATGGCTTTTGATAACGTTGAATAAAATGTTCAGAAGCATAAAAAATTTAGGTTTCAAGAATCGATAGAGAAGAACAATTGCTAACATTTGCAGGAACCAAACTGCAACAGTAATAATCGAAGAGAATAAGAAAGAAGTAGTAATAAAGAAAGGAGTCCGACAAGGATATTCTCTATCCCCGTTACTTATTAATCTTTTCAAAGAGCTAGCAGTTAATGAGGTTAAAGAACACTTTAGATCCGGAATAACAGTGCAAGGTGAAAAGATAAAGATGCTACGATTTGCTAATGATATAGTAATTATAGCTAAGAGTAAAACAAAATTTAGAAAAAACAATGAGTGGCATGGATGAAGTCCTACGCAAGAATTACCACTTGAAAATAAATAAGAACAAAACGAAAGTAATGAAATGTAGTAGAAATACAGTAGATTGACCATTGAATAAAAATAGGATGAGAAAGGTCTATGGAAGTAGGAGAATTTTGTTTTTTGGGAAGTAAAATTACTAAAGATGGACGAAGCAGAAGCGATATAAATCGCCGAATAACACAGGCAAAACGAGCTTTCAATCAGAAACATAATTTGCTTACATCAAAAATTAATTTAAACGGCAGGAAAACCTTTCTGAAAGTATATGTTTGGAGCTTAGCTTTATATAGAAGAAACTTGAACGATTGGAGTATCTGAGAAGAAAAGATTAGACGATTTTGAAATGTGGTGCTGTAGGAGAATATAAAAAATCAGATGGATGGATAAAGTAACAAATGAAGAGGTGTTGCGGCAAATAGATGAAGAAAGAAGCATTTGGAAAAATATAGCTAAAAGAAGAGACAGACTTATAGGCCACATATTAAGGGATCCTGGAATAGTCGCTTTGATATTGGAGGGTCAGGAAGATGGTAAAGATTGTGCAACGAGGGAACGTTTGGAATATGTAAAACAAATTGTTAGGGATGTAGGATATAAGGGGTACACCGAAAGGAAACGACTTGCACTAGATAGAGAAGCTTGAAGAGCTGTATCAAACCAATTAAATGACTGAAGAAAAGGAAAAAACATTACTAAATTTGTCAGAAAAGTACTTCTTTAGTGTAAATGAAACCCAATTTTTTTGGATGATGTGGAAAATTTGTTAAAACAAAATCTGTTGATAAACATTTTTTAACAAAAATTTTAAAAATGTAAATTACACAACAATGCGAAAAAAATACTTAGATAATAATATTTTTATTAATGATAGAAGCACAATAAATTATTTGAAAAAATTATTATTACAAAGGTGGTAATAAAATAACAATAGCTGATCAACAATGCTCAATACGGTATTAGTGTTTAAATCATTCTGTAAGGTACATTAAGTATATCGAGTACTGTGAACTGTACTGTCGTTAGCGAAGGTTTTCTGTGAATTTTAGTTTTATCGTGATCGATTTACCATTGAAGTAGTACCGATCTCATTCATATTTACAACAGAGGAATACACTAACATGGTATTCATTAAGTGTGTATAATGGTAATGCTACAGGTGTTACAGTAAAATATGAAATACGTTTTCCGAATCTCATGATTCTAGATCCCAAAACAATTAATGCAATCTTCTCGAAATAGGTTTACTATCTAGTATTTACGCCTCCGATGAGCGATACCAATATCTTTGCTCCTTTCGTTCGGTATGACGGCCGGAGGCTGAGGTAATTCTATAACTGCGCACGCTAAAAAAAAAGTTGTTGAATAATTCTGTTTAATGTTAATCTACTTGTTTTAACGGTAGTACTGATTTAACTTAACACAATGGTTAAATCATACACCAAATCTCAAAAATCAAAAACAAAAATTAAAAAAGGATCCAAAGAAAACAATTTAGTATTTTACTAAATAGTATGATTACACTAAGAAAAAAGCCGGTAAAGAGTTGGCTAACTTTCCCGATGAAGCCGAAAAAGTTATGACACTCGTTAACAATTGCTTAGGAGAAAAATTAAATAGAACATTAAAATATTTAATTATGCAAATAGAGAATTACATAAAAAATTATTCTATTTCTGAGTAAATTTTGAGATACGGAAGCCACGGTGACCGATTAACCGTAAAGCAATAATTGCCAATAAAAAAATTACTTATTATCCTACTCCTGCATGATATTGTCAAAGTGCAAGACCTAAATGATATAATGTAATGGAACTCAGTACAAGAATGTAACTTTGAATCCAGAAACGACAAAAAAGAAAAAATGGTTCTATGGTCCCCCTTCATGGTAGTTTGAAAACGAGTAAAGACCATCAAAACATATCTTAGCTATCTAAGGTTATACAAGAATGTAACTTTGAATCCAGAAACGACAAAAAAGAAAAAATGGTTCTATGGTCCCCCTTCATGGTAGTTTGAAAACGAGTAAAGACCATCAAAACATATCTTAGCTATCTAAGGTTATTAAATTATTTGAAAAGATTTACGTCACTTTGAGTAAAATTTTGAGATAATGGACACATAAAGTGCCCATTGTCTCCCTGGATCCTTGACAAATTATGATCAAAATTATATATCATCAATATCCTACATATAGAAATCATCGTGCCAAATTTCATCTAAATCAATCGCTCCAGTCTGGAGATATCAAGCAAAAAAACAGTCCAATAAACATATATATGTATACTGATCGTATACTTCATAGTTAAACTGTAAAATTACATAGCCTAGAATGTAAAATACTTGGTTAATTTCTTTATGTTTTTATTATACTCGTATATACTGGTTTTCTATAGTTCCATGTTAAAAATTAAATGATTGTATTATCCGGAAGAACTCCTAGTATACGTTTCTGCCTATTACTTGGAAGGGAATATCAGAATTAATACATGAATTATTTTCTGAGAGAATTATTTTAAAAACTGTTTTTTTCACCCAAACCTTTTCGATAAAACACCCTAGGTGTTCTCTGATGTTCTTTACAGAAGTGCGTGTAAATATATATATATATATATATCAGCTACATATAACAGCTTATATATATATATATAAGCTGTTTAGTAATTCTGTAAAAATTGCTTACCGATAATAAAAATTAAAATATTTTACATGGTAATAAACATATTAAAATTGTAATAAACAAAATCATAAAAATTATTATATATAAATTAAACCTTAAATATCTGGAATATTATTCCTAGAAAAAGTTAAAAGTTCCAAACAACTAATCATTCTGGTTTTTGTCACTATGATGACGATTTCCTTATAATCTTCATCATCAAAAATGGAACTTACTTTCTTGAAAACGGTTACGTTTAAAGAAAAGTCCTTCTAACAAATATTTTTAAATTATTATCTGAAAATAAGAAGCAATACTTGAAAAAGATTTTCTTTTTATTAACTTTTTTGAAAATTATTTGTAACTTCTAAAAACGTGTGTAGAAGATTATTATTCTTTGTATATAAACATATAAAATTTATATTACAAAAAAACATACTTTTGAAAAAATTATTTTAAATTATGCAAATCTGTAATCGTGCCTTTCATACAAAAACATTTCTTTTGGTCTCAGCTTAAACGGTATCCTTATTTTACATACTCTCCGATCGTGTATGAAAAATAACCAGTCTACATAGCAAGAAATAATGGCGATGTGCGTTCGTTGTTGAAATCACGTAACTTGAAGTACGTGTACACTGGAAATTTTGGATTTAACCTTAATAAAATCTGGTAAATTCAGTGTTCAGTAGATATTGTTCTATAAATATTTTTTTGTATGTTCTATAAAATTTTTACTATAAATATTGTGTAATTAATCGTTTCCTTTATTTTTGATAACGGAAATTTTATTTTTAATAAAATTTAATTGTGTTTTTCAACATTTTGAATTAACTGAATTATCCGAAGTTTTTGCGAGTATAAATTTTGTTTTTTTCTCCTGGAAGGGAATCCTCATTTTAAAATTTAAAAGAGTATTTCAAAAGAAGATTATTCTCAAATTTTATTTATTCCACTTTTTTACTCAAAATGTTTCGTAAAATACATTTCAACGAATAACTGAAGTTTAAAAAATTTGTCTTTGAAGGAAACGTTGGAACTTAATGTTAAAAATCAATTTGCTTTAATTTTTATCAACTAAAATTTCTTTACTAAAACCAAATCCTTAGGTGGAAAAAGAGTTTTTAAGTTGTAAGTATTTTTAAAGATTTTATTTACATAAAAATCTATATTATATTTAGATTTTTTTCTATACAATTACACAAAAGAAAGGAAACTTAGCGAGGACCGCGAGGTAACAATCTTCACGATGATCAAAATCTACGAAAGAAACCTCTCCTCTATCCGAAGAATTTTTGCGAATACAAGAATATTTTTATATTAAAGTAGTTCCTTTCTTTAGGAGACATTATAAATATTTAATAACTGCTATAAAATATTATAGCGACTTAAATTTTGAAAAAAAACACGTTTGTTTTTTTCCAAAAAATGATTTAAATCTATGTAACTGTTTAAGTAACGTAATGAATAATATCAATACATTTTCTCCTACAGAAAATGGTTCACTAATTTGTTGCTTTATACAATAACTATCAACCTTCCTTATGATTATACAAATATAAAAAGCATCTTAAAAATAAACATTATTAATCAAAAATAATTTCAAAGGGTAATGGATGTTCTTGATAAAAAGTGCCTATCATGAACAAAGTGAAGAAACCAATAGGGTTTAATATTACCTGCATTTAGGTATATCTATATGTATATATAAAAATGTTAAGTTCGTTTGTGTACTGCTTCAAAAACTCAAAATGTTCTGCACCGATTGAGCTCAAATTTTAGCACGATATATAACCCGCATCAAAGATTGTTTTCATCTATTTTTAATAAATCTATCTATTTTTAATTTGTACAGTTTTTTAATAAATAAGAGGCTAATAAATCAGATGTAAATGTAAACAAAGGAAAACCAATCAGATCAATGCAAGATGGCCACTATCAAACACAACGACCAATCACAAAGAGCCCGTATGGCCGTTGCCAATGTAAACAAAATCACAACTGAATAAGTAACAAATTTCTTTGAATTATATTTAACAGCTAAAACATCTGTATTTTATCAAAAAAAGAAAAAGAAAAGCCACGAAGAAGGATGACTTACAGTAAATAAATTAAAACACCCAACTTTCTTATAGCCCAGATAGACTTAAGACTATGCAAACAAAAAAAGTCGAAATAACCACCAAATACACAGAAAATAATATCCCTACATAATGACCAGAAATTCCTTTGTTAGGTTATTTTTTACATATATATGACCAAACAATTATCCTGTTGCTGAATATTAATCAGCCAAAACTCTGCAACGGCACGCGACTTGCAGTTAAGAAAGTGATGAATAACGTAGTGGAAGCAACGATTTTAACGGGGCCTTTCAAAAGTAAAGATGTCCTCATTCCTCGAATACCCATAATCCCGACCGATACACCATTTTAATTTAAAAGATTGCAATTCCCAATTCGACTGGCATTTGCAATCACAATCAATAAAGCTCAAGGTCAATCTTTAGAATTGTGTGGTTTAGATTTAGATGCGGATTGCTTCTCACATGGGCAACTGTATGTTGCGTGTTCCCGAGTCGGCAAACCATCTGGTTTGCCGACACGGCAAACCAGATATAAAGGCGTAGATATAAAGGCTATCTAGCCTTTATATCTACGCAGACAGTGGAAAAACAAAAAATATTGTATATCCACAAGTATTGCAAAATTAAACTTCTATGAAACGTATGCTTTGTTTTGTTTCTCATTTCTCATCCATGCAACCACAATGTGCCACAGCGAAGCGTGGCGGGTAGACTCCTATCCATGACTAGTTCTGGATGCATTTAATCAGGCTCTGGAGGGCTCGAGATTTCCAGATTGCTGGAAGGAGTCAAGGATAGTTCTCATACCTAAAAACAGTGAAATTCAGCAGGACAGAGTTGCTTACTGGCGTATCGGTCTCCTTAACATGGTAGGAAAGCTATTTGAGAGATTGCTTGTAGACATATTGTGGACAGAAATAGAGATGAAGGGTGGACTCTCCCCAAACAACAAGGATTCGTGAGTGGGAGGTCCACTGTCGACACCTTGAGACATGTCTTTGACTGGGCCGGTGGTTCCTGGCGTCGAAGGAGGATTACCTGAGGGGCATTGTGAATGACTATCTGCACAGGAGTACGGCCACTATACGAACCGAGGATGGAGATATGAAGATAGACATATTCGGAGGGGTTCCGCAGGAGTCGGTACTAGGACCACTCCTGTAGAACCTAACAATCAACGGTGTGCTGAACCTATAATTTGAGGGCGACTTCGAATAAGTAGCTTATGCTGATGATCTGGCCCTCCTTCTCGACGGTAAAACAGGACACGATGTTGAGGAATTGGCTGCCGCGGCGATTGGCAAAGTACAGGGTTGGATGGAGGGTAGAGGCTTGTGTCTGGCGCCTAACAAGACATTTGTAATCACTTTCAGTGGAAGAAGGCAAATCGAATAATCTGAGCAGTTTCTTGTAGCACGTGTATTTTGCTTATCAGTCATTCGTTGATACTTGATCACTAGACTTTTTTTTCAATTCATTGTAGATAAGTACTACATAATGTTTACTGTCATAACCTAAAGTAATTATAAAACAATATTAGATAACTTATACATCAAATGTTTCAAGGTAATATATACGAGTATTGTCGCGGTGTGTTTGCGGTTCGACCAGGATATTGAGAGACTAACAAACTAAAAATTTCTTATAAATACAATTTATAACTCTAAAGACATATAGCAAAATAAATAATAAATGTAATTATTACAATATTAATAATAATGACAGTATGTGTATATAACATACAAAATAATAGTTCAAATAGAAAGAACAATATTTGTTTAATGACAGTTAAATTATAAAAAACCAGAATACAGTAGAATTTATAAAAATATTAAAATGACTGAAAGGAACTATTATCCCCTTAACAAAATAACAATTGAACAACCCTATACTTTATTAATGAGTAGAATACTGTCATTTTCACTACTGTTTATCAATAGCTCAACGAACAACTTCCTGCATTCACCCACTGTCGACAATGAAATTCTTATGACGTAATCTTCAGTCGTTGTTACCACACGCTTACTGATATTACCGTTACTGCAACCGCGGCAAACTCGAATTGCGAAACTATTCACCATTATCGCTTATTATTACCACTGTGCCAAACACGGCCTCGCAGAACTACTGACTCTCTCCACTGCTCCCTGGTAGTATTTACATCCCCTAGCTTGCAGAAGTAGTACCAACCTCATCCCTTTAATTGTTGAAACGTAATAATTTTCGTCGTCCGTACCCTTACGTTTTTCTATAAATTGTTATTTCTGCCCGGTAACCCTTGTGGTTCAGCAACAGCTTTTGGAGGTGCCATTGTCTAGACAAAGAACAGATTGTTAAACGGATCCGTTATTCTAAGAAAATAATCCTCCCTTTTAGTTCTTTTTGGATTCATCTTTTCATTTTTATTTTTTCTTTATTTTTCCTTAATTGGAAAAAATCCGTTATCCTGATCCTGTTACAATATTTTTAAGGAAAACTACTGATTTAAAAATAAAAACACCAAATTTAAAATAAGATAATTCTGATGACCTACAAAAAACTTTAAAAACGAAACTAATGTACTCGTATTAGGTACTAAAAATTTCAAAGTTGTATTCATATTATTTCTAACGACTTTTAAAATTTCTAAAATCAAAAATTATAGAAAAAAGTTATAACTCGAGAAAATATTACCGTTAGTTTATCACTTCAAATATTTCTTAAATAAAAACTCAATAATAATCTAGTTTTATTTCCTGCAAAAATGACATAAATCATTCAGTCTTTAATCAAGACTTTCCTGATTTTCTATTTTTATTTTCCAAATTAAAGCTCTGTCGTTGCTAAAGCAGATGGATGAACAATTTAATTATAGGGTCCCAGTCCCTATAAGGTATAATTTGTCGTACTGAATATCATCTTATTTTCTATGTTCTGTATATTTGATTCAGAGGAAAAGGTAATAGGAGATAAATTTTTTCTTCGTTTTTACTTATAAAGATTATGATGCGTGACAAAAACTTTTCAAGGATAAAACAATATGTAACCATTTGCCGGCTTATATTCACTTCAAGTTTTAGGTAACTTTCAAACAGCATTTTTTTATTTACCATTAAAAAAATAAATAATATTGCAAATGATCTTCCCGGGACAGGAATTGTGGGTCTTTCAATAAAGGAAAATATTATTTTATATTTTAAAATATAAAATTTTAGTTCATAGAAGATTATATAATTAACAAAATTGCAAGAAATTTTAACGCAGAGAAGTCTTAAAACAAACTAAATTAACTTAACTTTAATTCATTGTAATAGTTGTAATAAATTCAGAAATAATGTTTCCAATGAATTCCGAAAAGACAAGCTAATTAAATAAATTATATCTTTGACTTTTAATGCTTGTTATAATATAAATGCAGTCGCAGAGATTGTTTTTAAACACTATTATGTAAAGAATAATTAAATATATATTCTAGTAGCCTCTAAATCTTCTCCCTCATTCTTATTATTAGTACTTTTTTTAGGAACGAATAACACTTTAAACATTAATTAAAACTGTTACGAAGTTAAATTTAATAAAATATTATAAAATATAGTAAACTCATGCAACAATTTTAAGAAAAGATGACAAAATGCTAGCCAGCTCTGATTCAAAAAGAAGTGAGGGAAGAATGTTGTTTGTCTCTATTCCTTTTCAACTTGAACATAGAGGAAAAAGATTATGCACTGAACGCTACGTTAATGATTGTGGTAATTACCTGAGAAAAAAATTAAGATGTTAAGATTTTCTGCTAATATACTTTTTTTTAGCAGAAAAAAATCTGATGCCGACGACACATGACTTCCTTGTACGCCTATTAAATTTCATTTACACATTTTTTTTTTTTTAAATGAAAGGTATAAAATTTTATTTCATTAAAAACCTCTGCCACTTTTTCATTTTTTTTGTTGTTGTTATTGAATTATTATTCATCGTAATTTTTTTTTACAAAGAGAGGTTAATAATAATTAATAAATAAATTTATTTAAATTAAAAAAAAAGAAAACAGTTAAAAAAAGATGAAGTCTGATTCGAATCGATGGACCTTTCCCTAAGGTCCAAATATTTCATTAATTAAAATTTTATTTGACTATACCTCTGGAACCAATGAAAATAAATAACACTTATCATACATACCACTTTTATCATGATAAATACCACTTATGAATAGCTCTCAATGAGGGCATATTACTGCAGTTAAGAAAAGGTTCAAAATCCGAAGGATACTTTAGTTCCAGTCGATTGCAATCAAAAGAGGGAGGGGGAAGTGCACAACTAGATATTACAACAGTCCTAAATCGAGAATTTCAACATTCTGCAGCTAATCATTTTTGAGTTACGACAGATATATACGTACGTACGTATAGACGTCACGCCGAAACTAGTCAAAATAGATTCAGGGATGGTGAAAATGGATATTTCCGTTGAAATCTAGAAACCGAAATTTTTTACCATCACAGTACTTTATTTTCTTCGTACAAGGAAGTAAATAGAGAAATTAAATGATACTAATCTGTTGCTTAGATAGAAATTTGATTTGATAATAAATAAAACAAATGTAATAAAAGGAAAAAGAAATGAGAATAATGAGGAATTAAATATATTGGAAAAGGGGAAGGACAGTACACAAAATACAAAAAAAAAATGTTTCATCTATGTACTAAAATAACAATGGATCAACAAATTATATTCAAAAACAGACTAGCAAAAGGAAGTGAAGAACTTTCGTGAAAACTATCAAATATAGTTTTAGTATTTAGGAAGGAATTCTTCAAACAAATTTTTTATAGATTGCAGTGATTTACAACAGTAAAATATAAAAGATAAGAAATATAAAAAGGAAAATAATTTAGGATTTCTTTGTTATAGAATGATGTTACAAATTGAATGTTTAAATAAAATTCAATACGAAGAGGTCTTAAGATATACAGCACAAAACTAAAATTTGAGACAGAACTTTGTAAACAGACGAATTAGGTTGATGGACCAGGTATTAAAAATCCACGATTAGTAAATTACTAGGTAAGAGAAGAATGTGTACAAAGTAAAAACTGTAGAAGATGAAAAGTATAAAATTATATTAAACAGATAATTAAGATTGTAGATGAAGTACGTTAAAATTAAAAGATTGGCAGAAAAAAACGGATGGAGAACGGTATCAAATTAATGAGATTAAAACATAAAGGAATACAAAATATAGTATCAAAACAATCTAATTAATGATGATTTGGACAAAATAAGATAAAATAAAGCGATTTTTTGGGAATAAAATTTGTCAGGTAGTTACAACTTATTAAGGAATTTCATTTAAGAAATATGTACTTAAAATAAAATTATTCATCTTTATACATTTAATTAAAAGTTACACATTAAATTTATAAATGAAAAAATTTCATATACTCTTTCCCCCTTGTTTTATGATTAAATTCATTACATTAGTTTGTGCACTTGGGTACATGAAATGGAGATATTACACTATATGAAAAACTACAGCCTGATTAGGACTCGAACCAGGGACCTTCCGGATGAAAGGCTGAGACGTCACCGCTTCTTTATTGAGATAGACGACTTCATATTCCAATCAGAACTTTTTTCTGTTAGAAGATTAGGAACATATAGTCTTATATAGGTTCGTCTATTAGATCTCCCTACAATGGGATGGTGAAATTCACTGTTAACAAAGTGTTTCTAACTTATGTTTTCATAAATGATATATCGATTTCCAAAAAATATATATATATATATTATATTTATAAAATAATAAGTTACTAATGTATAAATAAGCTTACCAAACTTAAAAACATCAATACAAAAACTGCACTTTTTCTAAGGTTATTTAATTCCTAAAATTTATATTTTCGTTCAGGTACAACGTAAAAACATTTTTAAAAATTCAAATTTTTCCTAATCAGGGTTTTTATCTACAGTTCTGAACCAGTCACAAATAATATTAATACGTGTAATATCTATACACGTACTACTGCTTCCTTTGGACCATAGAAAAAAAAATGTTTTTATGAATTGTATTTTACAGTAACACTTGTAAAAATTCATACTTATCGTTTAAGTTTTTTTTCTAATATAATAAAACAAATTACTTTTTTTAAGTCTCTGCTATAATAGTAGTAGTCATAGACTTAAATCTTAAAAACTTTTTAAATATTATTTTTTATATACTTACCGAATATTTCATTGTAATAAAAATTATACGTGCTACAATTTTGAATACAATATTCGTAAAAGATTAATACACTAATATATAAAACAAAGTTTAAAATATGAACGACGAAACACGTATTGCACCGCCGCAGCTACTTATGAAACATAAGACAAATGTTTATAAATATTTCATTTAAAGATGAAGTGATAAGTTACTTATTTAGACAGGATAATGATTTCAAGGAATCCAACATAAATATCATTTTTATGAGTATTTACTCTGATAGATATCTTCTTATTCACATAAGGTTATTTTATAATAAGATTGTTATAATAAGGTTATTTTTCATTATTAAAGAGTGAGATATATATGTAAATTTTCATTCCTTGTAAATAACAGTTTTATAAAGAAAAAATATTAAAAAATAGGTAAGTTACAATGTTTTACATAAATGCGTGTAATCATAACATAATCTGGAACCTTCGTAATCTTACCCGTGATGAAAAAATATTTATTCTATAAACGATGTGTAGGTTGTACATAACCAACTGTGCGTGTGTTTTCTCATGATGGATTATTATTACCCTGTGAAATGTGTCAAGTAATAGTTCCAACTGTACAAGATATTTTCCCGGAATAATTAATCGTTAGTGCCGAACTTATCTGTTATAACTATACGATAGTTTACAAATATCAAAATTTAAATGATTCCTGTCAAAATTCTGTGGCATTCATACATCAGATTAATTGTAACACTCATTGGCATTAAGCCAATGGTTTTAAGTTAAAACCCTGAATCATGTATTAATGAAATATCTGTTTATGAAAAGTATAATGCCTCAAGATATGATTTTAGGACTGAATAATATTGTTGCTGACTCTGCATCATCAAATCAACTTTTTGTTTTTGATATACAGAACTGTTCTAGCAAGAAAAAACTGGACGTTCAAAGTAGAAAACATCAGATTCTTTTAAAATATTCATGATGTAAATCGTCCAACAAAAGTCCGTGAGATTTCCAACATCGTGAGCATCTCCCAAGTGAACGTATAAGCAGTATCGTGTATGAAAATAAACGTACGAAAAATAAATTAACAAGATCGGCGTGGGATTTAATATTTTTTATCGATTGTAAGAAGTGAAGTATTAATAAAGCTGTTTAAACATAATTCAAATGAATTTCTTGTAAAATGTATAACCTCTGATGAAACAAAGGGTTTGTCACTACACAGTAGAAAAAAAAAACATTAAAAGCAATTTTTACAACCAATGGAAGGGCTTCAAGGCTTAACTTGTTGTATCAACTCAGAAGATAAAAAAATATTTACTTTGGGAAGTAAAAAAATATTTTAATCGATTATTTTGAAAAAGAAAAACCCATCACGAAATAATAATATATATTGAACTAGATAGACTGTACGATTAAATCAAATAAAACTGACCACATGTGATGAAATAGAAAATGGTTTATCACAATGCACCGGTTCACGTTATAGTAACTGCATAAGGAAAGTTACTTGAATACTGTGAAAATTGCATCTACATCCCATATTCTTTGATGCAGTTTTTTTTTCTTGTTTTCAAACATTAGAAAGTATTCACGCCGGCCTCCATGGCGCCGAGTGGTAGCGTCTCGGCCTTTCATCCGGAGGTCCCGGGATCGAATCCCGGTCAGGCATGGCATTTACACGCTACAAATTGTTCATCTCATCCTCTGAAGAAATACCTAATGATAGTCCCGGAGGTTAAACAAGAAAAAAAAACATTAGAAAACGGCTTGTTGGAAAGTTATATGTATCAAACGATGTAAACGATGAAATTAATGAAACAATATCACATATGAGGGTTTTAATGAATCGTATTTTTCTGATGACATCAAAAAGCTACAATACTGCTGAAATAAAAAGTATCGAGCTTAAAAGAGTCTATACTGAAAAGAAATGTTACTGAAAATAAACTGTTTTAATTTCTATTCTGGAAAAATATCAAAAGTCCTCTTCCTTCATAAGTACGGAATCATTGAAACACATTCTTTCTATACATAACCAATTTATCTCCTTCCGCTTACAACTAATGATCTAAACGATAACGAAAGCAAACTCCATCCAATTAATAAAGACTAAAATAAAAATAATAATTTAAGAATTTTTTTCTGTAATTTAGGTTCCGGGTCTACGATTTAAAAAAAATTGTAATCATAATTTAAAAACATTCAATTTTCTTTAAATTTTAGATCCTTCATGATAGCTTTATATATGAAGTATAAATTTCAAACAATTTTCCAAAAATATTTAAACCAAAAGGAGCTAGAGCAAAAGATCAAAAAAACGTATATAGTATTTCATTTGTAGGGGGTTGATTTTTTGAAAAGTATGTTTTTTGGATTATATATATGCACTGTAGGTAATAAATTTTCTTTAATAAAGAGTTTTCCCAAAAATGCCTTTGAAGAAAATTGAAATAGTTTTTTTTTACGATATCTCTCCAGTGAATTTTGAATGAAATAATAATATAATCAATGCCCCATACATAAAAATATTTAAGATACATTTGAAGAAAATCAGTTTGATCAATCCTGGAATATAAGGCCAAAAGCAATAGGACATACACACACACACATATATATATATATATATATATATATACATATATATATATATATACATATATATATATATATAAGTACAGCTTGTCTTTTTAGTGTAGATGAACTAAGTGGACCTTAAAACGTACGTAAAGATTTGCAAAAAAAAATCGATACTCAATTTTTGACGTGTCACCATACTTTCCCCTTTAATACTTTTACCCTTTAATATAGCTATATTCTCCGGGAAAATAAAACCAATAAAAACGTAGTTTTGAATAAACGAGAAAGTGAGAACAAAAAACACAATACACATAAAATAAGTTACTAGTAAATGCATGTTTGCAAAGTACAGACAATTTAGAAAAGAGTCTAAAGGGAACAAAAAAATATTATGCGACATCAAACAAAATCAAATTGTTTTCAAATCAAAAGACAGAAAAAAAGCAATATTGTGTGTACGTTTTAATCACTTGTGCACCGTTCTGCGGCATTAAACCAATATACATATATATATATATATACACACTAGAGTATCACTAGGTGACATGAAGTATAAATGTATTAATGCGGTATTTCTCTAACACAATCAAGGATAACTTCTTCAAAGCGACTGTCTCGAACTGACGACTTCCACAACAATATACTACCATTAACATGTCAAAGCTTGTCTACGACTGTCAACCACTCAACTTGCCAAGCTGCCTAAATTTGACATCTTACATCACGTATAATCAGAAATGATCATGACTTATAATCAGAAATTATGAGTCACAAACTTAGCTGATTACAAGCTTTCATTAGCGACTATATTAACTCGTTCATTACCTAGAATTTTTACATAGCTTGGACCTAGAAGAAACTCAGGTTTGTCGTAGCAGCTGAGAACCGACACAAATCTTAATTTTCTAGAATATTTGATATGTTGTGAATACGTCAGACAGTGATTGGGAACATTTACTACACTGCAGTACCCAAATATAACAGAATTCATCTGCAACATGACGAAAGGTGACTGTATGGCATACAACTCGTAAATTTAGGGTACGAACAGACAACAACGAATTTATACAACATTTTTGTATTTTTATTGTAAAAGGTTTTTCGTTAACTGTTTTTTATTTACAATAGTTGGGAAGGGAGATACCAATAATTTTCAAAAGGTTATATTGTAAAAGACGAAAGTCGTGAAATTTGATGATGGTAAAGATAATAGTTCATATTTTAATTTACCTTTTACCTTACCTTATTAAAAATTACAATCTAGATTTTTTTTATATACAAAGTAAAAACGACTTGTTTTCTGAACTTTACAACATTTCTTAATAAAATAAATAATACGTTCAAATGCCAAAAAATTCAGAATAACGTTCCCAGCTTTTTAATAAAACTTCACAATTTAGTTAATTCAAAGTTATAAATAAATAAACTGTTAAAATTCAAAAACCTACATTGATATTTATTAAAATATCACGTGCAAGATTACTTTTATCTTCATAGCATTTAAAACCGAAAAACATTGTAACTGTTGTAGGTTGCAAAACACGGTAACTTGAAATATTCAAAACTTTTCATAAGAACCCAAAATGATATATTTTATAAAGCAGCAAAACGTTCTTAATATTTTTTTTTCTAAATATCTCAGACTTTTATGTCGGGCTAACCAGTGCTCGGATTCTATGTAGAACAAAGGTTCACAAAATTGGAAGAAAAGAGCTGAAAAATCTGAAATATTTGATGATTCTTTTTTTTAACTGATTGATTTTTATGATATCGAAGTTTAGGGATATACAGAGGCCAAACTCTAGGAACTAATTCTAGTTAACATACTAAAGAAAAAATGTCCAGTGAATACAGGTCTGAAAACGCATATTTCCTGTCTGTCCACTTTATTTTTTAAGAAAAAGATTATTTTTTCAATAACGGTTTAAGATAAAGCAATAAAATGTAATTTAATAAACTAAAATTTTTTAATAGGAAAAAAATAGCGATACTCTTCGTTAACAAATTTCAAAATGGAATTTCAATTTGTGTTGTGTTATAAAAATTATGAAGCATTCTTTTGTGTACAAAATGACATCTTAGTCGTAAAAATTTGACGACAAAAAACAGAAACCTGCAAAAAGTAGGCCTAAACCGACATGGCAGCCATCTTGTTTTTTTATTATCGTTGTTTCTGATTAAAATTGCTAACTTTATCAATTCTAATCAGAAAATTTGATTTAGTTATCAAGTGAGTCATGATAATAAAAAAAACAAGATGGTCGCCATATCGGTTTACACCTATTTTTTTGCAATAACTCTGTTGTTTGTCGTCTGATTTTTACGACTAAGGTGTTTTGTTAAAAAAAAAAATGCTTCATAATTTTTGTACACAGTTCGATAAATCTAATAATTCCTAAGATATTTAAGATTGAAAGTTTGAAACGACCGCCATTTTGACATTTGTCAACGAAGAGAATCGTTATTTGTTTCCTATTAAAAATGTTAGTTTAAAATAAAGTACTAAATTTTATTGCGTTATCTCCAACCGTTCTTGAAAAATAATTTTTTTTTTTTTAAAAACAGAAAGTGGCGGACAGACAGGAAAATATGCGTTTCGGACTTATGTTCACTAGACATTTTTTCTTCAGTATGTTAACTAGAATCACTTCTTAGAGTTTGGCCTCACCTTTAAAGGATATCCTATATAATGCAGCTTTCTTAATTCAGGATCGGTAAACAGCTACTTTTCTTGCTTGTCAGGTCAAAGAATATGTTTATAATTAAAATTGTACAACAAAACTTTGACTGGGGATAGTAGAAAAGAGCTGTTATATTGTTGAATATGAGATCTGGCGGGTGTCGAACTATCAACCTACCGCAAAGTAAAGCAAGCGCTAACCATTTACTTCACAAATCCATCGAAATCCAATCTTAGTAAGGTATTAATGTGTTAATAATTATTCAGGTAATTTTCTTTTATTACAATGATATTGCATATAATTTTTGGAGGTGTGCGTCCCTAGTTAATAATAACAGTATAAAAAAAGTTGTGGTTAAGTTGTTAAATGTTACATAATTAAAATACTAAAAGTTGAAAAATCTTTTTCAATAATGAATAGTTTTCAAATGCCATTAAAAAAATCACATAAAGAAATTGGTAGGTAAATTATTACGGCAGAGATTTAAATTAATTTTTAAAGAAAAAGATCTGTGTAAATATTCAAACAAATATTGATAAATTTTTTATATCTAGTAAATTTATTTACATTGTTTATACTTGTATAAGGTATAATTATAGCCAGTTGCATAGATTCTTAATTTTTTCTCATATAATTAAAAAAGGTAATATAATGAAGATACAGTAATGATAAGTATTTCTGTGGAAAATATTAATAAGAAGTAAAATGTAAAAGCAATGACGCAAACATTATTACTAAATAAAATCTGTGACCTTCATAATGAAAACTGAAAGTAAAACTCGATGTATAAATAATTATTCTTATGAGTAGAACCATATTATTTAAAAAAATGTGCAAAAGATGTTCTAAAATAATTTACGAGTCTTTTTAACGTACATAAATACTTTGCCAGTGCACTTACTGGATTGGCATTGACCTATAGTAAACTGCAGTTTCCATTTTTTTAAATAACATTCGAGTAAACGCTAAATGGTGGTGTTTTTAATAAGATGAATTACATCAACCTTGACCCAAGTGGGTTACAGATGTATATAAACACATTTAATCAGCCTTTTTATTACCTTGACTCTACCCCTTCTTCCTATTCATTATAAAAGAGAAAAAGAGTGAAGAGGAAAGAGGGAAAAAATTATATAACTCACGCAAAACAAACACGTCTTAAACGAAATTATTTTTTATACCCATAATTCAGTTTTTACCGATGTAATTTAGTGTTCATTTACTACAAAAATTTAATTTCAATGAATTAAAAATAAAATTTATTAAAATTTGAGTGTATTTGTATTGACTAAACTATATTTCCCGATGGACCTGTTCCTCAAATGAGATGCCATAAGGTGCAAAATGCCTTAAATTTACAAAAACCAATTTCAATTTGTCTTTAACGACGAAAAGAGTAGGATTTTCAAATCGACTAATATGTTTAACTAAATATTTTCAAGCTTTACTCTTCTTCACCAAATGGATCGATTTCAATAATTTTTTAATATTATTATTTTTTTTTGTATAAAAGTTGTCGTTTGTATAAAAATTAGTCGTGTTTTTAAGTTTTTTCTAGATTGCTAGAGCCTAACATTTTTTTTTTTCAACAAAAAATTAGTACAGAATCTTATTAGGCAGTTTGAACATTTTTTTGCAACGTTATTCCTTCCTTATCAATTATCAATAAATTTACTTGATAAACACACACACACAGAATATATATATATATTTTTAAATAATTTAAAAAAATATATTTTTTATATTAAAAAAAATTTTATATATAATTTTAAAAAAATTGGATAAAAATAATACATATTCTAGCATTAAAAGTCCAGATTGGGCATTGAATTTTGACTATTTAAAATTACAAACAATTGTAGCTAAGTAGTGTAAAAACTATTAAATTGCCAAATACGTATTTTAATTGTTGAGTTGTTAAATTTAACAAAATTAAAAAATAAAAAATTTACATTTTCTAAATAATGGATTTTCGTTTCTTATATTTTATATTTAATAAAATAGAATTTAAATATTATTATTAAATATCGTTTAATTTAATTTTTCTTTTTATTTATTTTAAATAATTGATTCTGCTTCTAGATACTTCCAATATTGAAATGATTCTTGGTTTGAATTTAAATTATAATACATTATTCTTCGGCCACGTTTCGGTTCTGTTCTGATATTAATAAGAGCCAAATTTCTTAAATGTTTGTTCATGTTCAGTTTATGTTATTCATTTCCTCAAAATTAAATTCTCTACATTTTATTCACCGAAATATTATTTGTTTATTAACAATTTAACAAAGTTATTGTATGTAAAATCTAAAAAAACTGTGTTTTGCGACACCAGTTTCTTTTTTGTTTTCTTTTTACAATAATTTCTCAAAAATAATATATAAAGTGTTGGAAACTGTTTTATTTATTTTTTAGGTCAAAACCATATGAAATCATCTGATTTTTTTCCTTAATTTAAGTTCAAAAAATATTAGTATGTTCATTTTATTCTTGAAACAGAAATTAGAAATAAACTTTTCGTAGGCCGCAACTCAAAAAGAAGCGTTTCTGTTTCTGGACCTATTTATATGAAATTTTTCTTTATTTTCATTTGTAGAACATATCCTGAAATTCTTTCCATTTTTTAATGAGACAGTCTGTACATGAAGATACGTTGAAATTAAAAATCGATATAGAATGTTAATTGTTAGAACAACGTGAACATCAAATATAACACAATATTAGTTTTTTTACTCGTCAAAACATGTTTAACTTTATGCAAATATTTTATCTGCATTTATATTTTACGTTTTTTAGAAGGTTTTTCATCTTAGTGTTTCTTACGAATGATATTTTTCATAAACAAATAGTTTTGTTTTAAACCTACCCATATTTTACAACTAAAACTAAAAAATTTAACACAAAAATAAATTTAAAAACGAAATTTCTATATACCATTTTTATATGGTATTAAATTTTGTATAAAATTAAAAAGAGAATGACGGGTAATTTTCGCTATTTTGAACTTTAAACTTTTTTTATAGAGATTGTAGAAAATTGACCTTTAGTACAATGAAAATATTTAAGTTATTTCAAATTACGAAGTTTTAAGTCAATTGGATTTAGGAGGGGAGATATTCAACATTATTTCTTAACAGTTTTCGCCTCAAAAAAAAAAAAAAAAAAATTGAAAAAAAAAGAAAAAATTGAGCACAATATTTAACTTATTTAACTATATATATATATATATTTCTGCATATACATTCGGAAATTTCTGCCTGATGTACAAAAATCCGGGACTATCCTTCTTCATTGCTTTTAAAAAATTTTTCATTAGTACTAGCTTGATATGGAGAGGGAGTAAAAATATTTTTTTGAGTTCAACTAAGGGCTCATGAATAATATTTTTCCCATTTGGAGTTAAGTTGTCTTGTTTATTACACTCTTTGGTAATATAAAGTTTATCCCTATTTCGGTTGTCGCATTTACAAAGAAAACACTTGTTCTTAGTATAGCCTAACTGTATGCCTAAAAAGAAGTAACTATAACTTTCAAATTAACACATATGTTCCAGCTATGTTATTTATAATTTATTTTTTCAAGAACGTCTTTCATCACATCGTATGTCTCTTTGAAATTGATATCGTAAGCGATTGGTATCGAAGGATATTTGTTACCGTTGTGTAGTAGAACCACTTTTAAACTATACTTCAACGAATCCATGAAAAGGCACCAGTCCTCAAGTTTATGAACTTGTCCTAAGTGCAACATAAGCTCGTAATATCTGTGCAATAAAAGAAATTATTTTCATCAATAAAGTACTCAGAAAGTTCTTTTTGTCGGCTTCGAAAGTTCAAAATTTTTGAATTCTTTGAAGTAAATTCCAACCTTGCAGTCTTGATCCTAACAGTTCATCTTGATTTTTTGATAAATTTAAACCCCTAACCAAATCATTTAATTCACCTTGTGATATAATATGAGGCTGATTGGAAGATAATTCAAAATTAAAATCATTGTTTTCTTCTTCTATATAATTCTTCTGATCTTAATTTATGTACACGTTCTCTAGTTTTCAAATTTTCTTCCTCTTTATATTTATCATCTTTTAATTTTTTTAATCTTCCCTTGTTCTTAAAGTTTTCTTCCCCTTCATATTCATCTTCTTATCGTTTTTTGACATATATTTCTTCATTTTTTCTTTTTTTCCTGTATGATTGGTTTTTTTTCATTTTTGATTATTCACCAAATAATCCAATATTAAAAACTGAATATTTTACACCGTAAGGTCGAAATTAACATTTGTAACCAGTATATAGATGTTCACTAAACGGAATAGTTTAATTATTATTAACTTTTATTTATACGACACACCAGAAATCTGAGACTTTTGTTAATTAGCAACTCATGAAGTTACGAATAATTATTTGTCAAGTAATACGAGCAATATAGAGACTATTACTCTATCCTAATATTTCATGTAAGATTGTTGAATTAATAATTGTATAAATATTTGATATTAATAAAAACTAATATTTCAGAAATTGTGTAACTATCCATTTTATTAAAGAATTGGTGGATCGTATCTCACTTTCTGAATGAAATAAGTTTTAATGAAGTGCAGCAAAAAATGCATATATATAATTTAATAGGCTTACAAAGAAATTATATGGTATCCACATCAGATTTTGTTCTTAATTATAGCTTAAATACTGAATAATTTTTAAGGTAAAAATTACATTTGATCAAGGCGACCAAGTTATTTTAATGAACATTTTCATATTTATCGCAATTGTGCTCTAGTACTCTAAATATTTCGTAATAAGTATTAATATTAAAAATCCTACGGCGTATTTGAAATAAAAATGTGTTAAGACCTAACCCGGGAAATTTATTCAACCTTTGCCGTCTGTTTTAATATTTTTTAAAGCCTCAAGCTTTACATCAATGTTTTCAGCAATTTATTTCATGTTTTACACCAATTTCCAAACATCTCTCTTCTTTATCTACCATTAAAAAATTAAAATTAAAGCACGTTCCAAGATGAGAATTACATATTTTGTTTTTATTTTTTTTTTAATAAAGAAAAATATTGTTTAATATTTTAAAATTTAAATACCAACAACGTTTAGAAAATCACGCCAACCACTGCTGTCAATCTGCTTGATAACAGTGGGGACGTCTGAAGGTTTAAACGTCTTCATATTCCTGATTTAGGGGCTACTGAATGACAGTTTACAGTTAATATCACCAAATCTAGCGCGATGTTATTTTGTTTACTTTTTTGTTTATAGCTGCAATTTGTTTTGTTGTTTTGCTCGACTAGCTATCACGTGATTATTTGTGTTTTTATTTTACTGACTATTTATCTATTTATTGGTTTTTATTTTTAATTGTTTGTTTTTATGGACTATGAATTTTTGGCAGATATATTACTTCCTTGTACGTAGTACAAGCGTCCAAAAAAGTCCAAAATCCAAAAATAAAATTTAGATTTTTCACCTTTTCTTAACTACAGTAATAAGCAATCATTAAAAGATTTTCAACGATATATCATAAGTGGTACTTATTTTCATTGGTTCCAGAGTTATAGCACAACAAAATTTTAATTAATGGAATATTTGGATCTTATAAAGGGAAGGCACATCAGCGAGATTCCGACTTCATTTTCTTTTTTTAACTTTGTTTTTAAGTTAAATATTTTGAATTATTAATTATTATTAACTAGTGATTGTAAAAAAAAATTAAAATAAATAATACATCAATAACAAAAAAAAAAAAATATGTAAAAAAAATATAAATATATAAAAAATATATGTAATTTAATAAGCGTACATGGAAGTCATGTGATGTCCATATCAGAATTTTCTTTACTAATGAACTTTCAGATTATTGTTACCGATAACTTATTATGGCTGTCTATTATTGGAGTTCCTTAAGAACCCCTTACCAAATAATTTACTTATGGTTCCACTTAAGGAGCCGATTGTAAATGTACTAGTGAAACAAAAAAAAGAAACATAAATAGTTAAAATTTAAAATTATTTATTTTACAGAAGATAATAATTAACAACAAAACTACAGAAAATTGTAAATACAGAGAAGTCTTAAAACAAAATAATGATAATTTAAATTTAATTCAATGTAAGAGATATAATAAATTTTGAAATAATTACTTCTAATAAACTCCCCCAAAAAAGCTAATTATATAAATTATCCTTGACCAATGACCTTGTTTAAAATATAATTCTCTACTTTTAATGACTGATATAAATCTGCGGTTTTCGTAGCCTCACTATGCAGTTCTGATTAAACATAAAAGATAAATATTAAAAAATAAATAACATTTTTTTTAATTAAAAAAAATTATAGTTGCCTATCGGATATCTTCATTCATTATTGCTATTACTCATATTACAATTTATTATGGAACCAATAACTCGTTTAACATTATAACAATTATAAATCGTTCTTCTGATTTTTATGAATTTTGTTAACGAAGATTTCGGAAGATTAACGAAAAAAATACTTTGCTAAGATTAACTTAAAAAATCTGATGTGGACACAACAAGACTCCCTTGTACACCTATTAAATTACATATACACATCTTTTGCTGTACCTCATTTAATTTTATTTCATTCGAAAATGTAACACGATCCTATAATTCTCTAATAAAGTGGACAGTTATACAATTGCTGAAATATTAGTTTTTATTAACATCAAATATTTATACAATTATTAATTCAACAATCTTCCATGATATATTAGGATAGAGTAAAAGTCCCTTTATTACTCGTCTTACTAGATCAGTATTATTTACATCTTCGAGAGTGGCTGATTAACAAATGTTTCAGGTTTCTGGTATGTCGTACAATAATAAGTTAATATTAAATTAAACTATTACATTTAGTGAACTTCTGTATACTGGTTATAAATGTTAACATGAAGAAATATATTTCAAGAAAACGACCAGAAGATGAGTATAAAGAGGAAGAAAATATTAAAAACAAGGGAAGAATAAAAAAATTAAGAGAAGATGATAAATATAAAGAGAAGGAAAACGTTAAGACCAACAAAGAATAAAAATATTAAAATATCATGATGAATAAAAAGAGAGGAAATTTGAAAACTAGAGAACGTGTACACAAATTAAGATCAGAAGATTATATCAAACCAAACAGCGATTAAATGATTGGCAACAAAGAACAAATAAACGAAATGATGATCAACTCCGATTTAGGGAGATTATTGTTCGACTATATCAGAAGAGTAATGAACTAAAAGATAAGAATTTTTTGCAATTTATTACATAATTTACATATTTACTGAGGCATACGTGCTATATGTTGTTCTTGTTAGAGTTTATTTTCAGCCACTCTGTAGTTAACTTTAATGTAGATAAAATTAAACCGAAATTAAATTAGAAAATCCAACAATAATACAATTCTAAATCATAATTTTCAATTAATATTAAATAATCAGATGTTTCCCCAAATCTATTACATATACACATATGTAATAATGCCTAATAAATTACATATACACATTTTTAAAAGTACATAAAATTTTATTTTACGAATAACTTCTGATTTTTTTTTAATGTCATTATTGAATTATTATTTATTGTAAAAATTTGTTTACAATCACGGGTTAATAATTATTAATAAATCAATATGTGTAAATTAAAAAAAAAACAAAAGCAGATGAAGTCTGATACGATCTGATGTGCCTTCCCTAGTAAGATCCAAATATGTTATTAATTAAAATTTTATTTATCTATAATTCTGGATCCTGTGAAAATAAGCACCACTTATGATATATCGTTGAAAATCTATAAATGAAGTCTTATTACTACAGTTAAGAAAATGTTCAAAATCCAAATTTTTTGGGATTTTCGGCTTTTGTGAACACTGTTAGGTCAGTCGATTGTAATCAAAAGGAGAGGTGCACAACTAGAAGAGTCCTAAATCTAAAATTTCAACTTCCTACGGCTAACTGTTTTTGCGTTGTGCGAGATACGTACATACGTACGTACCAGAAGATGAGTATAAAGAGGAAGAAAATATTAAAAACAAGGGAAGAATAAAAAAATTAAGAGAAGATGATAAATATAAAGAGAAGGAAAACGTTAAGACCAACAAAGAATAAAAATATTAAAATATCATGATGAATAAAAAGAGAGGAAATTTGAAAACTAGAGAACGTGTACACAAATTAAGATCAGAAGATTATATCAAACCAAACAGCGATTAAATGATTGGCAACAAAGAACAAATAAACGAAATGATGATCAACTCCGATTTAGGGAGATTATTGTTCGACTATATCAGAAGAGTAATGAACTAAAAGATAAGAATTTTTTGCAATTTATTACATAATTTACATATTTACTGAGGCATACGTGCTATATGTTGTTCTTGTTAGAGTTTATTTTCAGCCACTCTGTAGTTAACTTTAATGTAGATAAAATTAAACCGAAATTAAATTAGAAAATCCAACAATAATACAATTCTAAATCATAATTTTCAATTAATATTAAATAATCAGATGTTTCCCCAAATCTATTACATATACACATATGTAATAATGCCTAATAAATTACATATACACATTTTTAAAAGTACATAAAATTTTATTTTACGAATAACTTCTGATTTTTTTTTAATGTCATTATTGAATTATTATTTATTGTAAAAATTTGTTTACAATCACGGGTTAATAATTATTAATAAATCAATATGTGTAAATTAAAAAAAAAACAAAAGCAGATGAAGTCTGATACGATCTGATGTGCCTTCCCTAGTAAGATCCAAATATTTTATTAATTAAAATTTTATTTATCTATAATTCTGGATCCAGTGAAAATAAGCACCACTTATGATATATCGTTGAAAATCTATAAATGAAGTCTTATTACTACAGTTAAGAAAATGTTCAAAATCCAAATTTTTTGGGATTTTCGGCTTTTGTGAACACTGTTAGGTCAGTCGATTGTAATCAAAAGGAGAGGTGCACAACTAGAAGAGTCCTAAATCTAAAATTTCAACTTCCTACGGCTAACTGTTTTTGCGTTGTGCGAGATACGTACATACGTACGTACGTAAATTTGAAAACCGAAATTTTTCGCGATCACAATACTTGCTTTATTTCATACAAGGAAGTAAAAATACATTTTAACTTTTTTTAATTTTTTGAACTCGGAGCTAAATTATAATCTACTACCATCATCTTACTCACACTTAATCCAGTGTCGGCTTCAAAAAAGGTGCAGTTCAAACCTTTTAATGTGTTTGATTTTTACTTTTTAATAGTTTTTTTTTTGTAGCCGGTTTTATATTGAATCACTTTGTTTTGATAGCAATGATGGAGGCGCCTTCCTTGGTAAAATATTCCGGAGGTAAACTAGTCCCCCGTTCGGATCTCCGGGTGGGGACTACTAAGGAAGGGGTCACCAGAAAATTAAAAAATAACATTCTACGAGTCGGAGCGTGGAATGTTAGAAGTTTAAAAAAGGTTGGTAGGCTGGAAAATTTAAAAAGAGAAATGGATAGGATAAATGTGGATGTAGTAGGAATTAGTGAGGTTCGGTGGGAAGAGGAAGGCGACTTTTGGTCAGGTGATTTTAGAATAATAAACTCAGCTTCAAATAATGGGCAGGCAGGAGTAGGTTTCATAATGAACAAGAAGATAGGGAAAAGAGTAGAATATTTCAAAACACATAGCAATAGAATCATTGTAATAAGGATAAAATCAAAACCTAAACCGACAACGATTGTTAACGTCTATATGCCTACAAGCGCCCATGATGATGTAGAGTGTGTATACGAAGAGATTGATGAAGCAATTAAACACGTAAAAGGAGATGAAAATTTAATAATAGTTGGAGATTGGAATGTAAGCATTGGAAAGGGCAAGGAAGGAAATATAGTAGGTAAATACGGGTGGGCAAAAGGAATGAAAGAGGGGACCGACTTATAGAGTTTTGCACGAAGTATAATTTAGTAATTGCCAACACCCAATTTAAAATCATAATAGAAGAATATACACTTGGAAAAAGCCAGGCGATACTGCAAGGTATCAGATAGATTATATCATGGTTAAGCAAAGATTTAGAAATCAACTCGTTGACTGCAAAACTTACCCTGGAGCAGACATTGATAGCGACCATAATTTGGTGATAATGAAATGTAAATTGGGATTTAAAAACCTGAAGAAAAGGTGTCAGATGAATCGGTGGAATTTAGAGAAGCTTGAGGAAGAGGAGGTAAAGAAGATTTTTGAGGAGGACATCGCAAGAGGTCTGAGTAAAAAAGATAAGATAGAAAATGTAGAAGAAGAATGGGAGAATGTTAAAAACGAAATGATTAAATCAGCAGAAGCGAAAGTAGGCGGAACAAAGAGAACTGGTAGAAAACCTTGGGTTTCAGACGATATATTGCAGCTGATGGATGAACGTAGAAAATATAATAATGCTAGTGATGAAGAAAGTAAAAGGAACTACCGACAATTAAGAAATGCTATAAACAGGAAGTGTAAACTAGCGAAAGAAGAGTGGATTAAAGAAAAGTGTTCAGAAGTGGAAAGAGAAATGAACATTGGTAAAGTAGACGGAGCATACAGGAAAGTTAAGGAAAATTTTGGGGTACATAAATTAAAATCTAATAATATGTTAAACAAAGATGGTACACCAATATGTAATACGAAAGGTAAAGTCGATAGATGGGTGGAATATATTGAAGAGTTATACGGAGGAAATGAATTAGAAAATGGTGTTATAGAGGAAGAAGAGGAAGTTGAGGAGGATGAAATTGGAGAAACAATACTGAGATCTGAATTTAAGAGAGCATTAAAAGATTTAAATGGCAGAAAGGCTCCTGGAGTAGACGGAATACCTGTAGAATTACTGCGCAGTGCAGGTTAGGAATCGATTGATAGATTATACAAGCTGGTGTGTAATATTTATGAAAAAGGGGAAGTTCCGTCAGACTTCAAAAAAAGTGTTATAGTTATGATACCAAAGAAAGCAGGGGCAGATAAATGTGGAGAATACAGAACAATTAGTTTAACTAGTCATGCATCAAAAATCTTAACTAGAATTCTATACAGGAGAATTGAGAGGAGAGTGGAAGAAGTGTTAGGAGAAGACCAATTTGGTTTCAGGAAAAGTATAGGGACAAGGGAAGCAATTTTAGGCCTCAGATTAATAGTAGAAGAAAGATTAAAGAAAAACAAACCAACATACTTGGCGTTTATAGACCTAGAAAAGGCATTCGATAACGTAGACTGGAATAAAATGTTCAGTATTTAAAAAAAAAATAGGGTTCAAATACAGAGATAGAAGAACAATTGCTAACATGTACAGGAACCAAACAGCAACAGTAATAATCGAAGACCATAAGAAAGAAGCCATAATAAGAAAAGGAGTCCGACAAGGATGTTCCCTATCTCCGTTACTTTTTAATCTTTTCATGGAACTAGCAGTTAATGATGTTAAAGAACAATTTAGATTCGGAGTAACAGTACAAGGTGAAAAGATAAAGATGCTACGATTTGCTGATGATATAGTAATTCTAGCCGAGAGTAAAAAGGATTTAGAAGAAACAATGAACGGCATAGATGAAGTACTACGCAAGAACTATCTTATGAAAATAAACAAGAACAAAACAAAAGTAATGAAATGTAGTAGAAATAACAAAGATGGATCACTGAATGTGAAAATAGGAGGAGAAAAGATTACGGAGGTAGAAGAATTTTGTTATTTGGGAAGTAGAATTACTAAAGATGGACGAAGCAGGAATAATATAAAATGCCGAATAGCACAAGCTAAACGAGCCTTCAGTAAGAAATATAATTTGTTTACATCAAAAATTAATTTAAATGTCAGGAAAAGATTTTTGAAAGTGTATGTTTGGAGTGTCGCTTTATATGGAAGTGAAACTTGGACAATCGGAGTATCTGAGAAGAAAAGATTAGAAGCTTTTGAAATGTGGTGCTATAGGAGAATGTTAAAAATCAGATGGGTGGATAAATTGACAAATGAAGAGGTATTGCGGCAAATAGATGAAGAAAGAAGCATTTGGAAAAATATAATTAAAAGAAGAGACAGACTTATAGGCCACATACTAAGGCATCCTGGAATAGTCGCTTTAATATTGGAAGGACAGGTAGAAGGAAAAAATTGTGTAGGCCGGCCACGTTTGGAATATGTAAAACAAATTGTTAGGGATGTAGGATGTAGGGGGTATACTGAAATGAAACGACTAGCACTAGATAGGGAATCTTGGAGAGCTGCATCAAACCAGTCAAATGACTGAAGACAAAAAAAAAATCTTTGTTTTACATTATTATTTGAAATATACGTAAGCCAACAAAAAACACTGACCGAATGAAAAAAAAATTTGCAAAAGGCGAGAAACCTGCATCTTGTAAATCTTTATAAGTTAATGTCTTAGAAACTCTTTCCGTAAATAAAAGATGGAATCTGGAAAAATGGCTTAAAAAGAGAGATTGTTAAAGAGCTTGAATTTACACTTTTTATATATGTTATTACTATTCTCAAGTTTTCCAACTAGTTTTTCTAAATGTTCGCTTTACAATACTTTTAACATTACAATATATTTTTATCTGTTTCAAGATTTACATTATAACGCTTTACACTCCAGTACTAATCAGTATTAACAAAAAAAGTAAATAATATCGTCTTTAGAGCTTATGTAATTTTTTCCTGAAAAAAATTATTCTACTCAAATAATCTGAAATAAGATTAAAAAGAGACCACTGAACTTATGCTATGAAATAAAAGAAAGTTATAAAAAGAGAATACCATTCGAAATGAGTACCACTTTTCTAAATTAAAAATACGCTACAATAGAATAATCAAATCATTATAGAGACATGATTAAAAATCAAAATATGATTTATCGTAGAACTGGGTGATACGTAAAAATCATTTTTTAACTATAATATATATATATATAATCACGAGGTTGTAAATGGATTCTCCTTTATTAAAAATCAGTTAAATGAAGACAGATGAACTTAAAAATTAATTTTGATTTAAATTAATTTAAAATTAAAAACAAAATTAAGCTTAAAATCTTGCAAGATTTATAGTTTTTAAATATTAAACAAAATATTTTAGTTGACACTATAATCTTAACAACACAAGAAGATCTACTTGGATTATAATTTTAAACCGTTGAAATAATAAAAAAAATCCACGCCTGGCAACGGAAGCACGTCTTATCCACAATACCTCAGAATATTGAATTATTTTTACCTAGGAAGGGAACAGTATATTCTATAATAATAAAATAATGGTAATAATAATAATAATAATAAATTATTTAATTCTATTCATTTAAAGTAATGATATTTAATTGAACCTTAAATTGTATTTCTTATTAACCAATAAATTATTGAGTCTCGTAAATTTTCTAACAAACTCCAGAATCTGTTACCTAGTGTTTAGGAAAGGGGATTTAACAGTTGTTTTCGTTCGGTATAAGTCATCTCGCTTTGATCAAACATTTTATTTTGACCAACTCCGATAGATCAGCAATTAAAATTGCTTTTCCTTCAAAAGTTAAGTAGCCATTCCATAAACAGTTCAGATTTCTTAAAAGAACATTATTCTTTCCACGTATTCTATGGTGCAAGGTAAGAGCTGACTAACCCCCTACGTTAGTCTAGTGGTTAAACCAAAGGCTGAAGGCTAGTCTAGGGGTCATCGCAAAATCAGCAGATTTTCGAAATCGAGAGTTCTATGGTTCGAGTCCTTGTAAAGTCAGTTGCTTTTATATGGATTTGAATAATATACTGTGGATATCGGTATTCTTTGGTGGTTGGAAACGATTCAGACAAACCCTAGGTGGAGAGTAATTTTAATATCAGGCGATTTTATTTAAATATCAAATAAATTTTCTAATTATTTTTTAAATTAACTTTCATTTTCATCATAAAACTAATCTAAAAATACTTTCTGGTTATGAAATTTATTATTATAGTTGTTAAATATTTTAACCTAAGTGTTATCACATAATTTAAACTAATTTCACAAAAATTAGATAGAATCCAGGCCCGATAAACAATTCTCCAATTAAACTGAAAAATTTGACATTTTTCCAGTTGAAAAACTTTGAATAAAGATTTTCGACAATTTCTTTACCAAATATTACAATATTTCATCATCTCATTTTTCATCTTTACCGAGCTAATCGTATATAAGTTTAACAAGTTTAAGAAGGAAACTTTTGTAGCTCTTCAATATTAGTTGTTAAAATATTAGATCAACTTTTCAGTAATTAATTTTAAATCACTAAATAAATGAAAGAAAATATCAATAAAGAAAACGTAAAAACGAAAATTTTACTATGATTAATATAAACTTATAATTTAAAATAATAACTAATAAAAAAAGAGAAACAGTATCGATTAATTAATATCAACCTAAAGAGACCAAAAAAAATTGAGAACTTTATTTATTTTCTTTTTAAATAGGAAACAATCTCGATTCGGGAATATATAAGAACAGACTATGATGAAGATTCTTCAAAAAGTAACATTCGGACAAGGTATCCAAGGCGGATACAGGCAACAATGTTTGAAGCAACTCTTAACAATACTGAAACAGAAATTTATGCAGCAATAAGAAGAATGGCTTATAACAAGTCAGATGGACAGTTGCCAACCAGTTGAAAGGTTGGAGAATATGAAGAATAACAAATGAATTTCTTCATTAAAGGTAATGACATCTAATTGAATCTTAAATCGAATTTCTTATGAATCTATTCGTTCCTGGATTTCTTGAGTGACACTGAAAAATTCCGATCTTGTGATTAGGAAAGGTATTTGACTGCTGTTTTTGTTGTAGATAGGTAAATTATGAACCATCTCGCTTTGTGTAAGGAAAATGGAAATACCGTTATTTTCAATTCATTAAACCGTACTTTTCTAAGAAATGTTGTTTTTACTGATGGTGATTAAAACTTTTATTGCTGATGAAGCGATCTAGCACTATTACTCCTTCTAGCTGTCTTTTAATTAAAGCAAATTTACGATTTAAAATTAATATAAAGTTAGTTACGCCACAAAATAGTAAATAATCATAAAAAATTAATTATCATTTAAACCGAACATTATGGCTTTGTTTACGTTAGTAAAGCATTTATTTTAGTCTTATCTATAATTTCCCATAACACACAAAATAATTGTACTATCAATGAACAAATTACACTAAAATATATGTTATGCCAAACTAATCAAAGTTTTACTGTAATTTTGTTTTTTTTTATAATTAAATAAGATGTGACGCGCCCCACAATCAATTTTTTTTTCACAAAAATCATTGACTTAAAAGCTGATTTTTAAGAATTTTCTGAAAATCTTTAACGACCGGTTTAAATGAAAATGCAATAACTTATTTGAAACAAAACAATAATAAATCGATATAAAAATAGAAAATAAAATAATAAATGATAACTTAAAAAAATTATAATAAATAATCTTACCATAGTTTCATTAAAAATTATAAAATACAAAAAAAAAAATACGCGCACAATAATTATTTTAAGTTACATTAAAATGCAACGACTATGTAGACTAGTAGGTTGCGAACTTGAATCCGTCTATTCGTGGTCGACAACTTTGTTAGGACTGAAGAAAGAATGTGTGCTACCTATTACAAGGCAAGTAGAATATATACACAACCAAGAGTATCGTTTATTACTTATACTACTAACTAACCAGATCCTGCACCCTAGGATTATTTACTTCATAAGAAAATATTATCAGAAAATTAAATCTCTATAATAATTCGCCAAAATAACTATATGTGAGCACCCAAACGCGCACTTACATATACACACACATATTTATAAACCTAAAGGATACCAGTTTAAAACCACAACTATGTTGTTTATAATAAAAAACAGGAATAAAACATGCTGTGTCAAACTGTATTTAACTTTGTAAAAATAGCCCCATCATTTTTTTTCTTATTACCTATTCGGTAACAAAGTTAAAAAATAATTAAAAATTTTGATAATAAAAATTAAATTAGTAAAAAAATACTTACATTCTGCAAATAGAAAAAACGTATAAATCCAAGTTTGGTAAGCGTACTTTAATTGTACTGAATCCATAAAATACACCCCGAAGAAAATTCAAGGCAGTTGGTAGATTATATTTAATCAAATCTTTTCAGATGAAAAATTTCAGACCCTTAGTTATACATATGCACTATTAAATTTTAATCAGCTTACAATAATTTGTTTTTTTCAAAAGAATTACAAATGTATTATTAGAAGATCACCTCCAAATTTTATTTATATGCCTAAAATAAAAAAAAGTTCAAAAATAACTAAAAAATTAGATCCTGAAAAACAACTACGCATCAATTGGATACTTTTTTAAAAAAGATTTTGGTAAATATTTCACGAACACCTTAAATTTATTGTCACCTAAACTTCTATTGCATCACTGTTAAAAAAACAGGGGTATCAATTTATCAACATAAAAAATAATTATTATATGCATAATTTTGAAGAAAAAACAAAAGTAAGAAATCATATATGGATTTATTAAATTCAAAAAAAAAAGTTAAAAGAAGCAATGCAATAAATTTTTCTGAAATATTTTTTAATTTATTATCAAAAATTATAATTGTTTAAAAAAATACATTTCTCAAAAAAAAAAAAATAAATAAATCAAAATAAAAGTATTAAAAATAATAAATCTGCATTTAAAAAATTTCCACTAAAACAATCTTTTTTTATTTTTTATTTATTTAGAATAAGCCTTCTAAAAATCGACCCTCAAATTATAAATAAACATACTTCCAACAAATGACTGAACTTCATTTTTTTTTCAACCTGTTTTCAAAAGAAGAAATTTTAAAAAATATTAATTTTAAATTTAAGTGCAGACCTTTTTAAGAATTGATTTTACTCCTAAGGATATTATTTTCCTATCCATCTTATTTTGTTTTAGCACATTTCCATATCTTATTTGTATTATTCACTATTTTGAGAAGCCTATTTAAACACCAACGAATGAAAAAGAAACGGGTCGTAATAATTGCAGAGGAGAACCTGCATCGTGATAAAAATATGAAAATAATTGCAAAAAAGCCAAGTAAAGAAACGGAAAATAAGATTACCTAAGAATTTATGGAATAAGGGAATATTTACATATTTTATCTTACGTTTTCCAAGTAATTTTCTTGACTTTACGCTTGAAAATACTTTAAGTAACAGAATTACATTTAGTTGTTTTAAAATAAATCAATACTAAGAAATAATAATGGTAACAAAAAAAGAAGAAAATCCTCTACATAAACTTAGTATTTTTTAATCGTGTACTAAAATTATGTGGAAAATACTTACAATGAGATCACAAGAAAAACTTCCTGTACAATATTTCTTAAAAAAAAGGATCATTGAATTCCACTAGTTTAATGTCACGAACAAACATACAAGCTGACAGCTTTAAACATGTCTTATATTGTTATATCGATTGTTGTTTTATTTTATTTATCTTTTTTTTTAATTTTGATTGTTTTTTTTCTGAAATATTTAATTTTTTTGGTAATTGAAATTCCGTTTCATTTAATACATATTTAAAACCTATCTGATTGTGATATGTTTTATTTTCAACAAACTTCAAAAATCTTACATCTGTTTTTTTGTTTTCTGTGCACACTATACCATTTTACTCAGAATCAAATTCTCTACAAGTTTGGTTTAAAACTTATGTTTATTACCCATTCAACAAAGTTATTTTATGCCAAACATGTAATAGTGTATTTTTCGACCACAAAAATTTGGTTTTTTTCCCCAAATTGCTCAAAATATTAAAATACAGTTCTGTTTTTTCAAATTTTAGTTTTCGTTTCATACAAGTCCACTAAATTTACCCCTCAATTTGGATTTCGAGAAAAACAGTCTGGCTTAATTTTACTGAAGGAGCAGAAATCATAGCGAAATATTTCGTCAGCCGAGACTCTCTAACGAAGCGTTTCCAAACCTATGTTATACGTGTGAACTTTTTCTTTATTACGTGTGAACTTTTTATCTGTTTCATTCTTCATGTCTCATCAGTATATATACATATAAGAAGAATTTTATATTTATATATAATTTTATATATTTTATATATAGGAAGAATTTTAAAATACATAGATTTTAAAGTTATTTTAAAACAAGTAAATAACAAATTTAGAAGATAGAAACAAATTAAAAATATAAATGAACATTTATTAATAAATAATACCCTACCTTCATTAATAAGCTCATTAATAAGTTAAATTAATTTTAAAGAATAACCAAAAATTGGCTCCTTGGATTATCTGATGATTATTTGTTCAAAATTTAATGATTGCTACAGATAAGACTTTCAAAAATGTATAAGGAATGAAGTACAGATTAACTGGGAGAATTATAAATATTAAAACGAACGGATTAAATTCCATACTTCAATACTTTTTCTTTTAGAAATTTCTTACGCAGAATATTTTCTGGAAGGCAGTTAAAGCTTTTCGAGATGGTAAAGAAAAACTTCAACTAAAGGAGGCTGCTTTTACGCTAAATCAATCTTCCAGTACTTTAAATCTTTATAGGAATAATTATTTACACAAATAATACAAGAAAACTAACGCCCGATTACTGATACTTATTTTTTGTTTATGTTAGATGAGAAAGGAATATTTTAGGAAAATTATTTTATACCAAAAATTAAGAATGATGTAGAATAACTATGATTAACTAATAAATTATTTTATTTATAAATTTATTAACTTTAAATATACATTAAGAAGAAAGTAGATATCTCACTTATCTACTCATAAGATATTTACTCTCTTCTTAATCTATAGTTATGGTAAATTACAAAAATATAGTGTTTACAGTCGGTCATGTATAATCCGACCTTCTTTAGTCAGACCTCTAGTAATCCGACACTTTTCGTCTAACTTCTGAGGCAATCCGTGTAATGCCACTTCTTTTTTTACTTCCGACTTTTACGCACGCCGTGACAACTGATAAAACAGAGAAACGCCACGGTCGAGTGGTGAATATGTTATTTTAAGTGAGTAGGCCGTGTGGTAAAGTGGAATAGTCTTGTATTCCACGTACAAGAGATTTGTATAGTACTTGTACATTTGTAGACTTGTACAGTTCCGGAGTCTGCAGACAGTATTTAACTTCTTACTGTATCCTACTACACGTGTCAGTATCGCATGATCGTGTGCCGTGTTTAGTTGTGACATTCATTTTAACGTTTTCATTTTCCTTAAAGTGTCCAGTTTTCCGTATCTTAAACGGTATCCGAACTTCGTTGTTTTTAGTTTTGAAGATGTCGAAACCACAAAAATGCAAGCACATCACACTAAGTTTATTTCAAAAAGCAGAAATTCATTCTTCAAAATATTGACAAAGGTGAAACAACTGGTGACGTAGCTTCACTGTACGGAAATGGATTGGCAGCGATTTATAATGTGCGAAAAAATCGGGTAAAAATAAACAATTTGTAAACGATAATATCAGTGGTAAAAGTAATCAGAAAGACGTCAAGTTTGATCTCGCACAAGAATGGGAAAAAATTCCTACGAAAACAATAGTGTGGTCTCGGAAAAATCTGTGGCCAACTCATTCTCTATTACTTTTACATTTACAGAAAAAAACGCAAATATCCAGTGGAAAATGAACAATTACCATAGATCACGAAAGTGCTTTGAGTGTGTTTATGAAGTGGACTCCAGAAAATGAAGTGACAGCTGGTGATATTTTAACATTTAAACAATTCCGAGAAAGAAAATTAAAACTGCCCATTAAAGCAAAAAAAAACCAAAAAAAAAACAAAAATAAAATACCAGTACAAAAATAACATAAATATTGACCAGTATTTTTCTCTTAAATAATTAGTTGTGTAGTTGAGTAGGAAATTCTATACTGAGAGGTTGTGTGTATTTTGTCCTTCTCGTTCTTTAGTGTTTTATTCGGGTTTTTTGGTGTATTTCTTGATTTGGACGATCGGCAGCTGAAGGCAAACGTGTATATATAGTTTGAGTGAATTGGACAACGGACTACTTTTTTATTTAGATTTTTACGGTTTCAGCCTTAATACCCCAGGTATTAAGGTATACTTTTGAGCAACATTTCGCTCTGCGTGATCTATTAGGAAGACTTGATAAGAAGTGTAAACAAGGACTTTGAAATTTTTTCATTCTTCGATCAGGTGAGTGAATTGTGAATTATTCTAAGTCCCACCTGGTATATAGGGGGTACTTCCCATCCCAATAACTATTAATTATTTCCTCCTACAATCCCTTTTGGTTCTTTCCGTGACAGGTCATTCTCCAACCTTACCCACCCTAAAAAGCTTATATTTGATTTTTGGGAGGATACATTTTACTTCCTCCCCGACCCCCGCAAAAAATTTCGTGTGGGGGTGTCGTTGGATGCAAATTCCGACCCTGACCTGGATTTTAGTATCCTCGATGAGATCCAGTCATCCCCTTGAGAATGGAGAGAAGAAGATTGTTGCCGCTAGAAGAGGGCCAAAGACCTGGTACTTCTAGGCCGGCGAAAACACCCGGAGCTAAATTTAAAGGCAAGAAGGGGTCTAGAAGGGGGTCTTTATTAACTTTAAATATACATTAAGAAGAAAGTAGATATCTCACTTATCTACTCATAAGACATTTACTCTCTTCTTAATCTATAGTTATGGTAAATTACAAAAACATAGTGTTTACAGTCTGTCTGACATAGTGTTTATGTCTGTGTTTACATTTGTCTTTACAAATGTCATTTATAAAAAAATGACTGACTAGTTAGGATTGTTGATGCTTCATTTAAAACAGAATCTGGGAGCTGGGTTGGCCAGTCACATAGCTCATCACGAGAAGGAGCTAGTTAAAATCTTTAACGGGTTCAAGGACATTAGGGAGACCTCTCCTCCGATAAAAAAATTATCCAGGCCACCCAAACAGAGTGTCCTAGGGAGCTCGAAATAAGCGAGGCACTTCAAAAGAAGCTGACAGATGTGGGGTTGTCGACTCTTCTGGCCAAGAGGTGGCCGACAGAGATAATCTCGCAGGTGAGATTGATCAGGGAGCTCACAGGTGACGAATAGGACACAGTTTATTTTCATGATCTCGCTCAACAGAGCACGGCGGGGTCCCCCACCAGCAGGGCCAGTAAAATTAAGTCTGCAGATATCAAAATAGAGGATTAGGTAATCATGGGGAGGGATGATCCTGCAAGAAAAAAGCGTCGGCTCACTATCTTTTATGACTCGACACAGGGAGAGGTTAATACCCTTGTGGTAATATCGAGTTCCATTAAGAGGATTATCGATGAAACGGAGCTGCTAACATTTGTCACCCCCGCAGGCAAGTTTGGATTGATTATAAGGAACCTCATAGTATATGTCTTTCAATATATTTAAATAATTTTAAAAATCGAAAGAAAACTAATCATGTAGCTAAACAAAGTAAAAAAAAGATAAATAGAGTGATTCGAAATTTCAGGACATGTTCTACTGGTAAAAATACAGAAAAGGTTCATGTAAACAAAGGTAAGATTCATTAGCGAATTTCGGCTAACAAGAACGATTTAGTTAAGATTTCTGAACCTTCAGTAAAATGAAGTTAGACTTTAATTCTTGAGATCCAATTATGGAGTAAATTTAGTAGTTTTATATGAAATGTAACCTGAAAAATTTTAAAACAGTTCCAGAACTCTATTTTTAGTAATCTTTACGAAATCTGGAGTAAAAAATAAAAGATCGGGGTCGAAAAACACATTATTTTTTGTTAAGTGTAAAATAACTTTGTTAAATGGGTAATAAATATAAAGGTTTTAAACAAAACTATAGAGGATTTAATTCTGAGTAAAATAGTATAAATAAAGTTCCCAAAGCCAAACACAAATGTAAGAATTTTGAAAGTTTAAAAATAAACCCCATCAAAATCCGACAGATTACAACTAGGTATTAAATGAAAAACTTTTAAATATTCCAAAATATGAAATGTTTAAAAAATAACATATACAAACACAAAAAATAAAACCAACTTACTAAAAAATTAATTGTTGAAAATGTCCTCCGTCACAATGAATCAGCATTCTATCCGATGAATAATATTTTTCAATACAAAAAATAAATACTTTCGTATTTCAATAAGGTTGTTTTCTATTAGTTGTACCTCGTTAAGAATTCTTCTAACTCTTTTCTTGTATCTAGCAATGATTAAATCAGAATCAAATTATCTAAAAGGTTTTTTATTTAAATTTATGTGACTCTTACCCAGTTAACAAATTTATTTTACGCCAAACATAAAATAGCGATCCCAATTTTTTGTCTTTTACCCCCGGTTTCTCAAAAACTACTACAGTTCTGGGACTGTAGTAGTCCCAGAACTACTTCTGTTTCGTTTTTTTTTTTAATTATTTTTTAGGTCAAATTTCATATAATTACAGTCTGGTTTAATTTTACCGAAGGTGCAGAAATCAGGGCAAAATTTTTCGCCAGCCGACACTCACTGTCGGCGAAACGAAGGATTTCCAATCCTATACTTTTATGAATTATCTTCCTTACCTTCACCAGAAGAATGTGTTCTTAAAGTTTTTTTTATTCTTCGTGAAACAGTCTGTATAAAAATTGGAAAAAAGTTACGGATCGAATTGAGATGTAATTTTATTCCTATCAGTTAAAGTCAATATTCGGAGAAATCTCTCCCTTTCAATTTAAGCAGTTCTTTCCATTAGCTCATAAGAGCTAGTGCTCGTAAACTGTACAAATATAAGTATAGAATACTCACACAAATAAGCTACATTTCTTGAAATGGATAAATAAAAATAAATCATTACCCTATCTGCAGTTTCTAAAAAATCTTTGAATAAAGGTTAGGAAAGGTAAGTAAATAAAGGTATATCTTTATTCAGCTCAACATCATCTCCAATTTGACGGGCTAGACATGGTAATATATTTTTCCCAGTGAGAAAGGCAAAGTAAAATCACTTTACTCTAAACTTCTGCTAGTAACCACGATATGAGTTGATTATACGGCTTATGATAGATGACTGGTTATAATGCTATGTTATTTATTCAGACGAATAATAATAATAAACTAAAAGGTTTCAACGTAGTGATTTACTGTTCTGTAATATTATTACAGAACTTTAATATTACAGAATTAACTTTTATTTACACGACACCAAAAATCTTAAACTTTCGTTAATGAGCCACTCACGAAGATACGAATAATACTGATCTAGTAATACGAATAATAATGGGATTTTTACTCTATCCTAATATTTCATGTAATATTGTTACATTAACAATTAATGTTTTATTAATATTTGATGTTAATAAAAACTAATATTTCAGGAATTGTGTAACTGTTCACTTTATTAAAGAACTGGAGGATCGTATCTCACTTTCAAATGAAATAAATTTAAATGAAGCGTAGCAAAAATGTGTGTATGTAATTTAATAAGCGTACAAGGAAGTCATATGGTGTTCACATCAGATCTTTTCTATCTGTTACGGAAAAATAAAAAAGAAGTATAATTGAAATATATATATATATTTATAGTTTGAAATACATAAATGCTTGACAATTTAACATATTCAATTTTGAAAACAATTCTTAATTATTACATGTATCTACATTCACAACAGAAATGTCCCTCCCAAAAAATATGTTTTTAGAAATTATTGGTTTCTTTCGTCCATTTAATTTACCCTATCAATTATGAAGGTATAGTAAGTAATAAAAGTAAACGAAAAATTGCAGTTAAGATATTTTTTCTAAAATTTAAATATTTGGTGAGTGTTGTATTTTTCTTATAACCTTACTGATAAAAGGGATCGTAAAAGTTTAACAAACATTATTTCACAAATCCGTTAAAATAATGTTAAAAATTCTTAAAAAGACATAGTTTGGTTAGTTTATCTTACAAAACCAAAAATAAGATAAAGTGTAGAGAATATAGTTTTAAAGATATGAAAAACATTTTTTTTTTTTGTAAAATGAGTAATTTTTGAGATATTTGCAAAAAGTTTCATTTGACTCTGCCCCACCAAATCATCTGTACCTATTATCCAGTAATCTCCAGAATCTTAATAATGGAGAGTAAAAAATAGACTTGACAAAAAAAAAAAAACAACACCGGTACATTTCCTTATTTATTTGTTATTTCTATTTTACTAGAGGGCCTTAAATTCGTAACACAATACAGTGTTTTGTTTGAAATTATTTTTAAAATGAAAGAACTGGACATTTCAATACTTACAATTTTTTTTAGTGAAGATGAGTCAAAGAAATTGTAAGGTTAGAGGAACAATCAAAATGTTATCCTGCAAAATGTTTTGCAGGATATTACAAAGCAGCAGCAATAACAAATTTAATTTGATTGCTCAAATAGTTAAAGGATAGTCAAGAGTTAAAGGATAAACACACACATATATATATTTTTTAACTTACCAAAAGTTTCCGTTCAGTAAAACTAATACAATAATAATAACAATTAGTTCTTTTTAAATAAATAAGTACTTTTAATTTGCGTTAACTAGAGGAAATAAAAAATTCGTAAAATAAATTTCATAAAACCGTTTTGCGATACGACATTAAAATTTTACATATATCAACTCAAATATAAAAAAAAAAATAATAAGCCAAACGTTTTACACTTGTTTCATGATTACATAATAAGATGACAACAATATTGGTGTCTAGGATAACCCGAACTTGTATCAAATATTTCTGGTTATATACCAGGGTCAGTTCAGCTTTTTCTTCATTCAGTATGATTAAGGCAAAAAGTAAAATTCTAGTACAGTACTAATCATTAATTAGTTAATAAGCACGTAGTTGTAACTTATCAAAATAAACAGTATTATTACGTTTCATTTGAGAATGAATGAAATGAGACAAGTATAACATAAATATTCTGCAGTTACATTAATAGCCATTGAAATATACTAAAGGGATACATTCGTTCACCGCTTAGACTATCAGTAATTATCTGTTACTCACTACCTTTTCTCTTTAAAGAAAAAAAACTTAAGTCAGGGACGTAATTTATGGTTTGAGAATAGTATATTAAAATTAACTTTAATAATCGTAATTATTATTATCCACTATATTAAATAATATTAATTTTTTTTCTAAAAAAAGTAATAAAAAAGCATATAATTTTAATTTCTAATGCAAAAATATTAATTAAAATAAAAATACCTTTTACGTCAATTTCCGGCGTAGTGTTAATATTATTTATACATAAATGAGATGATAACTGTTCTTTGATATTGAAAGTTCCAGCTTCAAATCGAAATAAAAGAATGAATTATTATGTACAACAATTGCATAGTTTTTTAATGGGAAAATTACCGCTTAAATTTTCACTTTACTTTGACAGTCCCATAAACGTACAAATAAAATCAGCTCTTATAAAACACAACAGACAATGAAAAATAAGCATATTGATAAAGATAAGAAAAATAACGCAAAAATACAAGGTGAAGAGACTGTTACTGAGTATGATTTACGCTGTCTGCATTTTTTCTTTTCATCATTGTGTTTTGATCAAAGTAATAAAAAGGAATGATTAGAAACGATGTAAAGGTAATGAATATAAGCTAAGGTTCTCTTGAACGCAGGAAACAGATTACTTATTTAACTTTTCGTTTTCCAACTAATTTTCTAAATTTTTGCATAAAATTATTTTTACAAGAAAAATACATGTTGTGAAAATGCTGCTTTATATCAGAATACTTATGGCAATATCATTAAGCTATTTAAGCAAATATATAAAAAAAACTGAAAAAACGCTTTCAAATTTTCAATGCAGATAAAGTATTTTCTCTTTAGAAACTCTTCTGCTAAAGTTAAATAGGAAAAACGTACACGAGAAAAACTTTTCAATACGATTAAAAATCTATTGAAATCGACCCATTTCCATAAGGCTTCAATACTATACTAAAAAAATCAAGGGTCAAGTTGAGAAACTCCTTTTGCTAAGTCGGATATTTTAATTTAGTTAATATACTGTAACTCTGATAACATCTTTAGTCGTACATCTTTGATCAATCTGATACATCTTCAATCTGATTACATCTTTGATTATTTATCAGTATTAATTATCTTTCAGGCAATTACGTTTTTCATAAGATATTCTAATTTCTGAAAAAAAAATCCGGCTCATTTATTATTATACAATAAAAAACCTCAAAGAATTGCACAGATTTCTAGGCAAAGTCAGAAAGCTACAAAGAACTTTGCCCTCGAGAAACTAGTATTGAGGAGGAAAATTAAGTGAAACTTTCAAAGAGTATAATTATGCACGTAAAGAATTATGTAACAAAATTATTCTACTCTGAGTAAAATTCTGAGAAACCACTATGATCATACCTCTTCATTCCCTTTACCGTTTTGAAACGAAAAGTAAACGACATCAATTACCAATATTTATAAACCAGTTTTTACAATTTCATAAAAAACAGCTAATCCGTCTTTTTTTCCTGTTTAGCCTCCGGGAATCACCGTCAGGTATTACTTCAGAGGATGAATGAAGATGATACCTATAAGTGTTAGTGAAATGTAGTCTTGTATAATCTCAGGTGGATCTTTTTTGAGTTGTGTGGTTAATTGTAAATCAACCAACAAAGAACATCAGCATCCGCGATCTAGTATTCAAATCCGTATAAAAGTAACAGCCTTTACTAGGATTTGAACTTGGAACTTTCGACTTCGAAATCAGCTGATTTGCGAAGCTCGTTCACCACTAGACCAACCCGGTGGATTAGCTAATCCAGTCTAAAAACATTAAACAAACAATAATTTTTTTTTTCATTTACCTTATATATACGTTGAAATCTGTTCAACTAGTGAACAAAATAGAAATAGCAACCCCCTCACAGCCCAATGAGATGAAAATAATATTTTTGTCATGTAAATGAGGTGTAGCAAACGGTATATAACGAAAAAAAATTAAAAATAAGGCTTATTATGACCCACAAAAAATGAAATTACTTAACTACATAACCGAAATGACATACTAATGTAATGGAATCATCTATTAGTACAAGAATGTGACTTCAATTCCAAAATGTGACTTCCATTTGCCACCCTTTTATGGAGATTTTAATAAGACTAATCCTCTTTAATCCAAATTAAATTGCATCAAAATACCGAAAAAATCGTGCAAAGTTTCATCCAAATCTGTTCATCCAGTCAGTAGTTATCAAGCAACAAAAAAAACAGTTCTAACATGACTGTTAATTCGAGAGGATTTTTTTGTGCGTTTCACACGTGTCAAGTGGAAGTTAAAAAATAGTCAAGCAAGGTTCATTCTTTAGTTTTCTCAAGACAAATTTCGACAATCAAATTAAATTACATAAATTAGAAATACATAGATTCTTCATTAATTCTTTACATTCATGCATACATAAATTTTTATATACATTCTTCCGGAATTTTTCAATATAATCTTTATTTTAATTATATTTCTTTGTTAGAAAAACTGATCATGAAACATCAAGCTCTGGAAAAACTCAGACATGAAAAATTTGAGCCGATTATCATACTTTCCCTTTTATTGTAAACAATATAGCCGGAAAGGTAATAATAAAAATAGTAATTAAAAACAACGATTATTTATTACTAAGGAGACTGAGATTTAAATAAAATAATATAATAATTATAGCCAACTTCGTGAGCGAAATAAGTTTAGTTTTTCTTCACTTTTTTGAAGGTAAATCTCAGTAATGAAATGATAGTGCATAATTTAAGGAAAGTAATTTGGGAATAAAATAGACCAGTCACAGTTTTGTCGCTGTTACAAAAAATCTGATGTGGACATCACATGACTTCCTTGAACGCCTATTAAATTACATGCACACATTTTTTCTGCACTTCATTTAAATTTATTTCATTTGAAAGTGAGATACGATTCTCCAATAAAGTGGACAGTTAGACAATTGCATTGTGGTGGACACCATAACACATCACATTTTTGTTGCACGGTCCGTAACAGCATTTTATATTAATTTATATATTACTTTTGTTTCACGTCGCACAAGTAGTTATGTGTGAGAACGTCGTAACCATACACGCATCGGTTCGACTCCGACATATATTGATTAATAATAATTATTAACCTCTATAAACATTTTTCTGTTAAAATGAAAAGTACATAAAATTTTATTTCATTAATAACTTCTAATATTTTTTTTCATTTTTTTAATATTTTTTTATTGTTATTGAATTATTATTCATCGTATTTTTTTTATAATCGGAGGTTAATAATTTATTAATAAATCAATATATTTAAATGAAAAAAAGTTAAAAAAAAGGAAATGAAGTCTGATTCGAACCGATGTGCCCTTGTAAGATCAAAATTTTCATTAATTAAAATTTTATTTGGCTATAACTCTGGAACAACTGAAAATAAGTACCGCTTATGATATACCGTTGAAAAGCTCTCAACTCTCAATGAGGGCTTATTACTGCAGTTAAGAAAAAGTCCATAATCCAAATTGTTTTCTTTTTGGACACCTTCGGTTCAGTCAATTACAATCAAAAGGGGAGGTACACAACTAGATTTTACAACAGTCCTAAATCCAAAATTTTAAAACCCTACGGATAATCCTCTTTTAGGTATGCGAGATACGTACATATATACAAACGTACGTACAAACGTCATACCGAAACTAGTCAAAATGGATATTTCCGTTGAAATCTAGTAACCAAAATTTTTCGCGATCACAATAAACCCCTTACTTCGTACAGGTAAGTAGAAATGGAAAAATGTATTGATTGTAAAATGCTAAAAGTTAATAAATAAATATTTATTATGATCAGAACATAAACTAGATCATGTCAATATAAGATAAATTATATCTATAAAAAACTTCTTTAGACCGGCTTTTCGTTATTGTATTTTGTATAATTTTTAAGCAAGAAATATACAAAACATAAATCAATCAGAAAACTAAAAGAATTATAATCCTTTTTTCATTTAAATAAAAATATATTTCTGTTGAAAATTAAATTATTATAACCGTAATTTGATGAAATAATTAAAAATAACCAGCAGTCCCTAATCACAAGTGTGAAGTTTAAACTCACTTACCATTGTGACTCACTGCGTAAGCGCGTATGAAAAATACACAAAGTCAATATATCCTCACTACACTACTACAGCATATCTAAATTTCAATACAATTTATCTGGTAGTTTTGGAAATTCTCATAAAAGGAATTACATTTTAAGTGAGTGGTATTTAAAACGTAACGAAATTTCAATTTCATCCCCCAATCCCACCGTACGGCCGAAAGTAATACCATATTTTCTTCGTTAAGTCGGTAAACAAAATGATAAGATAAAAAATAGATGGCATTAAATTCCATGTTAAACAAATTAAATACAGGCAATCAAATTTTACATAGAAAATTATAATAAAACAATTCATAATTCAGAAGCTACTATTGAAAATTATTTTGAGTACACATTTATGTAAACCTTGAACTGAATGCAAGTAAATCAAGTTTTTTTTTTTCTTAAATTAGTTCTACTAAAAAATCCACAGCAGAGTAATATTTTTTTTTGTAGATGAAAACTTTTTAATTGTATTTTAAATAAATTGATGGAAAGACTTTCAGCAATTTATTAAAAATCATTAAGGAAGGATAATAAAGCCCTCACTTAAGCTGCAGTATTTTGTTTATTTATATGAAAACAGATGTCGTTTTGTTTGGTGTAGATGGATATTATTTTTTAAGAATAAGTGGCAATGCCTTTTATCAGAGATTACATATTCAGAAATATATACACAAGGATAAGAGTATTTAATTTTCTAAATATTGGTATACACAATTCATGCTTATGAGTGCTAATAATGATATGACAGCCAAGTTTTTTATTTTATAAACTCTTTCTGACTTTTTGAGGGAGCCCCAAGATATGATATTGTACTTTATACGGAAATATATTTAGACTTAATAAATATTTAATAATGCATGACAAGCTTAGGTTTTTATAAAGGCACTTCAGAACAAAACAGTACACTCTGATTTTTTCCAAAAATAGTAAGTAGTAAATGATAATATAGTGAAAAAACTTTGAGAATTCTAGGTGTCAGTAAAATAAATACGAGTATACACATCTACAAATTCTTAGAGAAAACTTGTTATCCTTCATTCCTTATTTGTCTGCTGTTGAATTTTTATTGTTTATATTCTAGTTATTTTCCTTTATATGAATGATTTTCACAACATTTTGGTTAATAAAAATTACTCTATTTTGTATAATTTTTTTTTATACAGACATGCAAGACTCATATCCTATACGGGTGCAGTGGTTACATCTAGAAATGTAGCAGTCCTTCAGAGTCTTGGTTGGACTGGTACCTTACTTTGGTTGTATGAGCAACCATTACATTGAAGAATTTGTGATTTATTCTGGAGGAAGATTTACAAATACATCCACTGGAAATCTCTATATACGTGACAATTCAACTGATTCTTATTCACGGTTTTATTGCCAAGCAGCAAATACTGCAACTGGAGAACGTCGTATTAGTCAATCTGCTAAAATTATTATAATGGGTATGCATTCTAATTTTCAGTGTTTCATATCATCTGATTTATTCAATGAATAGCATCCTCACCCCAGTTTTGCCCGCACTATATGCATACAGAACTTAAACAAATTAGAAAAAGTTTAGTAATTATGAATTAACAGTACAAGTAATTAGAATTTTAGTAATTATGTATGAGCTGATGCTCTCTGAGTTACCGCTATTACAAATTCTAAATAAAATAGATTTCAATTCTAAAATAGATAAAATTAGTTTTTACTTAAATTATGAATATAATATAAATTGGTCTTTTTTAGATAATGATTAAATTTAGTAAATTACATAATAACTGTCTGAAGAAGTCGATATTGGACATAGACAATGATCGACATAGGCAATATCTATCTGTAGAGACAACGACATCAAATTTAGTAGAAGAAATTCTAGGTTATTTATGATTTATTTAGTATTGAGCTTGATGAGGCTTGAACTGTGTTAAATAGTCTGAGGATAATACGAAAGCTACAGTTAAAACTTAGTAATGATTGGTTCAGTAGTTTTAGCAGTTACTGGAAACAAATGAAAAAGATGTTATCTCTTTATAAAGTAAGATAAATGTTCATATTTAATTACATAATAAAATGTTAATTATTAAAATTTACCTTAAAACCACAAATGGCCCAATATATTTTAATTATTTTTATACTTGTTTACAGATTTCTATCCAGAAAAAATATTAATTGAATTTCATCTAAATGTTTAGAAAATTTTAATTAGAAACATTTCAAAACCTTTGAAATGCTAAATTGCTAAATTGTCTAAGTTGCAATAAGATTATAAAGTGATGGTCATGAAAGAAAAAAAATTCAGCAATACAGTGTCCATTTATTAAAACCTCAATAACTCATTATTGATTATATCAGAACAAAACTGAAGTTTGAACTTTATCTTTAATCTTTTACCTTTTATATACATTCTAAAATGTTTAAGAATATTATATACAATATATTACTTTTTACACTACATGTACATGCTATACAGAATATGATCTAGTCAGTGAATGAAAATTTTGCCTCAGAAAAATGAGCTGTTATTTAATTTTTAGTTTTAAAAACTATAAAAATCATTATTACTAGTCTTTCAAAACAACTGCTTTCAAAAAGGAAAGGACTCTAGTCATAAGGAATGAATTTTACAAAAAAATTATTTAATTTTGACAAAATATAACCTAATCTACACAAGTTTAATTTTTGTAGACATTTTTAAAAAGTATGATACTTATTGACTATTTGAGTTCTACTTAAAAATAATGGCAAGTAATGAAATACCATTTTTTTGCTTGCATAAGCAAAAAATAGCTAAATAAATATAAAAATCAAAGTTGTCTTGAATATTTAAATAATTTTCATAGGAGGAGGGAGGGTTACTTCCACAGTCCCATCGTAGCAGTAAACAATAATGTGATTAAAAATATAGCAATCAAGTTTTTCAGACATCTGACATTAGATTTAAAGAAAAATAATGATTAAATTGTATTTCTCTAAAAAACTATATATGTTTTTAAAAATATTCTCTTAAAACAGTATGAAACATATGCAACAGGCAAAGGTTTCATTTGGAGTTTTTAAGATGCTATAAGGCATATTAATAATATAGTATTAAATTGATGTACAATATGCAATAATACAAATTTTCCTATATCAGAACATTTTTTTAACTTTTCCTAGTATGACTGTAATGCTGCATAAAAAAAGGTAATTTTATATATGATTCATTTTTCTTTATGATTATAATTAATGGGAATTATACTAAAAATAGAAAAGATTGTTAGTTCTCTTACTGTAGGGATTTAGCTGGACAATCATCCAGGTGTAGAACAGTGGAGTGTTTGTGTGTTATATATATTTCATTTCATCACACATCTAATATCAAGTATGCAAACAAACTCCACATTCGAATTTAAGAACTGTGCTAAGATTACTATTAACATACAAGTACTGTACATCTGTAAATTATCAGTGTCAATCCACATTTTAATTACTGCACGTCCCTTTTTTGAGAGCAGATTCATCTTAGAAGGCTAAAGTTCAGGCAAAACCATACCTTATATATTTAGTAAAATGAAATTTTGCCGAAATCAGTAACTTTTTTTTTAAAGTTTATTTCTTATCAATTAACTACAAGTTTTTATTGTAATACAGTTCTAAATTTAAAGTAATATAATGATTAGGAATGGAAAGAGTTCAGTGTTGCTATTTTCTGAAATACATAAATAGGTTGTTTTCAATGTGGGAAATAACTGGTTAAAAAGTTGCAGTTTCTTTTTTAAATTACAACTATAGAGCACTTATATAAACTAACAAATTATGAAATGGCTAAACTTATTTATAACATTAGTTAACAATTAATAATTATTCGATTACATACATTTAAAGTATTAGTCTTAAATTCTGTTAAACATAAAATGCACTATTTTAGATTGTAACAACATTTTAAATTGTTTTACTATTTTCAAACACATACTTCACATTCAGAACCATAGAGTGTATTTTGACATTATTAGAATAATTAATTATTCAATAAAAAAATTTAATGTATTCGTTAAAATAATAAATAAGATATTTTTTAACAAACTTCATTCTTTTGGAGTAAATTTTAAAAAAATATGTACTTTTTTTATTTCTTCTTAACTTAATAGTTATTATTATATTTTATTTATTTTTGCAACATTACCAATTTCATGAATTTTGTTAATAAATCAGAACTGATGTACAACAATGAATGTTAAAGTAATTATTCAGATGAAAATTCGGCTTTGTAGTTTATTAACTACTTTTTCTTTAGTGTAATATTATTCAATGCATATAGATCATTACCTGAAAGGCTGTAGGTTAGTATTACTCTTTTAACAAACAAAAATCTTGACAACTTGACAAATTCATGTTTGTTTTATCATGAATCTGATGTATTATTTTTTATTATGATCTTACCTGCCGATCTTGAAACACTATTACTTTAGAAACTCCGCGGCACAGTAGTAGCACTTCAGCATTTATCCAGAAATACAGGCTCAAATCCTGGTTAGGCATGACATTTTTCATACTCTCCAAATCTCCATCTTCATATTCCTACATACAAACTTCTTTGTAAACTTCTGTGGTGAATTAAATCATCAGACAAAAAAAAGTACTATATTTTTATTTTCTTCTAGAAACTATCCCTTAATACAAAGATTTTATTTTAGTCTTTACTGTTATAAATGTAAACACTATTATAAATGAAAATATCATAAACAATAATTTGATTAAGAATTTTTACCAGCTAGAAAATTTAACATTTAATAGTAGTTATCTGTTTAATAAATACATTGTCATAATAAACTTGGTCACATAGTAGAAAATCTGATTTCACAAACTCAGGATAGATAAGTACCAAATTTAAGCAGTTGTATGTATAATCAGCATTCTCAATATGATTACGCATTGTTTATTAAATTTAATTGCTTTTAACCGACAATAAGGCTGATAATTACTTTTTTTCTCTTCTACTCAAAAATTAGTGGGACTGACAGTTTTCTATTCAAAGCCAATTTTTTAATTCCTTACAATGTTTTCCTCCTTCACTTCATCCATAATAATAATTTGCTGAAGCTGATCAAAGTACTTGTTCAGTAGATGAATCAGAAAAAGGTGAAAAGTAAAGATTTTCCAACAGAAACTTTTTATTTCCAGATTTTAGTATTTCTACCCATACAACCTCAGAAATCACTCCAGATCAGTCTTCTGATAGCTGTGATATCTTTATTTATTACAATCATCGAGCCACCATCAAATAATAGTAACAATGAAAGTCTTTTAATATATTAATCTTAAATAATTATATTTAAGTCTCTAATATTCTAGGATTTAATTAATCTTTTCAACTTCCTTTTAGAATAAAACAATTTATTTTATTGCAAGTTTGTTGTTAGTACTAATGTAAAACTAATTCACAATTGTGAACTGCTATTCAGAGGACCAAGCGCCCATAAAGTTTATTATAAAAGTATATTTTCTGTATTAAAACAAAACATTGAATTCTTTACTTTGAAATAAAATATTAACCCCATCATAATAATGACAGATTTAACCAGTGCATATGTTTTAAAATTAATTTCATAAGAAAACCAATAACCGCTTGAAAATGGCAAATATGACAAAATCATTGCTCCAAAAATTATAAAAATAAATCACAAAGGAAAAGTGTACTTAAGTATACAATTAATTAATACTAATTAACACACAATTACTACTAATTGTGTAATAATTAACATTAATAATCAGTTGGATTTTCCTTTAATATTACGTTACATAATGTTAATTATGAAATGAAAATAGATAAACCCACTGAAACTGACTGAAGAATGAAATGAGATCTCCCTCGATTTATTAATACAATAAAAATCTGTCTGTAGTTAGCAACAAACTCATCAATGAAGAAAAAAGCAACTAGTAAAATCTAACTAAATCCCATGTCTCAGAAATTGTCATCATAAATCCAGATAATAATAATGAATAAAAGCTTATTTTGCAAAAAACAGAACACGAAACAAAATATTTTACACTTGTATATAGGAAACAAATAAATAAATAATGTAAATCCGTATTAACATTACATTAAATACCACCAATTTTATCTCTAAACGGCTGGATTCTTTGCCCAGAAATAACTGTTATCTAGTTAATAACAACTGGCTAATCTAACCTGGGAATCTTAATTTTAACTCTATATAATGGTCATGAAACATTTTCATTAAGCCAAATTAAAAAAAAAAAAAAACAGTATGTTGATGAACTTTCCCAGAATTTGCATTGATTTTAAAAATTGACTGCCCCAACCAGAAAAAAAAGATCTTGTAAACATTTTCCATGCTGATTTGTTAAAATAACTTTAAAAAAATATTGTAACTAATATCGTGCGCTGAAGGAATATAATTTATAATCCCCAGGTACTATAAAATTAAATATTAACCAAAATGACCATATTTTTCTATTTTAACAAAAAATAACATTTTGCTCTTTAAATTAAAAAAATTATGTAATAATTTACTATCATCTCTATGATAAAGATTGATAACAATTGCCAACTCATTAAAATCACCGGGCTGGTCTAGTGGTTGAACTCGTTATCGCAAATTAGCTGATTTCAAAGGCAAGAGTTCTAAAGTTCAAATCCTAGTAAAGGCAGTTACTTTTATAGAGATCTGAATCCTTGATCGTGGATACCGGTGTTCTTTGCCCGGTTGGGTTTCAATTAACCCACAAATCTCAGGAATTGTCGACCTGAGGCTGTACAAGACTACACTTCATTTACATTCATACATATTGGACTCCTTCATTCTCTGAAGTAATACCTTACGGTGGTTCCAGAGACTAAACAGAAAAAGAAAGAAAGAGTTGAAACAGTAAAAATAATATAGTAGTATGTAATATTAAGTATGTATGTAGTATTAAGTTCATTAGTTCAGTTTAGTAATTTTCTTGAATCCAACCAATTTCCAAATATCACCTAAATCTTGTTGAATCAATCCCCCAGGGCAAATACTCCCTCAGAAAATTTCATTATTGGATGTTAAACCTCATCAGAGATATAAAGATAGACAGATGTCAGCAAGTAAGTACTATTGTATGTCTTTTAACCTTGCATCCTGTTGGTCAAGTATAAGATACCAAAGAGTTTTTAAATTCTTGATAATTTAAAGTGATGTGAGAAACTGTCACTTGGCGCTCACAGCAGTTTAAGTCAAAGACCTTTACTACTGAGTAACCACTGAATAGATTCAACGTTCGCATGATGAGAATAGGGCGTGTGTAAAGAATGTCTGGATAAGTGATATTCAGCTACAATGGCCGCGTTGTAATCTTTTCATGTGGTGTAGTTATTTTATTTAATCTGGGTACTTTTTTTTTTTTGTACTTTTACATGATATGTACTTAACATCATGTTGTCTTAGAAAAAAGAAGAGTTTTATTCTTATTTGAGGAAGCTTCGAGTGGTGGAGTTCCGATGATGAAGAAGTTGACCACATTTCAGAGCGGAGTGCAATAGTTAAATGGAACAAATATTACATGCTAATGAAGAGAAGGAAGATGAGAATTAAGTCAAATAGTAATCAATAAAGATTTTTTATACTGGGAAAGATGATATTGTTCAGATTCATTTGTTTTCTTGTCCTCATGGTTAATGTAAACATCTCCTGTCATCTTATTTCTTTTTATTTGTTAATGAACCAGCTGATCTTAATTATTGTTAGAATTAATTATATGAATTTCCTTTCTTTTAAGATGTATTAGCAACAACATCACTAAATCTTTATTGTTCTAGCCAAACATATTTAATACATATTTAAAATGTGAATAAATGTGAAATTTATATGAACATAAATTATTAAAACTCATTGCAATGTTTAATTAATGAAGTGAAAGTAAATAATGGGGATGGTTATTAGTAATTGGTTATGCGGCGTTACTTAATGCATACAGTTTACACAACCAACGAATTGCTCCGCGGCTGAAATTATTGTACAGACATAACTAAATGGTCTTTAAACCCTCATTGAATCAACATTCGTACAAGATCAGCAAATTTAGTAACCAATAAATCTGTTGTTAAGACAGCTGCCCTTATCCTAACACATAGCTAGAATGAATACGTTTTATCAACAATGATATATGATGCGGCAAATACTTTGCCACATTAATGTCAAAATAAAGTCAAGCAAAGTAGTTACCATGAACCTTCCCGAGCTTATTGAAGGAAATTACCATGGATGAATTACTGACTTTTCAGATTGATCTACTTAAGTGAATTAAATCATTCCAATGGCCAGAATTTGAGTGACTTGTAGTGAACCAATAGAACTTTTTTAGAATGACTGGAAATTTTTAGAATGACTGTCTTTGTAACGCTTATATTTTTTTTTAAAGTTTTGTAAAGCTTATATTGTTTAACAGATTTGTGTAGGATTCAATAATGCATCAACATGTGAAGAGACAAAAAGCTTGATATTCTTGCTCCTACACATAAATTTGTTCAAATTTTGATCAATCTGTTTGTGTGGTTCAAATTCAACATTGAGTATCTTATATTCGACAAGAGATTTGAAGCACTCTGCAGATTTGTTTTTGTCAGTATATACTAAATAAACCTGCCAAGTAAGGTATCAAAATATATGCTATGGTGACAAAAGTTTTCAACCTATGATATATAATAAAAACAAAATGCCATTTATATATATAAAATTAATCATAAACCGTTTATAACATAATATAGAATTAATCATAAACTATTTATATTATAAACCATTTATGACATATAATAAAATCGATATATCATTTTCAAAGGTAAACAACCTAATGTGTTTCTTTTATGGAACTACAAAGTTTTTGATATACTCAACAGACTATGCACCCATTTTCGAAAACTTATCGAAACATTACTTTTAATGACTGGTTCATAAGGATTTTCCTCCGTTACACATCTAGTAAATAATCACAAATTAATTCTTTGAAGAAGCTACAAAAATATTAAAAAAAATTCTGCTTCAATTTACACACGAGGAAAATTTTTATAAGTAGTACTCAGTTTGCTTTCCAAAAACATCGAACGTGCTGTTTTTATTTCATTATCACTAAAGTATTAACCTATCAAGTGACAAGCTAAAACCAGACATTGTAACAAGGGACATAGTCGATGTACCCAGAGCAACATACAACATTTTCAGTAACACTAAACGCTGCCCAATAACCGTATTTTATGCAGCGATAAACTTTACTGCTATAAAAGCCACGAAAATAATAATTAAAAAACAAAACAAAAAATAAACAAGATTTATAAAAAAAACTTGGTCTAGCGATGTTTGAACGACACTTTAATGTGAAAAAATCCCTTTCGGCACGCCGGAAGACGGAGGTAGATTTCACCGGTGCTAAGTAGAGGATAAAAAAGATTTCCACTTTAAAGCTAAGAAAAACTTCAAATTTACTCTATATGACAATGGTTGCATGTGAAAAATGTTTCACATGTTTAGCATACGACAGGCCCCATCTTCTTTAAATTCCAGTAACATTTTGGTCATTCCTTGCCATAAGGGTTAGTTATATGAAAAATTGTTTCAGACAAAAGTTGTAGGTAATGTATAGAGAACTAACGACCACTTTAAACCGATTCGATACTGTGCCTATTAAGGGAAATTTTCACCCCCTGGGCCAATGGTTGGTGATATCAAAGCTTTCTTATGAAATCTACCTAAAAAAGATAACTTTCCTTTAGAAAGCAACGTAAGCGTATTCACAAGCAAATGTAAGAAACATATTTTCTTAATGGAACTTCCAAAGTATATAGAAGATGTAAAGACTGCACTTCTACCAGAGATAATTAGACAAAACAAGCTGTAACAAGCCCATCTATATGCAGCATATTGTGTGGGCCGGAATTGTATTGATCTCACTAGTAATTAATTTAATGTTCACAAAAATTAATTATTTAATTTTTTTTCAATTACTTTATGTTGAAGCTACAAATAATGAACATTTTGTTAAAGAAGCTTATAATTTTTGATTTGACTTTGAAGTGCAAGTTACGTTCTAAAAGAGTAGTTTGTTTAGAAAAAGTTGCTATTAGTTTTTATTTCACTGATTAAAATGACATTCTATAATACACGAGTATGTTATTTTCACAAATTATATTCTTATTACACATTTATTAAGAAACGTAAACCAAAACTCATTACATACTTCCTAAATCATACATGGGTATTATACCGGCCACAGCAATCATGCTGTTTTTAGTCGTCACCACAACGTCGGGTTAAGGCTACGGACACACGAGCGTTTTTTCATGCTGTAAATGCAGCTTCTTTTCACGCAGCTTGAAAATCCATAAACAGTTGGCTACACGTGCGTGTTTTATAAATGCTAACTCGGTCGTTTGTTTGTGCTCTCCAATACAACATGAATCCATTTTCAATAAATAAAAATGTTGTTAATACGTTAAGTGCCTTATTAACTGTTCGCCTACGACATCGTCGACGTCAAAGAATGTACTGGGTACATCCTATTCTAAGTGACCGATAAGTAAAGAGAATATTTAATCTTCTACACTGTAAGCTGAAAGAAAGAATACCCAGACAAGTTTTTTGAGTATTATAAATCTTTATTTGAAACATTATTATCTGAGGTTGAAGATGAAATTAGAAAAAGTGATACTGTAATGGGGGACTGTACAAGTGCAGAAGAAAAGCTAGCACTAACTTAACACTAAGGTTAGTGTTAATTTTTTACAACGCAGTTTATTTTTCATAAAATTACAATTATCAGTTAATTTTAAGAAAGAACAACACTGAATCGTCATCTTCTTCATAAAACTGTTTATCTGCTGTTGATGGTGCCCTCGATGTGGCCGATGACGAGACAAGATGCTGTTATCAGGGGATGGAGTTGACAAATTACGATTCGGGTATAGCTGTACGTCTGAATAAGTTGGATTTGAAACTGAAGCTTGTCACTTGGCTTCATCTTTTTTATATGTGGCAACTGTGACATCAGAAACATTTCATCTGGATACTGCATTACTTTTGTGGATTGTTGTTCTAAATTTGCCTTAGGACATTGAGAATAAAAGGATCTGACTTTCGTTTGGTATGCATGAACATAGCCCAGCAACAATAGCTGGTTCTTCAGTTCTTACTGCTGGTGCTTCACTTGCTTCAGTATTTATCATTCCACGATCAGTATTCACGTTTCCCAAAGTCCTTTAAAAAAACAACATTCAAATAACCACCAAATAATTAAAATACATCCAAAAATTTAAGAAAGAAATTTTTTTTAGAATACTAATTAAACATTATATTCGTTCTGTACAAAATGAGGAGACAAAACACTTACAATCAGTTTTGGAAGTTATGAAAGGAAAGTAAATGAGATAGCTGTGAAAGATTGGAAGGTAATCCAGTGATCAAAAGGGTGAATTTCCTTCATTGCTTGGGGAAATTGATGGCAAACATATAAGAATTATAAAACTGTGGGGTTCAGGTAGCTAATATTTTAACTACAGGTTTTTTGTATTTGTTGATTGAACTACAGGCTGTAGTTGATTCTAACTATTATTTCTGATATATTGAAGTAGGATCTTTTGATCACGAAGGAGACTGAAAAATATTGAAAACAACTAAGCTAGGTAAAAAGATTTACCAACAAACTTTAAACTTGACTCAGCCTGTACCTTTGCTTAACGATCCGTTTGGATAACCAATTCTCAAAATTTTTGTAGCTGAAGAAGCTTTTGCTATGTGTGAAAGACCGTATCCTGCAAGGGAACTGACTTGACAACAAAGAGTTTAAAACTATAGGCTGTCCAGAGCACGGCGTTGCGTTGAATGTGGATTTTGCACATTAGCAAATAAACGGCGCATTCTTCATCGACCAATGGATGTTAGCATTGATCTCGGCGACATTATCCAAGCATGATGTGTGCTTCACAATTTCATAAGACAGCGAGATAGTTACTCTGTCATGCCAACTAAAAAGTATTTCTGCAATTAGAACATGAGCAAACAATATTAGAGTTGAGAACAGAGACAGTTTCAAAAGTTACAATTATGTTCTCCTCCAGGTTAAGTACCCTGGTAAAATAGTTCTTGTAACATTGCAGTATAGGAACTTTATTGGTGCAAGTACGCAGTATAAGCTACTAACTAGTAAAAGCAATAATTATGTATCGAATTCTTCAAAATTGTGAACTAGTAAGTTTTGTATAATGCCTTCTTGTAGGCTATAAATATTACCTACTTAAAATTTAGGTTATATCTTGTAACTTAAAAATTAAATTTTATTTGTATTACTGCTTATCAAAATTAGATTTTGTGTCCATTTGGTCCCACTTTACATCAATAATGTTCTTAGTTACAGCAATCCAAGCATCTCTTTTCCGATTACAGTATTATTATGCCTTGTATCATAAAGATATGAATATTTTTCAATTTCAAGAATGATAAGCTATCCAAGTATTCCATGAATTAATTATATTAAATATGAAAAATTAAAGAAAAGAACTCATGAATATAGCAAAAACAGAAGCAGTGATATGCAGCAAAGTGTTTTCACATGCGTGTGGCCGGCCAGTCACTCAACTTGAAAAATAGGTCTGGTTGTATTCGCCAGCGGACGACCTAGAGAACGCGACAGTCGAGCCCCACGCCAGCGGGAAAATAAGCTGCATCTGACCACGCCTATGCTACAGCAGCCTGTCTATATTTTGAGTTTGTTTTCACGCTGCGTTTTGATTTGAAAAAACGTTCGTGTGGCCGTAGCCTAAATCTTGATTGGGGTATTTCTCGACTCGAGCAACAGAAAATATCAAATAATACAGCAATGTATGTGATAGCATTTAATTTTTTGATGGATAACAACAATTCCATCTGATAAATATTATAACTGGCCTTAAAATTATAACAATTATTAAAGTAAGAATTGTGGCTGCAAACAGAACCTAAACCGAATCATAAAATCTGATAGGAAGTCTGATAAAAAATGTAAATATACAGCATCTGAAACAAATCGGCGTATCATTTCCTAACGAACTAATACAAGTTTGGAATTGATGTTCATACAGTATTATTACAAGATTATTATACACTACTCATAAATACATTATTATTTATAAGCACATGTAATTTTTTACAGTGACACTTACCTTTTAGCAAATACAAAATTTGAAACTAGTGCTAATTTTTTGTTACCTTAATGGAATCTGCAGAGTTTGAAAATACCTATAAATTTTCATTAACAAAATTTAGTGAATAATAAATTTCATATTACTTGTAAAGATGATATAAAAACTAAACTTTGTAGACTAAATATTTTTCGACGGGATCAACGAAGAAATATCATGATGCGAATAATTATTTTTATTTTTTGCTTGTTACTTCAAGCAGAAATTCTTCAAAAAATTAATGTACTTCAACTGATTTTTATATGATATGATTGAACATTCAACAAAGTATGAATAAGATGTATTGGTTTCATTCCTAGTAAAAAAAAAAAAACAATTTCGTAGAGTACAAAAACTATTTTCTAAATAAATACAAATGTATTTATCGTTGATACTTCATGTAAAATTACAGAGAAACACAAGGATATCATCACTTCTTATGTTATCGATTTATTAAGAAATCCACGGTTTACAGTTATAACAGCGTAATATAAGTAATTTTATTACTCATCTTTTAGAACCTAACCTCAATTAAATCAAAGTTACCTTAAAATCAAATTAATATATATATTTTTCCCTTTCGTTGATTAAAAATAAGTATTTAAAATGTACTTAATGACCGCAATCATCATACATGTAAAAATTAAGTAAGAAAAACAAGATTACCAGTACACGAATTATCAGTACTAAACAAACTTTCAAACTCAATGCCTAATTTATCCTAACTGGAAGGTTCTCTCAACGGAGCGTACGATTAACTTGATCTGGTCTCGTACCTTAAATAAAATAATTCCTGAATTGGCGAGATGAAAAAGGCAGTGAATTTTTTTTAAATCTCCTCTTCTACAAATTTTCATTGTTAGATCATTTTGTCTGATTTATTATTTTATTTTAAGAAGCTTGGATTTAACTCAGCCAATATTTTATGTTCGTAAAGCAAGGTAAATAAAAATTCATCACTCTTTTAAAATTTCAATTTTTTTTTTCTATACCTACTGATATATTACTTACATAAAATGAAATTACTAAATAATAAAATGAATGAAAAATTAATATATAGTGAGAACCATACTCACAAACTTAAAATTGTTCAAAATAATCTAAGTTTGTGTTTCAAAATAATTGCATTCTACTTTCCTGAAATTTACACAAACTTATTTTTTTCTAAAATAGGACATTACAAACTTAAAAAGGAGAAGTAACTTTCCTTCAGCTTAGTTATATTATAGGAACAGATAAATTAACATTTAAAGCGTTGCTATTAGGCTTATTGGGAAACAGCGTTCATCAAGCCATTCTCAGATTCAGTTTCATTTTACGCAGTTATATTTAATGAGCTTAATGCAAAAACAGTAATTAGGAAAATAAATCATTGATTGATCAGCATGACAAAATTTCTTAACTTAAAACATATTGCAACAACATTGATTAAAAAGCTGCACTTAAGCATGTATAATGATAATTTATTTAATTTTTTTCTTTTAACTCTTTATAATGCAAGATCTTTTGGAAAAACAATTTAATGTATTTTGAAAGAAAATAGTTTTTTTTTAATTGCTGTATATTATACCAATTAAGAATTAAATGCGAGTGTAATATTTGAAATATATTTCCCTTAGAGATTCAATTCACTTTCTTCGTAATTAATTATAAACTTGTTCAAAGAAAATAGAATTTATAAAAACTGTACCTTGTTCTTTCCCAAAAAAATGTTTAACTTTAAAAAAAAATACAATTTATATTCTTTTCCTAAGGAAAAAGAACCTTTCTGAATCTGTAAAGTTAAGATAGAATATTTAAAATTTTAAAAGTTACTAATGATTATTTATTGGGTTTACAAAATTTTAAAACATTTAGATTTAAAAAATTTTAAGTATTTAGGTATAAATATTATATTTTTGTTAGTGAGGAGCAAGTATTAAAATGGAAATTGTCTGTAGTTCTAATCTTTTTGTACAAAAGAAAATGTGTTAATTTAGAATTGCTGTTACTAATTCATTAGATACTATAGATAAAAATAAGCATTTTCATAGTTTAATTTATTTAAAAAATAATTAGTTTTAAGTAGCTCCTTATTTATAAAAACTGAATCAAATATTATATATTAAATGTTTTACTTAAAAATATTTTCTTCAGCGGTCCTGGCAAACATTTTCAGTGACAGTGGCCCAATATTTCACAAGTTGATATTTTTAAATTTTCATTGCTGGCTATTGTGGACAAAATCACAGCAAAATTAATCATTACAGTTGGCCATTACTTTTGTGATTGTTGATAATGATGTAGAAAAGTTGTCCCATATTTCCAATACAGTTTTGTTAATATTTATATAGCAAATAGTAAGTTAGAACAATTTCAGTCTTAACATGGTTTTAATTTTTTGTTTTCAGAAAAATTTTTTTAACTTTCCTTAAGTGTAATAGTCTTAACAGTATTAATAAACTTTGAATAGAAACCAGCCCACAAATTCATGACAATGGAAAGTGGTAAGTAACACAATAAGTAATCTGTGTTTGTAATTCCTTTGTATGGGAATATTTTTTACAGCCTTATTTAAACTACAACCATTTTGAAAGTAGTTATCTGCTCAGAGATAATCTCCTAAGCTTGATAGGTAAATAATTTTTTTATTTCAAGAGTGATTATGTGAACATAATGATAGATCCAGTGAGGAATGTGTAATTAAATACAAGAAATGAAAGATAATAATGAAAATAATCAGCACAACAAATGAATTAGTTATAAAAATTGTTAAAAAGGTTTTTTTTAAATATCTCAAAATATCCTTCCATATAAGATTTTGTTAGAACTGCTGTCTAGATCCTTCATCAGAGGAGTGATTAATTGTGCTCATATTAAAATGATCAGGAAATTTGCTTATAGTCAAATATGTAATCTTATTGTTTTTTTGCCCTTTTAATATGTTTTTAGTATCTAATTTAGTGAATTTGTAATTTTATAATGGGAATGTGTTTTTAAATGTGTTGAGTTCTCAGCTTTTGTGTGACCAGTATGCATAAAATTTGTGTGTATGATTAATATACTTTTATGGATGTCTGATTTCTAAGAGATGATTTGCAAAGGTAATGTATCTGTGTATAGGTATTTCCTGGTAATGTATATTTACATTCTTTCCAATTGAATATAGTTATTTCAGTTCAATTTCTATTATTTGTAGTACTCATAGATCATATGTGTTATTAGTGATTTTGAAAGTGACATTCTAACCTTTTCTAAAATTTTTTGCAGTTTTATATGAATGTTAGTTGATGTATGTTAGCAATATTTTTTTTTTAAATCAGAATATTTTTCATGTATTTTATGCAAAATTTCTCACCCGTGGAGACAATATTTAAACTCATTGTTTTATAACAGAAAGGGATAAATTAAGCTTGGCTTTATATTGCTTTCCAATTTTCATAATGACTGTTGTGATGAAATGAAACAGGTCCTGCCCCAGTCAGAATGTACTTTTCTGTGAAAAAGGAAATTTTTTATGCAGCCAGTCCTTTGTTGAATAGAGTGAAGGTTTCACTTTGAGAGCTGAATTTCAGAGAGCATTGCATACCTAATACACAACTACATAATCACATAGTAAAGTAAGTTTGTTATTCTTAAAAATGGTTGTCATTTTTAATAGTGACTTGTTTCACGTCCAGTATGTCTTGTACTTCCCACATTTATTCACTCATGTCACATTATTCTTTGTAGTAGTTGTCAGCTGACATGGATGTTGCATGGTAGGTAATGTATCCAGGGCCATCCCTAGGGGTTGAGGCGCCTGGGTCAAAAACAGCGGAGGATACACCCCCCTTGAATTCACAAAGTAGTATTTATATTGAAATTTGGGTGCTAAAGGGAATATAATTGAAGATAAAATGAAAGTGAGAAACGAGAAACACATTTTATAAAATACATAGTTAAGGGTGAATAGAATATTGTATGAGATTTTCTATTTGAGCACTAGCACTAACCTTTGAAAGAAAGTTTTATTAAAATATTTACATATTATTCACATTTAGACTGGTGAACACACATTTTTCTGAGTCTATATGCAGTAGGTAGAGAGAGTTTTCTGTTTTAAAATTTAAATAATACCTATCAGTTTTATTTTTTAAAATACCAACTTTCATAAGATTTAATGAACATTTCATTGTTTAAAATGCTTAAGATATTTTGTTCTCTTTGTTAACCATATGGTTAACTAACCATATGTAAATCATAGGTGATGAGTATTATGGAGGGGAGGAAAATTAGGTGGCATAAGCTTACCCTGGTTTGCGCTAAAGCAATTAGGCTTGTAAACAGATTCCCTGAGTTGGTCCATTGCCAGCCACCTACCAGATACTAACATGCTTTGGCTATCTGAATCCTAGCATTCTCAGCATGGAAACTTAACATCAGACCTGTACCCTGTATCCTGAACTGATAACAGGGAAGAAGGGATCAAAAATTAAGAAAAGATATAGATGGTGAAAAAGAACTACCATCTATCAGGGTGATTACAGAATTGCTCGGAACTCTTTAAGCAGTACCAAAATTAATAACTTAAATAAAATTGAAGAAAACTTGGAATGTGTTATAGGTACAGTTCCAAGTATATCTTTGTATAACTAAATTATATATTTTGTCAATGTGTTTTCAGAACATTCTTTGGAAAGTCTCTGCCGATTTTGTTTAAAAGATACAAATGGAGAAACATGTCTTACTTTATTTACATCTCTGGGACTGAATAACTTTTTAAAGAATAAGATTGAAAAATGTCTCAATGTAGAGGTAAAATTTATTTTCTGATAAACGTAATTAATAGAGCACAAAACAGGCAGGTACAATCCCAGTTGTCATCTTTATTATTCTCCTAATCCATCAAACATTATATCACAAGAAGTTTTGTGGTAACTGAAGTCCTAGTTTTGAAACAAAGTGTGGTTACAGTTGTATTCAGGAAGTATGACAATGTTTTTGACTGAAAGCAGAAGTTCTGCCTGTCTTCCGGGTACAAAAGGTTTACCAGATTTGATACTGTTGTAATTTGAATGTTATCTATTATTTTTAATTGTTACTAGTAGCAAATAAAAATACTAAAATAACTTAATTAAACTGTTAATAATCTAAGTTATTTATTAAACTATTATAGCTGTAAATCGGTAGTATATTGTTACATAAAAATATTATAGTATTAGATTTAAACAATGTAATAATACTGCTTCAACTCATGACTGCTTCTGTGGCAGAGTGACATCACTGCCTTTCATCCAGAAGATTTTGGGTTCAAATTTTAATCAGGCTGACATTTTCCATGTACAAATTAAAAAAGTTGTACATGAAGAGAGAAGTAGTTGGGTGTCAGTCTGTAATTGCACAAGGAAATAAATTAGCATTCTGTAACAAAATAATTAATGATTCTGTCACTGTTATTTATTAATTTATTAGTAATTTTTTTATTTCTTTTTATACCTCTTTCACTGGTATGAGAATAGTATTTTTAGTGTTTAAAGACTCAAATAATGAATCATCTTAGTGCATAGGTAACTGAAGTTAGATATAGGAAGATTTTTGTGTGAAAACCTTCTGTATTAGAGGAAGGTGTGGGGATCATGCTTCCACAAACTATCAGACGCTTTTTGTAATCTGACGCTTCCACAAATTTGTTAGTTGAGGGTTGTTAGTTGTGGTTGGCGGTCGATTGTGATTGGAAGAGACCATAAAATTGCGATTAGTAGATTGTGTAAATACAGTGATGGAAATGTCTGCGCGAGGCATTTGCATCGGTGACATCCTGACAGAGAGCAAACAGATAACTGTATTTTGTTATCAAATTTGGAGGGTCTAAACGACAACCTCTGGTAAAGCCCATCAAGCTTAGGAATGGAGAGGGTGGTGTGGCAACCGGCATCACCACAAGGCAGTATCTTTCCTTACGGGGTTCAGGAGTAACCATAGAAATAAGCCAATCTTTTGAATGGAGAACTTTATTTAAATTTCATTTTATTGTGAAATGTAATTGTGTTCAACATCAGTGTAATATGAATATTTTTTTACAACAGAAATTAAAACTGAAGCTGGATAATCAAATAAACTACTAGGAAGCCACATCAGTCTTCATTAGGGAGGAGATTTTCTAATTTGAAAACTTTTAACCCACCTTCTAAAAATGTACTTAATTTCATTATATGGTAATTACAATTGATGGCGTTTTACCTCAATTTTAAAAATTAGGAAGCATTTTAAAAAAATTTTTGCTTCAAAAGTTACTTTTTATACTTTAGAATAAGAATATCTCGTTATTGTTACCTTTACTCAATGCACATTGTAGGTGTATTGGTTTCATTTAATAAACAATCTTTAATTCTGTTTTACTGAAGTGCATTTTATATAAATTCATGTCTGTTAACTGGTATGCACTTACACAATCAGAAATTTATTATAACTTGAAATCCAGAATCAATTTACAAAATGAAAACTCATTACATTTGTAATTCCAATGTATTGGCTGCTATTTTACACATTTTAATTTATGATCATTGCTCTCAGTAGTCTTGAAAGTATTTATCATAAGGTACCCTTGTCAAATCCATCTATCTAATTAAGAACATAATTTTCTTCATTTTTGTTTAGCGACAAAAATTAAATAATTGTCCAACTAATTCTTTCACTTTCAGTATTATGGCATTTCATAGGGCATCACAATCCAGGAGGTTTATACCATAAAGTAGTGAAATATACTTACTACTCATTATCTATTTATAAGAAAATAAATGAAAATGCTTCCAGAAGAAGTTTTGTAAGACTGTAATTCAGTCTTATTCTCAGTTGTAATCTCTTCAGTGGTATTGACTACTACTGAAGAGATTGAATTTTACTCTTGAAATTCTTTTAAAGGCATATTTTCACTGGCAGCTTTTAGTTAAAATTAATGGGGTACTGCTCCAGAAAAATGTTTTCTGGGCCTTTTCAAGGTCAAGGTTAAAGTTTTCTGTAAAATAAAATAACTGAAAAAAAATTAATCAAATAGAATAGCTGGAATCAGGATAATAATCTATCACATAATAATAATATTTTTTAGTATTATTAGATAACTTATAAAATATTCGCTTAAAAAAACTATAGTTCAGTCGTGTTTAATTAAAATATTTATGCACACAGAAACAAACAACATAATTAGTTTTTACTAATTACCTTCTTTTTAACCCTTCCAGCATGTTTTGGACAGATTTGGCAATCAAAGAGACCTTGATTCCACCATTTTCTGATCTCTACTGAAAAAAACAACTAAACCGCTTTCATATTCCTTCCACTGACAAAACTAAAAAAGGGGAACAAACAAGGAACGTTCCATACACATGCAGATTAAAAAAACTACCTTCCACCAGCATGCCAGGTTCAGCACTGTGGAACGATAGTGCTCTCACTCCCTTGCAGCCTGATGTGCAGCTTCCTATGTGCGCATATTTACAACAGCCAAACATCATGCCGCTGGAACTGTAAAGCGCACAGTTCCATATAAAGATTTTTGTATCTTTTTCATAAACTGGGGGATGGCTCAGACTGACATTAAGCTTAAGGATTATATATTGTATAAGTACAAAGAAAGAATTAAAGAAAAAAGGACTAATTATATTACATGTTGTTGATAATATGAAGTAGAAATAGGGGATGCTGAGTTCCACAGTGCCTATACATGAACCGCCACTGCATATTTTTAACTTTTTAGAAAATTTTGTAAATATTCTGTTTTTCAAAATCAACTTTGCTTGCTTAAATTGGCTGACCACTCTATTTTTCAAAAAATGACTTGAGTGGTTAAAAAAAAATCATTTAATTGTTTTAAACATATGTTTATCAAGCAAAAAATCAGTTTTTGCATCTTAAGGAAATAATTAATAGAATTTGTAACTGATGAATCCATGAATTCAAAAAGGTTTTTATGAAAATTTGTAATTTATATTAACCTTGGTATTTTGGTGTGTGTTGTTCATAGATGATTCTAAAAATTGTTCATGATAACACACTAGATAACACAAAGTTCAACCAGGAGTTTCATAACCTATTCTACTTATGAAAATAATGAAAAAAGTTCATATAAATATATGTCCTAAAATGCTAGTTTGCAAGTTAACTGCTAGTGAAATATTTCGCTTGGATTTCAGCTACCCCAGTGAAATGAAGTATAGAAATTTTTAGGATGTTAATTAAGGGGCATAGTTAGTGATTTATTATGGTTTTTGACCTAAATATCTAATAAAATAGGTCTCAAACCCGTATCTGCAGTAGTTTTTGGGAAATCTGAGGTTGAAAACCAATGAATTGGGGTAAAAGACCCTGCTTAATAAGTTCCAATAGACCAAAGTTCAATAAGTTAATAAGTTCAATCCACTAGACCAAAGTGGATTGTACGTCTCAATTATTATAACTGAGACTACCATTTTCAACACATTTCTTGAAGTGATTCTCTACTATTTTTGTTAATCTTTTTAGTTCTTCAGGGCTGCCCTTACGTTGCTCAGCTTCATCCAAAATTCGGACATTTAATTCCTCAGAAGAATGAATTTTTGTTTTGTATGCCATATTTTCATCTTCCTCCAGATGCAAAAATCTGGAGGATTTAAAAAGGTGTTAAATCAGGCGATCATAGTGGCTAGAAAACAACAATCCATTTCTCAGGAAAATTATAATTTAAATGAGTGGAAATGACATAAGAGAAGTGGGGAGCCATTGTGCTGAATGTATATTGAATCTCAGCACTAGAAGAACATCTTAAAGCATTCTTCTGGCAATTTTTCTTAATGACAGTGCAAGTACACCTCAGTATTTAAGCAGCCATATGAACGGTCCAAACAGTTGATTTGAAGGCCATACATTGATCCTAAATCAGTGTTGAAAACTATCTTACACAGTTTCATGAGGATTTACTTCTACCTTGTATGTCCATTACTTAAGTTTTTGATGCTATTTTGAGTGAAATTTGCTCATCGGTAAACAAAACATAATTGCAGAGTTGTCGATTTGTATTCCATCATTTTCAGGACCCTAAGCGAAGGGTCACCGTCTCCTGGGTGTATATGTTGAACTAGCTGTTTATAAGGATAAAACAGCATCGTATTCTACTCAGTAGTTGTGTTCAACGACTCCTCTGTTTTCAGTACTCTATATACTTTCACTGATTTTAACACTAATACAGTATTGCGTATTGTGCTGGTCAGCTGTTATTATATTGCCAACTTTGAAATAATTTTTCAAATAATTTATTTTATTTCTTCTGTTTTAATAAGAAAGATATCAAAGTAATTTTTATTATTTATTTTTATTTTACAATTGTCTAATTTCCATTTTTTTATTTTTTAACTGTAAATTTTGTTTTAAAAAATTGTTCACATTACCAGAAAGAGTTTGGTTTTTCTTTACATTAAATAACTACTTTTCTGACAAATGTAGTAATGTAGTGTTATCTAGATAATTATTTTAATTTTATTTTTTTATTCAACTTATGTTACACAATTTTGTCAGAATTAGTTTTCCTACAAGGTTTTTTTTAAGTTTCACGCGTTTATTATGTATTAAACAAAGTTATTATACGTCAAACATTAAAAAAAACCTGGGTATTTTACCTTATTTTATTGGTTTTCACCGCAGATTCCTCAAGAACTACTGCAGTTGAGGTTCTGGGACCTATTTTTTTTTTTTAGATATTTCAGGTCAAGAACTATAATAAATCACTAACTCTGCCCCTTAATTAACATCCTAAAAATTTCTGTGCGATCTCATTCCACCGCTAGCTATGAGCAAAATCCTTCACTAACTCGCAAACAATGTATTTTAGGGTGTTTATATTAAATTTTTCCATTATTTCACCAGTAGAATAGGTTATGAAAGTCCCGGGAGAACTTCACGATACATTCTGTAATTTGTTATTGATGCATGAATGTGAAATTAAAATTTTATTTTATTTTTCAGCTTTTAAAAAATACAAAAAAAATGCCAAATCAAGTCTGTGTTGCATGTTCAAAACAGCTTGATAATGCATACAAATTTATTTTACAATATGAATGTACTCAAGAAAAATTAAAAAATACTGAACCTGATGCTCTAGCAACTGAAAAAAGCATTAAAAATGACTCTCTAAAGTCAGATTATCTGGTGAATAATAACAATAAAACAAAGGTTTGTTATTCATTTTTTTGAACATTTACATTTTAGTTTTAGTTACATTTACATCTACTGCAATACTTAATTTTTATTTTGTTACAGCATCTGATCAGATGCTACAACAAATTAGTCAATGCCATAAGGCATCATTTTTATACTATGATAATATATTTGTTCTATCAGGACTGCCTAACTGAGCAAAATGAAAACTGTATAATACCATACACATATTTAAAAACTGTCACTTTCATGTAAGCACCCTATTATGTTTTTATAGATTTATCAATTTATTGAGCATGTTTTATTTAAATATTTATAATTTTTTAACAAACTAATATTTTTTAAAGAAAACTACTTGCTTTTTAACTGGAGTTATGCTATGATAAAAAATCATTCTAAAGTACTCAGTGGAGAGATCTCCATTGAAAAAAGAGAAAAAGCAGTAAGTGGTACAATTTTTAAATTAATTTTAACAGAGTTATTATATTCTGATGTGAGAATCCAACTTTTTAAATTATTTATAAAATGTACGTAATCATATTTGTATGTAATTTTGTAATTTTTTCTTGTTTTTCAATTATTGTTAACTAATAACAATCTATCTAGAAGCTGAATTAGATTTATATTTATAAATAGTATTTTTATACTGTCAATAACTTTCTACCATTCAAAAAATTGTTGAAATTGCATTCTTCTGAACTACAGCCTACATCCACAATTGCTGAATATTTCGTCTTTTCTTTCTGAAATAATAAGAGTGCAACCCAAGGTAAGATGAATCATGTACAGCATCAAATACTAAACTGCAGAAATGATTTCCTTGATAAATGATCTATAATTTTATCAGTAAACAATCCTACAAAAGAAATAATCATTGGTTGTAATCTATTTAATTTGTACATAAGTATTTGCAATAAAAATCCATTACACTGATCAATTACTGTTTGTCCTGAAAGAGTAGGTTTATGCTACACTACTTTAAAATTTGATGCTAAAGTGAGATTTTTGATCGGAAGTTAGTAAAATATTTCATAAAAAGTTACTATAACTGTTGATTTAACAAAGATATTCTTGTTTCTATATTGTACAAAATTAATTTTTGTTAGATTTTCAGGTGGTCTGAAATGAAAAAAGAAAAAAATAGTTCTGAGCTTAGTTTTGAAACATCTTCAGTCAATATTGAAAAGGAAGTCAAATTTCAAAAGTTCTTCACAACATTCCTTTCATTATCGTTTGCATGGCACCTCCACAAACAAATTTTGCAGTAGACCAATTGTGCAACAATATATTCTACTCATTCTTTTGGTGTACCTTTCAGAGTTTTGATGTGTTGTGTGATGTGAATATCATTTCAAATCAATTCATTCCACCTCCTTTTGGTGCTTCTAATCAGTCAACTCAAAAACTGCGAAATTGATCCTCAATATTTGCTTTACCAGCACAGTACTTTGATCACCATAAACAAGAGGTTTTAGACAATGATGAATCTCACTAGTGTTCACTTATTTCCTATGTTATAAATTAAATTATTCATTGATATAGTACGCATACAGTCATAACTAACAGAAAATTTAAGCATCCATTGTAATTAGTTCAAAACTGAGCATACCTTGAGTAAATATACATCTCTATAAATAGAGATGTAGAGTATTAAAATTTCATGTTACTCTGACATAATGCAACACTACTTAAATTACATATGAAATAAGTTGCATAAAATTGGATTGACGTAATCATGTAATAATGTTAGTATTCATTCTTTTGTGTTTTCAAGTACTTAGCATGAGTTGTTTGTAGAGATTTATTTTGAAAGTAATTTTTACAAGTATTCAAATAAATATCTGAAAATTATTTATTAAAAATCATAAATCTCTTAAAAAGTTATTACTTTTGTCAACATTACTGCTTTTTTCAAAACAAAAACAATAAAAAAATTAAAATAGGATGATTCTGATATTCTTATTTGCAAGATAATGAAAAATGTTTACTTTTTCATTTGTCTTATTTGTGTTTCAAGGATTGTCATATTTCAATTTTTAGTTGTTGGGATTCTGTTTAAGCTGTAGAATCATATTTATTTTAATGATGAGGCTTGATTTCATCAAAAAGTTATGAACATAGCTAAGTACAGACCACAATACTTTTATCATTTATTCACAAATCATTAAACATACAAAAGATGCTCAAATTTTTCAATACATTATTTTTTTAAATATTCTCTATAATTAATATTTTAATAACTTAATTTTTTTCTCGCTCTAAATTTTAACTATGACAAAAATCCTTATTACAAAAAATAACACCATCAATCTAATTATAGAAATATATGTTCTAGTATAAATTTCTTTTTATTTTTTGAAAAGTTTTTGTGCT